>NC_135170.1:11045032-11645032 GCF_041146795.1 Maylandia zebra | reverse complement strand
ACATGCATGCGTCTCATAAACGAACCCAATGGCTTTTTTAAAGAGACGCTTTCAGATTAAACGCGTTGTAACTGTGTTTTCTCAGCAAACAATGGGCCGTAATTCGTGTTTAAAATTTATGCCTCTAACGTTGTGGTGTGCATCTCTTACACAGACAGAATCACAGCTGATACTGTACTAGCATTGTGCTCTTACTCATGCCAAGGTTACCTCGTTCGATAGGAACGTGGAAGCAATAACATCACGTCTGTGCCGTATTATCTCCTCGGTCTGGATGAGAGCCAGTCGATAGTAGCACCTACCTACAGCATGTGGGCATCGCCGTTGATTCTCCAGCACGCTGAGCCGAACTTTTATCTCGGGAAGCGAAGCCAGCGAGAAAGACAAGAGGCCAGGTTTGCGCGATTAGATCTTGCTCCTTGTACAACATGATTTATGCGACCACACGTTTTACTTGAAAATGTAAGGGTCATGTTTTCCCCCCAGAGTTTAACATGTCCTTGGATTTCTGCCGTCCAACTTCTGAGTATTTTTTTTACTTGGAAATCTATTTCTCTGTGCTTGCTGAAGTTCCAGCGATGTTCCGGTTTCTCCTGTGTTCATAGAGCACTTAGTATCAAGGCCATTATCGTCTTGAAACATGCTTCCACCTCGAGGTACAAAACAGCGGTCGTACAGACATATGTCTTGGCTGTTATGTAACAGCGGATGATTCCCTCAAGATGGTTGCTTGTGTATTATAGATCTTTAACACTATTTTTAGGCCTCCGGGTATAAACACAGAGCTTAGTATCCTACTGTTCTTGGAGAATAACCTCAATATTCAACACCTGTATGTGCTAACAGTGGACAGAGGGTTTGTTGGGGTTGGGGTTGTGCGTGTAGAGTTTACAAAGTTCTTTTTTGCTGTTACAGCAACTTGAAGTAAACATGATGTGTTTCTCTTTCTATAGCCAACCATCTCTTCTTAGTGCAAATTC
Organism: Maylandia zebra; assembly: GCF_041146795.1. NCBI lineage: Eukaryota > Metazoa > Chordata > Actinopteri > Cichliformes > Cichlidae > Maylandia > Maylandia zebra. Next base: position 11,644,052 of record NC_135170.1, on the reverse strand, counting down.
TGGAAGATCCAAAATGTCTGCGGTCAGTGGAGCCAACAGCCACATCCTCTTATAGTCTGTTAATTAACCTCAATTTGAGAAAGTGACTTGTGGTATTAATTTCTTAATTTGTCGAGCTTTGCCTGTGTTCCTGGTGTCAGGTGGACTTTGAGGCTATTTTTGAGGGTGATTTTCTTTCTTTTTTCCCCCTTTATCTATAGTTAGTTCAATCTTGTGTCTTTCAGGCATCCATATTAATATGTGTGGACTGTCAGATGCCTTTTAAAACTGACTGAGCTAATTAAAATGGCCCTTTCTTTTGTTCAGGTGTTTTTGCTGTTGGTGATCGAGTTCTTTTTTTACAGTGATATTTCTGCGCTCGCCTCTTGCCTATCCCTTTTTTGTTTGTACCTAAAGTGGTAATGAGCTTTTCTGGCTCACTAGCGTGTTAAAAATCATAATCGTTACATGGATATCTCATTAGTGGTGTGATTTTTCCTTTGACTCTAAAAAGCAAGGAGTTAAACAGAAAAGAGAGTATTTTGTCAGCGTTTGATCCAAGGTCAGCGGGGGGGGGGGGGGGGGCGACGCACAAGGCTCCAGGGGTGGCCGACTTTAACCACTCAGCTATCTCTGGGCACAAGCGCAGCTTTTTTTGCACCCTGCAGGAGTTTCTGTTATCAAGAAGCCTCTTCGTGCTTCTGTTTAAGTGCTGTTCTTTTTTTGTTTTTTCCAACAAAATTTGTCCCGCGCCTCTTCTTGCTGACTTAGCCAGTAGCATCGACTGCGTCGACAGAAGTGTTTGTGCCGCCGATGGATGTAACCATGAAACAGGCAGCTCACACAACCGCGCCACAAACCTTCACTTTGCACGCGCAGCTCATGCACCAACCCTGGCTTTAGCAACGGCAGCATCTCTTCTTATGCCGGCCTTTGTGTACACAGTACATGTGGTACGCTGGCATGAACTGCGGTGGTTGTAATCTATGATCAGATCTGTGTTGGAGTCCCAAGTACTGACAAAGGTGCTGTGCGCTTAAGCGACGAAAGCACAATGCACACACATAGTGGTTGTGGAAAAAGTAAGTGGACTCTTGGGTTTAATAAAAAGGCGAGCCTCCTTGGCAGCAACAACTAAAAGCATTTTAGCAAGAATTTCTCCTTTAAAGAAACTGCTTCAGCTCAGACAGGATATCTGCTGTGAACGACTTCTTGAGATAATTCCACAGCATCTCTGGACTCTCTGGTGGAGCCACTCCAAATGATGGATTTTCTTTGGTAAAAGTGATCCCACAGAAGATTTACTTCTTTGGGTTATTGTCCTGGTGTATCGGCCAACTCCTACAGAGCTTTCGGTGGCAGACAGCCACCCTGACATAATCCTGCAAAGCTGAACCCTGTGCACGGTCAGGAGAATCAGCCGGGGTCACTGTCCAAAGTTGTCCTTTCTTACAGGCAGCACACAGCAGGAGGCGGTCTGCTGTTTGGTTTGGGTGAGAGAGCCGCCTGGGTGGCCACTAGCTGTGAAATCACTGGGCTATTAAGCGCTCTGTGCTCAGATCCTTGTGGAAGTTCTGCAGTGCATGTGTGAAAAAAGCCTAACCCTGTAACCTTGAGTGTATTATATTTGATTTATGAGTAAACCATAACCCCCCCCATATGTGCGTTTGTTTATTGTGAGCAATAATTTGCACTCATATATGCAAACTGATATTCTAAAAATGTGAATTTTCTGGCCTTTTTTTCATCGCTCAGACTTCACAGGGTTAATATGCTTTGATAAAAACTGATGGCGAGCTGTGTAGAGGCATCAAACCGCCTCCAAATCATGACACTCTCTTCACTGTATGGAGGAAGATTTCGTGTTGGCACTGTATGAAGCCCTTTTTATGCCGTACACACTCCTCAACCTCAGTTTCATCAGTAAATCTTGTGGACCTTCAAGGACAACACCCATCTGTGACCGGAACAGTAATAAAGGCAGATTTTTACCCAGCCCCGGTCTGTTAATCTGTGCTTTTTTAAAAACAAAATTAACTGACTGAGCAGTTTTGTGCTGTGCTTTTGGATTCTTTTCATTTTGGAGCCCATAAAACTTAATCATCTCTTTTACAGACAGTTTGTGCACCTGTGGGCTGATCAGTATCTAAAATCTCTGAGATGCGTTTTTCTGACTTTCTCCAGCTTTATGCAGTTCAACAATTGTTAATGATACGTCTCTTGATGTCTCTTTTTTGCATTGCACGGCAGATTCTTCTTTTAAATTGCGAGCTCCAAACGTCTGCTTTCATTATAAGCGAACGCAGCTTTAGCCAACAGCTCAAATTTCGCTGGTTTTGTATGTCTGAACTGCATGTTTGCTAACTCTTTACTGCATTTATCTTCTGTTGGTGTTGGTTGCCAAGCTACACCGTTTTTATGCAGTATAATGGATTCATTGTTGACCACAACAATACTGTGATTTCACAGCTGAAACTTCCAAAGTGTCCTTTTATTTCTCTCCTCATCACTGTACATAGATTTGCACCTGACCTACATGGATCTAAACAGTGTTGTAGCTCTGCGGCTATATATGGGAGCAGTGCATGCTTGTATGGAGACAAACAACATCTCCCTTGGCCCAAAGCAGTGCTGAGGTTTGAGAACGAGCTGCTTCCTATACCGATATCAGCATCTTGACTCTCAGTAACAGTCGTCCGATTACAGTGCAGATACCCATGCAGTATCGGCCTACTATTTGTTCTGACCACTTCAAGCAACATTTTCACGAGTAATCTGACCCGTAGCCAGCGAATCTTCAATCACTTTTCCATCACAAGATTGCAGGGTGCATGATTAAATGTAAATGTAATAGCATAGCCAGATTTACAGTGCAGGGATTTCATTTCAGAGTGCTCTAGTAACTGATAGTAACCCCTGTCATGTTTTATTTTCATGCCATTACTTTAAAAGCGCTTGCCAGTTTTTTTTTTTCCAGTTTCATTTTGGAATGAGACCGTTTTCAACATTTGTCTGTTTGATCTCCTTTGGCAATAAGGAACAAAACAAATCACAGTGTATTTTGAGATGGAATTTCACTGACATGCAGCAGATTACGAACAAGTTCTGTTTGGCTATTCGGCCCTTGCAGTGGAAACTGGGTTATTGTCTCTGATGCCCTGGAGCAGAGCAGAGAGTGAGCAACATGCCTGCTGCCTACAGTAATATCAACATGCTGTCTTGTATCCAGGCTTAGAGAGGGTAATTTTGCACAGTGCACATTTTAGCATCATCACACAACATACTGTTTTGTTTTTTTTACTTTAGCATCACTTTTATTAGTTTTTTTTTTCTAAATCAGAGCCGACACCCAACAAGAGACTCAGCGACTTGGCTGATTTTATAAATCAACATTACAAAAGGTGAAAAGCTTTGCTTGTATTGCATCCTCCTCTCGGCCTCTTTGTGCTGTCAGTCATTTCGAGATGCTGTTGAGCATCACTGAGTGGCGATGCAAAGGGTCAGCAGCATGCCTTCTGTATAACAAACTATCCACTTCTCTTCTGAATACTAAAGAAAACCATTTTCTGTCAGAGTCCTGTTTATTCAGCTTCTCTATTAGGCATGAATATTCTAGGTAGGAACACGTTTCTCCTGCAGTCTTAGCGCCGCTGCTTTGACCTTCACACTCCTTACTGGTGTCTGTCTGCTCGGTACGCCAGTGATTTACAAATGTAAAAGCTTTCTTGTGTGTTTCTTTTGATAAGCGAGCCAGCTGAAGGCTTAAATGTGTGCTTAAGGTCAGCAATGTGCACAACATGTGTATCAGACATTCCTTTAGCATCTTTCTTTCTAAAAAACACAGAATATAGAGGCCCCCGCAGCACAGCGGCTCAAAGTGTGGAAAGACTTTTATATAGGAGGCACAGCAGGACACGTTGCAGGTGTGAGATAGATTAATATATGTCTGTATTCACTCCTGTGTGGGCAGTGGGGAAGTGGCAGCAGGATGTGTGTTGTGAGTTGAATGGAGGGGGGGGGATGCAACGCTGTGTGGGTGGGTGCGTGTGTGTGTGAGACTTTTGAGTGCTTCTGAATGTTTTATTTGTGTAGCTTAAAGAAAAAAATGCATGCAGGAGACAATTGTGTTTTCTGTGTATTGTTGTGCTCCCTGAGTGTATGTGTGTGTGCGCGACACGTGTGTGAGACACACACACGCTTGACATACAAGTGGTGAGCGGCATTCTTTTTGTTCCCGACTAATGGCATCCTTAGCAGGGCTGTTACGATGGAAACCACGTTGCCACGGAAACGCAGCCCGTCTCTGTGAATTAGAAGCGTTTCGCTCCCTCTCTCAACCTTCTCTCACTTTGTCACCCTCTCTCTCGCTCTCTCTCGCTCTCTCTCTCAGTCTTTATGAGCCTCCCTCGCCCGCTCCGTCCTCTCTCCGCTTCTCCTCTCCACCTGTCTCCCCCTAAATCTGACAGGACAGCAGCTGACGCCTGAAGAGAGGTTTGCATGTACGCGAAAGAGCGAGGGGACAGACTGACAAGGGAAATGCAGGACGTGAGAGATAGGGAGAGATAGAGTGTGAGAGTGAGAAGAGTGGTGAGAGTGGAATTTTTTTGGTGAGGTAAAAACTCTCAGAGCGTGAAGGAAGGTGTGTGTGTGAGTGTGTGTGTGTGTGTGTGTGGGGGGGGGGGGGGATTGAAATATAGAAACAAGGATGCTGCAATAAGTAAAAAATAAAAAGACTAAAAGGCCACAAGTACAACGATGGCTGAATGTGAGTATGTCACGTCAAATCATTTAATGTGTGGGTAGTGAGGGCATTGTTTTTTTTTAAGACACAGCCACAGATGCCTGTCTACTCCACTACTTCTTCTCCATTCCTGTTCAGACTGTTTGAATTGATTTTAAACTACCTGAAGTACTGGTACAGTTTCATCTGAAGCCAACATAACCAGTGCATTCAACTAAAAAATGTAACTATTTTTCCATCGCTTGTCTAAATTAATTAGTTGAACCTTCGCAATCAATTCCATATTAAAAGTAAAAAAAAATATTGCTTTTAATGTTACAGGGAATCTAGTATCTCTATCTGATATTTTACGACGTAAGCTACATATACGCTTGAGTTAAAGATTTATGTACGTTCTTTAAGTTTCACCTGTTGATTTTAACTGTTGATTCATGACTTTTCCAGATTCAGGATCCCAGATTTTGTTTTTATAGCCCAACTTTCCGAGTCTACCCTGTGAAATGTTTTGGACTCTGCAGGATTTGGTTAACTTAATCCACAGAATTATTAGTGAACTTCAGCTCATGTTCTCGGTCATTCCAAAGGAGAAATGACAAAGTGGTTCAGGACAGGAAACAGTGAGTGACGGTGATTTCGTTGTGCTTCATACATGCTTTGTAGATGGAGGAACCGCTGTGAAAAAAACGTGTCCTATACTTTTTTGAGTTTCCCACCAGCACGCATCGCATGTCCTTCACATAGACTGTATATAAAAGATGTTCCGCCACGATGTCCCCCACTGATTTCTAAACTCCTGTAATGAAGCCCTAATGTTTGGTATTTTGGACACTGCCTACATCCTTAAGCATTCGCTGCTTTAACTTTATTTAACAGTAATTTCCAAAGCAAGGATCAGCCTACACTACTGCTGAAGACCATAAACTCATCCGGGAAGTGTCTACTGAGGCTGTAAATCATGCGTCACCCACCTGCACATGCGCCCAGTATCATCCCTGCTTATGATGATATAAACAGACATCTAAGCGCTCCCTTTAATTCCCAAATTTTCTTAATTGCAACTAGGGTCAAGCCAGGCCGTGTTGTATGTGATATCATGCTGCCATTAACTGGAGAAATACACTGAGACAGCAGGGGTAAAGTAAGGAAAAGGGGTATATTAGAAGGGAGTGTTGAGATAGTGCTGAGAATTAGAGGAGACAGGCAGTTTGAGTCCTGTTCCACATATGGAGGGAATACAAAATAGGGTGTGAAAACAAAGAGAAGGAGGGCAGGAACTGAGCGCGAGAGAGTGAGATTGATTATGTTCCCCTAAGTGCTTTCGGCATTATTGGAACTGTAATGTCCTCCCTAACCAGGCAATTTGAATTAACATTGAAGGGAGAGTGATTGAGGGTGTAAAAAACAAAACAACAACAACAGAGAAGCAGGACAAGGGAGAGACAGTGGGAATGAGTGAGAAAAAGAGAAGTAAGGAGGGCGAGGGGATGAAGGGCGGGTTGGCAGGGAGACAGAGAGGAAGAGTGAGGGTCTGGAGGGAGGACAGAGAGATAGATAGAATAACTGGGTTCAAAAGTAGGACAAAAGAGAGAGATGGCAAGGGACAAAGGGAAAAAGCGTGAGAGAGGAAAGAGCATCCAGGGCTCCGAAGAATCGCAAGACAAGCCAAATTGAAAAAATCAACACGCTAAACTGTAATTTATACATTCCAGCTGGGTGCTGTGCATAATAATCCATTTGGAGGATAATAACGTTAGAAACTCCAGTTTAAATATTCATTCAAAACGCTGAATCGTCCGAACAAAAAAGCCCATTTAGAGGATAATAATAATCCAATCAGAACAGGAGGGAGGGAGAGAAAAGTAGGAGAGGTGTAACTTAAGAATGGACGGATGGGTTTGGATCGGGTTCGGATATAAAGCGGAATGGTGTTCAGTGTGCTTCCAGGAGAAATGGAGGGTAAGGACAAATGAGGGCATACAAGTAGAGATGTTTCAACGTGGGAAATGATGAAGAGTGTGTGTGTGTGCTGGAGATAAAACATGCAAACAAGATAGAGACTGATAGAAATGGAGGAATGGGAGTGACGCATGTGCAGGACAAGCACAGATGGGAGGAAGGGAGAGGGATGTGAAGCGACAAAGCTGGAGGAACAAAGAGAGTGACGAGTGTTGGGGGAAAAAAAACGTCATGTAAAGTTAAACAAGATTTAGAGCATTTGTCTGTTTTCTCTGCTGCCTTCACTCCCCGCTCCCTCTGGCATCTGACCTTTTCTTTCCTGGGTTGCTTCGTTCCTCTTGCTTCCTCACCCTTCTTCACCCCTCTCCACCTCCTGCTTTTGTACCTGCTTTCTGATTGAAGAGGAGCGACCCCAAGCCCAGGAAAACACGCCACACATTAACAGGGGATTTTTGCTCCGTGTTAAATCTATGATGTAGTTATGTAGTAATGGTAAACCCCTCTGAAACCCTACACTGTACCCTGCACTGTGCTATGATGTAACCTATGCCGTATCCTGTGAGGTACTGTGCAGTGTACACTATGCAATACCTCTAGCCATATCCTACTCCATACCTCACACCACATTATAGTGTAAGCTATGCGGTACTTTATGCTGTGCATGTCGACATGCACCTCTACGCAATGTTACTGCACCTTGCTTGAACCCAGCTTTTGTGATTGGCCTGTTCACTGCTCTCAATTCATCCTCTGTGTTTTTGGCTGCACAGTTTTTTAATTTGTCTGTCAGAAAATATAATACAAGGGATATATTATAATATATAGACTTAAAGATCACAGCAAATTCCATGGTGAATTTGCCAAAACTATCCAAGTGGACGTGAAAAAATGTACAAAATGGAAAAACTTTAGGGACAAATATATTTGCCTCAGGAAAAAAAAGACCACAGCAGAAAGTGGGGACCTAGAAGGGAGAAGCTCACAGTATTTTATGTGTTTGTATTGTGGCTGGCACGGCATATGAAACACTACTTATGTACAGTAGGTTATGTCTAAGACAGCCTACTGTACCTCAGAAGTCTAAATCATCCATAAGTCACGCTTTAGCTGCACGAGCAGCGCATTACTCTGAGGAGGATGAGGTGGTGGCCTGATGGAAATGAAAATGCCAAATGATGGAGCACCTGCCTCTTTAGTCTAATGAGAAACATTGTCAGGTGGTTATTTAATATCACAGAGAAGGAAGGGACAGGAGAGGAGCCAGGATGCTCTACATCCGGCCAAGGGTTTTCAGGTTATTTCGGATTATAGTTCTCTTCCAGGAAGAAGAATTCAACAGATTTTTAGATGATCACAGTTTACCCTCAAATCTTACTTATGTAAAGCTACAGGTCAGCTAAATGTACTCAATTTCATGTAGAAGCACTTGTTATGCTGTGAAATGACATTTTATATTATATAATGTCATTTGATTGATGCAAGCAGTGTTTAGCTCTTTTAACTGTTTTGTTTGTAGTTTGACTTTTTAGATTCAGGCTCCTCCTAAGAGCTTCATACGGGCATAAAATAACAAGATGGTGCCAAAATGTTAGAATACACCAAAAAACAGGATGCTATTACCGGGTAAAGTTTTCAGGTGAACATTTTCCTTTAAATTGCAGCTAATTTTAAAAGTGTATCTATTAAGGCACTTTCCACAGCTGTTGAAGGCAAATTGAAGTTTGCATGCCAAGTACGTCGTTTAGCATTTGTCACTCGTCCTGTGTTGACAAACTGTATACGTCCATCATGTCCCAGCTGGTTAGCGTCAGCCTTGTAAGAATCTATTTTTAGACATGCAGTTTTTTCGTGTCCTGTGCACCTGCAGTTTATGCACGCGTTTTGGCCTCTTTGAAGCTCGCTCGTCTCATGATGCATTCAAACAGATCGTTTTGCAGCCAGCAAACGCTGCTCATTTGAGCTGATCCCTGTGTGACCTGACTTTGTAGCCGTGAGCGTTGCCGAGATCATCGTTTACTTTTTGGAGATTGTTTTTAACTTGATTTTTAATTCTGTTCATAATTTCCTCATTTCTCTGCCACTTTGCCGTGTGAGTTTGCGTAATTAGCCTGCATTTATTATCTGAGGAAAAGCGTGTATGACATAGAGTTATAATAGAATTCATCAAAAAATGCCTATAGCATATTAGAAGGTTGTGTTTAATAAAGCATTGTATATGCTGTGACTGTATGCCGCTCAAGTGTTTGTGTTTGTGAGATCTAATTAAGTCTTTAATTGAATATATGCTGAATGTGTATATGAGCATGTACATGAATGCATTATTGTCACTCTGCTAGCTTTTTTACTGGACTGAAGCCCAGCTTGCCTGCTCGGTAAATACTGTTACCCTTACTTACCCTCAGCTGGTAATTGTGCAATACATTATGTCTGCTTTTAGAGTTCATACCCTGAAAGTACTCTGAGGTGAGGTAACTCATCACCCAAACTCACAATAATGCAAAGCACACCGCCTTACGGTGCAGGACTGTACCTCCATTACCTGCTGTGGGATTTGTCTGGTGAATGCCAGCCGGCCTTTTTCAGGTTGATTCATGTCATGCATTGCTTTTACTCTTTAGATGATAAGCAAAGTTTAATATACTTACAGTATAGTTGTATTCCTGTATAATTTTCATATATATATATATGTGTGTGTGTGTGTGTTTGTGTTTGAAAGCTTTACTCTTATGGTGCATGGATATAAAACTGTGCTCAAACTCCACAGTGATATCATGCTCCTGATATTTTTAGGATCTTTTTTTTAATTGATACATTTTAATGAAGAATTCAGATTGTCTGGATGAAGAAGGCAAAGATAAAGCAGAGATGTGATGAAGCAAACAGATGAATGAAAAACAGCAGGAGAGTAATATTAGCAAGGTGATTAAAGCCAGGCAACGCACGCACGGCACTAAACTGTAGTGTAGTAGCTGGGAAAAAAGCCGGTGTTGAAATCCATTCAGACAAAGAAGCTGTAATTATTTTTTCACATTCTGACATGAAAACTGGAAGATATTGCACTGCCAGTATGTCAAATACTTGTTTCTATAGACATGCACAGCAGTGAGGCATTTGCCACTGGCATTTAATCGGCTCTTTAAGCGTGCACGTGAATGAGCGAGAGAGTCACCAGCGCGGGCTCCAGAGGCAGCTTCAGTTGTGTGACACAGCATTTAGGCAGGCAAGAAGACAGCGAATTCGAAAGCCAAAAGCTGGCTCTAGTGTCCCAGCTGGTGTGCCTGTGAAATTATACATAGGTGCACCTTATGCATATGCACGCTTAATTTCAAATGTGCCTGCTCGCGCGTCCTGCAGCACACAAGTCGTGTGTCGGCGTTCATCCGCGTGTGCGCGCGGAGCCTCAGCGAGGGAGAGGAAGAATAGTTTGCACCTCCGCTGTGAGCATTCGCTGGCTGCTGTTGCAACCAACTGTCAAGAGTGGAGGAAGAGGATGGGGAGAGGGAGGGAGGAATGTGAGCGGAATGACTTTGTGTGAAATCATAACCAGTCCTTATGGATGTAGAAAACCATACATCAGAGGTGTTTATGCGTGCGAAATCACAGCCAAGGGCTTAATCGGTCAGTAAAGGGTTTGTGGGCATTCACTGTTCGCTATAAACCGAGCTGTAAATCAGAGGCTGGGAGGAGGTGCTCTCATTGAGTATTTCTAACCAGCATCATTCAGGAAGATTGAGCCCTTCTTCTTAAAATGTTTGATGCGATGCCCAAAACCTTTGGTTAATGCTCCCATCCCCGCTGCTTTATGTGCCACTGAGTTTTAAGTCTGCCGGATGTTTCAAGATCTTTAGTAAACACTGACATTCTGAGTAAATAGATTTAAAATAGGTAGGTTCACATGGATCAGGAAGACCCAAATCAGGTCAAGCTGACTATTTTTACTTTCTTTATGGAGCTCAGCTTGGCTCAAATAAACAAGATGTGATTTTTTTTATGTTGAGGTTTTAAATCTGTTAAAATGTAATAATCCACTATATATGACCAGACCAGCTGGATGCTTCTTTGTCAGTAACTCTGTAAATAATTTTTTAGAAATCTAATTATATGGAATAACAACAAAGTGATTAATTGTTCCACTTAAAGTAAGTCATTCCAATTATTTTCTAGCATAACCTAAAGAGGTTTTACAAGTGCTTCGGGGAATTTTAGCTGTGTTTATTACAGGCAGTAGTGAGAGAACAGGAAATGAGCGAGATGGAGCAAAAGTCTGCCTTTCATTATCAAAATATTCTTTACTCTCTGTGAGTTGGCATTAAAATGTAAGGTTTTTTTCGTTTTTGATATCTTTTATGGTTGTTTTACAAGAAAAAAAAAAAGCAAAATGCATATTTATTTAAAAAGAAAAACCCAGCTGAATCTCATCTGGCCTTTACTCCCTCCTCTTTTTTCACGCTTAGTTCAAATGCTCAAGGATGAGCTTTATTAGCGTGACCGACGGGTGCTGTGGCCGAAGCTGTTGGATCAAAAGTGCACGACCAAAGGAAAATCTCTCTTTTATTCCTAAACATGTATCGGTCGCCTCAAATTCACGTTCTATAGCTTGACGTGCTTACGTGGCCGTTGCATCCGACTGACAAAGCTCACGACAGCGGCACGCTGAACCTTTTCTCCCTGTTCTCCTCATTATTTTGGCCCGCTCCTTCTTTTCATCTCATCTGATTCTCTGTAAATACCGTGTCCAGCAGTATGAAATCTGTTAATCGATCGTGACGCTGATTGCGAGGCTCTCTACTACGGGGACTTTGGCGACAGAGAGAGAGAGAGAGGCTAAAACACTGGGGGGATAGAGAAAGAGAGTTGATTGGTGTGAGGTATAGTGAATATGATTGAGCGTGCACGTGCAGCTGGCAGGGTGAGAGGATGGGTGAGACAGAGGAGAGGAAAAGATGAAAGAGAGAGGGAGCATGTGCAAGAGAGACAGGAAGGGAATAATGGATGGGTGGAAGGTGTGTGTGTGTGTGTGTGTGTGTGTGTGTGTGTGTGTGTGTGTGTGTGTGTGTGTGTGTGTGTGTGTGTGTGCAGGGGAGCGAGGTTGAGTGAAATATTCCTAATTGCCAAGCCCAAGGTTGCCGGTTGCTGGTTTAACGGCTTGATGACTCTAATGGGGCTTTGTGTGCCATTTCGATATTGTTGTGGTTAAAAAGCTTTGGCAGCTACAGAGGACGCCTGTCACGGCGGCACGCAGAGGGAGAGGAAAGACGGGCTACGTGTTTGCATGCAGGTGATGGGGGTGTATGTGTGCAGAGAGAGAGGCAGAGATGGAGCACGGAGTGCAGAGTTGTGAATGCGAGAAGTAGAAAATGCAGTTATTCCCTCTTTTTTTTTAACAAACAGCACAGCAAAATGTAAGTGGAGTGGGGCAAAAGCAGAGACACAGACAGGTGTCTCGCTCTCTCAATCTATATATAAAGCACTGGAGGTTTTCTTGGTTTGTAGAGCTGTGACCATAACAGTTTGACCGAAACAATGTACAGATGTGGTAAAAAGAAAGTACAACGCCTTTAAATTCTAAAGTTTTCCATGTCAGGACATAATAAAAATAATCTGTTCCTTAACAGGTCTTTAAATGTGGTAAATACAACATCAGATGTACAACAACACATGAATCAAATGTAGTTGATTAACTGATGATCAGAACGTGTGAGCAAGTGGAAAACATTCCAGTCAGCAACCAGTCTTCCCAGAATGGACCAGTGGAATCCCTCGGAGGTCAGAGGATTAGAGTGATTAGAGGAACTGCTAAAAACCCAAGAGCAACATCTCAGACTCTACAGGCCTCAGTTAGCATGTTAGCTTTAGACTGATAGCAGCACAGGGGTAATGTTATGTAACATGACCTCCAAAAGGGGAAAATGAAGCAAAGCAATTTTAGCCGGCTCTTCTATGAGGCTGAAACTCTCTAACAATACGTGACCTTAGCACAGTGTGGAGCAACCAAGTTACATTATAGCCAGACAAAAAGAACTACATCAAAGTCAACCGCTCTCAAACAGGAAGTCAAAGCAAAAACATTACCAGTGTGGACACTGTGAGTGACCGCAAACTGGCTTTTCTAACTGGTGGAGAAAGCTGAATCTTCCAGCCCAGAGAGAAGTTCAGCTCTTCCATATGAATAAACCCTGCAGCACGAATAAAGACAAGGGAAACAAACTAATATTGCAAGAATATGACAACCAAAAAAAGAGAAAACCTGACATCGCCGAAGAAGAAGCAAAACGTGTCAGAGCCTCTTACAGCCGGAGGGGAAAAACCAACCAGCAGAACAACATATGAAACTGCGCTGATTCTTCTTTTAAAATGATTTATTTATCCTCTTTTATTGCTCTCACTGTTGTCATTTAGCTGTAAAACTATATCTCATCTCATCTTCTCACACACGCACATGTATATATGTGTATATACAGACAAGATGAACAAGGTCTCTGCAAACGCGATCCCATTGCGCTCTGATTTTACTTTCAATCCATCAGAAATCCTCGTTTTCTTCATTTGGTGATGATGATGATGATAGATCAGTGTAGCTGCTTCACGCGCATTAACTTTAAAGCACGCAGAAGTCTGGTCACGAACTCATGTATGCGCCCGTGCACTCGCAGACACGTCTGTGATTCAAGTGTTGGTCACATGTGGAGGTGCGTCTCGAAACTGTGGCCTGGCAGATTTAATTTATTATGAATCTCTGCGTAATGACAGCTTTAATTTAATGCATCTGTGGGGAAATTAGATAGAAATTGCCTTGATTGGTGAGCCATCGTCATTAACTTTGACCAGCTCTCTGACATCATCGTCCATAAACACAACCCTAGTGTGAAGTGTGGAAAGAAAGCGATACGTTTGCTTCTCACTGGTCGGTATCATTGCATTAACTAATGCGAATTAAACATTTCAATGAGTTTGCAAGCATGACCTTGGCTTTGACCCAGTGGGGGATTATTGTGCACAAGTTTCACTAATATCTGACCAACACTCTAGCAGGAGCGCGGTCCTTGTGGATTGCGGATGCCTCATCATGGCAACTCATCAGTCTTTGGCAAGATTACCTAAAAACTACTTTGGTTGCCGTTGTTTGTGTATATTCTTTTCTCAGCTATTGCTAGACTGGGCTTCAACAACAAAAGATGACCGGGTACAGTCGTATGGCGTATTGTCTGTCTTGTCTGTTGGTCTCAAAAGGGCCATATTTTATTATTCTTCAACTATGAAAATGTTGCGTAGCCTGAACCCGACATCAGGCATGCAGCTGAGCCTCGTTCCCACCGCTACATTTTTCTGTCAAGTGCCCTTTGAGCTGGTTTTTACCAACTTTGCTGTCAGCTTTAATACATTATTAAAGCGCATAAGAGAAAGATCTTGTATGTGTCGTTATTAGAATAGGGATTTGCGCCGATATGTGGGTGCATGTAAGATTTAGCAATATGTTGTTAATGGAAGTTACGTGACAAGGCATCTCAGGCAGTATCGCCGAGTGACGCAAAAGTAGTACGAGAACAGAGTAAACAAGTAAGGTAATGGATTAACTGAATAAAAACAATGAGTAATCTGTGAAAAACTGCAAAGGGATGACTAACAACCCCAACACTGCTCAAGCAGGAGAAGGCAGTTTGAATTTTATGTTTTTATGTCTGCTTCTTACAAGTAACGACTACTCTGAGTGTAAATACATTTAATGACCACACTTGGCAAACATGCTTTCAAAAATAGGCTACGTTTGAAAGATTTCGACTTTAGTATGAGTGAGGTAGGGGAAGAGGAGCGTGCAGATTGGCTTATTGTCTTAGCCGTAGTCTTGTTACATGTTTGTGTTGTGGAGACAACTCCCTGCCACTGTCACGCCAGCAAAGCAGATTTGAATTTTAATTGTCATCACAGTGAATGAAAGGAGTCTTCACTGGGGGGAGCCTCACTTGTGTAGCAGAGACAGAGAGGGTGGTCTGTGTGAGTCAGAGATGAAAACATCAACCTCTTTATTTTTTATTTTTTTTATTTTTAACACGTGTTCTCAGTAATTTCTTCCACTCATAATTTCAGCGTTCGAGAATATTTGTTAGGTTCGGTGTCAGAGAATGAGACTCATTCTGTAGTTGTGCCCGTTAAGTCACTGTGGATGAGAGCAGCAGCTAAATGCCCCAAATGTAAAGGCAAAAACACAGGGGATGGGAAAAGAGCAGTGGAGATAAAAGACGAGGGAGATAGAGAGGGTAGTCTTTTGCTTTGGAAAGGATGGGGCGAGGAGGTGGAGAAGGAGGAGGAGGAAGAGCGCGAGCGGAGATAGAGAGGGTGGTCTCGCTACAGACAGTGACTGAGAGCGAGCCTTTATCGTGTTGCCAGGAAAAGAACACAGAAGCACATATCAATAGTGCTGTTATTTTTCTCGTTGCTCTTCATCCCCGTCCTCCACACCCCTCCATTGTTCTCTTCCTTGTGAAGATTCGGCGTTTTGCGCATTTCGCCGGTTTCTACGATTCTTAAGGATAAACGGTGACCCGGGCCTTTGTTTTCTCACTGCACCACATACTGACGTATTGTAGATAAACTGTGAATCTGTGGGTGAGGTGAAGAAAGCCCGATAGTGGGGAGATGGGAATCTGTTTGAGCGTGCGCATGTATGTGTGTGTGTTTGAGCATTCGGTTTTTGTAGTGTGAAGTGGTGAGAAACAACCCCAGCATGACGATGGCTCGGGGCCTTCGGCTGACAGCGCGGACCAGGTGCACCCTGGGATGCATGATAGATGGAGAGAGGGAGGAAGAAAGGGATTGAGCCAGAGAGGAACAGAAAGAAAGCAGACAGGGACTTTAGCAGGGGAGGCCGAAGACGAGAAGGAAGGAAGTTAGCGGTTGTACAATACAGGGGGAAGAGGAAAGGTTAGAAGGATAAAAGAGGAGACCAAAAGAGGGAGAGTGGGGAAAGCTGAGGGCAAGCCAAAGCTGGAGATCGAAATCGGTAGATATGCCTGGAATGGTGGAGATAGCAGCAGAAGAATGCAATGAATGGATTAATAACATCCCTCATATGGATCTCACTGACCTGTGCCTTCCTCTACCTACTCCTCCTCTCTGCGTCTCTTCCCTTTGCTAAAGCTAGCATCACCTTTCCCCTCTTCCCTTTTGCTTGAACAAGGGACAAAACAAATATGTCTGACTAAAGAAGCATGCTCACCCCTCTGACTCTCTAAACCACTTTACAGCCACTTTGGGACACTCTGTGGTGAACCTCAGAGTCTCCTCTGTCCCCGCTTCCACTCATGAATCTGTGACTTACTCCCACTTTTTTATGATGGTTGTGTAGTTGCAAATGAGAGAAACGAAAACAAAGAATCATTGATCTTTTCCCCATACCGCTTCTTTAACTTTCACCATGGTGGCTTTGGGTAAATCGTTTGAGTATCTATAGGCACAATGCTTCAGTCATCGTGATCTGATATGATGGACAGATTAGCTTGAGGTGATTTAATTTTGTATTTGCACTGGATGTTTCCTACTTGTTTCATTTACTGTCGCTTCATTTTTGTTTTGTTTGTACTTTTAATGGTACTTGTATCCATTTTGAGCAAGTCGCATTGCTTTGGACCTTAAATTCAAATTAAATAGTTAATAGTCTTTTACATGTAACTTGTATTGCCTGTGTGAGGTCTCTATTTTGGCTGTGCAACATACTACAAACCTCAAGTAATTAACAGTATCAGACAGTACGAGCAAGAAAAAATTGCCAGAGCAGCCTGTTCTTTCATTCACACAGGACATATTTTCCAAATCAAAACAACATAAACAGCTTTTAGGGCGAGGAGTAGCCAAGTGTTTGGTACATTTTATCCTGTCCTTGTTATCTGTTGTGTTTTTTGTTAACTTAGCCTTTCCCACAAAAAATTATCAGCTAATGAAACTCTGCTCTGTTCTTACACTTGCTAACTTCTTTAACAAGTAAGCTAGCTATCGATTGCTAGCTAAATTGCTAGCATGTCCCAAAGCTGTGTGTTGCTATTTTAAAGGAGTCTTTAATCTGAGTTAAATATCTACAACTTGTTAAGGTTCTACACATGAAACCTCAACGCAAGAGAGCTTCTCATTTAAAGTAAGGCCTCAGTCACACAGGTGTAAAGATGAATCAGCAACTGCAGATCTGATCCGATGGGCCGTTTGACTAATGTCAATGACTAATGACTAATATGATATGTCTGTGATCTCGTGAGAAAATCAGTCTTGCCAAAGTTATACCTCCATCTTCTCATTTATCCACTCAGCCTCTCCCAGCGGCTCATTCACAGAGAAACAGATATAAAAACCAGAGTACACCAATTTAATTTGTAGGCTCACCTTTCCCTCTAGCCACCCTGTTCAGTCTTCTTAGCCTAACTCTATGAGACACACAGACAGACACGCACAAAGAAAGACCTATTACCGTTCTACAAGGACCAGGGGACAAACAAGAGCAGCAGCAGGAAGGGCATCAGACTGCAGAGGCCCCTCTGTGGGTCGTCTGCTAAACTTAGAGCAGAAATGGGCCAGAGAGAAACAATCTGTGCATTTGTGTGTCTGTGCCTTAGTTTGTGGCGAGTCTGAGTGTTAAGTGCTATTACCTTTCACTCAGACGCTGTCTGATTGTGTTAAGACGTGGACCGAAACACCCGTTTGTTAAATTTGTTCTTTTCATCCTTTAAATACCTGGAAGGGGACGTAGCTGTCACGTCGCAACGCAATTATGTTAAAGAAAAATCTGTCAAAAATTATAAGTGCGACCTGGGCTCTTTTTTTTCCTTTTTTTAATTAACTTGAAAAGTACTTAGAATAAGGTCAGTGTTAATTAGATGATGGTCTGACAAATGTGTGAGCTAATTAAGCTTGTATGTGTTTGATTAAAGATAAGTAGACTTCCATGATAAGAAAAGGGATGATGAAGCATGAGAAGAGTGAAGTACGGGAGGGGAAACGAGACACCGCGAGTGAGGCGAGGTTTAATTGAGGTAGAGATAATAATTGTGGGTGAAGCGAGAGAGGGCGAGAGAGAGTGCACGAGGGACGGGGAGGTGGAGGAGGGGGGGAGAGGGGAGGATTCGTCATCAATACGTAGTGCATGTGGTGATGGTGGCTTATGCTCACAGGCCTTATCGGAAACGAACACTTGTGTGTTTGTGTGTGCGTTGCCTCGCCCTGCTTCTAGCTCCACTGCGTGCCTGTGTGTGTGTGGAGGCCTGTGGCGAGTTTATATCTCCTGCCCACTGTCTTTTAAATTCACTATATTCAAGCGAAGGCCAGCTGTTCCCTCTTTCCTCCCGCCTCACCTCCCACTCCAGCTCTCTGTTTTTCATCCCTCCATCCTCTTTTTCTCTGTCTCAGTCACTCGCTCGCTCTCTCTCTGGCTGGCTTCTCGTTCCATCAGGCAGTGCAGCAGCAGTCAATAGCACAACCCCCCACCCCCCTCGCTCAAGTTCAAAAGATCCTTTATAGGCAGGATAGAAATATGCATTGCCAAAAACCTCCCAGCAACAGACACCATCATCTCACTCTCCCTGGCTTTCTCTACCTCAGTCTTTGTCTCTCTCTCTTTCACACACACTCCTCTTTTTTTCCCGAATGCTACTTCCTCACTAAAAACAGATGCCTCAATGACACATAATGCTCATAAAGTTATATAAAAATAGCAGTTCTTATGAGTTAATTGGGATCTAAGCCTTGCCCCACATTCTCACATGCTGTTAAGGGGTTTTCTTGCTTTTTTATGCTTGTGAATTTAGGATAAATATTCATTCTTAATATGAAGTCTGTTTCATTGTGAGCCGTGGAATAGACACGGCATAGTTAAAGATATGTAAAGTAAATACGAACCTACAGGCACAAATTACAGTGCTGCACAGTAGTCTTAAGCCACCCTTTATTTCTGAAGGTCTGCTTTTTTACTCATTTTCAGTCCAGCATTTACACCTGACCATTTTTAGGGAAATGTTTGTTTATTTGTTAAGCTACCAATGAATCATTCAAGCATAAAAAAAAGACCTTACCCGAGTGATAAAGGAGTGTTGTGTCTACACATAACAGCAAGCTTAGCAAATAACCTATTTTAAATGTTATCTTTAGGTGAATTGTTACTTGCAGCCTGTCACTACGACACATTCTTTACTTGAATCTGTGAAAAATGCCAAAGATAACACAGACAGGCATAAACTAGTATTTTTGCACCAACAAGCTGATTCTCAAAGAGCTATTAGCTGAAAACCTGGCATATCTCGACATGGTGTACAGTGTGTCCTTAAACATTTTTAACCTGGACAAAAGGACAAAAGAAGAAGTGGTGGGACTAAAAAGTATCTCCAGCAGATAAACAGTATCTGCATCTGTCATGTCCTTAAGAAACAGGAAAAACAGACCAGCAAAGACTTGACACAGGACCTGCGAGATGCATCTGACCCTTCAGTCGATCCATCTACTGTTGACTGAAGCCTCATTAGAAAGAAGTCTCAATGGAAGGGAGGCTGTCAAGAAGCCATTATTAAGGAAGGGAAACAGGGAAAAGCCTGTGTCATGCTAGATTACACAAGAACTGGGCTGAAAATCAGTGGGAACAACTTTATGGAGTGATGAATCCAGATTTGATATTTTTGGTTCAAATCATCATCAATTTGTTCAGAAGAGGTCAAGACTGAGCTAAAAAATTGACTCCCCTTCATTTTTAGCACACTGCCTTGTCGGAAAAATATACCTGGATAGAAAAACACACATGGATTGGCCCAGACATCAACATTATTGAAGCAGTGGGGGACCATCCTGACAGAGAACAGAATAAAAGGCAGTAACATCCAAAGAAGAGCTTTAAATGTCCTTCAGAAAGCCTGGAGAAGAAATTTTTGGAATGGAAAGGATTACCTTTGTCCTTAGACTCGGGCTCGAGAAATTTAAGAAGCTCTGGGAAAAATGGGTTGTGTACTCCCCTTTGCACTGAATAAATGAATATTACCATGATGTAAGTAGATGCTATTACTGGAACTGTGAATGTCTCCCATGCTGACCTTAAGTTTTGTATTCCCATACTGTAAAATGATAAATAAAAAGTTATAAAAAAAAAAAAAAGAAAGCCTGGAGAACTATTCCTGAAGACTACTTAAAGACATAACAAGAAGCTGCCTAAGAGAGATCAGACTACTGAAGAATAAAGTTCATCATACAAAATATTAACTCTCGATCTTGTTAAAGTTAAACAAAGTTAAACTATGTCTTTTTTATTGCTGATATTTCAATACTAACTTGGCTAGTATTGAAATATCTGCTTGGCTAAGCTAAGCTAAGCTAGCTACTATGGCTAGCTTAGCTTATCTTAGCCAAAAGGAAGGAAGGTTTGTTTTCTTTGCCAGGAAATACTAACTGCTTCCAGGATGGTATGCTGTGATGTGATAATTATGAGGATACAGTTACCCAGAAAGCTTGCAGTTACAAAACAAGTTAAGCTTTCCTTTTTAAATGGTGAATCATGCATTTACAGGGCCGTGCCGGGATAACATAGCAAAGCAAGAAGATTTATTTCCAATATATTCCAAGCCTGCTTGAAATGATAAACAAATAGTTCGTTAATTACAATTGAATTACACAAAAACATCTTCAGAGCCACATTACATCAGCACAAACTAAACCAAAAATAAATAAAATGTTCACAGTAGATCAGGTGACGAATGGACTGGCACACCTTACCTTGGAACTATATTAGTTCACTCCATTAGTCCAAATTGCTTCCCACTAAAACCTCAGCTGACACGTATCCTCCGACAGCCATGATTTATTTTTACGCAAATGGCGCTATGTTGGTTTTCAGTTGCAGTAAAACATAAAGGAGCGTGAGCATTACATCTGTAGCTGCACGTAAACATGTAGCTACAGAAAGCAAAATGCAGCTAATGTAAGCCAAAAATGCCTGCTCTTGACCCCTGTGTTCCCATTTAGTATGTGCTTTATGTGATCACGCTGTGATGCACTTTCCTGTTTAACGGTGCGCCTCATGTTGTTTTACTATGTCATTATTTGTGTGGAGTGTGCGTGAGTGCCTGTGTGTGTCTAAAGCAGCACCCTGGTATTATTCTGTGATTGCGGTGTTGATTTGTCTTTTTGTGTTGGAATCCTCACTTGGAGGATGGGTTTCGATTGCCGCTGCTGCTGCTGTGTATGTGTGTATGCTAACAAGAGATTTTGTGCCTGCCTAAATGTGTTTATATGTGTGTTTAAAGCGAATTATGTGTGTGTATTTTTGTATGTGTGTGTGCATATTCCAGAGCAAGATTGGAAGTGGGTCTATTTCTTTTGCAGTCACTGATGTGCCCCTGTGTGTGTAATTGAAATACCTGAGTTATTGACTCTCCCTCCTCTCCAAGTCAAATAACTGCTCCAGGAGTGTGTGAGTGCACTCATTTGGAGGCTCTGGGGCAGAGCAGGCAACTCTGGCAGACCAAGACCTATCAACCACAGAATACACACACACACGTGCATACCTAGTACAGAGCCTTTATGAGGCTAAATCTACTCAACTGCAGACACGCAGGCACACTGAGGCAACGTTAGAGGCAGAAAATCACACACATATGTATTAATAGAGGTGCTCACACGCACAGTCGTATGCCCAGAATACATTAGATTAACTTCAGTGGATCATATAGGAATGGAGATTTGCAGATGACATGCGGCAGCCAGTGCATTGCCTTTAGTTTCCTTATTAGTCTGCCCAGTTGATGGATGAGGTAGGGGGGAGTCTAAACCTAAGCTTATGCCAGCCTTTGGATACAAATTAGAGTTTTTTCATGGGACTTGCTTTTTGTCCTCATTAGAGGGATGCCTCCCATAATGTGACAGCATCCCTACAACCTGAGTAATACCTGACTTCTCTCCCATCGACACACACACAAACATATGCTCGCGTACATACATCTCTATTTTGCACAAACACACACGTTTCACACAGAGGAAGGCACACGTGTCTCTCCTCTCTCTTCCTCTTTCTGACAGCAGAAGTCCTGTCTCTGTGGTTGAACAACTCAGGCTTAGCCTCCTCTGTAAATGGGTGGCTGACTGCCTGACACACACACATACACACACATTCACATACGCGCTCACACACCTCCGTTTGCCTGCTCCTTCACTGACTGCTGGCTTCCTGCCCCTCACTCGCTCCATGCAGGATCACAGCCGTCTGCCAGCCTGCCCTGTTCTTCTCCATTCATCCCATTGTCACCACATTGTCCTCTGCCTCTGTCCCTCTGGAGGCTTCAAATCTCAGCTACATCCCCACTGCTTTTTTTAAAAACATTTTTTGTACATCTCTATCTTTTTTTCCCTAGCTTGCTTAATTCCTTTTCCCTCCCTTTGGTTTCTCTCTGCTCTTTTCTCTTGTCAGCTCTCTCTTCTGTGGTTTTATCTGCTCTTTCTCTGCCTCTCCTTGTATCTCTCCATCTCTCTCTCTCCCCTGTCTCCACCGGCCATTCATCCCAGCGTATTGTGTTGTATAGTGTATTGTTGCCTTAGTACAGTAGCCAGCACTGACGTCAGCTGTGGATCCACAGAGAGGACAGTGAGCGGCTGTGAGGTGTTTTCAAAGCCTTGCTGGCCGGCTTCTTGTGCCTGGCTGACTGACTTGCTGGCCCTCGAATGCCCCTGTGGGAATTTTAATGCTCGCTAATCGATCACCTCATGCCAGCAGAGGTGATAATGTGGCCAGTCCATAATTATTGTTGCTGTAAATGAAGAGTGGTGTTTGCAGCACTTCATTTTAGTCAAGCTACCAGCGTCTTTTCTTTTTTTTTTTTTCTTTCTCCAGTATCTCCAAACCCCACCTCCCGATTTTGCATTCGCCTTGCTCTTCTTTGAGCGTGTACTTTTCTCAAAGGCTAATGAAAATTCTGCAGACCTCTGGCACTCTGAATGAGTGTGCTGAACAGCACATTAATACTGCTCTTTAAGAAAAGAGAGATAGAAGGAGAAGGCCAGAGGAAATGGTGGTGGGGAGGCAGGGCGGCAGGGGTGCTCTATAGAGGATAAAGTGGGGGGGGGGGGGGGGGGGGGGGAGTGCACAAGTCTGGAAATTCAATTATAACCGTGCCCTGGCAGTAATTCCAGTGGTATTAATGGGACGGCAGAGCGAGAGACGAGATGGATAGAGATGAAGAATGAGAGAAGAAGGGGCGGAGAAGAGACAGAAAGTTGAGCAACAAATGGATTCGAGTTAGCAGCGAAACACGGCACGACGTCAGAGCTCGCATCATTTTTTCATGATCTCGAGACACAGCTCCTGCATATTTCAAGCAGCACGGGGATAATGACATGTTTTCACTCTCATGGATGCAACGCGTTACCCTCATTACTTGCGAGAGTTCTCATCTTACATGCTCGCCGTACACCTCGACATGCTGCCTCAATCGCGCAGCCCTGATCTCGGTAATGCAGCAACAAGGTAACAGATCAACCCACGTGAATCCCCTGGGAGGGCCAGGTTAGCGTTTGATGATGAATGAAGTGCATAAAGAGTCCTAAGACACCGGCACCAGTTCTGCCTGTTTGCCTGGTCTTACTGTCAGCTTCAAATTGCTCACATGCAATTAAAAAAAACAAAAAAAAACAGCCTCATTCTCATTCATATCATTTGCCACATTAGAAGCATGAATGCTGTGACCATAAACACACTACTGTACATTGTGTACACGCAAGTTGGACACTCGCAGAATGACTCACAGACACAAACACACATGCAAAATAACCTGCTCAGGTTGCAGAACTGCAGAGTCCTGTCTAGACGAGTATTTCTCACCTCCTCCTCTTCTTCTGTCCACCTCGGTATTCTGTTTCAACACTCACGGCAAGACGCAGGCTCGGATATCAGTATGTAAGCAGTGTTTATTGGAGTGTCTGTAATGCTGTTTGGTTTGGTGTACATTTAACGTCTGTAGACTGAGTTTCTCCCAGCAGACAGACTCAGTCAGGGGTTACTGTGTGCCATTTCTTGTTTGTTATTTAAATCTAGTACTGTGCGGGCTAAAAAATGGCCTTGTTGGCTTTAATAAAACAAAAATGATGAACACGACGTGTGAGATTAAGGACAGCAGCTTGAAGCCCTCAGAATTTGCTCCAGCCACCCCCGTGTACAAACTCATTAACAGAGTCATAAAGGCAACTAATGAAAATCATGACCGGTATCATTACAAGACCACTGGTGTCCTCTCACCTTTTCCCTCTGCGAGCGAGAGAATAAAGGCAACTAAATTAATGTTCACACCAATAATGTTACAAAAACACCGCCGTCCTTTAAGTAGCAGCTATTCTCCTCTGCGTGTGCGCAGCCACCTAAATTAAAGTTCAGACCAGTGTTGTTGCATAACCGTTTACACTCCACATCTTTGTCCCTCTGTGTGTTTTTCTGTCACTTTCAGGATGACAACTCCATGTTCTTTCAGTTCGGCCCCTCCATCGAGCAGCAGGCGTCAGTCATTTTGAACATCATGGAGGAATACGACTGGTACATCTTCTCCATTGTCACAACGTACTACCCGGGTTATCAGGACTTTGTCACCAAGGTAACCGTGCAGCTGATACAACGCATACAATCAATCAGGATGAAAGAGATGCAGAACTTATGATGTGGATGTGTTCCTAAAAGTCTAGGCATTTTTAAAAATCTAATATCTAAGTTAGATATTAGTCAGAATATTCACTTATACTCCCAAATCTTTGCAATCAGGGATAATAACAATTAAATAATAAAAATAATAATTCAAAAAAAGTCCAAAAATAAATGTAGTTACAAGTAAGATTAAAACATAAATGTACTAACAAACAGACAAAATATATATAATATAATTTTGAATTTGATTTAGACGCTTGATTTTAACACATAAAGCACTACAGTTTTACTCACTAAAACCACAAGTGTGTTAGCCCTGCGACAGACTGGCGACCTGTTCAGGGTGTACCCCGCCTCTCGCCCTATAACAGCTGGGATAGGCTCCAGCACCCCCGCGACCCTGAAAAGGATAAGTGGAAGCTCCAAAAGGCACGGACACGACAAACGCACTTCAGTGTTCAGTGACTCCAATTAGCCTAGCAGTCAGCTATCAGCTACAGAGGCCTGACTTTAAGCCTTAAAAGTTGTTTTAAAAAAAATCACCCTCTGTATAGTTGTCATGAGTAGAAAGATAAATTAAAAGCATTTTGTGTACCAGACTGTAAACACGTGTATTTCAGCTGCAAAGTTTTAACTAGAGATGGCACGATACCACTTTTTTATGTCCGATACCGATACCGATATCATAAATTTGGATATCTGCCGATACCGATATGAATCCGATATAGTGTTTTTTAATCAACAAAACTGTTTTTTAAATATCTTGCTGCATTTTGTATAAGTTCATACTCAAGTTTAAAACAACAACTACACTAAAGCTATTCTGTTATACCTGTATGCAAAAAAAATGTTTCATAGTTCAGCAATACTGATCAATCTAATAAACTTAAACCTACACCATCCTCCCTATTCTGGTATTTTAAAGAGTACTTAGCATAAATATTAAGCAACCTAACTAATAGGGTTCCAACTCCCAGCAACAACAAAAACAAATAAATAAAAAATAGGGAACCACCCCTCACGCTCCACCTCATGATGCTTAATCGACGTAATCAACCTTAATTTGATGCAGTGTGAAAAAAATGCACAGAAATCAATTATTTTTCAAGAAATATTAAATAGATTCAACATCTTTCTTCAACAAAATTGCAGACTGCACAGATGGTACCTTCCCAAAGGAAAAAGTACTATAGCTTACTAGGGTATATATATTAGACTTAATAGTTACTATATACAGTAATGGACTTCTATTCATTTTGCATCAAATTAAAACTTTGGGTGTCAGATAATTATTTATTAAAAGCTAGACATTTTAAATGAGAATAAGAAAGAAAAGTATGTCTTTGTGCCCCCTTTTCCCAGTTAATGCCCTATCGGCCCCCCTGGCTAAACTTTGCTAGATCCGCCCCTGCACAGTTACCAGCGTCAGCTACGTAGAAAAAGATCCTGGAGTAGAAAGTAATATTAAATAAATTCTAACAACAGCTTATCAAGCTTAAACGTGCTGCTGTTGTTCAGCCGCTGGTTTCCTCTTTCTGGTGCAAAGTGGGCCAAAAGCAAACTAGAGACACGGACTCACGACAGAAAAGCTGATCAGCTGATCGTTAAGCAGTTTCATGATTGAAGTAGCAGCAAGAAGAGGCAGTCGCTCCATATATCGTTTGTTAAGCTTAACGCAGGAATGCTTTACAAACATTCAGAGATGGACTTAGGCTACGTTCACACTGCAGGTCTTAATGCTCAATTCCGATTTTTTGATCAAATCCGATTTTTTTGTCTGCTCGTTCACACTACAAATAAAATGCGACAGCAAACGCGCTCTAGTGTGAACGCTCAAAGCGGCCCGCATGCGCAAAAGAAGCTGTCACACACAACGAGCTCTGTTTAGACCCAGAGCAACAGTATTGTTTGACTGATGGCCCTTAATATGCAGACTTCGGACTTCGTTTCCCAATTTTTGCTTTAAGTTATTTTGTTATTTACATAATAATGTAAATAACCTAATAATGATCCTTATTGCTGTTTTAGAGAGGAGCGGTGCTTCAAATGATAGCTGCAGATTTCTGTCAGAATCTGCAGATTACAGTACAAATAAAATGTTCACATTGTCTTCCCAACAGTTTCACTAACATCTACACTGGATGGCCAGGAAGCGTTCGCGATGTCTTCTCGGGCGCTTCTCTGGCGCTGATAATTGGCTTCAGTCTTGTGTCGGTGACGTAAAAGGCGGATTTAATGCGACTTGACCGTTCAAACAGCAGTCGCTTTCTAAAACATCGGATATGTATCGGATTCAGTACCACATACGAAAGTGACCCAGATCGGATTTGAAAATATCGGATTTGCGCCGTTCACACTGTCATAGCATGATCGGATATGGGTCGCATAGGGTCAAAAAAATCGGATTTGATGCGCTTTCGCCTGCAGTGTGAACGTAGCCTTTCACACTTGCTTTACTTCTCTCGGGGATAACTTTGTCGGAGATGAAATGCCGGCTTGCTAGCGAAGCTCCAAATGCTATCCAGAGCACCGACAGGTCCCACATGCCACAGCCGCTCTATCACGTGAGGCATACTGCTCAGACGTGCTAACGTTCTGAGGTGAGTTACGGCGTGTTGCAAGTTTTGTGAGGTGCTTTCGTGATATTTAATGGATCGGATTACATTTTTTATTTTTCTCCGATATCCGATCCAGTAATTTAGGTCAGTATCGGACCGATACCGATACGTAATATCGGATCGGTCCATCTCTAGTTTTAACATGGGAGTCTTTGGAGACTGACTTTCTTTTGAAAGCGCTTGAATAACTGCATGACTGTATTTTTCAGTCCCAGGGGTTTTCAGGTGCTTTGTAACACAAACTGTATGATGCTGATTAGAGATGTGTTTTATAAACATTTAGTAATTTGTATAAACCCAAATGCCTGATCTGTGAAGTGAAGTGCTAAGTAAAAGAAATTCCAATTCAATCTAGTGATGTATCCACTTTGTTTTTAATAAACTGCTTCATCTTGGAACAATAAACTAAAATGCAAGTCAAACACACATTGAAACACACTGTTGACAAAAATAATAGGGTTTGAATTTTTTTTGTCTTGTTAAAGACTAAAGCAAAGTACATTGTGGTAATCAGCCCCTTCTACCTACTGCAGATTCGTAGTACCATCGAGAACAGCTTTGTGGGCTGGGAATTAGAGGAAGTTCTACTACTTGACATGTCTGTGGACGACGGCGATTCGAAGATTCAGAACCAGCTGAAGAAACTCCAGAGCCCTGTTATTCTTCTCTATTGCACAAAAGAAGAGGCCAACACTATCTTTGAGGTGGCCCACTCTGTTGGAATCACGGGCTATGGCTACACATGGATCGTGCCCTCGCTGGTTGCTGGAGATACTGATGTAGTGCCGGCCGAGTTCCCCACAGGTAGGAAATCTGAAACTGAACCAGAGTTCAGACTTAAAATTGGATCACAATGAAATCATAATAAATGATCTTTTATTGCTTTCAACTTAAATCCTACACATGTGGAGTTTAACATTTACATAACATTCAGTGATTAGGTGAGAATTTGGAGTGTTACAAATACATCCATTTTCAGTACAGAAGATTGTAAATGAACCACGGCAGACCCGATAAGATTTTTATGCTTTTCAGCATACTTTGTTATTACTATTGCTGTTCACAATCACACGGCTGCAGCTTTGCAGCTTGCAGTCATACACCTACCAACAACAACAACAAGGCGTGATTGCGGATGCTGCTCAGGTGTGTCCGCCTCCCCTGCAGCGGCCCTGCAAACCACGCCCGCCACAAAGATGTTGCCCTAAAATGCTTGTTTTAAATCATAATTGTACGTACCAAAGTTACCAAAACATGTAAATGGCCCAGCTTTTATTGCTAGTTGTGTCAGCTTTAGCATCAAAGCTGCAACAGACACCTCCGATAATCAAAGATCGGCCTCTGCATGGCTGCTGTGGAAATTTTTGCAGAACTGCGTAGTGGATGCACACTGGATCTGTTGTTTTCTCAGTTCACGCTGCAGCACGTCAGTAGGGTTCAAGTCTTGACTTTGACTTCACCATAAGTTTAGTTTATTGCTTTTAAGCCGTTCACAGGGGGGGTAATTCTTGTGTTCAGGATCACTGCACCACTGCATACCCCAGAGTGACAGACTGATGACCTGCCATTGTCCCCACTGTCACTGTCAGAGACTTTCTTTAAGGGAGCAGAATTCATGTTTTCTGCAATAATCACAAGTCGGCCTGTAGCAACATAGCATCTCCACTTTATACAGCTTCCCTCAGCTTTGACCGTTGGTAGAATGATTTGTTTGTCTTTGTTTGGTTTATGCAAACTGTGATGAGACTCTTGGCCTCGAACAAATCCATAGAGTATTCTTCCAAAAGGTTTTGTTGATGCAAAATTAATAAAAGCCTTAATGTACTGTTGGGATAGCACTGATTTTCACTTTACCAATTCTTGTTGCCATTTTAGCCCAGAGCCTTCAGGTTAGCAGAGTAATAAACTGACCTTTGTTGAGTTTAGACGTGACTTTCTTTGGATGTTTTTGTTGGGTTGTTTGAGACTTTCCAGAAGTTGTCACTGTATTAGAGGAATTCTGGAAGGTCAAGCACCTCTTTGAAAGTTCAATCTTGTTTCAAAATCTTCTTTTATAGATAAATCCTTTGTGGACGTGCCTTAGAAATAGTCTCATAAACCTTTCCAGAAAGATACTTCAATCACATTTTTTTCCTTGTCTCATGTCTTTTGGCACACTGTGCTAATGTTGAGACTTGAATCGGGACTGGCAATGTATATTGTGCAGACTATATATGAAAGTTAAAGATGGCCACTCAAATGAGGCAAAGAGTTTCCCCGCCCATTGACGTCCTTACAAGTTGACAGCCTGAGGACTCGCCCCCTGCTGGCACTTAGAAAGAACACAAGTTTTAATTTCTTCATTTGCTTCATTTTTCATAAGAAGAAGAAGCTGCAGCCGAGCTGTGGTATATGTCACGGCTGCCGAGGCGAGCCGTGTGGAGTTGGAAGAAGGACCCAAGATGCAGGCAGTGGATGAGATACCGGTGGTTTTATTTACAGAGGTGTAGTGGCAAACAAACAGTGGGGCATAACAAATAACTAAAGACACCTAAACTGGGAGGACTAAAAATAACAGACCTGGGAGCATACGACAACGGGATGAGAAGCAGAGAGACGCAGACAGGGAACAGGACACCGTGGAAGACAGGGTAACAGACTGACACGGAGTTACACAGAACTTAAACAATCATCATCTAGAAAATGATAACAAACTAAAAGCGCTGGGTCACCGACCCAGGACCATGACAGTATATACTGCACCACATTACAGAAAAGCGTTTTGTTTCATTTCCAAAACAGTGATAATGATATAGTAAACTTCTTTTAGATCGGTCCTAAAAGCGACTCTCTGTATTTGAAAATCATAATGATCCGAGTAGAAACAAAACCAAAGACGGACAAAGACGGACGGCAGAACCACTGAAAAGCTATTCCTTAAATTTTCTTTCCAGTTCACTGTTGGATTGTTTTGTAAGACAAACTGACCTTTTCTAACAAGAAATGAGGAAGCCTCTTTTCTCCACAGCACCACCGGAGGTAACCTTTTCAGGTCAAATGTGAAACCAAAGTGATGTCTAAGTTGGGGCACATTAAAACACTCAACCTGCTCACGCAATTTGTCAGGCAAACCTGTCAGGCTGACTCATCGAAAACGACACTCAGCGCTTGGGGGTGGACAGACACTTTTTAGAAAGGCCATCTCTCAGTGGGAATCAAACCTTTAACTGTTAGTGATGTCCCCACCGTGCTAACTAATGGAACTTTCCTCAACTTTTGGCTCTCTGTGGGAGAGAAAACTGTAGAGGAGGTAGTATATCTAAGCTAGACGTATGAGCGCTGTAATTTGTTGGTGTTTGGCTGGTTGATTTACAACGGAGGGGCGAAATTACACTGCCGCCTGTTCTCAGCAGTTTCTGGGAAATGGTTTTCCAGGCGGAACCTGAGACCGTTGTCCCGTTCAGGCACCGTAACTCAAACCTTTTACCTCTGTTCCCCTATTGGCACCCACAGATGATTTACTCTTGAGTGGGAGCTAGGAGTGTGTTTGCAGGCCGGTCTGTATGTGTGTGTGTGTGTGTGTGTGCTTTTGTTTTTGTTTCAGTGTGTGATGTCTATGTGCATTTGTCTGTGAAAGTTACGATTGGTTCAGGGTTTAATTTGCATGAGAAAATAATGAGCGAATGTAATCAAATGGGTTGTGTGTTTGCGCACTGCCGTGTACTTCATATGGTGAAGGACGACCGGTGTTTACTCGTTGGACAGGGTGAACCGAATTCTGTGCGCGTTTGTGTCACTCTGTCTGTTACAAATTAGGGTTCCACTCTATAAAGTTTGATATATCACCGTATCAGTTATGTAAATCACACAACAACGTCCCTCTTGATTTATGTTGCCGCTGAGATAATCGCGTCTCGCTCATGTACCGCCTGGATGATTGCAAAGTAGAGCTGCGTCGATGGACACACACAAAACTCTTTCAGTTAACACTCAATTATCATGACATGACTCACATGGGACAAAATGACACATTTCAGGCTAAATGTCGTCCTCCTGTTTCGTGCGTGATGAACAGGATACAGAATGTGCCAAAATAACCGCACAGAATTCTCAAAGTAAGACGACTTTTTATGATGTCGCTTGTGTCAAAAACATGATTATTTAGATCATACCTTTACTTAAAATGTCATTAATACAGTGTTTTAAGACAGCGTGCAAAGAAACCATGAGTATCCAGATGGCCAAGCTTTGATTCACAGCTCTTCTCCTGTAGGATCTGTGCTTGTTCGTGCTGCTCCTGCCAGAAATATGAAAGTGATGGTTGGCTGACGAGTTTCCTTTAAACAGCTTCAGCAGTGACAGTCTGTAAAACCTGTACTGAGAACAGCCTCACCTTTCTAATCACTAAAATGCTAAAGCTTTCCAAATGCCTCTGCTTTGTGGTTTTGTCTTGAAGTGCAAAAACGTAGAAGAATAGCATCAAAATCCTAGCAGCCTAAGAAAGTTAGCAACTGTTAACTCTATATTGCCCTGACAGATATTTATCAGCTTGATGACATATTGGCCTATAACAAACACGAGTCTACATATGACAACATATGAGTTGTCCAGAAAGACGCCAATTTAAAAACGTTATTTTTTTCTGGAGTGAAGCAGCGTCTTTGTTGCTGGTTCCTTTTTAAAAAAAAAGATTATTCTTATTTCTTTTTTTGCCTTTCAGCCTTTATTGGGTAGAAACAGTGGAGCTAGTCAGGGAAGAGGGGAGAGAAGGGAAGACATGCAGCAGAGGACTGCAGGTCAGACTCGAACCCGGGCCTACTGCTCTCTGGTCAATACTTCCAGGCATGTAGACACGAGTAAGAAGACCCGCTGAAGTTCTGAATATCTGAATGGGGATTAAAAAGGTCATTTCAGTGACCGAACGTGGCGTAGTTGTTGTTGTCAGAAATTGCTGATCCACTGGGATTTTCCCACACAACCATCTCTAGGGTTTACAGAGAATGGCCTAAAAAGTGATCGAGTAAACAGGTTTTCTGAAGGTGAAAATGAAAATAACCCCTCATTACAGCCGAGGTATTCATATAAACACAAAACACATTAAATCTTGAAGCAGATGGACTTCAACAGCAGCTAAGAGCAGGAAACTGAGGTTATTGTTTTCACAGACTCACCAAAATTGCACAATAGGAGTTTGGAAAAACACCGTCTGGTCTGATGAGTCTTGATCTTTCTTAAGGTATTCCATGTGAGAGTCAGCTTTCATACCGTTTAGGTATGAAAACATGGATCCACCCACGTTGTATCAGTGGTTCAGGCTCGTGGTGTTGGTGGAAATGGTGTTGGGGACGTCTTAGTTCCAATTAAGCATTACTTCAATGTCACAGCCTGCCTAATTATTGTTGCTGACCATGTCCATGGATGCTTTCAGCAGGATAATACACCATGTGACAAAGCTGAAACCATATCAGTCTGGTTTCTGAGTTTACTCAGTGCCTTGAATCTATGAGGAATTAAGCAGCTCTGAACACAAAAGATGATCCAACGTGGGACTAGCAAGGTGTACCTAATAATGCAGCTAGTGTGTGTATGTAGGACATGCTTGCATGTTTGTTTGTGGCATCAGTTGGGATAGTTCTGGAAAAACCAACATGCCTTGTGTAAGCATCGAGATCAGAAAAGCCAAATTAAGCCTGCAGCAAGTGGCAGTCAAGCGCACCAACTTCTGAATCAGCACAGAGTGAAATGACACCGCGACACCGCATGTGACTGTTGGTTTCGCTGGTTGTGTCCTCTGTGGACTCTGGCGGTTCAGGGTTCACCAGGAGGTGCATGCTAGCTGTGGGCCTAATTTACTTACAAGGCACACTTAATAATTTGCACCGTGTGTGATGAAGCGCCTCCAAATCTCACGGGTAATTCCGCTGATCCCTTCCTTAAGTAGCGCTTTGGGAAACCATCTCTTCACCCACTCCTTCTTCCTTCTTGCTTCTCTATATTTTGCTGCTGTTCCCTCACTTTTCTGTTTTTTTCTTCTGTGTTACTATTTCAGCCTCCTCTGACTTGCTCCCAAGTCTCAGCTCCCTTCATCTTCCTGTGTTTCTTGAGTCTGTATCTTTGTGTCTCTGCTGCTGCCTGACTTTCTCTCTCTTCTGCTCATTCTGTCACTCTTTCCCCTCCTCTTCCCTCTCAGCTCTTTCTCTCCTACTAACAGCCTTTCTGTCTCTTTTTTCCCTTGATCAAAGTTGCACACTACTGCCACACACACTGTGTTAATGTAACCACCCAGTCTGACATCACTGGCATTAATAAACTGTTTCCAGAAATATCTGCTGTTATGCTTTCCGATCAGTTTGCTTATTGTGGATGCGTTATGTCTGCAGTGTGATTTAGGTTGTATGTGTGAGAGGGAGATGTCCTGCCACATTGTAATACCTTGTTACACGCCCAAAAGAGAGCTGCGACAATAAGACATCAAACCGTCCGCCCGCGTGCTCCCGACACACACGTCTCGCCTATGTCTTCCTGGGAAGAAAGTCGCGCCCTTAAAGCAATAAAAAGTCAAGCATGTAAAAAGGAACGGGGAACGGAGCGAGTGGTGAGAAAGTGTCGACAATGTGTGACATGAGATGTGGTCCTGAAGGGCCCGAGCTGTCAGTGCAGAGGCCCCGTGAGGAAGGCAGGTTGCCAGGCTGCCTGTCTATTTCTGCACGCTGACATGGTAGCGGGCTGGCTGACATGTGGTCATACATTGTCAGATAGATGCAGACCTGCTGATGGACAGAAAGATGGACAGATTAAATAGAAGAGAGTCAGATAAATTACAAGCTTACAAACCCTGAGAGCTTGAACCCAGGGGGCCTCTAATGGCTCCTAAACAATCAGCTGTTGGCTGTTTTCAGAAGTCATAAAGGCATTTTTGTAGCCAATTTTAAACGCGGAGGTAGTTAAGACTTTTGACTTGAAAGGTTTGAGCGTTAAATTGTTTGTTCGGCAATGCCTACCACTGCTTCAGCCACTGCTGTCACACCTTCTCTAACATGACCACCGAACACAGAAACGCTTGCTTTTTTCTTAAAAGAAAAAAAAAAAAGATTTCCATGTTTGCTGATTGGATCCTTTTAGTAATAATTGGGTGGTGAACATTTTAACTTTACACCACCCAATTAATATTAAACTTACACCTGCTCCAACTTTGAACTGTAACCTAAGCCAAGAAGGCATGAAATTGTTACCAAATGATGCTCCAAAATGAATCCTTGTGTACCGTGCTTAAGGACAATCCCCTTGTTGGGGCGACCGTGGCTCAGGGGTTGGGAATCGTATCTGTAACCGAAAGGTCGCCGGTTCGATCCCTGGGCTCTCTGTCCTGGTCGTTGTGTCCTTGGGCAAGACACTTTACCCTATTTGCCTACTGGTGTTGGCCAGAGGGGCCGATGGCGCGATATGGCAGCCTTGCTTCTGTCAGTCTGCCCCAGGGCAGCTGTGGCTACAACTGTAGCTTGCCTCCACCAGTGTATGAATGCGAGAGTGAATGAATAGTGGCATTGTAAAGCGCTTTGGGTGCCTTGAAAAGCGCTATATAAATCCAATCCATTATTATTATTATTGTTAAATCCAGCATGATGAAGTCCTGAACCGCTGAACACGGGAACTTAATGACTGGTCATTAAAAAGAGATAAAGATTTATTGCTGGGAAACATGCACCATGAGTAATCAATTAATGATGACTATTAGTCATGGGTTTATTGTAATTAAAATTGAATATTGTAATGGATTTTATTGCCAATAACAGCTGTTTAATATCAGTGAAACTCATTTTCATAGCATCTGTGTTTAATACATCCCAAAGAGCCTAACAGTAAGTTAATGCCTTTTTTTAAACAAAAAATGTAACATTAAGAAAATATTTTCACATTCATGCAAGTTATTGTCGGGTTTTTAGGATACCTACAGGAAATTTTGTGTTTGCGATTCGCTGCCTGCCACCAGGCTGTCCTCAGCCTCGAGAATGCTTCGAATACCTACAGAGAAGGACGTGGTGGAGGAACGACAGGTATCCTGGCAAACAGCTGAATGGGCTGATGGGCACTTGGAAGGGCATCGGGAGAGATGGGCATGGAGGCACACAGACAGAGAGAGACCTGCAAATAAATATTCCTAAACATTTGACAGATTGTCAAATGCGAACAGGAGTCGGGCAGACAGAAGGACAGATAAGCAGGCGTGCGGAGAGTGCAAAGGCCGACAAACAGACCGTACAGAACGTACTTTAGACAGACAGATGGACAAACACAGCAAGATGATAGACTCTTAGTCAGTCAGAATGGGAGTGCTATTCATCTGCTCCCTGAGTCACTACGTAGTGTATGCTCTGTCTCTTGGAGTGTGTTCAAAGCATGTACACTCTATATATCCTAGCACACTGATCCCCCTGTCTCCCCGGTTTAGTTTCCTCCATCTGTCCGTCTCGCTGTGTCTTCACTTTCCTCCGTAGAATCACTCCTTCCCTTCTCACCTCCCTTTAAAACAAAAAACCCCTCATCTACCTTCTTTCTCCATTTCCTCTAAACGATCTCTCTCCTCTTCTTGCTTCCAGGCCTGCTCTCTGTCTCCTATGATGAATGGGACTACGGCTTAGAGGCGCGGGTTCGCGATGGTGTGGCGATCATCACTATGGCGACTTCTACCATGATGATGGACCGCGGGCCTCACACCCTCTTGAAGTCTCAGTGCCACGGAGCTCCTGACAGAAAGACCCCCATCTCAGGCAACCCCAACGAAGTGCTCAGGTGAGTGAAGGTGGAGAGGGCGTAGCATGTCAGAGCAGCATGATCACACTTAATGGACCCAGTCTCAGTTAGTTTATCTGGTTTCGTCGGCACTTATAGTATTGCACGCAAAGCAACACTGTGACATTTAGATGTACGATTCGAGGGTCTTTGTTGTCATTATGCAAGGATAACGAAATTATAGTTTTATTTTCATTTTTCTACATTTGTGACACAACTTCCAGTGACGCTGGAAATAATTAGAGTCCGTCTGCTATCAGTTTACAATGAATGAGTCGAGTTGGCAATGGCATGCAGTCTGTTGCGGTGATTAACACAGTGAATTAAATCAGTGAAAATCACAAGTCTGTTGCTGTCTGCATATACAGAAATTTGCATTAATCACAAATTCACATTAGCCACTTATACTCAGAGTCCAGCCAGAAACAGAATTTCATGCCCCTTTACTGTTACCTGGACAAATACCTGTTAGTTAACAGAAGTCTGAGATTGAACTATGATCTGGCACATCTTCATCCAGTTCTGAAACCGCAAAAAAACTTTTAAGCAGGGAAAACAAAAAGATTAAGTAGCATTAAGTGACATCTTGGATCTTACTTTTATTAATCACAGAGCTTCTGGTGGTGTGGTTTGCGTTCTTTATCAGTAAGCCTGCTTTCCCATAAAACGTTCAGCTCTCTGCTGGATGTTGCCACTTGCGCGCTGCTTGAATATGTCATTCTGCAGTAGTCTCGGTGTTCTCTAGGAACCACGATCCTTTTCCTTTGCTTTCTGCCCTGCAGCAAGCCGGCACATATCTCACGAAAACCAGCTCTACACTTCTGTACAATATAGAAGAAATGCCACAAAGCACTGGTCGTGTTTGTCTAAAGCTGTTTATTCACGCTAATGTGTCTGAGTTGATGTGCGAGTCATTTGTGGATGTTGCTTTAAAATTGCAACGTTCTGGTGGTCTAACATCCCCACGATCACCATGGCACCGTCATCATTGGTGCAGCAGATGTTGCAGCACGTGCGTGTTAGCATCTCCATCCCCTGCACGCTGTGATCATCCTCCCCCCACGTAATAATACCCTATGCACAAACACCCCTTCACATGCTGCCATCTTCAGGAAAACCGACCCCACCCCTTCAGCTGTCCGTCCCAGCAGCAGGCCTTTTGAACTGGATGTGAAGCCTAGCGTTGGGCTGCGCTTTGCTCTGCGCGCCGCCTAATTGGTCCCAATGGCGTTTCAGTCGGCGAACACTATCCCCTGTCGTGCTGCGCTCCAGAGCTCAGCGCAGCATTATATTCAGTGGCGGTTTCACCCCTCCGCGACTCTGCGCGTCTGCTGGAGATAGATGTGCGTGGGTATGTGTGTTTTTATTGCCCTAAAGAGAGACCAACTGTCAAGGAAAGCCACGTGTGCATGTGTGCACAGGTGTCGTACAGGGCAGCATATGTGTGTATGCTTGCTAAAGAGACTGTCAGTATCGCTTCAGGACACCGGTGGCAGATCACAGACACTTGCACAGAAAACGAAATGCACTGACCCCTTTTGGCTGATTCAGACAGATGTATAGATGCACAAATAGTCTTTTTCTGCCTTCTCCTGCAATTTTTCTGCTGAATGCAAGCACGCATACATCCCGAAATACTCTTCTCACGCTCATAAGACGCCAGAGAAACGTGGAGCCTACTGTGGAAACTCGGGCTCTTCTTTTGGGATGTGTGTAATTTTTTTGCTCATGGTCAAGCTTAACTGCATCCTGCTCAAAGGCAACAAAACTTTTGTTGTCCAGTCAACTCTTTGGATGTCATTTCAGCCCCTGCCTGTTGTTCTCTCCTTTCTGAACCTTTTGCATTTGTTTCACCACTGCTTACTGCTTTGAGATAACAGTGGTGTTTATGGCAGCTGCTCTTGCCCCAGAATACAACCCCCTCCTCTCTCTTCTGTTCATGTGTTTGCCTCGCTGTGGTCTGCTGCGCACTGCTTTGTTCTTCTCAACTCTGCTGTGGTTTCTCTGCCGCGTTCTCTCTGCTCTGCTCGGCTGTCCTCTCGCGCCCCGTAGTCTTCTGTTTTTGTTCTGCCCTGCTCTGCTTTTTTCCCCCTACATCTGCTCTGCTTTGTTCTACTTTTATTCTGTTCTGTGGAGGGCTGCTCTACCGTTTTATCTTCTCACACCTCCTCGCCTCTCCTCTTGTCTCCTCTCCTCTCTTCTCTAGTGATTTTTCCTCTCATCTCTACCGTTCTGCTCCTCCCTAGTTGGTGCCTGCGCTGCAGACCTGCAGTTTTATAATCAACTTAGCTGTGTTGTTGATTAGATCAGTTGCAAACACTGCTAAGATCCTTTGCCCCTTTTCTGCTTTAACTAAATTTGTTTGGTGATAACCTTTGTCTTCAAGTGTTCAATCAAGAGATTAGCATTTGGCCTAGAGTCTATATATTAGAAAGTGAACGAACGCCTAGTTGCCCGGCTTGCGTGGCTGCTTGGCTGCATGGACCGATGCCCACCCGCTCGATTCGTTCACTACTAAGTGAGTCAACGAATGAAAGATGGATGGACGGCAGCTCAATCAAAAAGCTCTTTCCTGCGCCTGGGAAGCCTTACATTCTGTGTTCTCTCCAGTGAATACAAACTCCATTTGTAAAAATTTCAAGCAGACCTTTAAAGTAAATCATTAATAAACCAAGCAGGGGCACAATTAATTCTAAGCTGTCGAAAATGGCATTTAGCAGCTAAACCTGAAAATGAAGCTTTCATCTCAACATATTAAGCTGGAAAAACATCCATGGAAAATGGACCAATCAGAAACTGATTCACTGATCAATATAGGTCCCGAGCTTGCCCCACTGCTAAGTCACAATCCACATGTGCCAATCTGAAACATTTAGGTAAATAAACTAACTATTAGTGCTATAAAATTGGGTGCTTTAATGTTTACACACACACGCTACATATTTTACTTGTAAACCCATATTTTTACTGTGATCTATGGTGGCCCTGAGAGGTCAAACATACTTAAGAAAACAGCAGCAAATAGAAAAGTGCAGCAAAACACACGAACCACAACGGAAATAGAAAAATACACAGCAAACGCTGACAAAAACAAAACACAACAGAAGTGTTTTTAGGGACACAAGAATGTGTCGGACCAGCTGCAGAAGTGAAGCTAACAGTAAGCAAACATGCTAACAGCAAACATGTATCTACAGCAGGGGTGGGCAATCTCAGTCCATGAGGGCCGGTGTCCCTGCAGGATCTCACCTTGGGTCAACACATCTGAATCACATGATTAGTTCGTTACCAGGCCTCTGGAGAACTTCAGGACATGTTGAAGAGCTAATTTAGCCATTTAAATCAGCTGTGTTGGTTCGAGGACACATCTAAGACCTGCAGGGACACCAGCCCTCGTGGACTGAGATTGCTCACCCCTGATCTACAGTATTATATGACAACATAGATGAATCCTCAGCTTCTTTTCTCCATGTGATCCTTTGCATTTCTTAGTTTCTGGTACATTATAAACCACGGCCGCTGCAGATAGCCTACAGGGTAGAAGTTCTCCAGTTGGGGATCTCAGGTTTAAAGAGTGGTAGCAAGTAGCGAGAAGTACCTGTACCTTGTTCTTGCTTTAGATATATTCCACAACATTTTTTTAGGATGTCTTTGAAGTGCGTGATTAAGAATCTGAAGCAGATGGTGAAGAAATCAAGGAAGGACGGTGGCAGTTATCCATTTTTAAACCTTCTTAAAAGCCGATGATTATATGGAAATACATATGTCCCAAAGTACGAGTGAAAAATTTGTATTGTAGCTCCAACACAAGTTGGTCCAGCTTGTGGATTATACACGAGCTAGGTCAGTAAGAGATGCATGGGAATATGTAAATTGAATCTAGTTTACATTTCAATCTGCTGGTGAACGAGGAAGACTGGCTCTAAGGTCACGGTCATCTACTCGAATTTATAAGCCATACATTAGCATTTTCTTGTTCGGCCCTCAGTGCCTCATAGAATACCACAAGAGAAGGACGCGTCACTCCACTAAGTAAATTAAGTCCATTGTAGCCAGCGCTGTGACATTCCAGCTAATTCTACAGCATGAGCCTGACAAATGAAGATAGCAGGAAGGGGAAGAAGAAGAGTGCAAAGCACAGAGGAGAGGGAGGGACAGAGCGAGGGAGAGGTGGCAGTAGAGGCCAGCAGCGAGCAATACACAACAGTGTGAGAATCATGAGTTTGACAACACTGGCCCTGACCTTGCCAGGCGTGGACAGGTTCCAGATGAGGTTGGTCTTGGAAAGGTGTCAAGTGCTTTTAAGCTCCGTGGGCATTTTTGAACTTCTGTGGCCTCAGTAAGGCTTTCAATATGGGGTATATATCTATATATATTTAAGCACATACACGTGTGTGCGTCAGTGTGTTGGTGTGTGCTTGCACGCATGCTCTGGATACAGAACAATCTGCAGTTGCATTTTGACCCTGTTGCGCTGAGAAATGCCAACTCAATGGGACCGTGTCTGACTCGGTGTTTGCGCGTGTCTTTGTGTGC
Source organism: Maylandia zebra (assembly GCF_041146795.1). Lineage (NCBI taxonomy): Eukaryota > Metazoa > Chordata > Actinopteri > Cichliformes > Cichlidae > Maylandia > Maylandia zebra. The sequence goes on along the minus strand of NC_135170.1, from coordinate 11,603,815 downwards.
ATGTGCGTGTGAGTCTGTGGAGCCCAGCTGGATGTGTGTGTTTATGGGGCAGGCAGTGGGAGGTGGCAGATAGGTACCTGTTTTTGATGGGGCTTGATTGGAAGTAGGTCAGGAATCCTCTCTCCTCTTTCTTCCATCTCCCGTCTCTCCATCTTTATTGCCTTGCTCCTCCTAAATCTTTTCATCTGTCCTGTCACTAAATCTCTTTTTGTCTGCCAGGTTTATCCAGTCCTCTGCTTTTCTGTGTTTCTTATTTTATCTCACATAATCTTTTCCTTTCCCCAGTATTTTTTATTACATCCTTCTCGCTCTTTTCCCCTCCCCTCTGCTGCATCCCATCTTCACCTACCTCCTTTTTGCTGCAGGCTATTATAATTTTCAATTTGTATAGCAGTACAGTACATAGGTTTGTCTTTTAAGGTTTTTGAAGTTTTATTCCAAAATGCTCTGAAATTAGAAAATCAAGAGGAGAATATTGCCTCAGGTATCCATTATATCTGCAATGTAGACAATGCAGTCTGTTCGAGGGCTAGTGCTTTAAAGAAATGTCACTGTAATTAGTTTTAATTAAGTGCTGTCGATCATGTGTCAAAGCCACATATTGATGTCCACGCTTCTTCCCTCCTATTAGCGCAGCTTTGTTTACACATTCACTCGTTGTATATGGATGCCGCTGAATGTATATAGTCACACCTCCCCTCGCATTCACACATTATACCCCAAGTGTGCAGCAAAGCCTCAGTATGTTTTTCTACCTCAGCCGCACGGAGCCCTACATGGCTTGTTATCACTCTCAGTATAGATCCCTCCTCTTCAGATCCAGTGATTACACTGTACCACAGTAATTGCTAAGGAGTGTAATTCATAATTAATTCATGTCAGGGTTAATTTATTAAAACTGACTTATCAATATTTTACACAACTCCTCCATTATTCACACCAGAACATGCGCTCAAACCTATCTTTGTCAGGCCATGGAGTTAGCATGGGAAGTGTGCTGCTGCGTGCCGTGTTGTTGTGGCACAGCGTTGTTCTGGTTTGTCTTTAGATAAACCTATGCATGCAAATGGATTCGCTGCATTGTGGTTCATGCTGCAAAAAATATGAGGCGTTTCCTGAATGTAGAAATCGTTTTCTGTAGATTTGATTGGAGTAGTACATGTCGGACTCCGGTCAGTGTTACTAGCTTTTGTTCGCCAGGTGACGACAGCTGCTGCTGTTTGAATTTTAATTCACCTCGTGTACAGCACAGCTGAGATACTCTCCTCCAGCTCATGCAGGAAACTGACAGGTTCAACAGGATATCAAAACATGCAATTTAGCGGGGAAGGTGGATGCGATTCTGTCTTATTATGCTAGTCACACCTGCGTATTCAGATTCCTACCATCCACATAACTTTATACCATCTCATGACACCTACAGTAACTTATGGAAAAGCAGGGATCGGTTTGTGTTCACATTACAGGAAGGCAGCGATGGTGACATGCAATCATCCTGTCACTCAGCTTTGGAATAACAGTCACCGCATTCTTGCAGCTCTAGTCTTTATATGCCTCTGTGAGGTTTGCTACATGGTAAACTGCATGGACTGTAAATAAAAGATGGAGATAGCCACCGTGAGTTATTCACTGTCTTTTAGAGATCTGTTTTTCAAGCCTACATTTGAGCCATTTTGGGCTTTTTCATCTTGGTTCTTTAGAGACAGAAGTGACCATTTTTGGAGGAGAGGGCAAATACCTTAGTAGTCACAGCCGGTTCTCACTCCCGAGGCCTAACATCCTGACGATTTGTCACGTCCCGCAGCGTTCCTGAGGAACGCGAAAGGTGACCTTCCACAATCTTATGCTAAGCGCCGGGTTATGGGTGAAATCCAGTAGAATGACGGTCCCGCGGTAATACACGTTCCAGCCATGTATTCCAGCCCTAACCCTAACCATAACCTTATCCCAAACCTTAACAGCACTTTAATGACATCAAATAGTGTTTTCCAAAGCAATTTAAGTAAAATGACGAACATGTGTAGATTGAGTCCAAACGGTTCTCATGTTTCCAATCTCCTCATTTAGGGACGTGTTTGGTGCCCGGAAGCGTAATATGTTGACGATTTGTCACCTAGCATAAAATATTACGGTTTGGGAGTGAGAATGTGTTGGTAGTTAGCTAATGCTAACAAGCTGCATCTGTGGACTTTACACCAATCAGGCCTCTGACAGGTGAAGCGAATAACACTGATTATCTCTTCACCATTGGATGGGATATATTAGGGAGCATGTGAGCATTTTGTCCTCAAAGTTGATGTGTTAGGCGCAGGAAAATTGGGCCTTTTTTCCCATCATGTAGATGCGTGTGTGCGTTGCTTACCTGGAGAACACCTGGCACCAGGATGCACTAAGGGAAGAAATACAACTGACAGAGGCAGTCTGTTGCTTTGGACAATGTTCTGCTGGGAAACCTTGGGTCCTACCATCCATGTGGATGTTACTTTGACAAGTAACAACTACCTAAACATTGTTGCAGACCACGTACGCTCTTTCATGGAAATTGTATTCCCTGATGGCTGTAACCTCTGTCAGCAGGATAATGAACCCTGCCACGAAACAAAAATAGTTCAGGAATGGTTTGGCAGCACAACAATGAGTTTGAGATGTTGAGTTGACCCCCAAATTCTCCAGATTTCATTCCAATTCCAACACAACATTAGCAAGGTGTTCATAATGTTATACCTGATTAATATATAGGTACAACACACAGACGCAGACAACTGTTAATTTAGTGCTAAGTTACATACAATTAAAATACTACACATTTATTTGGCAAAGCTACACCATACAAACACCTGAAAAGAAAGCCATTTTAAATGTCATAGTTGCATTAAAAGGCTCCAGAGGGCACCAAAAACATGACCTAAAGCTCAGTTCAGTGACCAGAATGTGCTGAGGTGACGTCTACTACACCACTTGTGGCTAGTCACCTTTGTAGGTATACAGTCAAAGCAGCCACGCCCCTAATTTTGAGCCTTCAAAACCTGAAAAGGCTGAGTAATAGGAAAAAAATTGTCTGGTACAGTTGTTATAAATGGACCAAGCAAGAAACATACTTTTTTTGAACTTTTAACAAGGGACCCTATGGGGATTGACTCTCTTTCTTAAGTCTCAAGTGGTCTTTGAAGGAGCTGCTGTTCTGCTTTGGTTTCATTTGTCACTCCCAGAGACTGCTGCTTACTAAGCTGTTATCACTGTGTCTGGAGATGCGTGTAGGTCCAGTTTTATTATATTTACAGGAAGTTCAGAGAATGCGCTTGAATGAAGAGTGAACACAGATTGCTTTCCTGTAAACACAGAAGTTGCAGGATGATGAGGGGAAGAGAGACGTGTTGAAATCTGCCTGTACTATGACCCATCCCCTCCCTCTTCCTCTTTGAATCCCACCCCTCTCACTCTCTCTGTGTCTCTTTCCCACCCTCTGCGAGATTACCGTTACCATAGTAACAGTGGTTGTGGCTGCTATGGCAACACACATATGCTTGTGTTTCCTTGCTGTCAGTGTGTAGGATGCTCACGTGCACACTCATAGACACACACACACACACACACACACACACACACACACACACACACACAAGGCTCTGAATTGCAGCATGTAACAATAGCTTGCTCAGTAAAGATTAAAGGGACCGCAGCGTCGAGTCATTTTGTAAATGGCTTATGATTTATGCAGCAGATTCTATGCACTTTGTATCACTGCCAAGGCTCTACAGGAGCGGCTGTAAGCCGGACACATGGGGCTGCATGAGACGGTGTGATGGTGGATGAGTGTGATCATCACAGCCCATTGAAAATATCAATTTTTGATAGAGAGGAAAGAATAAGAAAGCTGGCATTAGAGTAATTGCTGGATTACATAAGTCATTTCATCACAGATAGATAGATAGATAGATAGATAGATAGATAGATAGATCCCATCAACATACAATCCTCTACATGCACACACTTCCAGATGCAGTATCTTTTGCCATGTATTTATTCATCTCTCTCCATATATATATATAGCGTGCATGCTTTTGAGGTAGAGAGTTTCCATGGAAACAGTCACAGAGCGGGAAGGCTAGGGGTGAGGGAGTGAAATAGTTAAGAGAGAGAGTGTGTGTCTGTGTGTGTGTGGGATGACAGTGAAGTGAATTCAAGTTCATCTGACATAAACATTGCTGTCCTCATGTACATGCACTTACACACTCCCACGCACAATAACCATACCCTCTGCATGAGGGTATGGCACTGCTGAGTGCTGTGTGTGTGTGTGTTGTTTTAGTTGCAGGGAAGTGAAATTATTCCACCTGACACACACTTCTGACACCCGATAGAAACTGCATTGCTCATGTGCGTGTCCCTTCAGCTCCAGGAAAAATTAACTTCAAATCGCTCATAGATTTTAAATTATGTCCGAGCAGTTATTTCAAATTGTATATTTAGTGAATATTTAAGCTGTTTGGTTGTAGATTTTTTTTCATCTCTTTGTAATTATCTTATGATGAGGACAATGGATAAGCTGGATTTTAATAATGTTTTTTAATCACAGTTCTCATGGCTGTGTTTGGCAGCCGTTCATGCAGAAATCAACCCCCAGACAGGACGACAGAGAACATAATTTAGCTTAAAGTCTTAAAACAGAGTGAAGCAACTACCCCGACTGTGTGAATAAAGGTAAAAAAAATCCACCTGCCAGAACCTCTAAAGCTCGCTAATGAGCTCCTTTTTTGAAGCATACGTTTTCAGAGTGTGGTCTGACTGCTGTTTCTTGGTCAGAAACAGTAACTTCATGGAATCTCTGCTGGTTGCATGGCAAAAGATTTCAGCCCAGAATGACTGCTATTTTCAAATCACTTGTTCATGCGCTTGTTGTTCATATGTAATGTGCACTGGATTTGGTCCTCGACTGTGTTAGACAGCAACCCTTCGACTTGATTACGATTTGAGTCTGTGACAAAAAGGACAGAGAAGCAACATTAACCACAGAAGAAAAATCCTGCCAATGGTGTGTGCTGCCCCTCGGCGACAGTCACAACAGTTTCTTTTCTTCTCAAGGTTGTCTCTTGTGCTACAGTCACCATAGGAAGAACAGTAGATAGAGACTGTAGCAGAACCGCAGTTAAGGCCGTAAACAAAGAACTTGTAATCACTCGCAGTTGTCGTCTCCAAAGCGACTTTGGCACATTAAGATGATGATAAAATGGCAATAAGACGAAGTCAGTCTGCTATCAGTTTGATTGATCGTGGTCGAATTGGCAGTTACATGCAGTCTTATGCAGTGTGATAAATTAGCTTACAGAATTTTGCATTAATTAGAAATTCACAGAAACTAATTACATTCAGAGTCCAGACAAAATATGAGATTTGAGACATTCCTTCACAAATAGAGACATCGTTGTGGCAGGATTGTGATTTAACTGTAAAATGATTAAGGAGCTTGGCAGCCTTTCTTTTTAATTTAAGAATGAAACCAGGACACAACTAGCTGAGTCTCCAATTGAAACGAGACTGGTTGCAGAATTACTCAGATTGATCGCAATGTGTTGGGAATCTCTCTGCAAACTTAAGCCACTCTGATCATTTTCGTTGCACTCACTCTGCTTTGACAGTCTGATCCTGTGAGATGAATTCACAGTGTGTGCACTGGTAAATGTCACAAAACAAGCATATTCCTTGTCCACGCTGACCTTAACCGTCACCTTCAGGCACTGCAGATTCATCCATGTAAAAACTCATGTTTGCTTCTAATATTGTAGTTGCAGAACCAGCTGTCATTACCAGCGATGATCAGAGGCATGGTAGCTGACTCAGTTGGACACAGATGTTCTTAAATGACGTATAAGACTCAAATGGAGAGACTGGTCTGAAAAGAAAATAGCAGCTACTATCAAAACAATCTGTAGATGGGTACATGTATAAGACTGAATGATAAGGGTCAGCCTTCAAAGTCTGATTGATATGGTTGTTAATTGTTTTTAATGCTGGAGATGTCGAATTTTTTTCTCACACCTTGTACAACGTGTGAATTTCTGTGTTTGTTACGTTTGAAGGATGAAGTACTGAGTGACCAATGTTTCCCTGTGTATCCAGTCTTTGTGCTAAGCTACCTACCTGCTGACTGTAGCTTTTATTTAACAGATAGAGGTTTGATATGAACCTTTTCATCCAGCTCGTGATGGGGAAATATCAGAGGGCAAATACACAAAAATTCACACTGAATGTCACAACAGAAAAGGTGAACTCATTGGCAGCAATTGAAATGTAATATTTGACATTTAGGGATGACATAATTTGCTGAAATTCATTTTCTTTAGTCCCGTCTTAAAGACATCATCTGCCGTTCTGTTGATGACTAATGTATATCTATTTATGGAAGAGCTGGTTCGACATTAGTTGATAGCTGTTTCTTGGCAGATGACGAATTTATGCAATATCACTGGGTTTGTCAGAAAAGATGCTTAAAAAAATAAGTCGATGTGCAATAAAACTTTAATGATTGGAGAACTGAGTAATGGAACCTGAATGGATGTAGATATATAGAACAAATAAGACATTTGTGAAATGCCAGTGACAAGGATATATTCCAGCAAGTGATATATGCGTCAGTCTGTTTCTTTCCTCAATGTTTTCTTCTGCAGGTACCTGATGAATGTGACGTTTGAGGGACGAAATCTGTCGTTCAGTGAGGACGGATACCAGATGCATCCCAAGCTGGTCATCATTCTGCTCAACAAGGAGAGACAGTGGGACAGGGTGAGACAGAGGGAGACACTGACGGTCTTTGTGTGTGTCGGGGGGGAGGGTAAGACACTCATATGAAAAAAAAACAGCCGATGTGCACAAAATTATAAGTCCTGACTAACCTAATTGTCCTCTGTTGTTAACAGTAAAACATTTTGTAAACTGTTAAAATGAATAGAAGCAATGAGTTAGCTGTTCCCTATGAAGTCCGCGAGTATCTGTGTGTTTTTATCTGGATCTCTTATCGTCTGATTTTCACTTTTCAAGCATTTTAAGCCTTAAGCCTTATAGACGCAACTCTGATTAGATATTATCAGCTCAGTGAAGGTGCCTTTGAGCAATGCACTGCAGCAGAGGCTCCAGAGTGGTGATGTGTTATTTGAATGCTGCTCCACAGCTGTTTTAATTTCAAAACTTGGTTAGCAGTTGCCTATTTGTTATTCGGCTTTTTTTTTTTGTTTGTTACAAAATCCTGGTTATGCGCTGTCTCCAAAAAAATCTGTTTGTTTCACTAAAAAGATGTCAAGACACCCTTAAGAACTAACAGGCAGCAAGTTATTGTAAAGACTGGGTGGGACAAGGAGATCAAGGTAAATATATGGAGTGAAACTGTATTCTCTGAGTAGAATATGTCATTTTTTTATACCATCCCATACATACAGATATCCATTCATACATTTACAGACATCCTGATAATAAAAAAGTATAAGGCTAGAAAGACATCAATGATCTTAGAGAAGCAATTGTTGCTCCGCATCAATCTGGCAAGGGTTATAAGGTCATTTCCAAACAATCGGAGATTGATCATTCTGTTATTTACAAGTGGAAAACTCCCAAGACCTACACCAAACTTAGTGGAGGTCCCAGTAAATTCACCCCAGGGTCAGATCGTTTAATGCTCAGAGAAATTGCTACAAACAACAGAAGTGCTATATCTCAGACTCTTCAGACCTCAGTTAGCATGTTAAATGTTAAAGTTCATGACAGTACAATTAGAAAAAGAATGAAAAAATATGGTTTTTCAAAGGGTTTTCAGGAGAAAGCCTCTTCACTAAAAACAGCAGCAGCACTGCTCAGGTTTGCAAAGGTGCATCCGAACAAACCACAAGACATCTGGAACAATGTCCTTTCGACAGATGGGACATGAGTGGAGATGTCTGGCCATAATGCCCAACCCACATTTGAAGAAATTCAAATGCAGCATATCAGCATAAACACCTCATACCAACTGTGAAGCACAGTGGTGGAGGTGGCTGTAAAGTCAATTCAGTGACCTTACAGCCATTGAGTCGGCCATGAGTCCTCTGCATACCAAAGTATTCTCGAGTCAAATACGAGTCCATGTGTCTGATAGCTAATGCTTGGCTTAAAATTGGGCCGTGGAACAGGACAACGATCCCAAGCACAGCAAATATACGAAAAAGAAAAGAAAAGTATTGCCCAGTCACATACAACCTGATAAAAATGCAGTTAGCTGCATTTAGCTTAGCTTAAGTTAGCTGTGCATGAATGAACACCTGCAAATCTCAATGAACTGAAGCAACATTGCAAAAAAGACTGGGACAAAATTGACATGAGAGAAAGTCATACAGAGAAAAATTACTACAAGTTATGCTGCTAAATGTGGTTCTACAAGCTAGTGAATCATGTGGTCTACGTAGTTTCTCACCGTGCATTTTGGCTTGATTTTTGTTAAATAAATAACGAAACGGTGTAATGAATCATCTATTCTGGTTCATTCTGTTTACCTAAACCTCGTGCAGACTAGATATTTAAAACTTAGAACTGACAGAGGATGGGCAACAATAATTTGACAAATTAATGCTGTTGAAACTTTACTGGCCCTACTTTGTAAATGCCCAACAAAACGCAAGATTTACATTTGTTTAAGCTAGCTCTGTAGCGTTTTGAACAATGAACAATTTCTCGTTCTTCACCTTAAAAAAAGCAACAAAAACTAGAGAGCTGTCCTTACTTTGAAAGCTTTCATCCTGGCAGCAGTGTGAGGTGAGGGATTTTTTTAAGATTCTCACTGAGCTCTGCAGTGGCAGAATATGGAACACAAGTCACTAAAAAGGCCTTCGTTTTTCCTCCATGGATAGATAGATGCGTCCACTATTTGAGGTCATGTTGGAGTACTGTTTTGCCTGCCAGGGTGTTGAGACGGTCACATGACGATCACATGACTGAAATATGGATTCATAAAATAATGTAATTTTGGTCCTGTTGAAACAAAGAACGCCTTAAGGATGTGATCTGGACTTGCTGCCATTAGCAGCATTAACTGACACAACGTTGAGTTGAGCCGTGATTATGATGACATTATTTAAGACAATGTGTGTAGAACAAGTTGCTCAGACACTGATAATATTCTAACTGTTACTTGCTGTGGACAAAAGTAGACTCCCAACTTCCAGTGGCTTTTTTTATTAGCATGTTCTGCTAACGCTTCCACGCTCCCACAGAACAAAGGCATGCAGGTTTGAGTAACTGTGTGGTAAAATTGCCCGTGAACACAGAGGTGAATGGCTGTCCGTTTATGTGTCAGCTCTGTGATTGACTGCCAGCCTGCCCAGTTTGTATCCTTCCTCTTGCATAATGCAAACTGGGATTGGTTTCCGCCTCCTTATAACCGTCACACATAAGCAGTTATAGCTAAAGAATGGAGAGATGAGATTGAGTCTGATGCACAGAAATGGTTCAGGCACTGCACTGTGCCACAGGCCTTTAAAGCTGAGAGGTTGAAAGTTCAGCTGCGAGAGAGTTGCTGACTCGCGTATCGAAACGTACGACTTAATGAATAACAACTAAATGTCAGTCAAACTTTAAATGTAAAACTTCCGTTCAGTGAATGAAGGTGCAGATTTTTCATTGTACAGACTGGGAAAAAAGTCTCCAAGCACAGGTGGAAAAGAAGATGGTAGTGAACATATGGCAACAATAATCCCGTGTCCACAACCTTAAATGAACCTGACGCATCACCACCTGCCAAGTCACCGGCATGCATCTGTGTTTCCTGATGCTTACCCTCTATTGTTTCTGTGTCCTGCAGTCTGACTCCTTTGACTCTCCCTATTCTTTATTCTCTGTATTTCTCTCTTTCTTCTGCCTCTCTAATCTATATTCTGTCCTCTGATCGGAGAACAAGGTGAAACTCTCCCCTCCTCTCTCTCCTTTCTATCCCGTTCTCCCCTTGCAGCCTGAACCACCCCATCCCTTTTCCTCCTCCTCCTCCTCCTATTCCCTCGCTCATGTTTAATTCTTAGCTTGACTTCCAGCTGAACCACTTTTCTTGGATCCTAATGAGTTCCAGCTACAACCATCCTTCCACTGCATCTTTGAAGTAGCAGGTATACTGTAGTACCCAGTCATGCTTTTTGCCCTGGCTGGTTGATTTTAACCCTTATCCTCCAATACACCCCACTCATTTCTTAGTCCCCCACCTCCATCTCTGTCTCTCTCCATCACTTGCTCCAGCTCACTACCCCCCCCCCCCTTTTTTTTTTGTCCCAACAGGAAAAAGGCTGCATTGTGTCCCAGAGATACACAGCCTTAGTTTGTCCACTCCAGGCAGCCTTGCCAAGTTTGTGCTCCCCAGAGTCCAATGTGTTTGAGCACATTTACATATTTAATGAGAGTGCAAACCTAACTTTACATACTCACACCACAGCTCCCTGTCCTCCCCTGCCTCGCATTATACCGAGTCCAATTAGCTGATGATCCATTCCCACTTCCACCCACGTCTTTCCGCTCATAAAAATGGCCTACTTGGCACAACCGGAGGAAAGGGCACAGGCATAGTCTCCAGGTATGGTTTTATGTGAGAGCCATCCGGGGGAAATTGACTAATTGATGACGCTTATTCAGTGGAGTAGAGCCACAAGGGCTAGAGGGTCCTCCAGACCTACAGCTGGACACTCCTCTACAGAAGAGCCTGTATTTTGCATTTGAATGAGCTCCATCTCTGGCTTTCTTTCTCTGTCATCCCGACACTCACTTGGCTCTTTCTCTTACTTTAAACTCTCCCTTTCTCTCTCTTTTTTTCTTCAATTAATCTCTCCATCCACTTCTGTATTTCTCTACCCGTCCTCTACGCTCTATCTGAATTCTGCACTTTCCCTCTGTTTCAGTCTCGCCCTTCAGAATAACCTTGTTCTCATTCTCTACTCTGTGTCCCAGTCCTCTCCTCTCCTCTCCTCTCCTCTCCTCTCCTCTCCTCTCTTTTTTACACACTCTCTTGAAATATTAATTTCACTTACTGAGTTGAGAGGTGAACAAACAAAACAAAAAAGTTATGGCATCTCTCTCTGTGAGTGTTCTGTTCTCCTGTTAGACACGAGGCTAGAGTGGAAGGAGTCGTGCACGAGACTGACGAAGCGAAAGGTAGAAGCTCTGGTCAGGATGACAGAGAAGCGGAGGACAGTGAAGGTCGTGGACAGACGAGAATAAAGGCAGCTGAAGCTGAAAATCAGAGTATAACTACAGGTTGTTTGAACGCCATAAATCTTGAAAATAAAGAGTTATAAATGCTTGAGGGTGAGTCTTTGTAGCAATCCTCAGATATTGTATCACGAGACGAGCGCCAACAGTCGTACTCCTGTTACTTTTTTGATAAAACCCTTGGAAGACCGTCTGTGGGAGTCAGACTATTCCCCAGACTTTTCTGTTTTAAAGATGAGGAGAGCGGTTGGTCACGAACAGCTAAGTAAACAAAAAGGGTTTTGTGTAAAGAAGATACTGACTTAACTCAGGAAGGAAAAACGGGGAACTTTAAATATCAGTGGGGGCAGGGATAGAGAAACTAAGCTTGCTCAGGGAGGGGCAAGCTCAGGTGGCTGCCCCTCCCTCAGCTTGGTTCTCCCCAAGATTTCTTCCTGTTAAAAGGGAGATTTTCCTTCCCAATGTCGCCAAGTGATTGCTCATTGTGGGTCATCAGGTTGTTGAGGTTTTCTGAGGCACGCTGAGACAACTGCTGATGGGATTTGGTGCTATATTATATAAATAAAATTGACATGAACTGAAAAATTAAATGATAAATAAAACAGTTAAATAATGGCTCAGTAGTAGTGGGATTGTAAACGTACCACCCATCCTTCAGCTGGTAGAATTACAGGGGAACCTTATACACCTTCAGCTTCCCTTCTGTCCACCGTCATAATTAAAAATGGTCTTAGAGACATCTGGAGGAAGCTTCAGATGTGAGAAAATACACATATGTGGAATCTCTGAAGGCAGCTGGAGGGCAGCCAGGCTTGATAGAATTTAGGTTAATCAATTTTACAGTAATACGCTGGTTAAAGCAGCAATACCACCTGTTGGTTTCTTTGATCACCATTTAGTAATTTTTAGGCATCTCTTTGCTGGCATGCTGTTACCATATTGTCACTTTAATGTGCGACTGACCCATAACAGAGAGTTCTGGCAGGATTTCTCTGACTTCTGGAGTCACTGGAGACTTGAAAACAAAAAGATGTTGCCAATCTGTCTCAATGGGGAGATCTAAGAAAAACACAGGTTAGTTTTGTTGGAATTCTTCTCACCAAAAATACAAGGTGACACAATAGCTATTGGACAAAACTGTTTTCAGGAGTTAGAAAAGGAAATCAGGTTGTTACAGGGTAGAATTATTAGTTTGATAGTGAAAACACCACTTGGGATAGCAGGAAGTGGCTTTAGGTGGGATTCTTCTAAAAATGTAATTTAATTAAAACTCAGGAAACTGGGGTAAGATCTCTATGACTTCTGGAAAAGCTACGAGAAGAAGTCCCTATTGCCTCTCTAAAAAGCCATCCTGGTATCTTTAGAGAGAAAGTAGGGACTCACTTTCCAGACAACAGGTGGATCTTGGTGCTTGACTTTCCATCATTATTCATTTGTGCCACAGTGGGGAAGCAGGATGAAGAAGGATCGCCATTATCTTTTTTAAACCTGAACTACTTAACTGGTGTTGAAGAAAGCTTTGTACGCCGTGGCTGGCAAAGTTGTCAAAAAAGCATCACTGGCCGCTTTAGGTGGTTTGGCGTGTTGGCTTGGGGTCGTCTCCTAGGGGCAGTTGGAGATCCTTGTACAAACCTTCCATAGAGAAATGCCGTGTGGATCTCCAGTGGTGTGTTCACCAGAGAATGGTGTGGCTAGAAACAGACATGTGATCCAAGAGCAGGAAGCCACTGTTTTCTTTCTGTTAGGCTTAGAAAACTTTGAAACACCTGTGGCTTGTCTGTCCCACAAGCTTTCTGCAGTGTAGGAAGGTTTGTTTAATGAACATCTAATAGACTAATGTAAGCATGGGCTCATGAAGAGTAACCTAATGAATTGGACAGGATCTCTAAATGTTAAATTTATGAATTTTTTAGTATGAAAATCAAAGGATATGCCATCTATTTTAGTGGGTTTCTCCTGGGGTGGGTGGAGCAATTGTACATATATTAAACTTTCATTTGAATTTTCTTGTTTTAAATGAAAAGTTTAACCGATAAAGAATCTGTCAAAGGTAAAAGTCACCTCTCATCTCAAAATCACAAAAATACAGAAAGTAGAAAAAGAAGCTCTAAAATTATATTGAGATATTTTTGCTTGAACACCATGCAGGATCGCTGGTGATATATTTCAGAGCTGTTTGCAGTTGCAGAGCTGCAGTTATTTTTTTATGGTCTTGAGTTACTGCAGTGTGAAATTTAATCCAAATTCTTGTTTTTATTTTGATTTCTGCCATTTGATGTGTTTCACTGTTATTTTCGGCACTTCAAGGCTCAATCACAAAAGACGAAAATAAAAAGACTGCAAGTCTCTCCATGATTACTATTAAGCAACTATATAAATGAATAAAGTCTTACTTGGTGTGTGATTTTAAAGGCAGACTTACTCTCTTTTGTTTTCTCGATGTTTCTCCAGGTGGGTAAATGGGAGAACGGTTCCCTGTCCATGAAGTACCATGTGTGGCCTCGCTATGAACTATACGGGGGACCAGCAAACAGAGAGGATGACCACCTGTCCATCGTGACATTGGAGGAGGCTCCGTTCGTCATTGTGGAAGACGTGGATCCGCTTAGTGGGACGTGCATGAGGAACACTGTACCCTGCCGGAAACAGATCAAATCAGTGTGAGGCTCAAATTTCACGTGTAGAAAATCTGTGTCAGATTAATGCTGAAATGCCTGAAAATCAAACGTAAGAATGCGTTACAAGACAAAAACTAATTTCCACCGAGTAAAAGGTTAGATTAGTGTGAGTTTTTACACATATTTTTCCTGCCATCTGCCACAGTAGCTCACAGATCCACCTACTGCAGAACTGACCGAAGCAGAAATGAAAAGCCTGGCAACTGCCTAAAATATACTTGTGAATGATGTTAATTTCCCACGGCAGCTTTGCGGAGCCCGAGGTGGAATCATTTCACACTTCATCGGTGTGACAGTGACAGTGCCAGAAACACCAAATCACTTTTACAATTAATGATTCATGGCCATTCACACAGATGTACATTTTTAATTAAATAATTGTCCATCTGTCCTCTTATGCAGCAATCAGACAAAAGAGTCAGGGATCTACATCAAGCGTTGCTGTAAGGGTTTCTGCATCGACATCCTGAAGAAGATTGCCAAGTCAGTCAAATTTACCTATGACCTTTACCTGGTCACCAATGGAAAACATGGCAAGAAAGTCAATGGAACTTGGAACGGCATGGTGGGAGAGGTAAGGATGTAATACGTCTGTTTGTGTCTTATTTTTTAATTTTGCACACCTTGACTCCATTACTTGCAGAAGTGACAGTTCTGCATGTAATGGAGACGATATCATCAAAAAGGATATCCACTAATAATGTTCTGGGGAAACGGAAACTTCTCATTGTCATGCATGTGCAAATTATATGACAGTTGCACTTATTTCCATCAGGACTGCTACTGTCAAAATAAAATTATGCCCATCTGCAGTCATTTCTTGCAAGACCCCCCATACAAAACAGAGCAGACATCAATGACAGCAGAGACAGCATTGATTAAATAAGGGCTTAGTCATACAGACCCGGAGGCCAACCAACTGTCAACCACCAGTTGTGACGGAAAGATAAAAATGGATGTTCCTGACCAGTTGCGAGTGATTGGTGGAGTTTGCTGTCTGATGCTAGCACCAAAAATTCCTTGTGATTTACTCTCTGAGTAAAAAGCACAATGCAAATCAGAAACTACCCTTCAACCAATTACATGCACTGGCATATTCTGCCAGGGAGGTCACGAACTACCAGAACTCAATCACAATCAGTTTAGACACATCATACATACATCATGGCCTAGCAGACCATTGTCGACATGTTGTAGTTTTTCACTGTCACCAGGGGGCAGTGTGACAAACAGTCTGTGGACTCTTGCTTGTGTTGTTATTGGTCCATTAACCAGCTATGGACAAGAACAAAGGTATATGATACATAGAGCTGAATTGAACCCGAATGTTAAAAACAATGAAAAATGTCCACTACAGCCACCAGCCAGGCTTCTCTGCTGTATTTCTCGTGCTTCACCCATTTGTGGTAATGGCCGCTGTTGCTCCCTTCCCTGTTCTGACCCACTTTTCCAGTCAGTCAGCATTGTGTTTTTGGAGGATTGGACGCAAGTATGTTTCCTTAGGTTAAAAAGCCCTCTCTGGAGGGCACAAACATAACCAAAAAAAACACAAAATAAGAAAAACAGTGTGAAAAAAGTAGCTGGGGGTGGAGGTGGGTTGCAAAGTGGCTTGGAGATGCAAGATCAACTTTAGGCAGGCTAAAGCAACTCTCTAAACCCAGCTGAATGAGTATGAAGTATATAAGCTTAGCCATCAGCTGGTGTGGACTGGCACTGAGGCTTCCTCATATCCACTGATCTGCTCAGAGAACAGCCTGAGCTTGGTTTGAAGTAACAATAAAAGGTGCCATTTCAAAACTATTGGCGCTACAAAATGAATAAATTGGACAGCAGAAATATAAAGTCAAAGCTGTGTACCCTTTGCCTCTTACTGCATCGTTATATCAGCTGCTTGTTGTTTTTACCATGCAGCCAGTGTGATTCTTTTTTCTCTTGTTCTGCTGAGATGAGCGGACCGCATTAGGATGCTTGGAGTTACTGCCAAGTTGGAGGTGAAGGTGAATAAAAGATTAAAGGGGAAACAAAGTTACTGTCTGCTTTCAATGTCCTGAGCTATTTTTAACTCACACAGGGGGTGCCTGAAGGGTTCATTTCCTCTTTGAAGCTCGTTTTCATACCTTGAATTATAAGCTTCCCTTTCCGGGTCAAGCTTCTGCCACACGGGCCTAATTCTTATGTCAGATGGGTTAAGCACCTCACCCCAGGTTCAGCTCAGTCAGCTGCAACAATTCACTGCGGGCTTGAAACATTTCCTAATCGACATTGCTCCCAAGCTAAGGTCGTTGTCAGTTCTCATACTTCAACCTATAAGAGCGAACTGCACTTGTGCTGTCTGACGTTGGCCATTTGTTAATGAAGGCAAACAGATCAATAGGACCCCAAAGGTCACGGGTTGAGAACATGTTTTGTCAGAGTTGCTACTGAAGGACTTTGGCTTTGCCCAACTTTGCGTGGATAATAAAGTTCGAGCAGCCTTCGGAAGTCACAGAAGACAGAGACGAGATGAGTTTACGTGTCTGCTTTTTCCTGCGTGGACACTTTTGCTATTCAATTTACTGACACATTTAATCTCTTACATAAAGCCATTACAGTCAACCTCTCTTTAGTGGGCACCGAGCTGTAAGTGTGGCCACCTGTAATAAACTCTATCGCCATGACTAAAAGCGTCGTAATGTACCATCTCCTTCTCACCTCCACAGATGAATGGTCATTAGGAGAATAGACGGGGAGAGGGGGGCATTTATCCACCTCTCTTGCACATGCAGACAACAGACTCTAATGTCTGAGTAAGCACAGAAAAACATGAACCAAAGCAGACACGTAGACACAAAGAAACCCTATTTGGTGAGACCGTTTCTTTATGTTGCACTTGTAAGGTCAGATTTACACTCTCACACTTCAGCAAAGCTCCGCCATAACTGCTGGATCTAACTAAATCCGACCTGCGTCCTTCTCCGCTTGGAGAACAGCCAAAACTGCAGCATATCTCACATTGACGGCGGACCGAGATCTGGACCGACGGCGACGCACGCTTGCACACGAAACATGTCTGAGCGCGCTCCCGGATATCTCGCAGAGATCATCGAGGGCGTTTTCACAATTTGCCACAGCTCACAAAGACAAAAGATCAAATTTAAAAAAAGAAAAAAGAAAATCAATGAATGTGATGAGAAGTCTTACATTTTGTCCTAACTCAATTCTAGCAGTTAGTGTCACATTTCATGGGCTGCACTGACTTGCGCTGCCCCCAGTGCACCTAATCTAAAATATTAGAGGCAATACGCTTGATTACATGAATTTTAGCCTCGCTAGCAGAGACGCATAAAGACTGGCACGCGCGCACACACACACACACACACACACACACCAGCCAAGACACATAAACAATCGCAAACGCAGAACCTCGCTCACTCATTCTCAATAACACCCACATGGGTCACTTTCATAACACGGAGAGAACAAGTCGTAGGAGGGAGATGGAGAGAGCGAACGGGGAGAGAGGAAGTGAGTACGCTGCTGGTTGGACTCGCTGTCTTCCCCAGGGAGATATTCGCACATTAAGACACGCACACACAAAGGCAAAGGAATAAGCAAGATCGGAAAGTTACAAATGCACACATGCTGCACACATGCTGCACACACATAAACACTTGACAAAAAAAAAAAAGCATTGCAGATAATGTGCAGAGCAGATGTGGAATATTCTCCCTGCCTGTAAAGGTCCACTTCACAGGTAGCGAACAAAGGTTCACTCGCTTCTCTTTGTCTTTTTCCCTTTTATGACTCACTGTTGTGTGCGCGCACTCACTCTAACACTGAAGCACACAGCGGAGTTTTGACTCACACTAGTCACACACGCCTTATTAACTCAGAGAGACAGTCCTGTCCCACTTGTGCTGTAGGGCTGTAGAAATTTGGGGCTAAATATACTACCTGTGCAGAGGTATGGAAGGGGAGGAAGGCAGGTAGAGGAAGGCATTGGGGCGGCTATTTCAAGCAGCCCTGACCCACTGTGGTAACCCACTTACTCCCTCCCTCTTTGTGTCTTTCTCCCCCTCTCCGTCCCCTGGCGAGCGTCACGAGTGTCCAGTCCGAGTGCTATATGTGTGGAAAGTGTGCTGTCTCGATCTACCGCGCTCCATCTTTGTCTCCATTGCCTCCATTTTCTTAGCCTCATGTTTCTTTGCACACTTTTGTTTCCTTTCTTTCCTAACCTCATATCAAATTTAATCTCCCTCGTATGCCGGAAAACTCTTTTGGACAGCTAGCAGATAGAGAGTACCCTGTCTGCATCATGTTTTATACATGTTAATGGACAAGGAGAAGGGAACTACAAAGGAACTACAACTTTTCTCCCTTTCTCAGAACAAAGTTTAACTTGAGGAACTGAGCTGTGGTTTTGTTCTTTGGAGAGGTTGGTGTTTCAGCCTATTTTGCTCCGCGTGGTTACTGAAGACGAGGGTAAAGTGTTGTATGTATTCTGGGACAGATGTTATTGGAAGGAAGTGAGCAGCTTGACAAGAAGACCGAAAATAAGGTCCACTCTAAAGTTTAAAGTGTTCACCAACCAGAAATCAAATCTACATGCTTTTTCCTCCAGCCTGCAGTGCCGTCTGTCATTGAGATTCTTTTAATGTGCATTTTAAAATATATCTGCTGTGGAAATGTCTGCTTTCTCTTGAATATTCTCTTGAATAAAAAATCACTTTAAAAAATCCACAATCCCTGTTGTGAGCAGTTTAATATAGGAACCAATTTCCTTCTATCAAACTACACCCAGCAATTGTATCAGTCAGCCGAAGAAAGCATCCATCCTCCCTTCAGGAGAGGCTCGTGGGTACAACAGCGAGACATTACTGCTAAATTTTTCAAATGTGTTTTTTGGAACTTTTTCCCTCATGAAAGAAAACTGCTTTCAGCTGCTCCCTTATTAAAAAAAGAGTCGCCACAGAAGGTGGTGCCACATATTTGATTTGCCAGATTTGCCCTTCCTGACACAACCGTGAAGGAGTTTGTGTCCATTCCTGGGATCAAACTGGGGATCTTTTGTTTGTTAGGTGAATGTGCCAAATCAAGTCCCATTTATATCCTTTATATTTAAGAGAAGGCCGACATCCCTTCAGCTGATATCTTTAAAACTGTGAAACTGACAAAAAACACTAGGGGATAAATACAGGACAGAGAAAAAAAAACCCTAAATTTAATTTTGGTCCCAATAATCCCTTTAATATGTCTTCCATAAACAAAGCATAGGTCTAACTCATGCTTTCTATGACCTTTAGATATCTGGAGCTAGGGAGGCAGTACATAATCAGGTCTGTTTGTTTGTTTGTCTGTTTTTTAGCAGTCTAGCATCCACAGTTTCAGAGATATCATTTTCAAATTATGTGTGATGCTAGATACCAATAACAGCTCGAGCTGATTGGTGAAAATCAGGTCAATTGCACACCAAAAGTGAAAATCAGTAAAACCTTTACTCACAATTTATTTTATGGGTCATCTTCAACATTTACAAAATACTAGGCCTTAAGGGACACGAATACCTACAAGTTGGCTAAGCATCTGACCTCGACCTTTATTATTAGTGCCAGAGGTCAAAGTTGACCTTAAAAAAGTCACATATTGAGTAATGCATCACATAAAAGGGCATAGAGACAGCTGTACAACACACGTTTTTGCGCTGTCTGAGTGCTCTTGTTAACTAATTAACTCTGTGATTACACCGGCCTTGTTTATGATCTACATAACGACCTGTGACATAGGATGCCGCCATATGCTTATGAATTGTGACCATGTGATCATCTTAAAGTCAGTACAAAAACATGTCCTATCGTGAAACCTGCTCGTTGACATGTTAGCTAATCCAGAACTTCTCTGCTAAGAGGCTCGTTTTTCATTCATCCTGAAGCAGAGGGGAACCTGAATAGATGGTATAAACAGTATTTGTTTTCCACATTAATGATCTTAAACTATAAGGATGTCCACCTTTGTCTCTGTTACATCGCCAAACAGGATTGATTCACATTTAGAAAGACTGCACAGTCACCTTCAAATGAACCGATGGCTGTGATATGCTATTTTTATGCTGTTTTATGACCAAAAGCTATTCTTAACTATCTCCATTGAAATAGTTTTTTGGAATGTGTTTGTTGCCACAGCACACAAGACTGCATTCATTGACTTACTCTGCCTCTGTTATTGATAGCTGCCTGACGGATGTGTTGAGAAACAGATAACAGACACACTTTCTCTCTTTCTGCTTTTTTTTTTTTGCATCTTGCCTAGGTGGTGTTAAAAAACGCTCACATGGCCGTCGGCTCCTTGACCATCAACGAGGAGAGGTCAGAGGTCATTGACTTTTCCGTCCCCTTTATTGAGACAGGCATCAGCGTCATGGTCTCTCGCAGCAATGGCACCGTTTCGCCCTCGGCTTTCTTAGGTGAGGAAGGCGAGCTGTAAAAGGTTGGGGGAGGGCGGCAGAGATGGATCAGGGGAAGAGACCAAAGGCTGTGTTTTGACCTGTGTGAGCACTGATCCAGGAGAGACCGGTCAAACTTGTAGGAATGTCTTCTTTTGTGCAGTTTATTGAAAAAAACTAAACAAAAACACAATAATGGATAAGCCACCAGGCATTTAAGCACTATTCTTAAAGGATTGATCTTCATTTGTGCTCTGATCTGGCGGGTTTTGGAAAGTTTTTTTTTTTTTTAAATCAGCATTTTGAATGTAGGATGGCCTAATGGCCAGTGCACAGGAAGTGGAGTTTAATTTAGTCATGCTTAAAATGCATTGTTCTTTATCAAATGGCAAAAAATAAGAGGAAAAAGCATGCATGTTTGTTAAGCTAGCATAGACAGGCTCCTTCATTTAACTGTATGTGGACCAATGGTGCTTTTGTCCCTAGTCAGCTCCACCAAAGCCCCTTTAAAGAGAACAAAATCCCCTCTGTAGTACAGACCCATATAGTGTATGCAGTTTGTACTGGTGGTGGAGTCCAAAATGATCCATAGAGTCCACCCTAGAGGACAAATTGCATTTTAATATCTTTATATTTACACGTACAGTAAAGCTGGATCCTTTTGAACTGTACAGACTTTTTCAGTTTCACTTAAATGGTTCGACTTAACTCCTAAGAATTCTTGAAATCTTTAAGTTTAAAAGCAATTTTTGCACAAATGTCTTTTCGTTAGCCTTCCTGACAAACGGACAGTGATGACTTTTTATTACGCTGTTTGATTTTTTTCCCCTTTAAAAGTTGAACAGAAAGAGATTTAGTGGCCACGCCAAATGATAGGAGCCAAGTTTCAGCACATTTGCACAGCGAACACTGGAGTGCATGATAATACGGCTAACTGTTTTGCTCCCTGTCTCTTTGCCCTCTTATATTTCCCACTCCCACTCCATTTCTCTGATGCTTCCTTCCTCTTCTCAATCTGGCGCACCACATTTGCATATTTCTCTTGCCCTCTCCTCTCTCTTGCTTCATTTTCTCTTTCTCTCCGCCGCCCTCGCTCTTTTTCCCTCTCCCTCGCTCTCTGCTAATGTCCCTTGTCTATTCCCCGTCTTCTGCCTCCTTACACACCCCACCGCCGCCCCACCCATTTACTTATCTCTCTCTGTCCATGCTCCCCCCCTTCTCCCTTCATCTTTCTCTCCTCTTCCCTCTCTCGCTCTCTCGCCCTCCAGAGCCCTTCAGTGCGGATGTGTGGGTGATGATGTTCGTGATGCTGTTGCTGGTGTCAGCAGTGGCTGTGTTTATATTCGAGTACTTCAGCCCTGTGGGCTACAACCGGTGTCTGGCTGACGGCAGAGGTGAGAGGCTTCAGCGCAACATGCACGCACACACACACACACACACACACACACACACACACACACACACACACACACACACACACACACACACACACACACACACACTAAACCATTCAGTGATATAGATGTAAACAGTCTTATAGCTGGGTTGCCTTCTTCATCTGTTTATCTATGTTTAATATCCACCAATAAATAGACCAGCAGTATTTATATTTCTGCATTTCAGCATTTATATTGATTATAAGTGTGTCAAAGCACTTAGTTCGCAGGTGAAAATGTCACGTTTTCAGTCTTAAAATTACCACAACAAAATGACATCCTGGTTAAAAACTTTGTTTTGTGTGCTGCAGCTGCTCTCTGTGACCTAGAAGATTTTCAGAAAACACATGTACACATGTTGCCTGTGCACGTAGCCCAGGCAGCAGGTCTATTCAGATTTCTTTGATAGGTGAGATGATATTTTAGTGACCTTGGGTCCAAATATCACACGTATTGAACACACATAACTAGGTACAGGAATAGCTGATAAACACTTTGATATACGCAATACACACTTGCATGTTTACCAGCACTTACCCAGCATTTACTTGTCTGTTGTCGGCTTTATTTTCAGACACTTTTTGTTTCAGATTTTTTTTGAAAGCATCTGAACTGACAGCCAAGTTGGAAATTGTGGATATGACACTAAACACCTAATAAGATCCACAGAAATAAATAAATGTTGTGGATCAGTATCAGTTCACAGGTTACTTGTCTTAGCTGGTGAGGTTTATGAATGAGAATGGTGGCCAGTAATTTGGTTCTTCAGAGAAGGAGTGTTCAGTGAGATTTGTAGTCTGAGTAGCTATTTTCTCCAAAGAAACAAGTGCAGGTACAGATGCTTCCTTTCTGTAACAATACAAGAGTTGGCCCGTGTTGTACAAAATGTTTTTCGTTGTTCACAAAAAATGAATGAGACACAGAAACACATTGCAGGCCACCTCCACATATAGCGTAGACCAGCTGTCCTCACTGACCCATTGACTTCATTCTCCTCGTCCTCCTTCACCGGCCTCTCTTTTTATCATTTACAGTTGTGTCTGCAGTGCACAGGTTTCAGCAAATCCTCCAGCGCTGCTCACACCGGACAAGTCATTTGCATTCATTTTCATATTTCACGCGTCAACTCTGACAGCATTCGTCTTAGATCTCCTCAGCTGAAAGGATGAGAAACAAGGGAAAAAAATCAATGTCTCCCTCAACTCTCTATCTCTAATGTGGCTATATATAGACAATAGTTATCTTTTTTTCATTCCTCTCATCCTTCATCAGCTTCTGGAGAAGATGTACTCCTCCCTGAAGCGCTGTTTTCTTTCTATGTGCCTCCTTGTTTTATCTGCTTGTAGCGCCGTGGGAGTTTGGTATCATGAAGAGTGCAGATCGAAGTTTGGAGTCAGAAGATCTGATGTAATAACATATCAATGACTCGGCTGCAGATTTGTAAAATCTCTGCCCCAATTCATTGAAGTAACTTTCTTGCAAACTTCACAAAGGAGATTTTTGGCACGATAAGGACAGTTTGTCCATGAACAAACGGTCCACACAACAATACACACCCACATGGTTGCACACAAACACCCTCTCATTCTCTCTCACACAATCACACATACCCACACAAATTATGAACCAACTGCTAATCACAGCATAATGGCTGTAATGCACCAGTCTGTCAACTCATAGATGAATGGAACCAACAGCGCTCTAACATATTACATAAAACAAAGAACATCTACTTACTGCAGTCACATATAAGATTATATAGGTGACATGAAACAGCAGGTCTTCCTTGTCATCATGTAAATCTGTATTATATTATAAAAATATTAAAAAACAAACCAAGAGCTACATCTCAGACTCTGCAGACCTCATTTAGCAAATATTAATGCGAAAGTTGATGACTGTAAAATTAGAAAAAGACTGAACAAATGTCACTTGTTTTTGAGGGGTTTGCATGAGAGAATCTCTTCTCTCCAAAAAGGTTTGTTAAGTTGCCTCTGAATAAACCACAAAACATCTGGAACAGTTCCGTTTGGACAGGTTTGTCCATAATCCACAGTGACAGTCAAACATAGCATAACAGGACAAACACCTCATACCAACTGTCAAGCATGGCGGTGGAGGGTGATTATTTGGGCTTGGTTTGCCGCCACAGGACTTGGCCACCTTGCAGTTGTTGAGTCTACCATGAACTCTGTTGTATACAAAATACTATCCAACAGCAACAAATCTAATCAAACGAGCAAGTGAAACAAATCTAAACAGAATGTATGACAAAGAAAAGAATCAAGTTGGTCCAACAGCCTAAGTTTAGACCTCAACCTGTATCAAATGCTGTGATAGGACCTTAACAGAGCCAAAATTCCTCCATAGCGTTGTAAGATAACATCATAAAGAAAACCATTACTTCATGTTACTGATGCTAAAGGAGATTCTACAAACTAGTAAATTATAGAGCATGCTAAGTTTTCATAGAGTCCTGTGAAAACCTTATTTTTCACATGATTGTATAATACGGTGGCTGGTTTGTGAAGGACACGTTTCAGGTATTTGGACAAGAAGGTGGAGTGTCATGCTATCAGCTAAATCCAGCTTCTTGGTTAATACAGTGAGTTCGTATACTGTATGGCTGCGAAGCACTGACACAGTGCTCAGTAAGATACAAATAACATATTGTAAAGTTACAGTTTAAAGCTGAGTGTGTTACAAACTCTATTTTGAAGCCAGATCCAAGTGGCTACTCAGGTCTAGCATGTTAGCGAGCAAGCGCTTGCTAATTAGCACTAAACCAAAGCTAGTTGTTTGTCATGAAGCAAAGTCCTGGATAAATTTCTTTATCAGAAACATAGAAGGGGAAAAAATGAAACTCCTTGATCATACTGAAATCCTAAAATGAATATATGTAGCAAATTAATTCTAATTTTTGGTTTTGTTCTTCTAAATAGATCACTGATGTCCTGGAGAATTGTTCAACTGCTCCAGAAGTGATCTATTGTCTTTAACCAATAACTCTATTTAATTTAGAGCCCCATGGTCCATCCTTTACCATCGGCAAGGCCATCTGGCTGCTGTGGGGTCTGGTCTTCAACAACTCTGTGCCAGTGCAGAATCCCAAAGGCACCACCAGTAAGATCATGGTATCAGTGTGGGCCTTCTTTGCTGTCATCTTTCTGGCCTCCTACACTGCCAACCTGGCTGCTTTCATGATCCAGGAGGAGTACGTGGACCAGGTATCCGGTCTGTCAGACAAAAAGGTAAGGTGAAAGGTTTCTGTTTGATGCTGTGCCACTCGCTCGTCCTTACCCAATGTTGTGTGAAGACTTATCAGAGTTTTACACGCCTCTCCGTTCTCTGTTTTTTATGTTCAGTTCCAGAGTCCCAACGACTTCTCGCCTCCGTTTCGTTTTGGCACTGTCCCCAATGGAAGTACAGAGAGAAACATTAGAAACAACTACCCAGAAATGCACTCCTACATGACAAAGTTTCATCAGAGAAATGTCAATGAAGCTCTGCAGAGTCTCAAGTCTGGGTAAGCATGTTCGCAACAAAGTGGTTAAAAAAGAAAAATGTCAAAATGAAAATGACCACATTTATGTTTAAACTTCACAAATCTATTACTGGCAAATTGTGTTAGAATATATTACTTGAGATACTGAAAAGAGTATTTCGGTCAGTGTCACCCCTAACTGGTCGTACAGATGACTGCCCTTCCCTGAGCTTGGTTCTGCTGGAAGTTCTTCCTATTAAAAGGGAGTTTTTCTTCCCACTGTTGCAAATTTCTAGGGCTTAGTGGGCTGTCCGATTGTTGGGGTTTTCTCTGTCTTATTGTATGGTCTACCTTACAATATAAAGCACTTTGAGGCAACTGTTTTTGTGATTTGGCATTATATGAAAAAACTGAATTAAACTGAGTGTGCATTTCTTTGTTTTGGGCACAGTATTATTTATTATGGTGCAATCTGCTTTTTGTTCATTTCAATTGATTGAATGCTTTTTGGAATGGTGCTAATCATGTTTTAAAGTACCCAGAAGCACTATTGGACTCACTACGATGATCAGAATGTCTGTTTCAATAGAAGTGCAAAATTCAGGCTACGATGACTTAAAAAGTAATCACTGCGAAATTCTCTTGTTTGTCTTGCTTCATGTAAATATATCTCAGCTGAATACGTCCAATAATACTATCACTCCCCCTCTTCAGTTTCATCAAGTGCGCCTTTTCGCCAGTTTGTGTGCCAGCCCCAGCCTTTGGCAAACCAAGTGGAAGTCTATTAGACTTATCAGCAGCTTAGAGCTATTTAGCAGGTTAATTGGAATGTTGTAGCTGTGATGTCTGACTCCCAAGTGCTAATTAATTGTAACCTATCGCTCCTCCTCTTTGTCCCTCGCTCTCTTCTTCTCCAGCAAACTAGACGCTTTCATTTACGATGCGGCCGTGCTGAACTACATGGCTGGCAGGGACGAGGGCTGCAAGCTGGTGACCATTGGCAGCGGCTACATCTTTGCCACCACGGGGTACGGCATCGCCATCCAGAAGGAGTCGCTCTGGAAGAGACATGTGGACCTGGCCATCCTGCAGCTCTTTGGAGACGGTGAGCGAGCGAGCTGACACTCCACCGTTTAATGATGTCACGCGCGCAGCTGTGCTGATGCGATGAGTTGTATAATTACACATAAACGGATCGGATAGACGCAGAGATAAGACCAGCTTAACACAGACGTTAACAGATCAAAAACTTCTCCGTGACCTTGAGGCAAATATTAAAGGATAGGTGTGCCCAACTTATTCTGTTGACTTATTCTTTTGGGATAACATTGTGTTCACCAAACTGTTTAAACTGTGTTATGACAGCAGGACAAGCTGAAAAACAATTATCAGATGAACTAACCCAGGTTACTATCAGGCAAATTTGAAATTCAATGCACCTGAAAAACCTTACGATCCCTTGTTAGACACGAAAACCATTTGTGTGTACGGCTGTGCAGTACTGAGGGCATCTCACATGTAAGGGGTAGGGAACTCCAAGCCTCGAGAGCCGGCGTCCTGCAGGTTTTAGATGTGTCCTTGTTCCAGCACAGCTGATTTAAATGGCTAAATTACCTCTTCAACATGTCTTGAAGTTCTCCAGAAGCCTGGTAATGAACTGATCATTTGATTCAGGTGTGTTGACCCAGGGTGAGATCTAAAACCTACAGGACATCGGCTCTCGAGGCCTGGAGTTCCCCACCCCTGTCACATATGAACGAGCAGATAAAATCCCAGACAAGCAGCTGAGAGTTCGGATCTGACAAACGTGGCTGACCTGTGAGTTTATTTGAATGACTGAGTGCCTCATGTGTTTTTGCACCATTTTACTTTTCTAATCTTAGCTAATGACTTCATGTCTACAGTTTTCATACATTATTGCCAGCAGGAAAAAGAACTAACGTATGAAAATGCGATTTAAGTAAGAGCTATAATGGGGGGAAGAAAACTAAAGCTCCATCAATATGAACAGCTTGAGGCTTTGCTGTAGGCTCGTTCTTATGAATATTGTCCAGTGTAGACTTTCTTATTCTTCAGGTTCTGCATTTTTGATTTAAAAAAAAAAAAAAGAAGCTGGACGAGCAATGATTCTCTGTTTATACTTACTGACCACCAATTGGAGATCTCAGACAAAAGCAGGTAAATTCAGCAGCTTTCTAAAGTCCTCTCAGACTTAATTCCTCCCCCGCTTTTTTGTTGGCATGTGAAACAGAGCTCGCTTTAAGTGAGATCATGTGACTGAAGCAGGAAGTTTAGGATGCTCCTCTGCCTGAAAAGCCTTTAGATTACTTAGGACAGGGGTCGGCAACCCTGGGCACAGCTGGCACGCGAAGGGTTAACTGATGGCACGACACGCAGTGAGTAAATCTGAGAAGGTGCATTAAAAAAATAAATGGCCGTGCCACCGGTGCACATCATATAGAGCGTTATTAAATGTATTGCTAATGCGATGGTTGATATGGCACATTAACTTCTGAGGAAATGTTAGATGATACTCATCATCAGAAAGGTGTCCGACCCCTGACTTAGACGTATGTTTAAGGCTGTCTTGTCCAAAAAACTACAAAGTTTCTTCTGGTGAATTTTGCTGAATCCGATCGTGCAAACTGCTGTTTGATTGACTGTTTCCTTGGCAGCCGTGCACCCTTAAACAGAATCTCCACCAACATTTGACAGAGGAGGAGGGTCAGGGTCACTGGCTATACCTTTTTAACACCGTACGTTTGTCACTGGCTAGTTTTAAGGGTCATTTCACAATTTTTTACAAACTGCCTTTTTTCCTCTCTTGATTTTTCTCTCATGAGTTTGGCGGCGGTGAATCCACTGAGGTTAAACTAATAGACTTTCAATCCTCAACAGCATTCTTGACTTGCTGTGCTGTTATACTGAGATTTTTCTTGCCATGTGCTCCTTTCCGTCTACCAGGCGTTCTTTTTTGTTTGCTTTTGCTTTTGACTATGAACCCAACTGTTGATTTTGGCAAACCAACTAGCTTTGATACGGCTCTAATAATTTCTTATCTTCTTCACTTGCTCGGCTGACTCTTTGCTCTGCATATTGCCAGGGTGCTCCCACTCAAACTAAATGGTAACTGAATTAGCTACGAGCCTCATGTGAACTCTTCCACACCCCCAAAAAAAGAAAAGCCAATTTCGTTTTAAAACTGCTACAATTCTGGCACTGTGTGATAGAAGAGCTATATCTCACACACAGTTCTTTCTGTATCACTAGTGAGGCACAGAGCCTGAAGACTAAGAAATGTGTAACTGTCTATATACTTACAGTCTGGACTGTATTAGCGTGAAATATAGTATTTTCATGAATGTTTGAAATCCCTTCCCTTCACTCATGCAAGAAAAAAAAATCTCTCTCAGACTGTAAAATTGTTGATCTCACCCACTCCCATCTGTTCAGGAAAGGATTTTGGAGAGAGCTAGGATAAAAATCATACTTTTTCTTGTGCGTCTGCTTTGCTCTGCGAGTCAAATGTACTGTAAGTCCACTCCCACATATTGTATCTCAAATGCAGAGTGAAAAAGTAAAACGTTAGGAATACAAGTTGAAATTTAGCTCCCACTGTGGGAAGCTGGTGGTTTATGATCATGTTTGCCGTTTATGGGAGACTGTGCAAAGCTCTCCGGGGTTTGTTCTTTAGAGACACACTTTGTCCCAGCTGTAGCTGCAGCATTAATGAGTCTGTGAATGAGCAGGAAATAAAATGCGTTCCAAATGTTCATTTTTGAGCTCTTCGTCACGCACAAATTAAAACGTCACCAACAATGGCTAGTTGTGAAGTTTAACCACTTTAACAGCCTGGTTTTGATATACAGTTAATTCAGTATGGGAAGTGTAATGGAAGTTTTGTGTGTGTCTGTGTGTGTGTAGGTTCAAGTGCGTGTGGTGTAGCTAGTTTATTTGGGCACGGTCCAGAGTGTTGTGAGCATCCTGAGCCAAGGGCCCTCAGGGGCCTGCTATAGTGTGTCCCAGTTAGAGGTGCCAACATAGCTCCTGGTGTATTTCTAAACCGTGTGTGCATTAGTGTGCGGGTTTGTGTGTGTGTGTGTTTGCGTGCACATGTAAATATGGGTCAGCCCTCCAAAAATGAGTGCCTGCCTGTGTGTGTGTGTGTGTGTGTGTGTGTGTGTGTGTGTGTGTGTGTGTGTGCGTGCAATGGGCTACAAAGTAAAAGCAGTGTAGAGATTCTGATTATTTATGACACAGGTTTATTTTTATCAACCTACATGCGATTCAGGAAGAGTCTTTTGTGTGCTTGTTGCTTATTGATGATCAGTTAGGTTAGTCGTAGAATTAACTTAATAACCCGTCGAACTTAGTTGAGAGTAATTTATGTGTGTGCTTGCAAATGTGAATGTGGGTCGGCTTGCTGTAACATCCCCGTGTGCCACTGCAAAAGCATTAATACAGAAACTGAGCGGCCCTGTCTGGCCCCTCTCAGGATTTCAATGTCACTTTACCACGCCTCGCCATCCACTCCCCTCCTGGTGGCCTAGAAAGTGATCAGACTCAAGCGGCGAGCGCAGTGGCCTGATATGCAGGCTGGAAGAGAGTCGGGGTAGTTTGACGCAGGCCTGAGCAAAAAATATATCACAGCTGTCCTGAAAGTTAAACTGCAAAATTTCCTGTTTCACTTTTAAACGGAATCATTCGTTTGCTTCTGATGAACTTTTTGCCCTTGAAATCAGTGAAAGACCTGTTGCATCATTACAGAGATACCGGGCATCGGTGATGTAATAGTTACTTCTTATTCCGTCATAAAATATACTTCTTTAAGATTTTATATGACATTTTGTAACAAGGTTATTAGATTTTAGACAGTGACTAAAATTAAGAATAGGAAAGATGTCTGTATTTTGTTTATCACATAGCAAAGCTCCATAGAAGTTAAAGATGTAGTTTCTGGCTTAGATGAGACGATAGAGCCAACTCAGATATTTAGTCTGCATTTTAATCATTTACAGTATTGGCTCATTACATGGCATAAAATTGCAATTTAATGTTTTCTGGAGATTAAACAAACAGATTATGCTAAGCTACTAACTAAGCTACTAGCTAAACTATTAGCTTATCTTATATCATACAAAAATCAAAGAAACGACTGACTTTGACGTGTAACTCTCTGCTCCCACAAAAAAAAACCATGTTTCAAAAAATGTTGTAATGCTGCTTTAAAGTGTAGAAGTCTAGCATTCCCTCAGAGTTACAGCAGATTGGTTATGCTACGGTCACACTAGGGAAAGCAGTTGTTGGGAGACCGCGGCATGACCGAAGTTATTAGAACATGTGCAATTAACTGTGATCTCATTGCTTTTTGAAATTTTCTTTTTGCTTTCGAAGATGGGGACCTGGTTTGCAACCACTCGCAGTCAGTTGCCAACTTCTATGTAACTTTGCTGCTTCGAGACATAAATAAGACCTAGTTGGTCTCTTAGTTGCATGCAATCTGTTTATGGCAATATGGCAATAAACTGTAATAAATCAGTAAAAATCACAAATCGTTGCCATATACATAGATATAAATTCTGAAATAAAAGTTCAGATTAACTACCTAAGTCTAGCAAGAACCTCGTAACCTCAAATTTTGAGATAGTTGCTGGAGGTTGATGATTTAATTCGATTATGTAGCGGCAACCTTGCTTTTTTTATTTATTTATAATACTATAACCAAAATATAGCAACCAGCTGAGTTAAGGAGTTGAGTCCCCCATTGGAAAAGACCTCTGGTTCCCCAGAGGTTGAGTGTGCAACATCATCAACCAGTAGGAAATAGTTTGCTGCTGCAACATCTTCAATTGCCAAATGCAAAATGCAAATAAATAAATAAAGCATTTCCGTCACCAGGCAACCACCAATTTTTTTTCCTAGTTGTAAGGCGTTTGTTGGCCAATTTTTATTTTAGTGTGACTGAGTCATTAAATAACTAAACCAAACAGTGAAAATCCACTTGAATAGACCTAGACAACTGAAATTCCACTCACTTGATTTTGCAGTCTCATGTCATGGACTTGATCATTAAGCAGAGATAGCTATCATTTTCATCTGAGTCAGGAGCAGGTGACATGAGTCATGAGATTCATGTACAGGCTAGAGGTGGGCTGATCGATCCAAATTTTGATAGTATCAATACCAACACTGGTATCGGTATTAGATCGATACTAATGCAATTGGATCGATACTTTGTTTCTATCCTCATAGTTCAGTATAAATTGTGTTGAATAGATTTTTATTAGCATTTTTTATAATAAAAAAATATACCCCAAACATGCACTATGAAAAATGTCTGAACTTTTTTCTGTTCACTGTTACGTCAATTCTTTTTAGCCTATAGCACATTTAAACAACTGAAGCTGACACAAAGGCCTTTAAAGACAGGCACATTTACATTCCAGCTCTCTTAAAAAAAACCAGTACCAATATATAAGAACAAAATCACAACACTGTCATTTGATGTTCATTAAAATCTCTTCAGAATTTGGCAAATCAACGACGATTCAGCTCATAAATCATGACACTCTTTTATAGGTTAAAAGTATCGGTATTGACATCGGCAATACTGCCCTTAATTCACTTGATATTGGATCGATACCAAAATTTGCAGTATCGCTCAGCAGTGCTAAAGGCTCCTAGAGATGTTAATGAATCTTGAGTTGGATGTTTAGAGGGATTTGTAGGGAGGGGTTTGGAGGACTGGAGGAAAGTTGAAGTCAAAAAGCTGTCAGTTACATTAACCTTTATTAACACTCCTTACAAGTCCTGAACAAACACTTAGGCTCAGGTTCCTTTATTGATACCCATAGGTAAATTTGTTTTGCAGTTCAAAGTGCAGGCAACCCTTCTACCAGACATCAAACGCCAATACTGGACAATTGTAACATAGACACAATAAGAAAAATAAAAGGGAAAAAAGTGAGAGTGTTCCAGTAAAAATAGTAAAAAAAAAAAGGCATATAAGCAAATTTGCTATCGTTTAATAAAGAATATCAACTAAGACAAAGTCGTTTCTCTAATGCTTTCTCCTGCATTTAAGGACTACAAACTTCTGTCCAAAGGGAAGAAGCTGAATATCCCAACAAAAGGGGTGGGAGTCATTATTTAAGATGGAGCTGGTCCTTCTCTGCAGCTGTCTGGTATACAGAGACTCTAAGTTGAGCTGTGATGTACCTCGCAGCTTCCCTAACCAGTTCACAATTTGCATCACTTTGTTTCTGTCCTTCAGAGATAGGTTACCGTACCATGATACCAAGGAAAAGATAAAACAGACTCAGTAAAAGATCTATTAAATAGTGTCTTAGTCTCAGTCTTATCCGTGTGAAAGGAGGACAGTTTCTGTATGAGAGTGTGAAACACTGTAACCGTGTCCTGGATTTTAAGCCAGTCAACTACAGTTGTTGTCTCCTCTCACTCTGTATTCTCTGATGTCCATTGAACAACAAAAAGATGAGCAGGTTTTCCCACTAAAATCAGCGCTAAATGAAAACTAATGACAAAGTGGCATACTGACTCCCAGGAGACAGCCCTAACTAGAGATGCCACTGTCAGAATAGCTGCACAAGGGTTCCAGTTACTGTTTATCAGTAGATCTAAGTAGAGGCAGCTGGGTGATGTATCTGTATTTATGCCTTTGTGTGCAGTGCCTCTTTTTTTTACGTTTACATGCTGCGGAGACGCTTGTTGATGCTCAGAGGCCAGGCTGGGCTGTGTGTTGGTGGAGTTGCGCTGACGTGGAGCGACAGCGGCTGAATGTATGATTAATTAACCGACGCCTGTCCTGCCACAGTCAGCTTTGATAGAGAACAGCTCGTGATGAAACAGAAGGTGACCCACAAAAACAAGCACAAGCTCGGGGACTAGCGTCAGATGCATACCAGATACCTATATATGCAATTATTTGGAGAAAACAATGCAAATAAGACTAATGTGATTAACATGTGACTGGTGGCATGTGTGTTTTGCTCTTCCTCTGTCTGCTGTGAAGCTGCTGCAGAATTTAAGATCTGTATTTCACTTCTAACCACCCTGACCCCCCTTTTCTCTTCTGCCCGCCATCTTCCGTCTTCTCTTCTTCTGTTGCATCATTTTCTCCATCCCTCATGTCCTCCAATACCCATCTTGTTATTACATCATGTCCCTCTTCTCTACTTTATATAATACTTCCATTCCCTCTTTTTCACACTCCTTTCTTTACTTCAATTCCACATCTCAAACATAAAAACACTTCCCCCACATATCCTCACTGTGCCCTCCTTCTTCTTCTCTTGTCCGTCCACGTACGCCCCTCCTGTCTCACCTCCATCCAATCCCCTCCTTGTTGGCCTGCTCCTCGTCCATCTCTTCTCACCATCTGTTTCTTCCTTCGTCCTGTCACTTTCTCCCTCCCTTCGTCTTCTTCCCAAAACCTCATGCCAATACCTCTGTCCAGGTGAGATGGAGGAGCTGGAGTCCCTCTGGCTGACAGGGATCTGCCACCATGAGAAGAATGAGGTGATGTCCAGCCAGCTGGATGTGGACAACATGGCTGGCGTTTTCTACATGCTAGGTGCTGCCATGGCTCTTTCACTCATTACCTTCATCTGTGAACACTGGTTCTACTGGCAGCTGCGCTTCTGCTTCATGGGCGTCTGCTCCGGCCAGCCCGGCTTCGTCTTCTCAATCAGCAGGGTGAGAAAGGGTGGGGAAAAGTGGGCTATTATAGCAAGAAAAGGCTCTTTGTTAATACTTTGACCCTAGCTATCCAAGATAATAGCTGCATGTTGGAGTACCATCAAATACACAATTTTTCAATTCAGATACTTCAGTATGTGTATTTCATGTTGTACCCTTCGTATCATTGCTACATATTTACTTATGTAGTAAACATTGTGAGTTGGGGTGCTGGTTTAGCTCACTGTAATGAGCAGGCAACCATATGCCGCATAGCAAAGGGCTGCGGCCGCATGTCTTCCGCTTTCTTATCAGTCTTCACTGTTTATATCAAAAAGAAAGCCATAAAAGGGCCCCAAAAAATATTAAAAATAAATCAAATATTCTGAGTTAGGGCTAGTTACACAGGCCTAGAGACCTGTTGGCAACCTTGACTGGTTGCAAGTGGTAGATGGTAGTTGCTGTAAAATCTATTGCTAAAGCTAAGTCATCTAAAGCAGTGGTCCCTGACCTCTTTTGCGCCACGGACCGGTTTAATGTCAGGCAATATTTTCACAGAACGGCCTTTAAGGTGTCGGAGGATAAATACAACAAAGTAAAATGATATAACCAAGACAAAAACTGTGATATGTTGTAAATATAATAATAAACGTGAATTCACTGTGTAATCGTGTAACTTTATTAGCAGCGTCCTCCTGAAATGCACCAGCAACATTGAGAGTAACGTCCTCCTCTCTCAGGTAAACCAAGTTAACGATAAAAACCCTGAAAACCATAAATTTCACTCCTGAGCCTCAAATCTCGCGGCCCAGTACCAAACGGCTCACAGACCGGTACGGGTCCGTTGCCCGGGGTTTGGGGAATGCTGACCTAAAGCCCCTGGTAACCACTGGTCACTAGGAAAAAATGTGTATTCCCTAACCGACTGGCCAGCAGTTGTGGGATGTTGCTTTCTGTCGCTTGGTAGAATTAGTTACAGTATACAGTGTTGCATCAAAAACCCATTTACAATTGCTTTGGTCACCCATAGTGGAAAGTTTTAAGCCTAATTTTAAAAGCAGAGAGGGTGTCTCTTTCCCAAATCCAAACTCGGAGCTGGTTCCACAGAAGATATTGAGAAAAGCCAAGAAAGACTATTATCATAAACTTTTTCAGGAAAACAAGAATAATATTAAGGGCATTTGGAATATTTTTAAAGAAGTATTGGGTAACAAGAACACACCCTCAGATCGGCCTATTTATTTCATTAAGAATAATCAAGTTGTTGATGACAAGACTGAAGTAGCAAACGAATTAAATTCCTTTTTTGTAAATGTTGGACCCACTTTAGCAAATTTAATTAGAAAAAATGACGACCCAGAATATGAGAAAGTCTAGAAAGGAGAAAGTAGAGTGCTTAATTCTATATTCTTAGCTGATATTACCATAAAAGAAATAGTAGCAATTGTAGAAAACTTTAAAAATAAAAAACCTACTGACTGTGAAGGTATAGACATGGTTATAATTAAAAAGACTTTAGGCTGTATAAGTATTCCTCTTTGCTATATTTTTAATCTCTCGTTACAATCAGGAATATTTCCTGATCGAATGAAAGTGGCAAAAGTGATACCCTTATATAAATCAGGAGATAAGCATAGTTTTAACAACTATAGGCCAGTGTCTCTTTGTCACAGTTTTCAAAAGTGCTTGAAAAACCTTTTGCGCAAAGACTTGATAGTTTTATTGAAAAAAATCAACTAATAAATGAAAATCAATTTGGATTTTGTAAAAATAGATCAACGGCATTAACATTGTTGACTTTCATTGACGATATTTCATCTGCAACCCATAATAATAAATACACAGTTGGGGTATTCGTTGATTTAAAAAAAGCTTTTGACACGTTACAACATTCTATTTTGATTTCTAAATTGTATAATTATGGTATGAGAGGAGTGGCATTGAATTGGTTAAGGAGTTATTTAGAAAATAGGTCGCAATATGCACATTATCTCGGCAATACTTCTGAAAGATTGAAGATTGTATGTGGCGTTCCTCAAGGTTCTACTTTGGGACCTAAACTTTTTAATTTATATATTAATGATATCTGTGACGTATCAAAAAGGTTAAGTTTTATTTTATTTGCAGATGACACAAATTTTTATTGCTCAGGAGCAGTGTTGGTCAAGTTACTTGAAAAAAGTAATCAGTAACTAATTACTGATTACTCCCCCAAAAAAGTAATCCCGTTACTTTACTGATTACTTATTTTAAAAAGTAATTAATTACTTAGTTACTTAGTTACTTAGTTACTTTTTAAAAACACGATTTACAACCTGAAGAGGTGATAAAGTGATAGATCTTTCAGCCCAATTCTACTTTTTCTACATACTCCATCATACAAAATGTAATCAAATGGAAAAGTCTCTTTTTAAAACTTGTTTTATCAGTTTTAATCTTTTAACTTTATGCATCAAGCAAAACATTTAATTATATGCAACATTCTCTGACTTGAATAAATTAGTTTAACATTTAAACCTATTTTCTACACATTCCAGCACATAAAATAAAATATTTTTTGTGTTTTCACTCACTCTTTCAAACAGATGCAAGTAAAACACAGCAGAAAATAAAGTCAAAGACTCAGCGGTCCTTTTGCTCTATTTTCACCTGTAAAGCAGGAGCAGGGTAGGCGGAGGGTTACCCTGGTGCAGGTGTGCTGCGGTCAGTTGAAGAATCCGCGCGACTGTCTCTGTGAGTTTCCCATCACGTCGTAGCTACTCGGGTGCTTGCTCGGAAGTTTAGGGGTTTTTTTCGCTGTAAAAAGAAGTTTTCTTCCCACGCACGATGGACGCTAATGTTTTTGTCACTTTTTATGGAATCAAACTCAAAGTAAGGTCAGTACTTCCACACTTTAAACGCTGCACGCTCATACTCTCTCCCGCACTCGATATATTATCCATTGTTGATCTGCACACAGCTGCTGTCACCAACGTCGCACTTGCTTACGTCACTGTCATGAGACATTCTCGCAAAAAAATCACGGTTTTAGTAACGCAGTAACGCAGCGTTCCTACGGGAAAGTAACGGTAATCTAATTACCGATTTTGCAATAGTAATCCCTTACTTTACTCGTTACTTGAAAAAAGTAATCAGATTACAGTAACGCGTTACAAGTAACGCGTTACTGCCCATCTCTGCTCAGGAGTGAATTTGAAAGATTTGGTTGAAATTATGATTTCTTAGATGTTAAGATTAAAAAAATGGTTTGATGTAAATAAATTATATTTGAATCTGACAAAAACGAAATTCATGATATTTGGCAATCGTGTAAAGGAGGAAGAAGTCATTATGTCCATTAATGGAGAATTGATTGAAAGAGTTACTGAATTTCGCTTTTTGGGTGTAATAGTAGATGAAAATTTGACGTGGAAATCACATATTGAGTATATTAGAAAGAAGATGGTTAAAGACATTTATAGTTTGGGAAATGTAAGAGATTTATTAGATTACAAAACAATGCACATTTTATATTTTTCATTGTTTTTCTCATACTTTAGTTACTGTGTCGAAGTTTGGGGGAATACATATGAGGATATAATATAAAACCTCTAAACTTATTACAGAAGAAAGTGATACGAATGATTCATAACGTTAAATATAGAGAACATACAAATAAATTATTTATAAAATCCAAATTATTAAAATTAGGAGATTTAGTGAAACTACGGACACTATTAATTATGTTTAAGGCTAAAAATAATATTTTGCCTTTTAAGTTACAAAGAGTCTTTTTAACGTGTTCGGGGGGAGAAGACAGCAGAAGGAAATTTTATTTTAAGCATCAGCTAGCTAGGACTACACAAAGATTAATGAGTCCAACGGTTAGGGGTATACGACTGTGGAACTCTCTTCATTATAATTTAAAGAATTGTATAAATTTACATTGTTTTAAAAAGTGTTACATGTCTAAAACGATAACTCAATATGAAGAATGTGAATAAAATTGGTGTTAATAGAAAAAAGATCCATTATTTTTTTGCCTCATTTATTTTATTTACTTATCTTTTCTCCTTGTTACTATGTGGAGTGGTATATTCTGATTGTAAATTTGTTGTTTGGTTTGAGTTAGGACTTGAAATAAGTGTTAATGTTAGTTTGTTCCTTGATTTTTGGTGCCGACTTACAATATAAGTTGGATTGTAGATAGGGGGCAGGGTTTAATAAGAATATTTTCTTCCTACTGCTCCTTTTCACACATGGTTGCAGTGCTTTACTGATAGAAAATGTGGTTGGTTTGTCTGAAAGAACTAGCTGTGGAAACTGTTGTACAAAGTGTGAAATAAATAAATAAATAAATAAATAAATAAATAAATAAAAACTGAACCCTCTGCCTCCCATTCTACTTTTAAATACTTTAGAAACCACAAGTAAGCCTGGGAAGAGGGAAGTGCTTTATTGGGGTGACAAGATACTTTGACGCCCTTAAGATAAGATAGAGTCTGATAAAAACTTTTTAAGTGAGGAGAAGGATTTTAAACTAATTCTAGATTTAAAAGGAAGCCAGTGAAGAGAAGCCAGTGTGGGAGAAACATGCTGTCTTTCTAGTTCCTGTCAGTACTCAAGGTGCAGCGTTTGGATCAACTGACAGCTTTTCAGGGAGTTTTTAGGATTTCCCTATAATAATAAATCGCAACATTCACCCTAGAAGTAATAAATATATGAACTAGCTTCTGAGCATCAATATGAGACAGGATATTTCTAATTTTAGAGAAACTGCACAAATGAATATTCGTTCGCTATATAAGAACACAGAGGGACATATTCTGGTCAAAAATAACTCAAAAATTCCTCACAGTTTGGTGTAGCGCCCTTTTTTGCCACTTATTTCACCCAACAACAGCCAGCAAGCAATTGCCTAAAAGTTGGGAAATATACATTTTTTCCCTGTGGTTGCTAGATGGTTGCCAACCAGTCTCTAGGCCCATGTAACTGAGCCCTTAGCTTGTATTGGCAACAAGGCAATAATACAACAATATGCTTAACTTACAATATAAGGCCTCAATTAACAGAGTTTTAAGTTTTTTACAACGATGTCGGGGGTGCAGCTCCATCTAGTGGCAGATGGCTGCATAATATATTGGACACAACAATTTACTGGTATTGTGCATCAATTAAAATGTAAACAATTAGATTAAATGACTAGTACCTCTTGAAGGCTTAGCGACTAGTGATAACAGTTTCCACAATTTTCTTCATTGTAATAATTATTATTGTCAGCTCACAGGTATGAATGACAGCAGCCAAAACAGTACAGTTATTTGGTCGTGGAAAGGCTGCTCTAAAGTAGGTGGTACAAGACATCCAGCTGGCTATAATTCAAATTAACCTCTGCGTAACTGAATCGTCCTCGTCTGTGAAGTCACCATCATTACTCATTACTTCATTACTGTCTCTAATGGCTCACAAATGAAGGTGCTTTACTCTTTAAGGCCTAAGAGATTCTAAAAATTCAAAGATGCATTCCACTTACCCAAATCAAACTACCGCTGCCAAAGTACACACACACATATAGAGAGAGCTTTCTCCTTTACTTTTGATGCCTTGGCCTTTCTGATGCCCATGAGGTAAATATTTACAAAATGCTGAGCTGAAATCAATACTTCACTCAACAAAAAATCAGCCACGGAACCGGAGAGGGTAGATTACCGGGTCCCAGGAGACCAAAGTCACCCCCAAGGTATTTGATTTGCATTCCAATTGTTTTGACATGGCTCCGGTGTAATTCACTGTGCGCCTGTGAAGGTGAAACACTGCATGCTAAACCACGTGGCTAATTTACAGCAGAGAAGCCACACACTGCTGCTTTCCGCCTCCATTTGATATGCTGTTGTGGTGCTGGGTCGGCTTGTGCCAAGAAAACAAGGCTTTGTATTTTAAAAAAAAGTAGAAAAAAGTACCCCTTCTTGCTCTCATATTCCGCTCCAGTGCTCAACTTTGATTATTTTGTGTGGTGTTAATTTTGCGCCTGTGCTGTAGCGTCGTTTACGCCTGTCCGTGTCTGTTTTTTTGTAGAACGAGCATGGCATACTTGTTGCTAAAATGTCAGCCGATTTCTCCTTTCCATAGACAGGCTGGTTGTTGTTGTTCATTATTGCATCATTACAATTTGTATGGGAACCGGATCAGAGATCAATTATGCTTTGTGTAACATTCAGCGATTGCTCTCATTTACAGAAATTACCGGCGTCTTTGCTGCGATGTGACAAAATAAATGAACGCTGTGTGTCCGCAAATACAGCCAGATGATTCAGCATGTTAAAATATTCAGGGGAAATATTCATTGGGAGCGTCGATTTGCATGTGTAGCACAGATCACGGGAATTGTGGAACAGTGGAAGCTGCTGTTTATTATCTTTTGGCCAAGACGTCGCATTGTCTCCTTCTCATTTACTTGAGTGTTTTCTCTCCAGCCGTGTGCTTTCTCTTCCCTCTTTTTCCTCTCTTACGCTGCCACTCCGATTGATTCCGCTTTTTTAATTTCACAGCATAATCCAATAAACCTTATTGTTATTGCAGCAATTAACATTTAAGCTCGGCGGTGTAAAAAATGAGACATCTGCCACGGCTGGTGTGAGTCACGTGGCTCCGGTCATGGCTTCACGGTCGGTTAGCGCTCCCCCCTCGGCAGATCTGTGAGCAGTTCTCCCCCCGGCTACCTGCTCCTCCAGGTCCCACCTGGATCACTGAAACAAATTAATTATATTGATTTAAAAGCCTCTAATGACTTAAGAACTGTAAATGTATTAGAGGTTTAATCGCTCCACTTTTCACAGGCCTCAGATCGCGTCATGGCTAAGTTCGTTTGCATTAAGGAACACATGCTTACAGCACGCTCAGGCTGTATTAAATTATACGCCGCTACCTGTTCAGACGCTGTTCTATTTGCAATCAGGAGCTCTTATAGATTTTGATGTGATACCTTGGATTCTGAGGAGTTCTCTGGCCGCCGTTATTTCTTTTACACATCCTGACCAAACAATCAGCTACTGTGGAACCAGCCCTGCCAACTGTTACTTTATGTGGGCCTGCAGAGTAGACAAAATCTGCTGGTGAAGATTAAGCATGCAGTCTCGTCCTAGACTCAATGCTTCTCATTCTTTCTCTGACTGGTTGCTACTGCTTATTCATGCATAAAAGAAATGTAAAAAAAAAAGTGCAAATATTTATCTCGATCTCGCCCTGTAAATCGTTACAATGTTAATTTTACCCTCCGCTATCAGGTTAAGTGCTAATGAGGGAAGCTTGCCGGCAAATTAAGCTGAATGTCGCAGAAAAAAAATCTTCCCAAAAGTTGATTATATCATAGATGTCACGGGAGGGAGGATGTGACAGATTCGGCAGCAGGTGGGGTGTAATCAGAACAATAAAATAAGAAAAACAAAAGCGATGAAGGGATGACTAATTATACAAACAGCCAGATGGAAAAAAGGAAACACAGATGACATGGAGAAGGACCGGATAAACATTAAAAGATGGTTCTGAGTTGGGGGAAAAGAAAAGAGGAATTTCACAAAGGTGGGCGTGTGCGCTTTCCTGAATACTGTTGAGTCATTTTGTATTTATATTAACCTCATAGTTTTAGCCACTGTCAAGCTTTGCGTACTTGGCTGTTAACCGACTGTGAAATTAAAAGAAGTAATAACATTATTTAAAAAGAAGAATGAGGGATGAAGCCTTTCTGCTGCAATGCAGCCACTGTCCATGTAACTAATTAATTACTAGAAACAAGTGGCTTGGGAAAGGAAAAGTCAGGCTCAGGTGATGATATTGTTGGGTAAAAGGAGGAGAAGAAGAAGATCTGACATCCAAGACAGACTTCGCCTTATGACGGGACCTTGACCTCTGCAATGGGATGATCTTTGATCTCTAACAGTGGTTCCCGTCGTCATCTGCAGGGAAAAAAATGAGTAAAATCATTGTCGGGAATTGATCCGATACTTTACAGTCCCCATCTGTCAAGCCTGGTTTGCGCTCTGCTGTACATCCATTTTTATCTGAATATTGTATCGTAGATCACTGGATGCAAATGGAGCAGTTTGTCTTTCTGTCACTATGATGCTCAGCTAGTGTCTCCTTGGCTTGGCCTTTCTCTTCATCCCTAATAACTGCCGAAGGATATTGTTCAGCTGAATTCTAATCACATTGAGTAAAAGTATTGATTGGCGGGGTCCGAGGAGTTCTTCCAGCCACTTGGCCTTTATCAATCATCACCCATCAAGGTACACTATCCTCTCTGAATCTTCACACTGTTTGCGCACTCGCACTGCCCCACTTTATTTCACATCAGTGAATATGCCACATTTCTGTATATAAAGGACATCTATTTCCCTTACCGCATACAGCGAGGTGTTGACAGAATCGATACCGAAAGCCGTAGCGGTTTTTTATGTTTGCTTGCTTTGCCGTCTCAAAGTTTTTCATTAAACACACCGGCTCTTTTTTTCCCCTTCATCTTTTTTATGAGACGACACATCTGATGTCATTGGTTGTGTTTCTGTGCCATTAACTACCACGAAACATAAATTTTGAATCATATCAGTGCATTTCCAGTTTTGTACCCACTGTGAAGAGATGACATAAAATACGACATTAAATAAGATTGACTGATTGCTGGTGGGTTTGTGTGTTTTTCAGTCGTGAGGCCTGTCCTGTCCTCTCCAGGTAGCTTCACCCCCCATCTTTAAAATAAATCATAAATCTAGTGCCCTTGGTTACCTGGTCTATGTAGACAACCTGGATTGACTGATGTAAAACTTTATCGCTTCTGTCAGATATGTGGGATGGATGGGTGGACACTGTGGCCAAAACACCTCTGTTGGCTTGTGTTACAATTCAATTCAGTTCA
Source organism: Maylandia zebra (assembly GCF_041146795.1). Lineage (NCBI taxonomy): Eukaryota > Metazoa > Chordata > Actinopteri > Cichliformes > Cichlidae > Maylandia > Maylandia zebra. The sequence continues at coordinate 11,561,007 of NC_135170.1, read as the reverse complement.
GTCCAGTTCAATTTTATTTACATATCACCTTTATGCTGTAAGGTAAAGATCGTACTATAATACAGAGAAAAACCAACAATCAGACGAGCAAGCACTTGGCGACAATGGGAAAGAAAAACTCCCTTTTGACAGGAAGGGGAAGGAGACAGGATAAAAAACGCACTGTTGAAAAGAGCCAAAGATTAATAATAACGAATGATTAACTGCAGACTGGCATATAAACAGTGTGAGTGAAAAGAAATGAGTGAGGAAGTGCATTATGGGAAGCCCCCTCCCCCGCAGCCTAGGCCTATTGCAGCCTAACTAAGGGAAGATGTAGGGTCACCTGATCCAGCCCTAAATATATGCTTTATCAAAAAGAAAAGTTTTAAGTCTAATCTTAAAAGTAGAGATAGTGTCTGTCTCCTGAATCCAGACTGGAAGCTGGTTGCACAGAAGACAGGCCTTAAAGCTGAAAGCTCCCATTCAACTTTTAAATACTCTGGGAACCACAAGTAAGCCTGCAGTACAAGAGCGAAGTGCTCCATTGGGGTGATACTATTAGGTCTGTAAGATAAGATAAGGCCTGATTATTTAAGACCTTATATGTGAGGAGAAGGATTTTGCAGTGTCAAATAACAAATGTTTGAAATGTGCACCCTTTAATGCCTCCTCTCACCTGTTTTTCTCCCACACAGGGCATTTACAGCTGTATTCATGGGGTGCAGATTGAGGAGAAAAGCAGCTCTGCATTGAACTCGCCATCAGCCACCATGAACAACACCCATTCGAACATCATGCGGCTCCTACGGACAGCCAAGAACATGGCGTCCCTGTCAGGGGTGAATGGCTCACCACACAGCGCTTTGGACTTCATCCGTCGTGAATCTTCTGTTTACGACATCTCCGAACATCGGCGCAGCTTGGCGGGCCACTCTGACTGCAAGCCACCCTACATGCCAGAAGACAACATGTTTAGCGACTACATCAGTGAGGTGGAGAGGACGTTTAGCAACCTGCATCTTAAGGACAGCAATTTGTATCAGGACCATTATCTACACCACCATGGTTCAACTTTAGGGCTTAGCGGACCTCCTCCCAACAGACCCCATAGTTTGGGTAGCGCTAGTTCTTTGGAGGGCGGCATGTTTGACTGTGACAGCCTGGGTGGAGGGGTGACCCCTATTTTTACCACTCAGCCCTGTTCAGCACTGACCCACAGGAACATGAGCAAGTTTGACCTGCTGTCCGGACAGACTCCTCCCTCGGGCCAGAGCTTCAAGGGAGGCCTGCCCGACCTATATGGGAAATTCTCCTTCAAAGGAGGTGCCTCGAGTTCCACTTACATCCCTGGACATAGCTATTGTCCAGGGAGAGGAGATGATGATGGGAATATACGCTCAGATGTGTCAGACATTTCCACGCACACGGTAACGTACGGAAACCTGGAGGGTAACGCCAAAAAGCGCAAACAGTACCGGGACAGCCTGAAGAAGAGGCCGGCTTCTGCCAAGTCCAGACGGGAGCTAGACGAGATTGAGCTGGGCTACAGGAGGAAACCTTACCACATCAGTCACCACCACTATCACGGGCACCGCTCTGGTTCCCCACCGCTGCTGCCCTCTGAACGCAAGAGGGGTGGCGGAGGAAGCGGGGGAGGTGGAGGAGGGAACAATGATGGGAACTCTTATCTTTTCAGAGAAAAGGAGAGCGTTAGAGATTTTTATTTGGACCAGTTTCGGCCCAAAGATGGTGTCCCTCAGTGGGAACACGTGGACTTGACTGAGGGTCCTGGGAACAGAGATGGAGGAGTAAGTACCTGCACCTCCCTGGTACCAGTGGATGACTTTCTTCAGAGCAAACCCAAGAAGTCTGATTCAAAGAGCGGGGGAGGTTCTGGATTGGCTGGGGGAGAGTGGGAGTGCAGGAACTGTCGGGCTAGTGGGGGACTGGGGAGCAAGCAGATGTCATTGCATGGAGGTGGCTATGGTGGCGGCATGAGTTGTGGGTCCTCGGGAGGGGGAGGCAGTCGTCCCAGCTCCGCAACCTGCATGCGTTGTGAAGGCTGTAAAAAGACAGGAAACCTCTACGATATCAGCGAGGACAACAACCACCTTTTGGAACAGATGGGGGGCGGGGCGGGTGGGGGAGGAGGGGGTGGCATGGGCGCAGGCCCTCAGTCTCAATCTCAGGCACAGCAGAGGCGGAAGAGCGGCGGTTTCGGTAAGCCACTTCGGCGGCAGCACTCGTATGACGCATTTGTCGACCTGCAGAAAGACGAATTGGGTGGGATGGGCAGTTTGATGGGAGGCTTAGGAGGAGGTGGGGGCATGAGCGGTGCAGGCATGGGTGGAATGCTGCCCCCACCCAGAAGTGTTAGCTTGAAGGAAAAAGAACGCTACATGGAGGGCAGCAGCCCCTTTGCGCACATGTTTGAATGCCACGGGGGCTCCGAGAGGGAAAGGGAAAGAGACAGGGACCCATTGTTTTACGGAGGTGAGAGCCGGTCGGGCCTCTTCAGAGGCGGAGAAGGTGTCCACCGCCGCTCAATAGGGGAAAGAGACATGAGAGACAGGGACAGGTCTTTGATGGAAGGAGGGGGCGGGGCAGGGTTCTCTTTATCCAAATCACTTTACCCCGACCGGGTAAACCAAAACCCCTTTATACCCACTTTTGGCGATGACCAGTGTCTGATGCACGGCGCCAAACAATATTACATGAAAAAGCAACAGCAGCAGCAACAAGTTGCCAAAAACAGCCGAAGTGACTTCAGGAGCCAGATGAGTGCAACTTCGTATCTGCCAACATCTGCCACGGCGGCCGGGGTGATGTCCAGCGCGACGCCCCGGTTCCCGAAAGAGCTCAGCCTCGGTGGAATGAACCACCACGGTTCCATGCTGGGGGTCGGACCCCCGCGTCCCTTCAACGGAAGCAATGGCCATGTGTATGAGAAACTCTCCAGCATTGAGTCTGACGTGTGAAAGACAAATATGGGAGGAGGAGCGGAGGCGAAGGAGGGGGGAGTGAGGAGAGCAATAGAGGCGCATCTAGTTCTAGGAGATCAGGGATGACTTTAAAGACGCTGTAGACACACTTTAACCCTAGCCCATATTGAGATGTTAGGATTGGGAGGAGGGGAGGTAAGGGATTAAAGGAGGAAAAGACTGAAAGGTGGAGACTGAAATATAAAATAATGCGTAGAAGTTTTGATTTTTGCAAGAAATAATGGGAAACAAATCAGGACACCCTGAGGAAGTGTGGGATATCGCCCCCTTCTCTCAGAAATGGCCAAAGCTACTCTACTTTTATGTCCAAACACAGTCAATAAACATCCTCCCCTTAACTCAAGTCTACCATTTTCCATCCACCAGTGTGGCAGAAGTCAGTGTACTCGGTCGGCGTCGCGACGAGGCCGACACCTCTTCATAGTCTGCTATGGGACGTGTCGAGCCTGCTGCGATTCCATGGCTGTCTGAAAGGCTCCCTGCTGAGCGCTCACGAGGAAGGACAGCGAGAGCAGAGACGGGATTGAACTGCCCATCTGCCCCAGTGTCACAGCAGAAAAAGTAGATAGGGTCACGTTTGCTGGAGCGGCGACACGGGACGATGACTGCTGCTTCCCCGTCTTTCTCACGCTCAGTCAGGACGGAGACAGCCCTGTCTGTCCATCTCTTTTCGCAATGCACTTCAGTTCTCAATATCTCCTCTTTCTCTCCGCCCCACACCCCCCCATGCTTTTCCTCCTCCTCCTTATCCTCGACGCCAAAAGAGCTGATCTTGTTTGCTGTGAGAAATACAATCAATGAATGATAATAAGATATTCTTATAGAAAAAAATAACAGGGTATAAGAACAACAGTAATACTGATACAGTTGTGAATAACAGAGATGTTTAGTGCTGATTATAATAACACTGCTTATAATATCACTAAGTTTTTACTTGTTTTGTGTTCTCGCCGTAAAATCTTTCACTGCTGTTTTTAGCATCTGTGGTTGCAGTCTGTCTGCCCCTAGTGGCAGGAGGAAAGTTGTTCTCAGCTCAACCAACAAGCCAGAAAAACTGATTTTTTTTAAATTTGAAAAAAGAAATATTTGTTTTTGGTTTTCTGTAGAATGCTCTTACTACATGTTCATGCATTTATTTGCTCCTTGTAGAAAAACAAGATCTTGAAGATGTATTTGGAGTCGGCAGAAACACGACACTTAACATTTAAAGGCATCACAAGTGCACAGACGCGCGCACACACGTTCGGTTTCTGTCCGTCTGAACTTGTGTTCTTTTGAACGATGACGTGCCGACGGGAGCTGAGGATGCTTGGGAGGAAGGACGTGCCTTAACGGTCTCCGGTGGAAGTGTCCTCCAAGTTCACAAGCGGCCCTCGCGCAGCAGCAGCCACCACCAGGACGGACCGGCAGGCTTCATAAAGGCCACTCGGCGTTCTTGGGGTCACATTTATGAGCCAAAACTGCAGTAAAACAAAATCAAAGATTTACAGCGGGCTTTGAGGCAGTGCTGCTGCTGCTGGTGGTGGTTTAGATACAAGATACCGTTTAAGATCTTTTATAACTTTGTAAAACTGTATTTCATATGTCAAGTGTGGGCAGCGTTTTATGAGCCACCTGTATTCAGGATGTCCCATTGTCACGGATAGACCGATGAGTCTCAGTTCACAACATTGGCAGCCTTTAGAACACTTGTTTTTATTCAGGTTACACAATGACAGTCATCAGGCACTTAACTTTTTCTCGGCCTCTTCACCGGTATCCTGTCGAAGGCGTTACTTTTCGCTGAGCGGGCCGAGGGGCTCGCACAGTAAGCTTTTGTTTGGACATCACGTGTGATTAATATTTGCGCTGTCGTTTACGTAGGCGAAACGCTGCAAAAAGAAAAGAGAAATGTGTAGGAGGAGTGTTGCCGTCCCGCGACAACAATGCTGATGGAAGTTTGAGCAGAGAGGAAGATGTCTATTTGAGAGACTGGCTGATTGCTTTTTACTTTGACTGATGTACATAGTCTTTTTAGCTGAAGAGGCCTAATTTCTTGGACAGGACTTTTTACTCAGTGTAGGTTCAGGCACTCAGTAGACATGCCTTATCATCCCATTGCCCTCGCCCCCACCCTAAGCTGTCTGATGATGACTCATCGCATTACTGTACAGAACAGAGGGAGCCCTGGTAGTTCTTTAAAGGTCTGATCTTCGATTAGTTGGTGTCAAAAAGTTCAAGGGCTGCTGGAGATTGCGCGGGGAGCGCCGGTCCGAGGAGTGTGATCTTTATCATTGTCGACCACTATATCTTAAGGCACCAGTGGAACGGACTGGGGAGGATATGCACGCGCACACGCGTGGAGGGAAGCGAATCAGGATCGAGTGATAACAGCTGTTCTTTTTTTAAACACTAACTCTGTTGACAACTATTCATAAATTCAAAAACTTGTCCTCCTCCTCTTCCTCATCCCTCGCTCCACAGATCACACTGTCAAAGCGAGACTTATCGAGCTAGCCTTAAATCCGACTCATCTGCCCCCCACACACACCCTCCTAATAAACAGATTGGGATCTCTGGAATTTTTATATGCACACATTTTGAAAGTTCAGGTCAACCATTAAAAGCAAGCTGGTATAGGAAGGAGAACGGCCAACGGGGAGTTGGGGGGGGGGGATTCAACAAGGAAATAAGAAGAAGGAGACTTTGCAGTGGGTATCAATCAGCGTCAGCATTAGTATGTTAAATCTTTACCTTGTAAATAATAATATATTTAAAAATCTTTTCACTTTGTACAGTAAACAGACAGACAGGATGTAACTTTCAATATGTTTTACAGCAATTTAAGAAATAAAGAAAACAAACATAAAAACTCGTAAAAACTGAAAAAAAATCACACAAACAAAAATATGCAAAATATAGTTAAGACACAGATATTACTAATCATAAGTGATATAATTGAAGCTCTTTTTTTCTTTCGATCTCATGTTTACTTAATTATAATAGTTTACCAATCAGTATACTGATTATGTTAAGAATTATGCTTTTTTTCCCCTTTTTTTTTCTCTTATTTTCACTCAAAGTGTCAGAGGATAATTTTACTGTAGGTGTAGACGTTTGGTGATTTGAAAAAAAAAAAGAAGAAAAAACAGAAAAAAAAAACAAAGGGGAAAAGTTTAGTTTTAGGAGTCTTCGCTAAGTTTCCCTTGGATTGTGTTAGATTCTCTCTTTTTAAGGTAAGCTATTCTTCATGCTTTTCGAGCGCAATTCAATTATCTACACATTTATGTAATACAATATTACATGTATACAGAGATGATATTTGCATATAGAGGCAGTATATTGTGATCCTTCATTTTTAAGCAGCGATCCTTGTTAAAAAAAAAAAAAACTTAAAAAAAACCTCCTAAAAAACATTTGTGGATTTTTTTTGTTTGTTTTGTTTTTGTTGCCCGTTTCTTTTTCGATGTGGGCTCTAACGGTGATTGCACACAGAATTTAGAGCCATTGTCAGTCCGGCCTATCCTGTTATATCTCTGTTTGGGATAGACATCACTGTGGTAAATAAGGAAGATACACACATGCACACACACACACACACAAATGCACACTGGACTTGCCCCAGTGTTGATATTGTGATATTGCTGAGGATTTAGGCACAATCTTGTGGAGAAAACCGTGAACGAGTGCAGTTTCATCTCAGTTATGTGAAGCTGAAATGCATTTGTACAACCCCTTATTAAAAGGTGAAACATCTCTTCCGTCATGTCTCTGTGCAGCGGTTTCTTTGTTCTTTTCTCTTTGCTATGGGTGAATAAACTGCCGTTGCACCGTTTTCACTCGCTTGTTACTCAACTGTGCTACTTGACAGCTGGAAACAACTCATATGCTTCGGATCCTGATTTGTTTTGTGTGCCACCTTGTATTTGTCTGTTTGAGAAAGGAAGTATCGTTTGTAATCTGTTGTGTACATATGCAGGGTTTTTTCTTCTTTTTTCTTGTTTTCACACAGTCAGAAGCGATTTCCTCGCTCTTATTCTGTATGGTACTGATGCCAATAAGTCTCTATAATCTTCTCATCAGCCCCGAAAGGAGAAATTCATCTCTCTTCTGTTTTGCCCCCCCTTTTTTTTTGTATCTCTAGAGGGCTTGATTGAAAAGTGAAAAAAGTATCAGTGTGCACATAGACTCTGTTAGGTTTGCAGATTTTTTTCTTATTCTCCTCATTTGCAATAAACAGCATGACCAAACAGAAAATCTTCTTACTGTACGCCACATTTTATTTTATTTCATTTCATTTTGTCAGGATTTGGAGGGTAACTAGTTTGCTACCACTGGTTGGGAGGTGTACCTGGCGCTGCGGTGAGCATGCTATCATCAGACCTTTAGCACCTCCAGCTTCAGATCGGTCTGTGCTGCAGAGTAAGCAGGGCTCATTTGGAAGCCTTTATTTCCCTTAAGGCCAAATTGTTCCCAGCTTCCCTTCTCTCTGCACACATTTGTTCAGATAGTTCACATAGGGGAAAACACTGGCACTTTCCCCCTTTTTTTTCCTTTTCTTGTCTTGTCCTTTTTGGGGGGGGGGCAAATTAGCAGGCTGGAACATCCTGAGAGTGGAGGATGTAAATATCACCCCAGATGACGTGTGTACGGGGGGGGGGGGGGGGTTTGTCAGTATTAATGACACATGGGACCAAATACCAGCCTGACAGTCGTCTGCAGGGAGCGATGTAATGGTTAATCTGACTTGTTGAAAATGCTTTTTTTTCCCCTTCTTTTTTTCTATGTGTATGTTTTGGATAAAGGGTATTTGAGAAGTTTCTCATATTTCCAGCTTTCATAATTGACTCTGAACTGCTAATTTTGTAATAAATAAGTGTGATTTCACCCGGTGCAGACAGAAGGAACTATACTGTGATGTTATATAGCTGATTTATTCTGAAGGTCCGTGTGATTTGTTCATTCTTATTCATGACAGAAAATATTTTAAGCCTCTCTTAATGTGTGTTACAGATCTCGCTTTTTACTGACGCACACAAAACTTTCTACGAAACTGTGTACAGTTTGTTTTGTTTTTAATATTGCGATTTTCCACCGTCATCATTCACAGATTGAGAATCGGTCGCGCTAACTGGGTGAAAATTGCCGATGACATAAGGGGTTGCTACCAAATGTATTTCACAAGGTTAACAGGTTTATGAAATCACAAACATAGCCTGATTGAATTAACTGTGGGTGACAAAAAAAATGTAACATAGAAATAATATCAATTGTATACATAATATTATTCTTGGCCATTCTTTTCTCTTTTTGTGGCCCTTTACTTTGAAACAATGCCAAAATTTTTACACCGTACAAACAGAAAAACCACACAAAAACAAATAATTGTACAGGTTGTGTATATACTGAATACTGGGGAAAATATTTACCTTCATTTTCTTTTTTTTTTATGGAAACAAAGTAATCTCAATAACAAAATTAACCACATCATGACAAAGTTGCAAAAAAACATCATTAAGGTACTTCTAATAAGGATCATACTGATATCTACAATTATAAGTGCTGACATAAGACTATTCTTTCTCTTTGTACATGATGAACAAAATGAAGTGTTGAGTATTAATAATAAAAAACTATAAGTTTCACGCGTATGTGGTCTCTTCTTAAGCTTTTTGGTGTTTATCTGAATTTCAAAGAATTGGTGATAGCCTGTAGATAAATGATGGACATGGCCACTATGACATCATTGGGAAGTCTCATTCTGAGCTTTTGCCCAGTACCATCTTGGTATTTAAGCATGTGATAAAGAGAGGGCTTGACTAAGGAGGGATAGAGTGTGCCTACATGCTAGTGACTTGGCAATCATTAGGTGCAGCAAACCCTGTTTTATGGTCTTTATGGACACTAATAGGGACCATAATCATAAAGTCACCAAGAAGGTGTTTACTGAGGTCAGAACAGTGAACCACAGGGCTCTTTTCCCACAGTCTCTTCTTTGTACCCTTAACAACACCTCAGTATATATCAGGGTTGGGCAACTCGAGGGCCGGTGTGCTGCAGGTTTTAGATGCGTCCTTGATCCAACACAGCTGATTCAAATGGCTAAAATACCTCCTCAACATGTCTTGAAGTTCTCCAGAGGCCTGGTAATGAACTAATCATTTGATTCAGGTGTCTTGACCGAGGGTGAGATCAAAAACCTGCAGGACACTGGCCCTCGAGGCCTGGAGTTGCCCACCCCTGGTATATATCAATAAAAATGTGGTTTGACGACCATGAGATCATTTTCAATAGTAGCTGCATAGACAGGAATCACCCTTGCTCACTTCTGATGTCACAGCCAATCATTTTGTTCTATAAGCTGGCCTGAAATGTCATAGAAACTGTGCAGTTTAGAAAAGAGCTTCAAGAGTTACTCCTATTAGGCTTCCAAACGGTAAAGAGTTACAGCACTTGAATGTTGATTTCACTTTCCAAGCTATGTCCATCTTTTATATACAGTCTGTGGCACTGAACCATACATGAACACACTTCTGGACCCCCTTCAACTCAATATGTATCTATGCAAGCTTGGATAAGGCTGCATTCAAAACCGACTTACTAAGAATACCGTCACTGAAGATGAATCTGTTACAGGGTTACCTAACTCATTAGAGTACATTACCATAATTAGCTTGCTCATGTTGGTTATAGTCCACAGGGTGTTTAGCCTATTGTACCTTTGAGTGTGATAACTTTACCTTTGCATAGCAAGTTGATATTTGCAGCGTGCCCTCCACTACATCACTAACCACAAGATTACCAGCTTTGGCTGAATGCCAGCCACCATGGTTTCAGAGCTGAAGGGCTGGCATCTCCTCTTCAATGTGCCTCACCACCAGGGATGTGAGATGGCACTCAGCATATACTGTAGGTGCTTTACTAAATATGAATTAGAGCCCCTTAACAGCTGACAGGTGCTTAGTTTCACCCAGTAACAGATTGTTTATTTGAGACGAACCCTTTTTTATGCTGCTACAAAGAAGTAATTTGAGTTTTTACTTTACACTCATTATTTAGTTTTATGCAAGAGAAGCATCTCTTGCGTATGGCTTTCATGTCCCCAGGCTTTCACACAGTTGGTCTTTCCACTGGGCTGGAAGCAGTCGGTTTAGTTCTATACGTTTCCTTTATCTCCCCCTTGTTTGAGCATACCAGCCTAATTTAAAACCCTTCATGTGGGTATTTCTTCTCTTCCCGCTGTCGTTCATAGACACATTCGTCATGGTGCTTGCAAATGCATCATCTCTCTGTCACACACAAGTTGGCTCTCTATCTCTTATATCTGGCAGAAATGACAGGAATTCCTGGGAGAGGGGAAGAGCGATGGAGAGGGCTGCATGAGAAACCAGGGCCATATGGTGACGGTATGGTGGAGTGCCTGGGTCTGGGTCTGCCCTCTCTACAACCCACACTGCTGCTGGCAGGCCGCACAGCCTCGTCTAATCCCGTCCAGCCCCCTCGGGGTTCTCTCAGGCTGCTCTCTCAGGCTGCTCTCTCCTCTACCCCATCACTAATTCTGCTCTGATGGACCCTCACAGGACTTTGTCAAAGTGAGAGACCCCTTCCTTAAGCACAGCTGTTGCTCTCAAATATAAGAGGTCCAAACTACACTGGCGCTCATTAATTCACCTCTAATGAAGTGTTTTAACACAATGTACCCACAGTGTCTTTTAGAAGACATAAAAGGTGCCTGTTATGCTCATTTATGGCTCCATATTTTAATATGCGCACCCAGTTTTACATAATTACTTGTTCAAAATATCCTTATTTATCTAATACTGTGCCTAGATAGAGTCCTCTCGTTTTCACCTTGTAATTTATAATCATTGCCATAGATAGATAGATAGATAGATAGATAGATAGATAGATAGATAGATAGATAGATAGATACTAATATGATCCAGGGGCAATATTAGAAATATGCATTCTTACTGATATCTGTGTGAAAAGTACAATTATCTGCAGTCTCAAGCCTGAGCTAGTTGTTATTGCAGGTTCTTTGTAAAGTAGGACGACTGTATTATTTTTTAACTTTATGTTTAATATGAGTATCCACCACTGTAATAGTATATATAGGATAGTAGGAAAATTAGAGTGTTCCTTCGGGTCAAAATAGCAGGACAGGTTGCAAAATCTGGATGATGAAAGTAAATGAACAAAACACTCCCCTGTCTCAACAATTGCCATCAAACTGACATTGAGAAGGGCATTTATCTTTCAGCAGTCTCCAGAAGTGTTATATTGTGCTTGTACTGAGCAGGTCCCTTGTGCAAATTTATTTAAATGTATGAATAATAAACAGGACATTCTGTACAGCCGGATACAGACAAAACCTCCCGGAGGAAATCAAAGCAGAAAAAAAGTTGCATTTAGCTAGGCTACTGATGTCTGGAGATATATAAACTCCATTTGATGCAGGATTCATGTCTTGTAGAGGATTTGCATGCAACTACAAGGTTAGTCAAATTTGAATTCATTTAGCCATTAACTGTTCTCGTCACTACACTTTTTTTTTTTTACCTTTTTGTTTCAAAATCGACGTCAATCCAAAAGAAAAAAGTTTTTGTTTTTCACTCTTGTTACGAGCTGGGCTGTAAACTTCCCATTCTGGCATTTTATCAAGCGCGTCTTATCCAGAGTGACTTAAAGATGCATTAGGATTTTTACTGCTCCATAGTACAGAATGAGTGCAATATATCTGCAGAGGTTTGATAGGGTTGTTTGTCAGTAGCAGTGACTCAAAGATTGCTTCACAAGGTACAGTACTGAGACTTACAGCACACGCTTTCCCTCTCCAGTGCACACTAACTCCCGACTGCTCACATTTTCAACATCAGGTCTATATCATGTCGAGTTAACCTGTGTGTGGCCTTTCTGGTCAGACTTCTTTCTCGTTTTAAAGATTCTTTTCAAAATGAACTTCTGTCGATATCTACTCTATGTTCTGTCCATAGACTGTATATAAAAGATGGACATGGCAACGGTAGCATTACACATGAGAAGTAGTTAGTCAATAAGCATTTCTTCTTTTTTTCTTTTTTTCTTTTTTTCTTTTTTCGTTCTTTAAATGCCATTTATTTATAAAGTGAAAAAGAGGAACAACACAAACGGGAGTGTCAACACAAATCCCGCACTCCTGACCTTACCAAAACAAAGTCAAAAATAAAGACAGAGTCTGACCTCCTTAACTAATTCAAAATAGGAAAAATAGGGTGATCAAAAGAAACGGCAGCTCACGCCTACCCACTCCACTTCCACAACTTTCAAGCCACACTGGTGGGTCGTGAGGAGAAACGGGAGAACCTCTCCTGCCATGGCACTCCATCATCCTTTTAATGGGCGGGTCCTCCAGCTGGGACCAGTCACGTCAGAGCAGTGTATCCATGCACCAATCGGAGCAGGGCCCAATAAGCATTTCTTGGTTAGTCTTCGTTTATGACTCGTAGAATGACCTTATAAAACAGACTTACTACTCAGTGTGACTCCAAACATCAGAAAATGGTTGTTACTGTTTTTGGGGTGAAGGCTGTTTTCCCATGGATTCCTATAGCAACCAAAGACTTTTCCCAGCGATAGCGCTTGACCCTTGGCAATTATAAAAAAAATGTCAGTTTTAAGTACATCTGGTTTCACTTTTCAAAAACAGAAAACCCCCCAAAAGCCGATGTCCCCCTATGAGCAACCACTTGGTGACAGTGGGAAGGAAAAACTCCCTTTTAACAGGAAGAAACCTCCAGCAGAACCAGGCTCAGAGAGGGGCGGGGCCATCTGCTGCAACCATTTGGTGCGTGAAAGGAGGGAGATAGGACAAAAGACACAGTGTGGGAATTCTGACATAATGCAACCCAGTATCACAGCAAAGAATGTAAAAGACACACATGCAGAATTTTGAGTGAGCTGCTGCTTCATTTACAAGGTAACAAACGTTTAAAGACGCATTACTAACACATTTACACATAAATACTTATCAGTCATCTGGCTTAATCTTACCTGGGATAGAAGGAGCCTGTACGTCATATCTTCTTTAGTTAGTAGTGACTCTCTGCCTCCTCTTGGTGGTACTGCAACTTCTGCATACATATCAATTTACAGGCTAAGCGTGATTTCCGCATAGGCCATAATGATAATGCTACTATATAGAAAGCACTTTCCGTCACTATCTTAGCGTATTTAATTTTTCCCTAACATCAGAAGTATACATTTGTTTTGCTTTGCTTAGTTTTTTGTTTGTTTTCTTTTTTATTCATCTAATTTTATTTTATTTTATTTTTTGGTAGGGGGGTAGTAAAAAAATTAGATGAATTAAAAAAGCAATTGAATGGGATTTAAACATGATTTGCACTATTTTAAAATAAAATAAACCATTACATTACATAATATGGGAACTTAGAAACAGTGGCTCAGTTTAATCAAAGGGGATGTCCAAATTCATGGGCTGCATCCTCCTGAGGACGCATTTGTAGGCTGATTACATCACAGCAACGCGACGAAGGCTGTCCAAATTCATAGACTCCTCTGAATGCAGCCGACAAATGCGTCCTCCTTTTCCCCGAATTTGAAGGATGGGTCAGGTGTATCCTTCGTGGCCCACCATATCCCAGAATTCACAGAGTTTTTAATATTACTCTTATTACTCTTTCTGGGTCACAAAATAAACTTTTAACATATTTTCAGGCGAGTATGTGGGTGTCTAAGCTTCAAATATCTGCTCGGTTTATCAAGATATCACATATTTGCAAAAGTGCTCCGAAGTTTTCAGAGACGCCTGTTACCCACCAGCTCGACAGCTAGCCGGGAGCTCGAGGGTCACTAGAGCCGCCAAGAACGGCACAACTCCCGGCACATCATTTTCAGGTCTTTCGCTACTCAGGTTAAACGTAATATATAAGTCACTTACACAACCTAAAAATGTTATTGTTTGGCTTTTTTCAGTGTTTTATTTATTTCGTGAGTAAATTTGTTTGGCTGAGATTAAAGTTATTAGATTAGATAAAATAAAACTTTATTAAGCCCCTGGGTGGGTTCCTCCTTGGTTTTCACACAGCTGAATAGACAGAAGTGTGAGATGGTCGAGAATTTCCACCAGTGTCCTGTTATATTTTAGATAGGAAGGAGCAGACGGCCGAGTTTATTAAACTCCACCGAGATTGTGGTGACGCATATCTGAAGGCTAGACTGTCCAATTTTACGGCCTACCCGACCTTCTGAGGACCCGGCCCACGTAGGCCGCAAAGGCCGGGTCCTCAGGAAGATGCAGCCCATGAATTTGGACACGACAAAAGTCGACTTCAAGGAAAAGTCACTGTGATTGGTTCTGTGGGGATGGATGTTGGTTTAAAGAAAAGGTTTGTCATAGTTTTTAAGAAATTTTAGCTTTGACCAAAGCGCCATAGCAACCATAACCAAAAAAGTACACTTAGAAAGAAGGTGGTGGAATGAACGGTTTACAGAAGAAAAGTTGTGGGTGGGGGCAGAGAGTGTAAGTCATGAAGGAAAAGTGAGATGCATGTAAGACTCGAGACCATCAATTCTACTACCTTCCAAAATAGTAAGGATGAAAACAGGAATCTGCCAAAGACAAAAGCAAACCTGCTGACAAGAGCAACCTTGGCAAACACAGCCAGGTGCTTCAAACACGCTAGTGGTGATGGTGCTTCAACTGCAATGCATGTGGCTGCGAGTCTGGGACTAACTACTCTGGCATCAACCTGAAATGCCTCCTCTCTTCTCTGTCCGTGAGCCTTTTGCATATTCCTCCACACAGCAGGCCTCCTGTCACCCGCCCTGGCTATGATGACACCCACCTCCCCATCCATCATCCCTCGAACCTCCACCCACCCAACCACCAATTCTAGCTCCCATTAATTTTTCAGTCACACTGGCAAGCAAGACTTATTTAATTATTGATGATGGGAGTAAGGTGTGAAGGGGAAGGGAAAAAAAGAGAAATATATTAGTAAGATTCACGAGTAAAAGTCATGTGAGGTAGCGCACCTTAAATATGAAATATGTCACAGTTTTGTATTTTTGCCTCGTTGAAGCTTTCACAACTCAAGAGCCACTCAGAGCCAAAACCTTGCTCTCTGCCTGCCTCTCAACATTGCTGCGCTCTGTCGCTCCTTCCTATTTATCTGCCTATCACCTAATCCATCACCCTATACTCTCTTTATCCCACTCTTACTCACTCTCTCTCCGAGACCCCCTTATATTGTGCGTCAGCCTGAATTATTAGGATGGTGAGAGAGGTGGAGGGGCCATCGTGGTAATAAAAGAAAGAGGGGCCAGTGAGTTATGGATGAGAGTTCACTGGATTATGGAGAATGAATGGGCGAGCTGGATGGTGGGAAAATAGAGGTAAAAGGGGGCAGATTAAAATAGTATAGGTGCTGCAGCACTGTAGTCCAATAAAGCAAGCCTCCATCTGAGTGATGCAAGTCACTTCATCCTTTAACCGCGCGTCCTTAGAGGAGTAATTTGCTTGCATAATGTTGCTCGGCTTTCTCTCTTACTTTCCTCTATCGCTGCCTGTCCCTTCGATTTCTACTTCTCATGAAGTGCCTGCATATTAACAATTAACAGTTACCTAGCAACAGGATATACTGTATTATGTCAAAAAGTGAGTGCAGGAGGCTATTCACAGCCAATAATGACATGCCAATAATGCATTTTTGGCCTCACTGGGCAGTAAATGTAAGACAGACAGCTGAATTGTTTAACTCAACCTAATTCCTGCTTTTGATCTAATGGAAGGCAGATGCATTGTGTTTGACACGTGCCTGTTACACAGACACACACACTGCACACTGTGAACCGCTGCGATCGCCTGTGTTACCGTGCATCGAGATCCTTTTGGAAGAACATCAGGTGCTAATTTCACGCCGCAGGTGGACAGCGCACACACCAGCATTCACGGTGCGGGCAGCGGAGCAAGACGATGTGGCAAAGACTGTGGCTTAATGAATGACGGCATATTTCATGATCCTGTGATTTGCAGACCTGAATAATAAATACTCCAAGTCAGCAGCAGTCAGTGTGGTCGCTGGCATGGTGTTTTTATGACTTCTAAATGTCCAGCTTTCCATTTGGCAGACGTTCATCACAGCAAATAGAGGAGCGAGTTTTTATTTTACTTGCAAATGTCAGTTTGATTTGATTTGGCCTGAAGTTCTTGCAATTCACAATTAGATCAAAATACAGTCAAGATAAAGGAATGATAGAAAATTTTAAAAACAGAAGAAGGAAATCTAGCCAGGCTCAGATTATTTAACATGTTCAAAAAGTTTGAACATGTCAGATCTGTAGATCAGGTCTGTTCACTGGCTTGGATTGGTTGGCAGATAACTAAAAGGTCCTAAAGGTGGAAAATGGTACGATCCTAGCCAGTGTGATGTTGCCCATTGGTTTGAAGGGACTCATTCTGAAACCTTGAGATCAGAAATTTAGCGATCGTCTTATTTTTTTTAATTGTTTTTTCGTTTCGCCATTTAAATTAATGAAGACGAAAAAGGGAAGATCCAATTGTGACATATTTGTGACATTGTGACATGTCAGTCCAGATAGCAGAGGCCTTAAGCCTGCAGTGCTTTAGCCTCCCTTTTGACTTTGATAGAGTCTTAAATTGATTACATATACAAAGTGTTAAAGAAGACCTTAACACAAGTGTTTACTGAGGACATAAATGAGGCAAAAAGAAGGGTCAAATAAATGTAATCCCAAACCATTCCTGTCATAACATATTTGAATGTCGGGTGTTTTCTTAGTAGTCCCTTCACTGTAAGACTTACATGTAATATCACAGTCTAAGTAACGTGGTACTCACAACAAGGTGGCGCACTTCTAATATTTTGCCATATCACTGACATTTAATGTGTACACTAATTCACATACTTCAAGATCTGCACTTTTTACTGTTTCAGGCTAGACAGTCACCTTCTCACGTGCCAGCAGTGGCTTTCTTGCACTGCGTGTTGAAGTTTTCAAGTGATCACTGAAACCTGACTTGAAATATTTAGTTCCTGATACGGCACGAAATGACTCACAGTCATCAAAGCACATGTGTGCAGACATGACAGGTGGGCCAACATGACGAGGATGAATAATCAAGATGAAGAGGATACAGAGTAGCTCACGGTTCAGGATTTTGCATTACAGGGAGAAGTAGACCTGCGAGTAGAGAGAGAGCTGGAGAGTAGAGAGATGCCTAGAGACACAGAGAGGGACAGATGGGGTGATAGAACATCAACAAGTGAGAGATCACTATGATACAAAGACAGAAGGTGAAAAGGAAGTGCTGTGGAGAAAGGGTTAAAGAAGAGAGGGGAGAGAGATGGTTGCCTCGGCAACAGCAGCCAGCGTTTTCGCTTTTCATCAATGTCTCACACGCATATGCAGACACGATACACGCGTACAGATACATACACATGTTCTCTCTTTTTCGCCTTTATCTCCTCTGTAGCGTGGAGTTTTTCAGGCACACAGTATATCTTCCTGGATTTCTCCAGAGGGTGGGCTGTTTTTCTGATGTTGTGGCAATGCTGGGAAGTACAGGATACACTTTTAATTCAGTGGTTCTGTTGAATTTTTTGATTTGATTTGGTTACATTTTATCTATATAGCACCAATCGACAACAACCTGAAGTTGCCTCGGGGCACTTTATATTACAATATTAGAAAGATTCCTGAAAACTACATGACCCCCTGTGAGCAAGCAGTTGGCAACAGTGGGAAGGAAAAACTCCCTTTAAACAGGAAGAAACCTATAGCATGGAGAGGCAACCATCTACCATGACTGGCTGGGAGTAATAAGCAAGAGAATGAGGAGGAGTTTAATAATTACTAATGAGGGTAACAGTTGTAGTTTTGTATCCTTGCATCACATTGTTTCAGTTTGTTTGGCTCATCTCATGCTTCACGGCGTTGCATTGTTTTGGCTTACATTGTATCAATTCGCATTACATTGTTTCATCTCATGCCATATTGCATGGTATTGTATTGTATTGTATTTTAACACACTGTATCATACTATATTGTGTCGTATTGCACCATATTGTATGTTGCATCATATTTTGTATCACATCATATCCCACTGTGTGTACTGTATACAAAGATATCATGTACACTCAAAAAACTGTCTATGACTGAAATGTTGACTTTAAGTAATTTGATTACATGTAATTTTCAATGTAATTTTGTTGCTTAAGTACAATGTAAAAAACAATGAACTTTACTTGATTGGTATAAATTCAATAGCAAGCATATTTCCCCTAATAGATAATTATTTGAATAAATAAACCTTTAATTTGGTATATTTCAGTTGCATTTTAGTCAAAGGTACTGCTTCATGTTTATTAAGGGCCAGTATATTGTATATTTTAAAATCTCCTATTATATCACATCACATTAGTTTGCATATCAAAGATGAGCTATATTGTATATTATCATATCTCATAATGCATCACACTACAACAGAGGCTGACTGGTATATGTACAGGTATGGTTTGAAAAAGCTATATGTAAGTTAAGTTTTCTTGATATTGTTCTTTAGCTCTGCATATCCATAAAGTAAACCTGTTCTCTGTACTCTCTGAATGCTTTGTGAAGCCATGTGTCCACATATTTGATCCACATAACTCAACTAAGCTATCATAAATAGAAAAAACAGTTGCTGTAGTCAGACAACGTTAATAATATTACTAATAGTTCAAAGATTATGATCATTATTCTCATATCTTCATGGGAATTATTTCTCCATATATATTATTGCTGACCCGATGCTGTCCTGTTGAGAATGAATTACAGGGTAGGTACAGTAAATAATACAGCAACCATAATAATCGTATAGGTTGAACTGTATTAGCAACGTTTATCTGCAGTGCCACAACACCCCCTCTCAACACCCCCACTCATCTGTATTTCTTTAATATAACATTCATAATTTTCTCTGTGTATTCTCCATTTCCTGCAGGCAAAATGTTGCACCTTCTCTTCAAGCATCGTATTTGTTTGCATTTGCTGCAAGCCGCACACAACCTGTCAGCCTTCACCCGGGTGACTCCTGTTGTGCATCAACCTGACACGGATCATGGCTCCGTCTTCCTGACTAAACTCTGTCATGCGTGTATCAGTGTGCCACATCCCCACATGACAGCTGCCACAGGGGTTGGGAAGGGGGAGGGCAGTGTCTAAGGTCACTGTAGCCTCGCACAAGGAGCGTGTGAAAGCTTGTGTTTTGTTACTGTGAGTGACGAGTACTGTGTGTGGGCCTGCGTGCGAGGTGTTCGGCGTGGATGACATATCCGCAGAATGATGCTACGTGACGTGGCGGTGCGGACAGCTGCACGTGTACACGCGACATGTGCGTGATGTCGTGCGGGACTGCATGTTATCCATATATGTGCACATTTTTTTATCTCGGTGCACACGCGCGCGGTCACCGAGAAACATAGATTACGCAGACAGATAGGGCACGGACCCCCCAAGGAAGAAGAGCCATAGAGTCATAAAGCACAGGGGCCAGCCGCGACTCACAAGGACAGAACACAGATGATGATGGCACCATCAAATTTAATGGGCTACAGGAGAAGGTGGGTGAGAGTAGAAGAAGAGGAGTCGGGAGGAGATGCTGAAAGAGGAGGGACTGTGAGGTGTGCAGACTAAGCAAAGAGGACCCTCAAGACAAACTGGCTTAATTGAGGCAATCACTCTCCACCACTTCACAATCTGTAATATGGCTGATTTGAATTATGATCTCAATCTGTCCCTGAGAACCTCGGCTTCATGATTTACCTTTCCTTGCTCATCTCCCCCCTACTGACACACACACACACCCTACCCCACCCACTCTAGAAAACCATTGCTTCAACTTGCTACCTCAAGCTCTGCACACTTTCAGTTTTGCTAGCTTGGATGTTGATGCCAGGCCAGACTCACCACCTCTTCTTCCTCTCCTCCCTCTTCCTCACTATCCCACCCTCCCTCCTTCCCTCTCGGTATCCGTAGTGATTGGAGGCAGGGTTCGGAGGTTGCTAGGAGACGGGGAGAGTGTGGCAGCAGGCCTCAGTGTGAGAGCGAGTCGTGCTAGAGCGCCGAGGGATGTTAGGAGAGAGCGCTCCCTGCTGTCCACTGCTTACCACTGCTCACCACTGACAGTGCTGTGGATCCGTTCAGTGCCTTAAACTACCTCTCATTTTGGTGAACAAGCAAAAGGATCAGAAACAGGTGAGTGCAGACATATCTCTTTGTTTGCGCGAGAACGAGCAAATTTAGAGTGTGTGCTTTTACACTGCTTGTGCTGAAAATCACTGGTTCGATGGGGGGAAATCACCTTAATGTTGGTGGACAAAGGGAGTACTGAGCATGTCCCTTTCAGGGGAATTCTTCTTTGCATCATCAGACCAGACTGTTAAGGTCACAGATTCAGAGAATTGCTGCTGCATTTCAACTGGGCTGCATCATACTCTTTGATCTGAAGGAGTTTCACTGAGATTGTGAGAGGGTCACCACACCTAGGAGCAATCAAGATCTCATTTCTCTCTGTCCTCAGAAATATGTTCTCAGCCATACATTATCAAAGCAGCCCCACTGTACTGATATAACACTTAATGTCCGTGGGACACTAATTGTGATATTGTAAGACACTTGGGACGGAGAAGGATCAAAGACTGTGAAATTGTACTAGAGCATAACTTTAGAAGCATGCACTTCAAAGGGATAGATGGACACTGATTTATATATATATATATATATATATATATATATATATATATATATATATATGTAGCCTGCTGAAATGCAAGGCCAGCTCTTGAGCATTAGAGAACAGCTGAATGTTTGTTGTATGACTCTGACTCCATGTGGTCATCAAGGAAACTGCAAATTATTGCTACCTTGGGGCAGATCACTAGATGCTGATGTGTGAACCACATGGATGCTAATGTAGCCTGGGACTGTGCCATGTTTTTAGTAAACCTTCACGTATGAGGTGCCAAATATTTTCGATTTTCAAAACCAATTGTTATTCACGGTTTTGCAAGATTAAAGCCAATTACTTTTACTAACAGAACCTTCAATTAAGAGTGATTTATTTTTAATGTACAATCCTCAATGCAAACAAATAAATATTAGCTTACATATTTCAAGCAATAGTAACCAAATGTACACAGTACATTTGTCCTCTCAGAATTGGCTGCTCTGTTCTGGGAACCACTGACTCTAAGAAATGTTATAAAATAGTCAGTAGGCAATAGGAACTTTCTAATGAGTCTCGTGCTTCTAGATAAAGGTGACACTTGAGAATGGATTGTATTCAGAGCGAGCGGTGAGAGCACAGTGCAACATCTATTCTCTGCATGTGCCATTGTTATAAAGCTAAGTTCCAGCTGAGCTTTAATTATCCATTTGCTTGCCGTAATGGCATTATCTTGTCCACATATCTGAGCTGTAGACCTTCTGTATGCTTTGATGTACTTAGTTTTGACGGAAATGCCTTTAGTGGAAATACTGGCTCAAATTTCTGTAGATAGTGTCAAAACTTGCCTGTTTTGCTTCTGTCAGGCTGCAGTGATGTAGTCGGCTTATGGCTCAGTTCTCAGATTCATTCCGGGATCTGTAAAATCTCAATCTGGAAGAAAAAGAAGTGGCAGGCCAAAGAAAAGTAGCTGAACAGTATGTGAAATTCATATCTATAAGAAATACAGGAAAAATCCTGCAGACTTGAAACAAGATGTGAGAGGTGCATCTGGGCCTTCAACTAATCCGTCTACTGTTCACTGAACCCTTATCATAAATGGTCTCAGTTAAAAAGACAGTGTTTAGAAACAGGAGGAAAAGGCTGAGGTATGCAAAATCGCTCAAGAACTGGATTGAAAATCAGCATTAACAATTCTGATGGAGTGATTAATCCAAATTTGATATTTTTGGTTCAAATTGTCATCGATCTATACTGAGGAGTTCAGTAGAGAGGGACAACACTGAGTGTCTACAGCCATGGTGGAGGCTCTGTTATGCTTTGGCTCTGCATTTCAGCCAGCAACGATGGGGATCTTGTCAGAACTGAAAGAATTACAAACATGGAAAAGTACCATCAGATTTTGATCCACCATAGAGTACCATCTGGAAATTGTCTGACTGGCCACTGCTTCATTTTCCAGCATGACAATGATCCCAAACACACAGCCAGTGCAGTGAAAGCATACCTGGATAGCAAAATAAAAACACACAATGGAGCATCGTCACTGATGGACTGGCCTCAACATTACTGAAGCAGTGTGGGGTCATCTTGACAGAGGACAGAACAAAAGGCAGCCAACATCCAAAGAAGTGCTTTGAATGTCCTTGAAGAAGCCTGGAGAACTATTCCTGAAGACTTCTTAAGGAAGAGAGATCAGACTGTGTTACAGAAAAGCTTGTGGTCATACCAAATATTAACTTTCAAAGTCTGCTAGAATTGTAGAGATTTTTCCTTATACACAGGGTTTTCATTTATGTGTGCAAGATCCAATAAGTCACTGCACCTGTTTCCCATTGTCCAAGCAAAAATTAAATAAACGAGCGGCTCAGCGAGGGAATGGGTGGTTCAAGACTTTTGCACACTACTGTAGTCTAGATGCACTGTTCATGAGTTAAAAGCGCTGGTTGTCATAAAGAAAGATGTAATAAATGTCACAGTTCTAAGAATTAATCATCATATAATGAAGCAATCTGTGACAATGTAGCTATGATTGGATAACATGTCTCCTCACAGGTTATACAGGTTGATTATCCCAATTACATGTAATCAGAATACACCCCCCCCCCCCCCCCCCCCCAGCCCCATACATATCATATGTTTAAGTATAATTATCATTATTAAATATACGATGATTTAAATTGGATATCTAAAGAAAGTTTCATAAGTTAATACAGGTTATGTGGGTATAACATTTTAATGCTAGGGGGTTTGGCTTATTCATATAAGTGTATTCAGTACCGGTTGCTTTCTTTACAGCTGTGCCTTTGACACTCGTCTGTACAAGATTTAGTGACCTTGTACATGATGGAAAGAGTCTGTGTGCATCCCAGCAGGCGCTCGTGTTGATTGGATAGGCCTGGCTAGGCTGACTTGCCAGCCCAGAGTATGAGCCCTTTATGTCGCCTCTCAGCTCTTTCAGTTTGACTTGGTGGCGATACAAGTACACAACTGCTCGCGAGCGATTCGTGCTTGAACGTTTTTCTTTTACCAGCAAACAACAGTGTCTGCATGAAATCGTTCATAGAAGGGAAAAAACACACACACACACACAGAAATGTAGATACGTAGCCTTAAAAATTATCCACAGTTAAGGCTCTGTGATGCAGTTGCTATGGCAACTATGATAGAAATAGACGTGTATCTGCAAGGGAATGAAATGTATTGAACTGCTGGTTAGAAAAAGAGAGGTTTTACCGTGGTGATTGGCAGGTTAAATGAGTGGCTGCATGCGGATGTGCACGCTTGTGCGCAAACGGTGCGCTTGTGAGTTTCAGACTGGAGTTTTGGGATTGTGTTTTGCCAGTATGTGCGTGTGTGTTTTTCAATACATGTGGTGAAAGGAAGAGAGAGAATGAAGAGAGCTGCACACACACACACGGACGCACAGGCAGAATGCGTGTTTGCATGTAAGACACACTGCAGTATATTAAAAGTGCAGCACCATGGATGGAGGGCATAGGGCACGTAATTATGATGGCAGGAGAGTGTGAGTGGGTCTGTAATGCACTCAGTGGCCCTGTGTGAGAGCAGAAAAGCTGAGGCACAGACAACACAATAAATTTAATGGGAAAAGGATTGTTTGTAGCACCTATATTGTTGTCCCGGCCATGATGATATTCTGAGTCTGTCCTGTCAAACATTAACCAATGGTTACATATTATTATCATAATGACTTAAGTGGCTTTTCTTTGTGCCAAAACAGGGGAAATACAGCTGCACTGTGTGTGTAATAGATCTGTTTGAGCATTAAGAGACCACTGTGAACTTCGTCCACTGCACTGCAATCTTCCTCTAATACAGGCGCACCTCTTTGCTCACAAATTGCCTTTCATTTGTTGCCTTCTTCATTAACCTACCATTCCATCCAGCCCCGTCTCCTCTCCATGTTGCCTTTGTAGCCATGGTGCCTTCATCAGGCTAATTCACTTTCACTTGAGATGAAATAAGAACAAAGGGGCAGAGGCAACATACTCAGACACACATGCAAAATTTGCCTTTTGCTATATTAGGATAGTCTTGGATTTGATTGTAGACATAGGTAAAAATCAATGAAATAGCAAAAGCTTGAGAGAGGGAGGCAGGGAGGGAGGGATGTGATGGAGAGAGATGAGGGAGGGGGTGCAGGAATATGAGTGTGTATGCATTTTTAAGGCGGTCTTTCTGTTGCAAGAAGAAGGGGAAAAAAACAGTAGTCCAACAGGAAAACGAATGAGTCGAGCTACTGATGAAGGCATGCAAATGCAATTTAGTGACGGAAACTGACGTCTGAAAGCTTCGCGTGCTGATGGAGGCTCGTGCGAGGGCAATGTGTTTAATTTTACTTCGAGATAGGTGGAATCACCTAAGCGGTGTGTGAAAGAGGGGGGGAGAGAGAGAGCGAGAGGCGAGGGAACAAGAGGGGAGGGGGCGGGGGTGTATGGACCTCGCTGGTTACGGGACCCACAGGCACCCCGATTGTGCTCCGCTCTCATCATTTTTTGGAGGTGAGGACAAAAGAAAAAAGGGGGGATCGGAAGAAAGGCCCGGGATCTAAGTGTCGTGACGGGGCCCCCGACTTCGCCGCCGCTGGTCGGGGTTGTCTGGACTCAAAAGCGCTGAGGGAAAAGCGGCGGAGGAGTCGACTCTAGACTGGGGTTTCCTGCCACAGCAGCGGGATTGTCACAAAACAGCCTTTCACTCTTCGAGGGGCCTGTATTGCTACGTTTTCAGGTATCTACAGTGTGTTAGCTAGCCTGTCTCTGAGTGACTTGCCTCTCCCTGGCAAACGTTAGCTCTGTTTATTCAAGAAAAATATCTGACTGCGTGACGGCAATTTTTCTGTTGCAGTGCCCACACCAGGTCTCTTATTTATGCTAGCTAACCCATTTACTCACAGCCCCACTGAATAATGTGAGGGGGGAACATCTGCACCTAATCACTTCTCTATTTGTGGCTAAACGCTGCTTGGCTGCCCCTGTTCCTTTAGCCTGCTGTAACTACTCTTTTGTGCAGGGTCTTAAATGCAAGAAACGCAAATTAGCTGCCTTGCTACAATGCTAACTGGAGGTTCTAGCTTAGCTAGCTCTCAACATATGCGGCTAGCTTACAATTTTAATATGCAGCATTTGAGGTATTGTTGCTAACGCTAACCTAAAGGAGCTAAAAAGAAAAAAAGAGGCAGCACTAAAAGGCTAATTGTAATGCGTATACCTTGCTACTGGCTAATATAGCCACTAAGGTTGTGGTGCAAAAGCCTGTGTTTTGTTGATGGCAGTCTGAGACGACAAATTGTCCAGATAAAACGGAGCTAGCGTTTGATAATTATCTGCAAAAACATTGCGTCTGCGTATCAATTAGGCAGCCATGCAGCTGATTGACTTGCTGACAGACTGCACTGAGCCAGTTTTTATTATTGCTGCTGCTGCACTGCTCTCTGTGTTATGAATGCTGCCGCCTGGTCGTGCTCGGCGAGCTGCTTTGATTAATTAATAATCTGTCCATAACCTAAGCGTGAGCTCACAGAAGGATGGAAACCAAGTGTCTCCACCTAACTTTAGCTGTTGCTCTGCATCGCCGGTGTACCTTAACTGTGACCGTCGGAGCATTTGATCAGACCTGTTTGATGGTGCTGTGTGGTTTGACTCAGTCCGATTGACACGGTGTGATCGGTTTGTTTTGCAACCTCACATGGTCCCTGCTCATTGTCATGTTTTTCTTGCAGCTTCTAGTGATGCCCAATAATGTTGCTCAGTTAAAGTCCCCACAGTGGGAGAAGCCATCCAAAGTTGTTTTAGGGCCATTAACAATTTTACAGTGTATTAGAGACATACAATTGAGGCTTATGTCACACATGACAATTAA
Source organism: Maylandia zebra (assembly GCF_041146795.1). NCBI lineage: Eukaryota > Metazoa > Chordata > Actinopteri > Cichliformes > Cichlidae > Maylandia > Maylandia zebra. Next base: position 11,534,934 of record NC_135170.1, on the reverse strand, counting down.
AGGCACTAACCCCATAAAGGTGGCATCATCCCTTTAATTATCACCCATAACAATTAAATCCTTTAAAAACAAGTTAAGCACATTAAGGTTAATGGTCTCCTTTTCTCATTTTAAAAAGAGGACAGATGGACTGCTTCTGTCTTGACTCCACAGGGTTGGTTGTTTACCTGTGAGGATGAGTATTTTGTTGCCTCACTCAGAGACTGTTGATTACCCTCCTTTCAGCCACCAAGTCTGTTTATCAGTCACAAGAGACGCCTTAAGCATGCATTGTTAAAGTGTGGACCAAAGTAAAAGCTGTACTCGCAGAGAATGATAAAAGAGAAGCGATGATACGAGACCAGAAAGCCTTTTAAGTAGAGAAGACAGAAGTTGAATGAGATTGCTTGTGCAACATTAAGTCATGTTTAGATTATTGCCCTTTTTTGCAAATGCATTTGCAATAGTGCAGCGTAATATTTATGCGGCTGACTGGAAAATAAAGTGCACTTATGAGAAATGCTGAGATAATATGTGACCCCAGATCAATCATTTGAAAATAAAGTATGAGGGGTTTTTTTTTTGTTAGTGTTACGTATATGTTGTATTTACCACTGAGTCGTTGCAGTTAATTAATTAATAAAGTAATATATGCAATATATAAGTATAAAACTGTCAATTAGCCCAAAATGCACTTTGCTATTGCCCTGTGAGCAATCAGTGCACTGCTAGTTATAAATATTTACCTACGACAACAGAGCTTTAGCAGGAGGTATATTTAATAAATGTTGGCGCATTACATCTGCACGCATTTGATTTATCTTTTCTTTTTTTTTTTTGACAACAGGTTTTTTTCTGGTCAGCAGTTCATGGGAAATGAACACATCTGCATGGAAATACTGAAGAGAAACAGAAAACAGGAGCATGAATTGACTCAACCTGAAGTGGAATAAATGGATTACCCTCCTTTTGGAAAACTGTTGCCATGGAACTAGGTAGAATTAAATGATGGTTGACAGAAAAAAACAAAGGTAAGATGGCTAAGTGCTGAAGACACAGGAAAGCATCAAGATGTGTGGAGGCAAGGAGAGAACGGTCACTATATAGGGATCAAATACTTCTACAGTCCAGATGATTGCATGCAGTTGCAAAAAACTAAAAAAGGAAATCCAAAAAGGAGAGACCGAGAAAACGAACGCCTGAAAAAGAGTTGGACTCTGTATCCAAGAGCCGATGTGAATATATCCATGGAGCGTTCGCCTCTGGGATGATGTTGAGTGAGGGTCTTGATTCAGACCACTTGATTCCATTACTGGAGTTTTTGTCTCACACAGGTGTGAGTCAAGTCCCAGCAGTCTTACACGCTTTGACGAACTGAAGGATCGCCGCGACGGAGCACAATCTCGATGGTTTTAATGAGATATTTTTTTGTTTTTTTGTTTTTTTCCATTTTGCAAGACCGTGTTGGATCGTAACACCGTTTAAACCCAGAAATAACTCTGCCTGCTTGAGCTGTTATTAGTGTGGAGTTCATATGCGTAAAGACATTTAAGGTTGAAAAACTCACATGGTGATGTGGCAATCATCCATATCTTTTGCCTGTTCGGTGCCAAACTGCTTCAGCTTCATGGGAATGACTGCTCAATCTTCTAATTTTTTTTTGAAGTAGAAAGCTGCTTCACGACATAAATCTTAAAGAAGAATCTGTTTTCTAAGACCCAGCTGTTAAGTGAACATTTTTCCCCCGTTGGAAAGTACACGTTCACATTTAAAAAGTACAGTTTTTGCAGTTTGACCTTTTTCCAAAACTGGAGATGTCATCCTAAGTTTAACCTCCCGATCCACTGCTGGCACTACAAAAGTGATTATTACAGCTGCAATATATACATATATGTATGTGTATATGTATTGCTTTGCTCTTTGGTGGATTTCAAAAGCATTTCTTTCTTTTCCTGACAGGCCGTAGACTCTCTCTTTGTCATTTATTCATACTGTCATAAGCCTTCCAGTTTCTGATCGGAATCATTCCCTGATATAAACACTAACAGATATTTTAGTTTTCTGAACAATGCAGAATTTTCCTAACAGTCCAGTTCCCCCCTCTCTCCCCCCTGGGTTCAGTGGGAGGGGTGGAGGCGTACCTCCCTATCCCCCACAGCCAGCAGAGCCCCAGATATCCCCGAGGATGACAGATGATTATGCAGGGATGCACCAGCAGAGCCTGCACAGAGGCCATCACCACCCAAGTCAAGCCAGCCACATGCTTGTTTACAGTGCTAGAAACAGAGGAGCTGTGGAGCCAACACCAACACAGGGTAACATTCACAGTGGCAGCAGTAATAACCCTTACAGGAAAGAGACCATGGATTACTATTTTCCAGTGGGTGGAAAGGACAGGCACAGAAGGGGAGGTATGGGCTACGGTTTTGGGTACCCCAATATTGATGGACATATACCTCACCAGTACCGGCATCCCGGATCTAGCTCTGCACCGTCATCTGGCCTGATGTCGCCATATCCAGTAGACTATGCCTCTAGTGCTGGTTCAGGAGGAGGTACTGGAGCGTTCTCTCCCTCTCATCAGTATAATATGAGTCAGAACCCTGCAATGCAGCCAGTGCCAGGTTCTCAGATGCAGCACCGCCAGCATGGGCAAACCTTCCCAGCTATCCATCATGGACAGCAGCATAGGAGCTATCCACACTCTGGACATAGAATGACCCATCAGTACCCGCACTACTCTCCCCAGGGTGGCGCATCCACGGGGTCATCAGGAATGTACAGCCCCCCTCCACAGAGATATCTCGACGGGGCTGCCAGCGCTGGGTTCGATCCCAAAGTCAACAGTTCTCCCAGTGTCAACTCCAGTTCAAATTCAGTCTCTAGTTCAGTTGCTGCTAACAATGTGGGGCCAATGGAGAATGTTCAACAAAGTTACCATGCTTCAAATTATCCTGGATATTCCCCACAGACACATTCACTTCACAAGCAAGCCACACTACAGCACCGCAACTCGCAGCACAATTTAGGGATAGGTTATGACACACCTCTCAAGATGCAGGGCCAGTCTCCAGGCTCTGTATATGCTAAACATCATCAGGCCTCCAATCCCAGTATACCTCAGCCAGCATCCCAAGAAATAACCAAATCTCCAATGCATCCCAATGCGCAACAAACTCAAATTAACCAAAACTTTAGCCCAATTTCCAATCCCTCTCCAGCTGCATCGGCAGTGCACTCCCCCAGCTGTAGCTCCTCTCCTTCCCCTTTGATGGGTGTCTCAGAGGCACATGGAACCCCCTCAGGTCATGGTCCTTCACATCCTCCTACATCAAACCCTCGTAGCAGCCATGGTCATGGTAGATTACTGCAGACTATGCCTCAGTTAAGTCCCACACCCAACTCTAATAGCAGCATCAGTAGTTGTGGTAGCAGTGGCAGTCATAAACCTCACAGCATGAGTGCAGCCGGAGGGAGCAATCTCCCTCCAACAGGCCGCAGTAAAATGGGGCTAGGCACGGGAATTGGATCCCGAGACGAAGGTTCTTCTGTTTATTCATCCTCTTCAGTTGACAGAATGCAGGATGCCGGCTTGAATAGTCTTAATGCCTTGAGCTCACAAGTAGCCAATTTACCAAACACAGTTCAGCACATGGTCCTTACTGACACAGTGCTTTCACCTAAGAAGAAAGAAAGCGGACAGATGCAACAGGCGACGTATAGCGTGCTCCCATCACAGCCGAGGAGTCGCAATGCAAGCGCAGCCTCGAGCACCAGCACGGTCAAAGATGGAAGTGCAGTAGGGGCCGGAGATGGAGCCAGCATAGATGTCGGGGTGGATGAAGACTCCTCATTGTTGTCAGTCGAAGGCTCCTCAGGAACCAAGGTGGAGCGAGAGGAGCAGTTTTCTGAGGGGGAACATGGGAGAGTGAGGCAGATGAGCGGTGCAAGCAGTGGATCTGAAGCAGCTGGCTCTCACCCTCAGTCACAGAGCCAAAGCCAACCACAGACTGGACAAACATCAAATGTCAAAGTAATCACCTCTGATTCATCAAAGGATCCAGTTGCCTCTGAAGCGAAGGCAAATGAAGCTCATATTCCTGCTTCATCGTCATCTCCATCCTTTGTGTATCAGTCGTCAGAGACTGGCCCAAGCTCACATCCGATGCCTCCAGTTTCCTCATCCACTTCCTCCAGTATTCCCCCTCAGCCAAACTGTGTCCCAGAGTCTGGGGCAGCATACAATGACCGCAGAGGTGGCAATAAGAAGACACTAGAAATTAAAAATGAAGTCATTAAAAACGAAAGCGACGGTGTAGCTGATAAAACCGTGAAAGGCAGCAGCCAAATGCAGCGGGATGGGGAAGTCGATACACAAAATGGACAGGACAAAGAGAATAGGGTTCACTCCACATCCAGATTACACAGTAACGAGAGGGAAGAAAAGCACACGTCTGAGGAGCAGCACAACGCCAGTAGTGTTGGAGTGATTGTTTCCGCTCGGTCTGAGGGAAGTCTCACAGAAAAAAGCAAGAATCCCCAGGACAACTGTATAGAAGAGAAACACTCACACTCTTATTTAAGAGAGTCGAGCAGTCATAATGGCGATGAAGGCGTAGACCTCAGTCTGTATTCATCCCATTACCAGAAATCAAACTTCGGACGGCCTCATAATCCTTCCCAGTCTGGCCCGCATAAGTATGGCTACCCTGAATCAACATATGGCTCAGATTTATCCTTGAAGAACAAAGGGAGGCCTGGCCCAGTGGGTGTGATGGATTCAAATCCAAGATATTTAGGATACCAACAGTCACAACCTAGTTTCGGACCTGTGCATCAGAAAGACAGTGGTTCTGTAGCAGAGGCTTTGGTGAAGCGAGGCCAGGGATCAGGGGCTAAAGGTCTCGAGGAGAATGCACAGCTTCAGCAATTCCCAAGCCTTTTGCAAGAGGTCCTTCAAGGTTACAATTTAGATCGTCGCTATGGGAGACCAGAACAGGCATTTTCTTCACATCTTCAAGTTCATCAGCAGTTTCAGTCCAGACACCCATCATATGGCATGGCTGAAGGTATGAGAATGCAGAGTGGAGCAACTGAGGGTTCAGCTCAAATGGGTAGCGCTGGAAAACCCCAAAGCCAGCGGCATGGAAGCGAGCCTGATTTTACCACAGAGCCTCAGTCCTCAGTGAAGTCAGAAATGTCAAACGCTAAGATTATGCAAAATGCTGAGAAAACAGAGGTGGGTGTGTCCCAGGGCCATTTACCACAGGCCGAGTCTCAGCAAGCAGCAACAAAACACATAAACTTAGCTGACTACTCTCTACCACCAAGAAAAGCCTTATCTAATGTCTCCACTCCATCCTCTGCTGTGCAGGAGCTCCTTTTGCAAGAGCCAGAGCCACTAACCGGCAGCGGTGGTCAAACTGAGCCTCAGAAATCATCAGGCTGCATATTAGCCCCATCAGAGCGACGCTCTGTCATTTGTGATGTGTCGCCAAACCGACGCAGCACACCAGAGAGGGACAGAGAGAGCGACAGAGAGAGAGAGCGGGAGAAAAGTCAGAGTGGAGCTTCTGTGATTCAACAGCCATTTTCCTCTCCAGCAGCAGCAGCCAGTGATCTAACTAAAAAGGATACGGGAGAGAAACAAGTAATGAAAATGGAAACTGCATCAAAAGAGACTGGGGTGGAAGCTCCAAATTTGCAAACTGAGCAGCAAGGAAGTGGTGGGGCTAATGAGGCAGACACGGAGTATCATTCCAAGTCGATCCATTCATCAGTTGTAATGAATGCTGACCCCTATAGGCGAAGTAATGTTGATATTCCCCCCTTGCCTTCTCATCCTATGAACACTAATCCTTTAACTTCGCCGTCAAGGCATCAGCCGTACCTTCACGGCGTTGATCTGTCAGCTGGCAGCAGCAGCACATTTCCTGGATATCGATATGGAGATTCAAGAGAGGGCAATATGATGTCACGCAGCAATCCTCATTTTCCCTCCCATCATCCATACCACAGTCTGTCCCCTTCAGCTCAAGCTGCATCTAAGCTTCAAATGTATCCTCACCCTCACGGCCCACCTCATCACCATGAAATGAGTGACTGGGTAAAAGCGATGAGCAGGCCCACCAAGGAGATGATGATGCAGCCCAGCTTGTCCCCTGGAAGACATAAAGTCAGCCAGTCAGAGCAGAGACAGAGGATGATCTCTCAAACTGACATGCCAAGTGAAACGCACGCTGGCAAACCTTCCCTCCATCATCAAAGCGCCTACTATGACATGAAAATGTGGGAGTCGACACACTCCGGAAGAGAAGGTGTTCGAATGATGGAGGGGGACTACTTCAGAGCGCAGCCTCCTCCTCCTCCTCCTCCTCCCCCACCACCTCCCCCTCTCCTTCCTCCAACTCCTGTTTCACACGGCCCCGTTCTGCCGCAGATGCCTCACGGCCAAAATGCCGCCGAACCTGAGGTCTCCAGAGTAGCCACAGAAGAAGCCAAACATCCCTGCCCACCTCCTCCACCCAGCTCCACCAAGTCTCCTGCTGACGTGAATTCCACCCAGCCACAGGTGCAGCATCAGACCAAAGCCGGGGGCTCCGGAGACACAAATCCGCTAATATTACGGAGGAGAGTTCGCTCTTTTATCTCTCCCATTCCCGCCAAAAGGCAACTCCAGGATGTGTCTCAACAGAGGGCCGCCACAAATTCACATCACTCTCCTGGGGCCCAGTCTGAGCTTGGCCATCACAACGAAGATGACTCATCCAGTTCAGATATTCCATGTCCCAGGCTCTCATCCCCTCTGCCAAGAGACAGCACCTATTCCCAACCTCTGTCTCCATCCAGTGGCAACACTAAGGCTTTGCCTCCCAGAAAAGGACGTGGTTTGAAACTAGAGGCAATAGTGCAGAAAATCACACCAAATATTAAAAAGCCAGCAGGCCATACTGATGATGAGTCAAATCATTACCCAGGCTTCTCTCACTCCGAAATACCAACATTTAATGACTCGCAGGACCAAGACTTGCCACATTTCCCCAGGGTTCCAGGAGGGGACGATAGTTACATGGATGAAAGTCACTCATTAAACGACATGATTCCCTTTAGAGGCGTTGACGAAACTGGGCCTCTACCTCCATCAGCTTACCCATGCGATCCCCACCAGACGTCTCAGCCCCTCAAACAACAGGACTTTGACTTTGGATTAGGTGCTGCTGTGGCATCGGCATCTGGCGACAAGGAGGATTTTGCTTTGCTCGGACCACTGCCTCCTCCTCCACCTCTTCCTCGCCCGGTTCAGGGTTCCCCACCTCCATCTTCGTCTGCCCTGTCAGACATTCAGCATTTCACCAACACGTACCAGCAGCTTGAGACGAGGAGAGGAGAGCAGTCTGCCGCTAACCTTCTTCGACAGAAACTTCAAGAATCTGGCATGGGATTTGATGATTATCCTGGCAGCGACTACTATGGCACCACTCCGCCCCACCACGGCCAGGCTCAAGGGCACATGCTCAACAGGCAGCATCAGATGTCCTCCGGTAGGTCCAGTCTGTCACCACAAGATTCAAAGCCGCTAGAGAGTGTTGTGCCTAAAGGCTATTTCCCATCTGGCAAGAAAAAAGGCAGGCCTGTTGGGAGTGTGAATAAACAAAAACGGGCCCAAAACCAAGTCCAAACACAAGCTAGCGCTCAGTCTCAAGTCCAAACACAGAATGCAACTTTGAGCACTCCTCCAGCACCGGCCATTCCAGCTACAGCTGCTCCCACAACTCCACCAACAATGCAGACTACCAACAGCAGCAGCAGCACAACAACAACAACAACAACAACCACAACAGCCCCGCCAGCACCCCCTCTGCCAGACAGTAAAACCACTCCTCCGCTGGCCCCACCTGTGTTAACCCAGGTAGTGAAGGTGGACGTCGAGAGCGAGGACACCCAGCCGGAGATCGAGGTCAAACCTGTGCGGCGAAGACGCAGAGGCGTCAAAGATGAAGACGAGCCCCTGGAAGCAAGAGGGCGGCAGAGGAGGAGGCGGCGAGGAGCGGCAGCGGCAACGCCCTCAGTGGCCAAAGACGATCCAGATACACCTTTAGGCGCAAATAGAGCTTTTGCAGATCCTAACAGAAAGGGCTTGTTTGTTCCCCACATACACGTGGAGAAAAAAGTACCAGAGATAGGGGCGGTGTGCACCATTGTGAACGCTGAGGAGGACAAGATGAAAGGAGAGCGCAGCGCAGTTGGAGGGAAAGCTGGTGGGAGTGGAATTGAATGCCTCCTGACCTCGGCTCTTTCCTCCCAGTTATCTAGGAGAGACAGAGAATCAGAGAAACGGGAGACGGACGAGGTGGAAACTACACTTCAGTCAGGAAAAGCACTTCCTTCATCTGGCTATGTTGTTTCAGGCCCTGTGATTACGGAGACCAATCACTCCGGCCGCCTGCTGTGTTGCCTGTGTCAGAAATGGGCAAATTACAAACACCTCGGAGATCTCTACGGGCCTTTCTACCCAGCTGAATATGCTGCAAAGCTCCCCAAGAATCAGCCCCAGGTCAGGCAATGTCAGGCAACCACAGGCACAAACAAAACAGGACCAAATTCAGACGTGAGCTCAAACCCTTTGACTACAATCCAAGACACACAAACACAAGATGCTCAGTTTACCAAGCCCTCATCTGAGAGCGACTATGCCTTCAATCTGGATTCAAACCCTGCTTCTCTTAACACTACAGTCAGAACTGCTTCTCCAGCTGGGAGGGAGGAAATGATGACGCATGTGGCTGACAAGCACAGTAACGCTGCCTCTTCTTCTTCCTCTTCCTCCTCCTCCTCCTCGTCCGCTGCCATTAAAACCTCTCTAACCTGGGATATGAATCTGGATATCAGACCTATCCCTGAGCTTAAGAGAGAGCCAGACCTTGAAACCGACCAGCAGCAGCCGCCGAAACAGCAGCCTGCAGATGAAGCTCAGCAGCGACCTCAGCACAGAAAGCTGACCTCGCATCCCCGTTTTAAAAGGAGACACAAGTCGAGTGAGGATTCCCCCAGAATGGTGCCAGCCAACAGTAAGGCCTCCCTGCCGTTCCAGCCCCCTCCACCGGCCTTGGATTCCCTGGGACCCTTGGCACAGCTGGCACAACTGCCTCAGATGCCCATGGATCCAGAGGAGCTGTGGGTCCATGAAGGATGTATAGTGTGGACCAGTGGAGTGTACCTTGTCAATGGGAGACTGTATGGCCTGCAGGAAGCACTAGATGGCGGCAGAGAAACAGTGAGTTGTACATATTTGGCATTTTTGGGGTGGGGTGAGGTGGAGGGGGGAATTACAAATTTATGCTTTTTATTTAAATTTATGTAGGTTTCACTGCTTAATAAAATCACACGTATACATGCATGTTGATAAGACACCCAGTACTGCAGTGGATCATGTACTATACAGTATATCAAGTGTGCTTGCTCATCAGTTTTTTCAGATTGTATCTGTCTTTCTGTATCTGACGGTTTTTATGTATTTATATCATCTTTTCTCAGTCCTGCTCATACTGTGAGATGGTTGGCTCAACCCTGGGCTGCTATAGTAAAGGCTGTACACTTCGCTACCACTACTTATGTGCTATTGAAGCAGGTGAGTGTCTGCATTACTGCACAAGTGCACTGGAAATAGTAAAATGATGTGAAAGTCTGTTGTTGGATTAAAAAAAAAAAAAAAGTCTATGGCAGTGTCCTTAGAGTCTTGAAAATCTGTCTGTTTGCCAGATTGCTCTCTGAATGAAGATAACTTCTCGCTGCGGTGTCCGAAGCACAAGGTAAAGAAGGAAAGGTTCGTTTTCTTTTTGTAATTCAGTGCGATATCTTACTTTTCACGTCCAAATCAGTGCCTGAACCCCTCATTTCTTTCAGGATCTTCAGTCTTCTTTAATTCACACTTTTATCTCGTCCTGTTTTTGTTTTTTTCCCCAACCTTCCCTTCTTTCAGTTTACCCAGAGCATCCGGCCTGCCAAGTCAGTGTACCTGGAGCAGTCAGAGAGAGGCTGAGAGAAACAGGGAGGAGGAAGAGACACAGGAGTCTGGGAGCTGTAAGTTTACAGCTGTATATGTAAGATACAGTAGTGTGCAAAAGTCTTGAGCTATGGTAAAATGATAAATGGATGCAATGCAATACAGTCCGACCACTTTTATTCTTCTTCTATTCAAAGCTTTTCTTTGGACGATGGTCGCCTTTTCTCTGTTCTTTTGATTTATTTCCTTCTTTCTTTGTTCCATTTCCTAAAGCACAAACTGCACACCACCCTGAGTTTATGACTAATACCTCATCACCTTGTTGATGTTTCGAAATACTTTTGCACAGATTCCACTTTTTAGCAACAGGCTGCTAGTAACAGAGTGCCCAAAAATACATTTTAAAAATTGCCTTTTTTAATGTCTGAATGGTTCATAGGTCAGTGTTAAGTGCCTTAAACACAAAAAAAGCATTTGTCTGAATAATCAGGCACAAGAACTGCACTGAATATGAGTAAATAAAACCAGCCAATGCTCAAGAACACTTTAAAAAATTAGTCTGTCTCCTTAAACGCAAAATTCAAAGAAAATACAGCGATACTGTTTACTTTTCTTAAAATGATTTTCATCCTTTCAAACGTTGTCAGATCTCATCCAAAACCATTTACATGTTTACTTGTTTCTTTAAAAAAAAGCCTCTTAACCCTTTAAGACCGGTGTTTGCAAAAATTGCATAAAAAGCACTTGCAGCAGCAAAAACATAATATTCCAGAAACACGCTTTGCCGATCTGATCAGCTGTTCGTAACACTTCCTGCGTTGGAAAAGGACGTCAGCGCGAACTATTGCATGTCCGCCATTACCTGCCCGAAACTGGAAGTAGGTTTCTTTTTTTTAACCTCCAGGGCCTTATAAGCCTATGCTGGTGTTTTTAAAAGTCATGTTTGACTTTTTGCTTTTCTGTATAGTTTCTGGGATGCTTAGAAATCAAATTGCACTGCTTTAAATAGTTTATTTTGATGCACATGCTGTTTTGTTTTTTTTTTTGCAAATTTGCATTATAATATTTATTTTCGTTTTTCCTGCAGTATATAAAAATTGGTGTATCTCAAAAATAAAACTATTAAGACACTCAAAATGAATTTCCTGTTGTTGGAAACTATTTTGTGCAACCTTTTTGTATTTACATATTTGAGGGATAAGCCTCTTAAATTTCTCTAACTAGAAATATATGTAAAAACAAAAACGATTTTCAATATTTTTTTTTTTGGCACTTTTTTGCAATTTGTGTAGTTACTATGCGCTTAATGCATACATATTATTAAAGTTTGGGCTATAATGGTTGTATTGGTGTATAGCAACTTGAAATGCTGCCAGAAATGGCACTACAGCATGTAAGAATATAGAGATAAGCTCTGGCTCTTGATTCTATGCTAGATCTTAAAGGGTCAAACCTCGTAGTTGTCACATTGTGAGCTTGTGTGCTAGGAGCAGTCATCTATATGTAATCATGTAGAAGTGGATGTTGGTGTATAATGTTACGTTGTCTCGCAACCAGCTCCAGTGTGAAAGCCTGCCTCAACACAGGGCTTCAGTTACCACAGAAACGTTCAAACACATGCTGCATTTTATTTTTGTTTAATTATTAAAAGATGTGGAGACACTTTTGTCTCATTAATGGATGGATTTGTTGCCTCTGGCTCGTTTATACCTTCTCTGTTCATTTAAATTCCAAAAAGCAACACAGCAGCCACTCTTTGTTGGCAGGTTTCTTCGAGTAGCATTGAGGGAAAAAAAATCATGTAGCTCTCGCACTCCTCCTCCTCACCTCACCTTAGTGGCTGTACTTGTGCCTGTCGCTGCCTCCCCCTCACTTCCAATCCAGCCTGTCCTCATGGAAACTGATGCCTCTCGTCTCTGTTTTGTACAACGCTGCTGGCATGCTAAGGTTTTTCGAAACTGCAACGTATCCTTTTTGCTTCATTATGCCTTTTTCTTTCTCTCCTAGGTTAGTTTGGGATAGAAGACCGAGAAATGTGAAAAAGACTGGCCTGTCATCAGCGGCTGAGGACAACAAAAGGGAATGTACAATTTCTCACCAAGATTCAGCATTATTTACATTTAAGACAATGGAGGGAGAAAAATCATTTTTTTTAGGAGAATTGTTGCTCTTTACTTAAAAGCCGGAAAAAAGAAAAAAAAACAAAACAAAAAAACCCCCCATGGACATGCAACACAGGGGCATGGAGCTACAAGAAAAGGACTACAAAGATGGAAGTGGGATGAGATAAAACATCAAGACTGACAGAGGAACTAAAGGAACTCTGCTATAAAGAACAAAAGAAACAACCTTCCTCTCTAGGCTTACTTTAATTTTCCAGTGACACCCTTAAAGTGTTTAACTCATGCTTATCATCATCATCTGTATTTTCTATTGTTTTTCTTTTGTTTGCTTTGACATATTGGGAGCAAGTTGGGTGATAAACCCAAGAAAGGAGAGAACTTTGTATCCTCTCACAATTAGTATTTTACCTTTTATAATATTAGGATGATCACAGTTATTATTTTAGTCCTCATTATTTTGTAACCTCATCAGTATTTACTCATGGAAATGAAATGGATGTATCTCATTTTATATTCAGTCTACGCATTAATTGGATTTTTTTTCCTCATTCCTGGAGAGGGGGGAACCAGAGTGATGTTGTCTGTAATGTCAGGGTCATGTTTGCCACAAAGACATTATTGCCTTGGAGAACGGACATCTGTTGCCTTTCTAAAGTCGTGTATGAGTGAGCAATTGAGTGCGTGTGGAAAAACTGAAAAAAAGAAAAAATGCTGACTTCTGGGTCTTTGATTCCATTTTTTGGTCCTTTTGAAAAGTGTTCTTATTTTTCATCACCGGGGTTTTTACGGTACAGATAGTATTCACGAAAAATGATGGACACAGTCTTATTTTTCAAGTACAAAAAGTTCATAATGTGCAAAGAGAAGGACAGACGCTCGTAAGAGGAGCAGATAACACTATGGACTAAAGTGTGTCTGCCATCTTTAACCACGCCGGCTGGGAAAAGGTGAAGGACAGGACACTGAAGAGGTTTTATTGGTGTGGAACTGGATGCACGCGTTTGTAAGACGTTCGTGCAAAGTTACGTTCGACTGACAGACGTCAGACATTTTTGGAAGCGAACTTTGGAGAGGGTGTCATATGAACGAGGGCGAGCCTAACCAAGTACTTTTGAATGGTTTCAAACTTCTGTGACACGGCAGCATTCTAATCGGGAGATGCAAAATCCATTCAAAAGAAGCATTGCCATAAAAATTTAAAAGTGAGTCGTACATGGTGTTGTCTTTATCATTTTTTATTGTTATTCTTGTAAGAAAAAAAAGGTCAAGCTGAAAGACAGTTACACTATCAAAACCATGCTGTATTAGAAACCTGTCAATATGTATATGAATTATGAATACACTTAAAAATGCTTCACGTATGTTCCTCTTCTTATGCCTGAAATATTTGTTTTCACATCTGTTCCTCTGGGAAACCCGCCTGTTTCAAGTTCGTCTAACATGGTTATCCCCCGATTTTTCTCTCTGCTTTTATTACAAATCAGCCGTTCTATCTCTTTTATGTTCTCAGTGAGTTCTTGGAAAATAACCACATTAGTTGTAGTCATTTCTGTACACATGCACACTTCCTTTCTTGTTTCTTCTTGACTTTGGTTGACTGTGAAGCTTAGCGGCATACTGATGTAATCAGACAGGTTTTAGAAGATGTCTCAAATGGTTTGGGACTGTAATTTCTAACACCAGCAGTTGCTGGACATGGAGACTGGTCAAAAGGGGGGAAAACATGTGAACCATTGTGTGCTTTAATACGACTCCTGAACTCTGGATGGAAGTCCATTCTTCTAATGCATGTTTTTTTCATAGTAATTAAGCTATTCCCCACCTCATACCCTGTAGATAAGAGCGCTTTCACTCAGGGACACCACTCCCATCAAGATGGAAATGTTCAAATAAAGCAAGAAAAAAAAACCTTGCTATAACGTTACAAAATTGCCAGGTGCCCTCAGTGTAGGAGTGGAGTATTCATAACAGTTCTAAGTATGCTAATCAAAGGGTGTGGTTTTCAAGAGTATTTAAAGTATTGCTATGAATTTTTGGCTGGTATTATTTTCCTTCTTTCATAAAGGTTAGTCTAGTGTAACCTCTGTTAAAGGAGGTATTAAAGGAAAGCACCTTACTTTAGTATGTAGAGAACTCCACCGGCTGTTTTATGGCTGCCACAGATACTTGCAGGTCACTCAGCTCATGTAGAACCTTCTTAAGCAAACTGACTGTCCAACCACACTGCGTGGCATGTCAGTTACCTGCTTTGTATGATGAAGTGCACCTGTGTTGAATCGTATGCATTCATCATTTAGGTTTTTCTTACGTGACTAAAATAGTTAAAATACCTAACACTGGGGAAAGGGTTGAAGGTTAAAATGGTTTATATGAGATGGAAATATTGAGTGAAGTGGGTAATACTGGGTTGCTAGATAAATGGTACACATTTGCTAAAAGTGGTGATAATAACAATGGTTATTTTACACAAAAAACATCAAAGCCCAAATACCTCTGTGAATTAAGCTGAAAAAGCACAGACATGCAACACAGTGGAATGGAGCTAGCTTTAGCTATGCTTTGGTTATGATTACATAAGCTAAAATATATCAAGTACAACATGGTGAAAGAGCATGATCTAACAATAATGGCTAACATACCTAACAGCAGCTAAAGGATAAATGGTCAAAGTAGTTAAGCATACATTACAACATAATGAATAAAATAGCGTACAATAGCTAAAGGATAAGTGGTTCAGATTTGGTATAAAATAATGGTTAAAAAAAACCCTGAAATAGTTAATATTACCTAAAAACAATGGGTAAGATATCTCACATTAGCTAAAGGCTAACAATTGAAATATTAAGCATTAAAAATAATTGATAACTGAAACGCTTTAATACTAAAAGTGACAATTTAGCAAATAAATAGAATTAATTGACTAAAGGCTAAAAGAAATGCAGCAGTTAGCTTAAAAAAATGGTGATACTTGAGGATAAGTGTGGGCCTTGTACTGTCATCAAGCCCATCTTTCTGTTATCTGGTTTCACTCACCTCAACATGAACGTGGTTATCGACTGAGAAAGTGAAGCCAGAGTTTTCCCAGTCTAGCTGCAAGGGCACAAATGAGCCGTCTTTGGCAGCGTTGTTGTCACATTCTTTAATATAAAGAGTGACATTAGTAATTTGAGCTATGGAGGTGTTAATTGACAGCTTTCATGTCATTGCAGTATTTTTCAGGGATGGCTTTTGCTCGGCACATGGACAGGAAAACACCACATTAACAGCAGAGCAGGAAACTAGATGTGTAACTATTTATTTATTTACTTAGAAATATGTTCTAGATAGTTTCCTCATCAACCGGTCGGCCTCCTCGCAGATCTTTGCGCTCTTGCTCCTTCATCTGTTGTCGTAAGGCCTCATCCATGATGCTGCCAGTATCACCCAACTTCTCCCCCCTCCTCCTCCTTGGCCTGGAAGGAGACGGTCAGAGAAACAAACTGACTCCCATCCCATATACGTGTACTGCACATGCTGCATGTCTGAGCATGCAATAAAGGTGGGTGTCTGTGGGTGGGCTGCACCTCCCTCTTGTGTCTGCACTTTAAGGTATTCTGGATGCATTCTTTCATGCATCTCTCTTATCTGTAGTTTATCTCGATCTTTCACCTCATCCTGCAACAGCTTCTCCTCCAGCTGCTTCTGGATCTGCTCACCAATCCTCTGCCTTAGTCTGATATAACAAACATGAGGTGACAATTCTTCTAATTTACATCCACTGACTTCAGCAGCATGATGATTGCAAAGTGATCTTATGGCAAAGCTCATAAATCCTTTCGGTCTCCAACCTATTGATTCTCCTGCGTATCTTGTTTGACTCTGCTGAGCGCTCTAAACCAGCTGAGGTAGCCACACACCCATAATAGAGTAGTCCATGTGAATGTACGCCAGACCTACTGTATATTAAAAAATAAATAAAAAAGGCTTTTCTCATTCACATGTCCAGGAGCTGCTTCCTGCCAAGTGCTGGGCCTTGACCTCCATCTCCCTCAGGCCGTTCTGGGTTCTGAATAAATCAATTTAGTATATTTTAGTTTCCTCTGCTGTTTAGATTTCTGTATGAGGAATAAATAAAAGATTTAAGATGTAACTGTGGTGTTATTAATCTAGAAGTCAAGTGTCAGTGATGATATTCGTAATGGCTTCGCTAGTGTTACAGCTGTAAAATGTGTTTTTCTTTTCCATCATGTGGATGTCTGGGCACGTGAGTGTTTCCTCCCATATTGCAACCTGGCACCAGGATGCAATATGGGAAGAATGCAAGCCTGAAGAGGCAGTGTGATGTTTTGAGCAGTGTTCTGCTATTAAACCTTTGCACACCTTCAGGGGTCTAGTGGACCCCCTATAGCCAATCACAGTGGAGTAGCCACGTCTTACAATCAGAGAGTTATGGTGCACACATATAGTACTGGGTAGCACTATAGCCCCTGTCACTGTTTTCAAGGTCATTTTTGATTTCTACATGAACAGAGCGCTGCTTGCACTTACAGGCTGGAAAGTGTTGAAGGAGGGTGGAGATGAGAGGCAAGAGAGATGAATGAAATAGATCAAAATGAGTCTAGGAACCAAAATAAAAACAGATGGAACAGAGTTGTCTGTTTTGGATTTATAAGGATGGATTAAAGAGGAGGAGTGTGTGCTTGTGTGTGTGATGCTCACAGTTGTGTCTGACTGCCGGGGTCGGATCATAAAGACTGACAGACACACTGCTCGCAGAGGTCAGTGTGACGGCCAAAATCCTCCATCACTCTCAGTATCTCATGAGGAGTGAGAGGGAGAGCAGAGCTGTGAGGGGAGCCAGGTTTCTCTTTCACCTTCCACACTCACTCGATGATGCAACTGAGGACAAAGTGAGGGAGGCTGAAGCAGGTGAGTGCGCTTTAATTCACCGCTTGACACAAAGTGCTCAGACGTATTAGTTTGAGCATCTGTCTCCCGGAGAGCTTCCATAGCGACAGCTATTTTCACCCGTTTTCCTCCTCTGATTTGGCTGTCTGTCTTCCCACCAATTACCAGCAGTGTGTGATTTTCTGTCACAGTCTTTTTATTCTTTAAATGTGATTAGTAGTGTAAAACCAATCAGGCCCCCTTCACTCTCTCTTTTAAATGCCTCACTAATCTGAGGCAGTTGGGTAGAGCCGCTTCTCCTTGGAAACTAATAACAGGCTGCTGGTATTTTTAGTGGCATACAGGAGTTATACCTGACGTCAAGCAAATTTAACAGATTCCCTTATGAAGCATTTCATTTACATTGCAAGATTATTTTTTTTTAACTTGCTGTTTAAATCGAGTCAAACACGTCTCAGTATCGTGTCTCATTCCCTGTTTCTCCTCCATCAGCCCAAGCCCTCATTTAAACCCTCGCGCGATGGCATTCGTGCAGCGGATGCGCTCCCCTTGCCTCTCCTTTGTCCAGACATTTTTGTCTCTCCTCCTGAGCACCACGGCCCTCATGTCCTCCTACTGGTGCGTGGGTAAGCAGAAGGTGCCCAAACCGCTGTGTTCGCCCACCAAGCAGACCAATTGCATCCCCGTTCCCGGCGTCTCCAACTCCTCCAGGATTCAGTTCTTCTGGGAGACCGGCGACGACCGCTTTGTCTTCCCCAACTTTCACACCGGACTGTTCATCATCTGTGAGGAGAACATCTACATAGATGAGTGGGGTGAGAGAAAAGAGGGGAGTGGGTAGAAATGTGACAAGCCCAGAATATTGTGATTGATTTCTGTTGTGTAAAGTAAAAACAAAAGTCAAACAGAAGTCCTTACTGACCACAATGGAGAGTCAAAGGACAAAGTTGCTCAGTTTCTTACAAAAGCCCAGACGTGGCACCGCTGACCCTGAAGGGGATTAACAGGAATAGGCACTAATGAATGAGAGAGCACTGGATTTGGACAAAGAAGCTAAAAATAAGCACCGATGCTCCTCTCTAATTTATCTAGTGATGCTTGTAACATTCAATCAGTATCACCGGAAGGTTTTTTATAAGCACGCCCTGATCATACTTGATGATTAAACTGCGTGGTGAGTAGCCAAACAAGGTTAGCCAAACATCTGCCCAGAAACAGGAAGCGAAAGGAATCCTTAGTCCAGCATTAGACACCGAAATGGGTGACAGGAAGAGAGGAAGTGCAAGGTGGTAATGTGAAGTGAGGACTCAGGTGTGTTTGTACGTGTGCGATTGTGACTGTATTTGGGTGGGCGCTCGGCACAAAGAGGATTATCATCTGTGTTTATGTTCTGCTAGCCGAGATTTAGACTTCAACAGCATGACTCAATTATGGATTAAAACCCGGAGAGAGAAAGATTGATAGGATTCACAAACATCGACCGGGTATTCACCGTCTCATTTGCAGCTGATCTGCAGCAGATTTGAAGGATGATTATCAATATTTACGATAAGCCCCTTCAAAAATTCAACTGACATATATGGTTAATTAAGTAAAACTCCACATTACAATACGCGAGCTGTGCATGCACCCTAATCTCGTGGTCTCCAGCTATCTGTTACCATGTCTGCAACAGAGTAAATCAAGTGTTGAGAGAGAAAAGGCTTTCTCCTAGCAGCCCATCCAAACAAGCCGTACTTGTTCAGTTATTTTCTAATCATGCTGTCATGAACTTTAATATTTAACATGCTAACTGGGGCCTGTAGAGTCTGAGATAGAGCACTTTGGGGGGGTTTTCAATTTCTTTGAGCGTTGGATGATCTGAGCCCACTCCTTGGAGAGGCGTGTGGCTCAGGAAGTAGATCAGGTCATCTGCAACCTTCATATTAGTCATTTACTAATTTGTGGTTCGATTCCTGACTCCTTCAGTCTGCATACGTGTGGGCAAGATAATGAACTCTGAGTTGCTCCTATTAGTATTAACGTGTGTGTGAATATTAGACAGAGAGCGCTTAGTTTAAAAAGGGGTTGCAGTCAGGGCTGTCACCTCACAGCAGGACTCAAATCCACAATCTCGCCCAGGCCTTTTCTGTGTGGAGCATGTTCTCCCAGTGTCTGTGTGGGTTCTCTACAGGAACTTTGGCTTCTTCCCACAGACCAAAGACATGCAGTTAGTGGGGTTAGGTTAACTGGTTGGTTCTAAATTGTTCATAACAAATGTGACGTTGAATGGTTTACTGTCTGTGTTAGCCCTGTGACCCTGTGGCAGCTGGGATAGACTCTTGGGTCCCTTCTGTTTTCAGATTGTTTAGAAATGACCTTATAACCCAGATTGATGGGCAGTAACTTCTCTAGGATCATTGATGTCTTTCCTCCTTATCACTGTATTAACACACCTGACTGCTCCAGATCAGCAGTCCTCCAAAACTGCTTTTACAGAGGTGCTCACACTCACTGATGATCGGTTAATTAAGTGCGTTTGATTATCATTCTCTACTCTCTTAATTCCAATGAAATCAGTAAGGAAGGCATTTAGCCTTAGTGTTGGTTTAATAAATAATATCAGTGTAATAAGTCACGTGTTTTTTACAACCTCCTACGGATGTGAGGATGCTGTTTACTTATAATTATGTCCTGACACATAACACCGTAGAATAGAAAGAGTTTGCACTTTCTTTTTTACACGACTGAAATTCAAAAATAATTCAAAGCAAGTGCGGCGCGGTGTCCTTGGGAGCTCTGAGCACCAATCCAAAGATAAAAATCAAACAAAGCAAATGAAGAAAACCTATAACAACACAGAGGGGAGCGCAGAGTGATGAAGGCCACGAGCACGCGGCTGTGTGTGTTCATTACTGTGTTTTTCTTAATGCACTTTGCACATGCGTGTTCAAGTTAGTGAAAATCTGTTCCTCATTTCTCCCCCTTTATTTGCATCTGTTTTTCTTAAGTCTCCGTATGCTGTACTTTCAGGGCCACCTCGGTGTAGAGCCATATGGTACTCTAATTATTTCAGCTGCCATGTAAACAATTAGATAAACAGGCTACAAAGAGGCTTAACCCACTACTGGCACACGTTGCTACTGTTTTTAACGCACGGCCCGTTTGATTGGTGGAAACAAAATGCGGCAATATTGAAATGAATCTAATCTAATCTAATGTTATAAAAATGGAAAACACAACAGTCTCAATGTGTGACCCTGTAGCCACAATCTTTCGAGATCTGAGCTAATCTTTTAATCTCCTATCACCAGGTTAACTCAGGCCATTACAGCACTCATGCAAACGGTCATCTCAAATCTGGTTTCTCACACAGTAATTCGATTGCAGTGTTTATTTACACTGAGAGTAATTACGCAGGGGCTGGCGGATTTTGGGGAGAGACAATGCTGCAATGGGTCTTACATAAAACATTTCCAGAGCAAACTCTTCTCATGTTTTCTTCTGATTTCTAGAGGAAAAGTGTCGAGGCTTTTACACACTCCCCCCAGGATCTGAAAAAGGTAAAGTTTTGCGGTTTCTCCCGCAGTGTCGTTTGAAATCCGTTCCCTCATCTGTCCCCTCTCTCAGCCTCTCCTCCTCCTTCTACAGCAATGCTTTGGCTGTCGCTGTCAATGGAGCTCGTGAATATCGGTCTGCTGTTAATCAGCTGCATACTGCTGTCCGTGCAGCTGTGTATCAGGGCCTGGTTTCCCTCTACGCAGCACTGGGGCCAGCTGCTCAATGCTTTTGCAGCTGTCTTCACAGTCCTGGGAGGTACAATATTTAGATGCATAGTCAAATCAGAGTGACTTCTGTTAACACCGCAGAAACACTGACAGAGTGACCAGGTTGTTACATTTCCTCGTTTTGTCCTCTCAGGTCTGCTCGGGATGGTCGGTCACATGATGTTCATGCAGGTGTTTCAGACCACTGCCTCGATGGGACCAGAAGACTTCAAGCCACATAGTTACGGGTACTCCTGGGCATTCTAGTGAGTTCTTTAACCATTTATATTACGTAGAAGATGTAGAAGATCACAGTGGTTCAGCCCAATTAGTTGTTCCCTCTCTGACTCAGACCATACTGGTATGATGATAATCTATTCCTCATGTCTATTGCTAAGTGCTTGTCTGACTGACTAAAATTCTTGTTTTGGGGATGAAAACAGGAGAATAAACATTCTTTTCCTGGCTCTTATGTGAATCAGACCAATTTTTTTCCACACCAAATTCCTTGAGCTGTTTGTTTGGGATTCTTTGTGGGACCTCTCAATCAGCTGGGGATCAAGTCCCTCCAGCTTGTCACGCTACTGAAATGCCCTCAAATCATTTGCCCACTTAAAACGACAGTTTTACAACTCTCAGCTTCTGGAAATAAGTTCTTCTGCAAACACACAGTTGCTTGATGCGTTTTAGAGACACAGTACTGTGCAAAAGTCTTGAGTCATCCCTCATTTCTTTATATATTTTATTTAGGAAATAGGTGCATCAATTTATTGCAACGGATTCCAACATACATAGGATACAATATGTGTATATTCTATGTAGAAATACAATATAGCAAAGTCCTGTGTCATTTTTTAAGGACATGACTTTCAGATACTGTTTATCTGCTTTAGGCCTGCCAATTCTTCTTTTCCACTTGTCCAGTATAAATAGTATAAAAGTCAGAGTTTCTGAGTTTTCCCTTTAAGTCCAACTTCCAAGTTGAAGTTAACAATCCAAGATGGTAGTAGGGCACCAAAAAGCTACTCGGAATAATATTACTACTTGTGAAAAAACAAAACGTTGTGAAACGTTTGTGATGCCGTTTCTGTTTCTCCTCCTCTGCCTCCAACAGTGTGGCCTGGCTTGGCTTCACCATCTGCATGGCTGCAGGTGTCTCCACCCTGAACAACTATACCAAAAAGGTCCTGATGGTGGGTCCCAGGCGTGCCTCTGACCTCAACCCCTGCAGCTTTAACTTTATGGGACTTCTGCCACCTGCTCCTTACTACACACCACCAAATCCTGCCTCCAACCTCACCTGTCCCCTGTCTCCTCCTCGGATCTCCCACTTGTCTCCCTACTATGCCCCCCCTTCGGAAACATTGCCGCCCTCCGCCCCCACCCCAAGGCTCACGCACTCCCATTCACTTCCTATCTCGATTTCTAAGTCCTTCCCTCCTCCCCCCTCTCACCCTGCACCTGGATCACCTTTTCACCGTCTGTCCCTGCCCTCACCATCTCCCTCACCTACACCACCCGTCTCTTACCACACGACCCTCCCAAGACACCAGGAGAGTCATTACGAGCAGGAAGAGGACTACAGCCCCCTCTGAGGACCTACACCTCTCTTAGAAATGCTGTGTGCTGGGAATATTAAACTTTATAGAACATGGTCCCAAATTCCCTCCATTTCTCAGTTTGAGGTCCTGCACCCATAGGTAACAATCACATTTACACAATGTTAGAAAACACAAGTTCTGTACTGAAAAAATATGTAATATTAACTTTTTCTGCTTGTTGTAAATAAATGCAAACACAGTTTTGCATTCTCCTGTTTGTTGTGGAGCAATTTTGGCCCACTTCTTTATAACGTCTGTGAGCACATGGGGATAATTTTGTGTTAATACACAGAGGCAGTTAAAGATATACTTCGTTTTTCCTCTCTCTTTACTTCCTTCTAAACCCATTCATGTTACTAATGGACGTCATCTGTTGTGAGATGTTGCCGTGTTTCTTCATAAGTGTGTGAATGTGAGAGTGAATGAATAGTGGAATTGTAAAGCGCTTTGGGTGCCTAGAAAACCGCTATATAAATGCAATCCATTATTATTATTATAAGATTACACAACTTTTTTGTATTTATTAATTTATTTAATCAGAATATTTGAATATTTGTAAAATAAACATTTTTTTTAGAACATAATAAAATTTTAACATTTGATGTGTTTCCTTTGGACTGCTTTTGTTAGAAAATAACATTTTAGTGATTCATAAACCAGTGTATTCATTTGTTATTTACAATCTGCAATGTCTGTTATTTAAATGAAGAACATGTGGATAAAGACTGAGCATAATACAGAAACTCCTCATTATGTATAAAATGTATATCAACCTTCACTTTGTGAGCCAGTGTAGTTAATTAAGAAATCCATGTCATGACAACTGGAGAAGAAAAATAAAAACACCTCCAATAACTGATTGAAATTCACGTTTTAATATAGTAAAAATCACCGTCAGTGTCATTCATCATGACGTACAAAGGTAGCAAAAATAAACAAGAGCATACAGAGCGTCATGGGAAACAAATTATATTTACACACTACATCTCATACACCAAGAGTAAAGCCAGTTGCCTTTCAGTGTGGAAGCAGGTTTAATCTGGGTGATCGAATCTATGCTTTTAGAAACTAATGTGATTACATTTACAACCAGAAAAGACAGCTGAGTCTTTGAGTTATGTAAAATGGCAACTTTCAAACACTCCATGAGAACGTAACCAAAAGGCTTTTATGTGTTTCACGCTGAAACAAAGTAAATTCATTTTGCCTTTACATTTAGTATTAAACTGTATCTCCAGGGTTTGATTTGGTGTCTTCCCAATTACAAACAATTACAGCACAACCTCAGCAGCATCATAATATCGGCTTTCCACCGTATATCTTTGTATAGTCTTATTATATTTTTATATATTATGTAAGACTTCAAACAGATTAGCTACGGGTTGATTGCATTATGTTTTCACTCTGTTTATTCAGTGGCACACTGTATGAAGTAATACAAGGGCAAATTAAAAATTAAAAATCAATAAACTAACAACAAAAAAAAAATCTAAACAATAAAACTCACCCATTTCCATATTATAAATGTACATTACAAACTGTTTTTTTTTTTTATAATAGAGGGATATTAATAGGTCTTAGTCTATGATAGCATCTTATAAACATTAAGGCCTTTTTTTATGTAATTAAAAAAAATAAAGGATTGTTTATCATTAGATGCCCTCAATAAATCCAGCCCCACTCTGGGCTGGAAATACACTCAAATACAGCTGTGATCGACTGAGCCTGCAGAAATAAGCCCGAAACTCCGATTATCTGAAAGCAGGCTCAGTTAAACACCAGTATGTATTTGAGGAGGATCAGCAGATCTACTATATCTATAGCTGAAAATACACTAGCAGCTCAAATCTGATGTCCAAAACAGATACATGTAAACACAGACCACACACTGTAATTAAAGCCAGATTTTAGCTGGAAGAGCAGATTCAGTTAAGGGTTCCAGGTTTGAATTCTGGAGCTACTCCGCAGTCTTCTTGCGTAGCACGAAGTAAATGATGGAGGAGAGGAATGTGAGAGCGAAGGCGATCCACGCCAAAATGAAGCAATGGCCGTAACTACCCAGACTTTGTTCATCAGTATGGAAGCGGTCTGTGTAGATGGAGGCTGCGATCATGATGCACAGGCCTGAAGTGAAGGAAACATGGAGACGAGTGACGATGCACATCAGCGGATGTCATACAGAGAGAAACACCCTCAGTGAAAGGAATAAAACATAAGAGAAAAAAGAAATACTCACAGGCAAGGAACTGAAAGACACCAGAGACGAGGAACCTCTGTCCTTTGGGGAGGGTGAAGAGTTGAGCCACAAATACGAAGATTCCAATGATGGAGAATATACAAGCTAGCACTGAGCTGGCCTGCACTGCTTGGAGGTAACCTGCAGGCGGAGCCAGAGAGAGCAAACGCAATGAAGATACAGAGTGTGTGAAAGGGTGTGGGGGGTGTAATAGCTTAAGGACACTCCCTGGAAACGGCAGCACTGCAGTCACATTGAACCTTTGAAAATCTCAGACACAGTTGCAATGCTGACAGGCAGGAACATTATGTTCAAACACGCCAAATGCTTTATGGTAAAAAGACGCTGATCACAAACAGCTAAAACAGTCTTGTATGTTTGACTCAAGGCAATAACTGCATACCAAAGGATTAGGAAAAAGTCTTCATTTGCAATGCAAATAATACAGAATTTGGGTGAGTGTAAACTCATTGTGTGTCCCACCAAATGATGCAGATAAAAAGCATGTTCCTGGATTCAACTCTCAATGCTTAAAATAGGTGTTATATTTAATGTGTGAGCTCCAGGCCCCAAAGTATTGTATCAGATAGTACTCTTAACAGAATGCACTGTATATATATTTAAATCTTAGTTGTCTTCCCTTATAAATGGAGCATCACTGTTTAAAATCACAATGCAGTCACAGTGTGTTTGTGCATCTAACTGTGCCTGTGCAGCTCTGCTTAACACAACTGACCAGCTACATGTCATAGCATCAAACTATTACTAATCTCTTACTTTGATTCTACACATACGAAAACGTAACACTGAGAGGTGCAAGCATGGAAACATGTTCTCTTACTCTCTGGGTAGGTTGGTGGAAGATCAATAGAATGCCATGAGTTATTCACGAAAACCCAGCGGGCCCATATATCAGTGGGCATGTTTCCGGCTGAGATGACCCACCAGGCCTGACGGGGAAGACAAAGACAATATTTGCAAAAATATTAACAGAATTCTTGTGTGCTAAAGTAAAAGCGGTGAATCAGTATGAGTGGAAATTAAACAGGTAGATACTGCAGCAGCAGTTATGGTGTGCATTTGCAGGGGGAAATTATGACAATATGAAGAAGGAATTCACTCGTTCCTTTAACTGAGACAAATCTCACTCAGGTATGCAACAGTGGCTGCAACGCAGGTGAGACTCGCATATAGGTATCCGTACTTGTGTGACGTATCTGGGTAAGACGCTCAGCGGTATGGGGTAATGACACAGAGCTCGTCACCATATATCGCACAGAAATGTCAAACATGTGGCCATCCAGAAGAACAGCTGGCCGCACGCCGAGAAGGAATGAATTCCTCAACAGATGAATCAGTCTCAACTCTTTGCCCATCCATCATGTCAGAGATGCACAAGGCCTGAAGCTAAGGGAGGAGGCCAGCAGCAATGCTGGGGCAATTATGCCTTGAGCATGGAAGAAGTCTATACACGGATAACAAGAATTGCACTTACATTGTCAATAGTGGCTGTCAGGAGGATGATGATGCAGGCGATGTGGAGAACAAAGATGGCGGCGAGGAGAATCAGCATGATGACTGTGCTGCAGAGAGGAAGGCACAACTTTAACATGTAACAGGGCGAGTAAAATAAACCAAGCAGACTAGGAGGGAACAGTCAAGCGTGGCCTACAGCTAACTCATTGTGTTGTTTGGTTTTTCTTTAGTAAAGGAAGCCTTTCGTGCGAGTCCCAAGTGTGTGCGCGCGCACACACATCCTCATGAACGCACGCATTCAGTGCACCAAAGCTAGGCCCAAACCTGGCACCCGCTCAGGGCGTGGCTTCTTAACGTCTAATTACCCTGGTTTACGGCTCCCAGTAAAAGAATCAGAGGTGCTGATGGGCAATTGTGTTTCAAACAAAATCAGTGTATCCCTGGGAAAGCAGATACCTCTGGTATAGAGACAACTGTGGAGGAAAGTTCATGACAGGCAGATGAGTTTAGGCTTGTCTCAGGGCATGGTGATTACAGTGGAGGAACCTGCCACTCCCTAAAATAACTGTAGAGACTACACTCTGTTCTCTGCACCTTGATGCTCCACACCTGATCCCTTTAGTCTGAATCGGACCGCTCGATATCT
The DNA here is from genome assembly GCF_041146795.1 of Maylandia zebra. NCBI lineage: Eukaryota > Metazoa > Chordata > Actinopteri > Cichliformes > Cichlidae > Maylandia > Maylandia zebra. The sequence goes on along the minus strand of NC_135170.1, from coordinate 11,508,237 downwards.
CCCGACTTAAAAAATAAACTTAAGCCTAGCTTTAAAAACTGTTCCCCCTGACTGATTAGTCAAAAAAGATGACCCCGCCTATGAGATATCAGTTAGTTTAGAATTTGCTAATCTAATGTATACAAGAGCTATGTTTGGCTGTAGCTAACAATAAGGCTGCTCTGGGTGTGAACAGAGAAAGAGGCACATCTGGAATGCGCTGGTTCTCTGGGCTGGTAAAGGAGTGTTCATGGGATGGGTCCTCATACACGCTTCACACGCCCGCCAGTTCCCTTACTTTCATACGCAACCACGCACGTATACAAAAAGAAAAGGGGAGGGGCACATCCCCGCAAAGTAATTTCCCACGTTTTGCCCACTTCCAATCTAGTGACAGCGAAGGCAAATACTGGCTCTGCGGCTCAGCCTGAAGGCAGAGAACGCAAATACAGAAAGAAGGACCAAACTTTAATGAAAAAAAGCTGTGAGCAGATAAACAACAACAATAACAACAAAGTTAAAGCTGATGCTTTCATTTAAAACACGCACACTGAGCACTTTGATCAAAGAAGACATGTTGACTGCTCCTGTGGGCTTTCCCCCCGACTAAATCTGAATCTAGCATATTTTCCATACACAAAATAGACCACATTTGTTTGGGGCAAGATCTGAGAATGTAGCAAAACCACAAGTCCTGATGCAGGAACTGAGACTGGAGCAAAACCTGGTGAGGAACAAGTTGCTTTAACGGTAGAGCAAAGAAAGGTAAACCGGCTCTACTTCACAGATGCACAGACACACACGTCTCCACACTTTAGCCTTTTTTATCATTAGATTTTCTTATCTTCCAATGGAAAAAAACCCCCCAAAACATTAATGCAAAACTACAAAACAAGCTTCTATTCAAACATCACTCAAGCTTGATGAAACACCTGTAGAAAAGAAGCAAAAGAAGAAGAAGAATCTTTGACTTACTGTTAGGTGGCTGTTTGTCTCTTCAAGTCTAATTCCTCCTGCTCTCAAAGACACCGATTTCAGACTGTGTCCAAATGTACAAACACAAGTTCTACTCAATCTGCCCACTATTTTACCCTGCCCTCTTTTTAAGTCCACACCCAGGACAAGCCTCTTGCTGACTTGATCACATAATCTCTACCCCTTTTTCTTTCTGTCCCGTCTCTTCCTCCTCGACTCTTCACTCATCGTCCCACCCTCCCTCTCTCTCTATGTGTACACATACCAACGCTCAAACGGACACTTAGTTTCTCTGTGTTTGGTGTGTTTTGCCTTTGTCACTCAGCTGATGGTGGTGATTTTCTCTGTGAGGACACACGTGATGATTCACTGACATTATGTGGGAAAAGCAGGGGGGGGGGGGGGTGTTAAAGCCTTGGAAAGTGATTTTACGCATGTTGCCATGGCAGCAGACTGTAACCACCCAAAACACAATCACATTGTTACTAGTGTGTGTATGTTATGTACCAACAATCATAACTTAGCTGCGCAGACGCACACAAACACACATAACTGAATTTATTGTTTCTCCCTAATCACTGCCATTCGCCTTTTCCAGCTTTTGTTACAGAGGAAGAGGTTTCAGGATAAAGGAATGTTGGTGCTTGCCATCGAGGGAAAAATAGCTGGAGGCCCAAACGAGTGCAGCTCGTTGCTTAAGTGAAAAAGATGGAGCAGAAAAGGGGGAGGAGGTTCTTTGCAGAAAGTAGGGTGGCAGTGAGGTATTTCACGCCGCTCGAAGTTCATTAGTTATTACTTATTATTACTCGTCTGTTCCTGCTGATGATTGAGGTTCTCCCAATGACTCCAGTGAGTCAAAGTCATCTGCTTCTTTAGCAGATCGCACAGATTACTCACAGGAAGAACCTTACAGAGGGAATCTATTAGGCTTGTCCTCATTTTCAGTGCCATGCAGGCTGTGTGTACTGTAGGAATAGTGGACGTATGGGATCGGGGTATGTGTAAGCATCCTTGTGAGCCTTCGAATGAGCCTAGCAGCATGGCAGTTCAGTGGTTAGCGCTGGCCCTGGGTTCAACCCCAGTTTTGGTCATGTGTCGAGTTTGCATGTTCTCCCCATGCTTGAAATCATGATAGGGCGAAGCAGTTCTCAAGTTTCACTGTAGTTAAATTAAAGTTTAACACTATGAAATCACAGGATTTCATAGATAATCATAATAAGTAGATTTCTTATCTCAGGTACACATCATCTCAGTTGTGACAGCCGTATCCCGACCCACCTTCTGTTTACGAGGGGAAACCGTTCTACCTGTGACTCATGCTGAAGCCACCCTAGTTTGAGTCAAAGAATAAGAATTTGAAGCTGAAGTTGAGCATGACAGGTTTCCTTTCAAAGGCGATCAGTCCATATCATCATAAACTATTTCATTACGGCCTAAAATGTGTTACACAACCCACAGCAAATCAAACATTAACAATGCAGCGTGCTGGTGTCAGAGCCTCATAACTACATCTAACAGCAGTTACACTCTACATCCTGTTTTCCCTCACAGTAATGGACACAGTAAGAGGCGAAGACCGAATTAGAAAAACTAGAATTTCCACATCGTGGTTGTATGCCTCTATTAACCAATCAAGTTGAAACATGTTAGTTAGTTGTCCAAGTTGGTGGTGTGAAAATAGATGCTGTCTGCTTCACAGAGTATGAGGATAATACTCTGTGATTTCTGACATCTACAAAAAAAACAAAAACTAATTTGACCTGGATTTGTTAAGCTCTGTTGTAACTGTTTTGCTCTGTGTGTAGTGTATGAGTGTGCAAGTTCAATGGGCAATAGAGCTAATGTGTGAATAACAAAGGCTTACACACAACAGTAGACAAAGCTACAAATATAGATGCTGCTGCAAGAAGCTGCACATTAAGAGCAGAAGCTTCATGGAGCACCGGACGACTACGCTATACAACAGTCATGCTGTTTCCATGTGAGCCACCAAGTCTAGTGTGACTAACTCAGAAAAAGAAATATGAATTGTAGCCACAAGTTCCTCTTTTTAAAAGAGTCGCTGACATCACAGCAACGAGTGCCTTCGACTTTTTGAGTATGAAATGTCATCATATTTTAATTTTAGCTCATTTTAAATTTGTGTAAATTGTTCCCACACAGTTAGAACTTGAAATGCCACTTGCATTGTAAATCCCTATGACAGGTGAACTTACAGTAAAGCACGATGATGTCAACCGCGCGGAAGCACGAGAGGCGGAGACTAGTTCAAAGTTTGAATTCGGTCACTAGGCAACTGCAGCAAGTGTAAGGGCATATGGCGAGGATAAAGACGAGCTGATGAGCAGCAAAATTGATAGAGTATTCTGCGTGTGATCATTTAGTCTACTGATTATATCTCTGACCATTTGGACATTTTGATCTTTAAACGAGGTTTGCAGCAGAAGGAAGTGGAAGGTGGCACTTCCTGAAAAAAACTAATTTGATGACAAAAATAACAACAGATGCAAGTAGGTAGGAAAGTCAAACACAATGTAGATGAAGCATCCAAAAATAATCTGTGTGTGGACTGGGAGGCTGAGATCACTTGTTTGCTTCTGCTGAGAATTAAAGTATGGCTAACAACATTTCTGAGTCAAAAGCTTGGCGGTGAGTTAGCATCGTATTAGGCTACCTCGGCCTCAGGTATGAGCCAGCAGGATAATAGCACACTTGCAGACCAGAGCAGAGGCTGCTCGAGGTCACAGCAGGGCTCACTGTGTGGCTCATAACATGAAAGCACGCACACAAGCATGCTTCCATACAAAACACTGTTGTCTCACATTGTTCTTTAGTATGACAAGAGCAGAATCAAGACTACAGAAGCCTTCAGATGAATGAGTGGTCTTTCATTCATTCACTCACTCTTTCAACACTCTCTATTTCTGATGCCGCGCCTCGGTCACCTGACCTATCGTTCCACGTCCCGCCCTATGGGAAAGCATCCGAGTCAGTTGAAATTGCGCACTTCAGGTTTTAGAATGCAGTTGCATACATCATCCAGCAATGTACGCCAAACATCCTCTGTGGGAAAGCTGGGAGATCGGTGCATGTGATCATATCAAGTCCTGTAATTTGTGCAATGTGACTTCAGATAAAAAACTGCAACTGCTTAAAATATACAATCAGAAAAAAAGTGATATTGGCTGAAGAAAACAGGAGGAGAAAGGAGAAGACAAAGCTGTGAGAGGAGAATGCGGTTGGGCCTGCTCCTGTTCTGGGCGTGTCGACCCCACCTTGCAGCGAAGTTAAGCTCAGGTTTGCAATGTTCTATTCAGCGCGACAGGCCACTCCCTTCAGCCTGTTCATCTCGCCATAATATTAGAAAAGTGTTGGGAGTTTGAGGAAAAAAGCCCCAAAACAAAACAAAATGAATGCTTTCTTTGTTTTTTTGCCACATCAGTTATGCAAGAATCATGCCAGCCCCCCCTTTTTTTTTAAGTTCTCGGTGTAATTTTAGGAGAGGAAATTGCCATGAGTCATGCATCAGTCAGCTATCATTTTTTTTCAGAGTGAAAAACTTAGCGGGTGTTTTGCACACCGCAGTTGTGCATGCAGCAGGAGGGGTGGGGAGGGGGGGGGGGGGGGTCGGAGCGTAGCCACGGCAGATTTCTCAGATCCAAACACAAGTCGACAAATCATGTGCCTCCATAACTGTTAAAGGAGAACCAATCAGGTGGCTTGCTCAACACACAGCCCTTTGTCGTGCTGGATCACTCAAAACAGCCGTCATACTGTGTGATCGACAGTGTTGTACTAATACTGATTCCTCCCCAGCGTATGCTCATTCATGGCGGTCCAATTTCAGTTTATTGCACACTGTTGGGTTCATTAAAGAGCTGAAAAGCAGAACTCAATCTGCTCTACAACAATCGCAGGAACACACATTACTGCAAATGAGCCACGAGACCGACCAAGACAAGGGCTTCTCAATAATGGATTACCTGTCTCACCTTGAAGCCTTGAGCTAAGCCCTGCATTTTTGATTTAGCAGCTGTTTGCGGCACTGGTATTGCTAATCATTTATCACTTTGACACATGTTAAAATGTTTGGAGACGAGCCTCAGATACAGCCCAGCCACGTGATGCGGATGCCTGAACAAGGCGTACAAAAGAGCAGATCGCTACGTTTTGGTTGGGCAACGTCAAAATCCTTTAATGAAGGTGGCTGTTAGGAGCGAGGAGTGAGGGAGGATTTCGACACGACCGTGTGAAACAAAGCCATCCCAGCGGTGCCTACATGCCAACACAGTGAGCCTGACCACAGCCAAGTCGCTGGCGTATTTACACAATAGTAAAGCTCTCTGTCTGTGGTTAGCGTCTCACTCGCCTCATTCCTGTTCCATCTCACAATATGTCACACCTAGGGTTGCCAACCGTCCCTTAAAATACGGAATCGTCCCGTATTTAGAAACAAAAGTTCACGTCCCGTATTGAGCTAATAAGGGACGCACTTTATCCCGTAATACAGTGAGAATCAAAAGTAGTCTATAACTTTTAATGGAATTAACACTTTGTTTGAAAACATAATTCCCAGCCCCTCTCCTGCTTTGTGACCAATGCGCTGACAGCACACTTATGACAATTCGAGTATGACAAGTCAGATTATCGCTCATCTCATTGGTCGAGGAAAGGTCGCTTACGAAGAAAATACCGGCCAACAGGGAAACAAACGCCGACACTGCGGTGCAAGTCTCGGACGGCACACTGTGCCTCCATAAAATGAAGGTTATAACAGAAAATCTGTCGCTCTCTCTCTGTGTCTGTCTTTCACTCACACAGACACGCACACCGCCACCATCAACTTTGCTAAATTGCTAATGAAAAACATTAATAAGGCAGCTGTGATTGAGCAACAGTGTAAATCCAACTATTTTCACGGTTGTTATGGTCGTGATAATTTTGTGATGCCACATCGAAAAGGCTCGGATGAGCTTTCCAAAGTTCTACAAGTTGTGCCTCCATCGCTTGTGTCCAGATCACACGCTGCACTGCCGTGCTGCTCCATCTTTTTCACCGACGTTTATGTGTTTGCGCGTGAGCAATGTGAGCGCCTGTGGTGACACCCTCACGAGCGATTGATGATCGGGAGCTGCTCGAGGTGTTAATCGCTTCTCGTTACCCCACGTATACTACACGATGCACGATGAAGGCCAAAATCGGGCCGATCACCAAATCGGTCGCACGACTCAAAAATCGGCTCAAAATGGGCCAAAAATCGCACAGTGTGAGCCCAGCGTTAGAGCAGCAATGTTTGTTCGCTCAGAGAAAGAAAAAAAAAAGGCTGCAAAAGTACAGGGAGGAATGGGAAAAGGAAAACACCTGGCTGGAAAAGTGCACTATAAAGCGCACTGCACTGTGTGCTGGCGCACTTTTTCCATAGGCATGCTTCTAATGGTGGGCACATGAAGAACACGAGGGGCGTGAAAGCTCGGGGAACCCTTAACCAATTTCTTGTCCACCAGGCATGGCAGAAGCAGATATGGTATGTAAACACTGGTTTGTTTTTTTTAAACCCTCTGGTTAAGGTTATGATGGGCATGTGCAGTGAATATCAGCGCTATGTGGCCAGAAGTGTAATAATGTAATTTATTTTGTGTAATAAACAACTGCAAGGATAAATGATTACAACAAATAGATGACTAATACATAAAAGTAATACATAGATGAATAATGATGATGAGTTATGATGCGTAATCATGGGAACAAGCGGGTTTACAAACAGGAGCAGCTGATTAGCTTTAGAAAAGCTGAAATAATACCTCAGCTGAAGCCAATTGTACTAAATGCACTATATGTGCACTGTTACAAGAATATTTTTGTTCTATTGCTTTCTATTAATTTATATAATTTTAAGTTAAGCAGGACAGAGTTCTTTTAAAGAAAGATTTACTTATATTCTCAAAAGTTAAGCATGACAGGCTTCTGTTTAAGAAAGAGACCTGTTTTACTGTGTTAATGTTGTCATTTTGAGCTAAAAATAAATGGCTAAATGATCATTTGTTTCACATATAGTCATATCACAAAGAATATGCATCTGCTTAAATCAAGTTCAAGTCAAATGGTTAAAAAATAATTTCACACACAAAAAAAGAGCTACCACACTGGGAAGGGTGAAGACAACTGGGTTGCCCAGCCCTGGCCATGAGGTGTCCCTTATTTATTTTTCAGGGAGTTGGCAACCCTAGTCACACCCTGCTCTGAGATTTCTAAACCTCTCCTATAAAAACAGTGACTGGGACTCCTTGGAAGAAGCCAGAGTGAACGAAGGGGCCAGAAAAAAAATTGATGTTGAAACTCTTGATTTGCCAAGGGGCAATTGTGTAATTTCAAAAGTACACCATCACCCTTATCTCTGCTCCCGGTGTCACCAGACTGGTTCTGATGAAAAGCCCCGGAACAGGCATGTCAGCCAAGGCGTGAGCCGCTCGCTCAGTCACATGTACATAAAAGCGTTTATAAGCACAGGGATATGTGAGCAGAGCATCTTGAGAAAAGCAAATATGAACAAACTGTACTCCAAATTAATCAACTTCTAAGGGAGTTACTCACAGACAGAGAAACACACCAACACACAGAGTTTCCATTCCCACCCTCCTTTTCTCTGCTGCTCTGGGGCGAGATGGTCATCAGTTTCAGTTTCCAGTAAAACTTTTTTTTAAAAAGTCTTTCTTTAGACAAAGACATTTAAGATACCGTTCATTTAGGAACCAAAATGAGCAGCAGGGTAACACCTGTGATGTAAAAAAGTGGGTTAATTCATATTATTTACGACACTAATTTTTAATCAGGTGTTCTTTTTCTCTAAGACCTGATAAATATGGACAAAAATAACCATTGTTTTACAAAACTGGCCCCAGTTTTTCAATTTTAAAATACATGTTACCATTTAAGCAAAGTTACACTATAATAAGGTGTTAGTCTTCATACCCGACACACAGCTGTACACAGTGTTAGCATCTACTGACATAAACAGCTCAAAAGGTTTCAGGATTTTTAATACGAACTATTTCTTTTTTATATACAAATCATACCAAACCTTAGCTTGCTACCTTACTAGTACCAGGTTGGACCCCATTTTTGCCTTCATACCTGCTTTAATTCTTCGTGGCATAGATTCGATGAAGTGCTGGAAACGTTCCTCAGAGATTTTGATCCATGTTGACATGACAGCGTCACACAGCTGCTGGACATCCATGATGTGAATCTCCTGTTAAACCACACCTGGTGACTGTGGGGGCCATTTGACTACAGTGAACCCACTGTTACGGTGTGGTGTGTTGTCCTGTTTGGAAGCAGCCAGGAGAAGATAAGCACGGTGTGGTTATAAAGAGATGGACATGGTGGGCGGCAATAATCAGGCAGCCTGTGGTGTTTAAATGATGCACAGTTGGTCCAAAGGGGCCAGAAATGTGGCATGAAAATATCCTTCACATCGTTACATACCGCAACCAGCCTAAACCGCTGGTACAAGACAGAATGGATCCATGCTTTCATGTTGTTCACGCCAAATTCAGACCCTACTATCTGAATGCCACAGGTCAAAGGAGTGTGCCCAGTCGTCTGACCCAACACTGACATTTCTACCCGGAGGACTGCTGCTTTCTGGACATTTTCCCAGTAGATCAACAGCTCCTGATTCACTCAGACCAGCCCATTTGGCACCAGCAACCATGCCACATTCACTTAAATCACCTTCATTCTTCATTCTGATGCTTAGTTTGAACTTCTCCATGTCTACATGCAGTGACCTGCTGCCATGAGATCAGCTGATTAGCTATTTCTATTAACGAGCAGCTGAAAAGATACACCTGAAAAATAACCTCATTTCTTTAAAAACAATCCTGAGTTCAACCTAATCTTTATTCTGAAAACATAATTTCAGATTGTTGGTGCCCGATGATGCAAATTATTTAAATTGCATATTCATTCATGCATATTTTTAACTACATTTTAAATACTACGTTATGAAGCACACATGTTTTTAGTTTCTGATTCAAACAGTTGAATCTATTTCAAAATTTCCACATTACAAAAAAAAAAATCTAATTTCAACGATTTCATCTCACTTTTAATAGTGTGGTTTTGAACATACAGCTGTACGCACTGTTAGTGGCTGATATGAACAATTTTAAATACTTTAAACTGACGTCTAATGCTTATTTGTACAATTTCCTTTTAAACATATACTTGTAGGTGCTTTACAACATATTGTTCTGTTTTTTATTCGCCTGCTTAGTAACAAGAGATTTATTTATTCATTTACTGTTTTATTTACAACATACACTGTATATTTGAGCAAACACTGCAATACCTATTGAAGCAGGAGAAGAGAAGCTGAGAACAGAGGTAAACACTGTGTGAAGGGCCATCAAAATCAAATTAAGACATCAAAGAATCGGCTAAACGCACAGCTAAGAGAATTTATCTCTGAGCATTTGCTTGTGCCCCGCTGGCTGCCTGCCAGTGGTTTGAATAGAAAAGTGAGACAGGAGCAGCTTCGGGAGTCTATTATGAACTCGACACAGCCGAGGTTTTCTACAGTGGATGTGAGCCACTTCACTTTTGAAGGCTGCAGAACAACTTTGTGTGCGGTGAACGTTTTGTGTGTCGACTGTGGTGCCCTAGCTACCGTTTACATTTAATAAAAAAGAAGGGGAAAAAAGATAATGCCTCATATTTAGCTGAGCCAAACTGTCTCCATGGTTACTGGCTAGGGGTTTTCATTCTTGATTCACTTCCTCACCCAGGGCGCGCTTTCGTAGCCCTCCCCCTTCTTTCCCTTTGCTCTTATTACTACATTTAACTCCAGTTTGTCCCCGCGTGGTTTCTTCTTCTCTTTGGGACGATGTCTGCTCCTCCCGCTTCCTGCTCGGTGTCACCCCTGCGTTTATGCCTCCCACACAAAGCCCTGCGATCTCAATGAAAGCCAGACATGCACACTGTACTCATGCTCTGACTCTAAAGAAAACAACTCGTGCCTGTAGCTAGGCAACTCCAAATATGAGTCATCCCACTGCCGCGCCCATCAACTGATCAACACCCCCCCACCGCCGCCGCCGCCACACACACACACACACACACACACACACACACACACACACACACACACACACACACACACACACACACACACACACACAGAGCTCTGGGTCCTCTTTAAGAAGCGTAGCTGTTAACATTATCTCTGCAGTCTCTTCTAAACTTCATGGTAGCTGCGGAAACACAGCACTGATGATAATGCTGTAAGGACGCAGCCCCTCTCTGGCGTCAGTTGATCTGAACCACAATCTGATGGCATGACTGATATCAGCTCCACACTCACTGCCTGTCGAATGGAGTTGGTGGCAAACTATCGCTGACCGTCTTTCTCAGTTGATCGGTTCAGTTTTTCTCTGCTGACAAAGCCATTAAACAGTCTTTTCCAAGAGCAGGTCTCTCCAAAGGGAGTTTATCAGCAAGTTATTAAAAATGAACGCAGTTTGGAAAAAAAAAATGCAAAATGCAAATGAATGAAAGGAAGTGGAGTCATTGCAAGTAAAAGCAGGAGTTATGTGGGGAAATATTCTTCCAGTGTGAGTTACTTTTAGCCTCTGACTAATTTTTCTGTCAGCAGATAAAAATAAATGACTTACAAAAAAAGAGGGCAGGGGTCAAATGATCTGAATTTCAGGGATGAAATGGCATCTATCAGAAAGACAGAGCCACATGTGTAGCTGAGCAAATGCATGTCCAGAAAAAAAATCAGCTACTCAACTGTATTAGAAGATGAAACATACACAGTTAGCCAGACTTACAGATTATTAAGTCTACATGATTTCAGTAGGGTTCATAAAATAATGTTTTTCAAATCTTCGGTGACTTTGTGCAATGCAGTGCTGCCCTCTAGTGGACAGAGACGTAAATACACATTTAAGATTCGTGACAGTCAAAACCAGGATCGCTGAAGCGACACAATGCTATTTTAATTTTGGCAATAAGACCCAGATTATTCCGAGACATCACTCACAATCATGTCTATGCACAGTGTGTGACCAAATCAGTAAAAAAAACAACCCTCAAGACAAACACGAAATATCTTGTGTGTGTTAAGGAAAGTATATAAATAAGACTAACTAGTAGTATGCTAAATTGATAATATCCCACACGCTATATAACTAGACGGAAAAGGTATTAGATTAGCAGCTGGATGCTAACAGCGCCAACATAAACACTTGGGACAGTAACGGGTAAGAGCGCGTGCCTCTTTGCCAATTAAGGCTAATTAAGTGACCAGGTGCGTTGACAGGAAGTCTACAAAAACACTGCCGCCCTTCATTCCGTCCCAGTGTTTTGGTGCAAAGACAAAAACGCGTATTGGCAATGCATTTCAAACATAAAGGATACTTCGGTGTTGTGCTTATTTACACCATCACAACAATCGCTTTGCCTCTAGTAAGCCGGTGTGAGCCTACTGCGTCCTCCTTCCAATCGAATTCTCCTCCTGATGACAGCAAAGGTCATTTAACTACGGAAAGCAGCAGCAGTCATTCCTCCGGCCCTGACGTCGGAGAGCGGTTGGACCTCGGCTCAAGGCGCGCAGAAGACCTCCTAAACTCTGACGACCTCCACAGCAGGAAAGAGAAACCCAGCAGCAGCCCCGAAGAAAAGCCCGAGAAGAGACTAAGACCCAAAATGGCGTCTTCTTCGGGTCCTACAGGTGTCAGTGACCGTCACAACCCCAGGCAAGCCGAGGACGAGCCGGTTTATTCATATGGAGACTGCAGAGAGGGGAAAATTAAGCACGTAGTTTACGGCAAGTTTGTCATCGCTGGCCAGCTGGAGCCAAACGTCCCAACTCTCGACTACCAATCAGAGTCCTCTGCTTCAGGTAAGCCACTGTCCTGAACTCACCTGACCCCAGGCTCCTCCTCACTGTGCTTGCGTTTTACTTTGCTACTTTAATACAATCCCTAACGAAACCAGTTTGATAATTTTAGTCATTTTTATAAAGTAGTTGGTACATTTTAATCCCTCATGATGATTAGAAACTATTCTACCACTAAAACGAATCTTTTCACTATAAGAGGCATTTTGTGTCCAGTTTTCTTATCCATTAGTTTGCTACATGAAACTCCCAATTTCCCCCTCTTTCACTCACGCACACACACTTTACATTCTGTATAATCCTCACACTAACACCATATTCTCAGAGGTGGTTTGTTTTTGTTTACCAGTCCGGTCTCTGGGAAGCCAGACAAGGCTCAGGGGTCACCGGGTCAGCAGCACAGTGGAGAGCTGGCAGAGGCTGCTCCCTGTGGTGGAGTGTGAGGAGGACGGCATGACCCTCACTGTCAGGAGGAGACGAGCTGCACAGCTCTTGCTGGACCGAGGTGATGCTACACCTTCTGCATGTCTATGCGCTCCAGTAGCCTGGATTTTATACTTGCACTATATTGCAGTGTTTCTTTTTTTTTTCTTCTTTTTTTTTCTTCTTTTTTTTAAGGTTTCTCTTGGGAAACCCAAACAGTTTCTTAATATTAGTAAAATTAAGATTTTGTGTCGTCTATTTGTGTCCCAGCGACTGAATCATCGGTGCCTCTGTCCCAGCTACCACCACAGTGTGGTTATACTCTTCAGACCACATGGAGAGACCTCCGTTTGATGGTTCCATATTACGCTTGTCATGTCATTCAAAAGGTGCGTGTGTCTGTGTGCTACACTTAGATTTTAATTTTTTACGTTTCTTAAAAAAAAATTTGAAACAGTTTTTGTAACTTTGCCTTCAGACGCCACCACAGTAAATTAAGTTACACGATCTAGATGTTTTTAGCCAAGGGTGGTATAAATGCTCTCTGCTTTTATTCAGGATGGCAGTTATGTGCTGCCCCTGCTATGGAGGGGAACCCCGGTCAAGATGTCCTGTCCAGTCTCTCAGATCAGCCCTCACACTGTGGGGCTATCCTCCCTCTGCTGCTCTTCACATGGGATGACTGTCAAAGTACATGAATCGACTCCTTTGGAGAAGCAGAGAGTAAATGGTAGGCTCCCCTTTCTTTCTATTGGCATCAAACTTAATTTAGATAATAGTTTAGCCTTTTGCCCTCATATGTTGAATCAAATATGAACTTTTATTTCTCTTCTGTCTGCAGTGAGAGGAGATTGGACCCCTCTAGCTCTGTTGGCTGAGCAGTGTGGCTACACTTTGGCTAAGCAAGATGCAGATACTGTAATTGCTGCTCCGTTTATTACATGTGGCATCACAGAAAAGGTGAACTTCAGAGCATACTATACACAAGACAGACTAGACAAGACTCTTTAGCCCATCTGGTTCTCCAGCATAATCATCGTATCTGATGATTACTACATGTGCATATTGTCATTTCCTGTGGTCTTTTAATGTTTTTGTTTTTTCCTCCTCCAGGATGGAGAATATATACTTCCTCTCCAGATAGGCAAGGAAATCTTCACACTTGCCTGCCCTATGTCTTCTCCTGAAGAGCTCTCCGTTAACACTCAGCCTCTGGTCAACAGCCCAGCTCATCTAACCAGGGGGGCAGAAGAACCTATGTTAGGGGCTCAGGAGCCTTTTCCATGGGCCCCTCCTTTCTACCTGGCTCCACCGTACTATCCTCACCCTACATATCACCATAATTATGCCAGTCCTAAAGTACATGCTTCATATGATTCTCCTACTCCAGCATCTTTGACTCCTGAGCCGACTTCTAGCTCTCAGCTTCACCCTCCTGTTGATTTCCAGCCAGATTATCAACCCTACTACGTCTACCAGATGCCTTTCTGGGAGCCGTATGACAGTCCTCCGTCACTCGTTGAAGAAATGGAAGATTTACGTCGGGAGAACCCAGAAAGAAGAAAAAATCAAGAAACTCCTTTTTTGGCGTTCTCTGAGAAGCACAGTGTCACACCTACAGGCTTTCCAGCTCAGCTCGAAGTGCCGCATTTCCAGCCTCTGAGACACGATTTCAATCCATACTACCACTACTACCATCACCCCAAAATCCCCCTTTCTGGCAAACCTCAAAACCCTGATTCAGGTCTGGATGTTTCTCACGAAATCTCTTCAGCTCACTTGCGTAAACATGAATTTTCAGCTTTGGCCCCCAATGTTGAACAGTCTAAGAGCATCAGGAAAGTCACCTCGGACCAGTTCCCTCCACCTGTGTCAGAGACTACCTTTTATCCCTACGCCCAACCGGAAAATGCTAAATTGGTTGACAAAACCCTTGAAACTCATGCTCCTCACCTTCTAAACCCATATCTTTACTACTATTACTTTCCACATATTTCAAGGGTTGAGGCTGAAAGACTGGTTCCATCACATCCCGACATGCCTGGAGAAACAAACTTGTCGAATTCCTCACCACTTCCTCCTTCACAAATTCTTCCAGTAAATGAGCACAACATGAATGCCTACATAAAAGCACACAAGAACTTTGAAAAATATAGCACAGAGCAGATCAAACATCCTAATTTGTCTGCTAAAGTACATTTGGAGCACAAAGATGCAAGTCGCTCTGCATCGGTGTCTCCTGCAGTGCTGCCTCCAGTCTCACAAGGTCCCCATCATAGACTTGAGCCTCAACAACGCCCTCCTCACACTCAATCATTCATCAATCAACTAAATCCTTACCAGTACTACTACCACCCTTATTATCATTACTCTCAGATGTATTACAGACCTGGAAACCAAGTTTCTCCAGCTTCACCCCATCTTCTTCAAGCACCTTCTGCTCCGGCTCAACATCTGACTCCACCTGCACAATCAGTGTATGGTTTTCATAACTGGATGCATAGTCCTTTCTATTATCTATACTACCCATCTAAAGTGCCCGAAGGCAACGAGCTCCATCCTACAGGCAGCATAAACTCTGAAAACAAATCTGCTAAATCTCAGCTTCCCTCAGACTTTGACTATGGCATGATGGCAGGATATTTTAACATCCCTCCGCCACTGCACAATCCTTTCCATAGTTTATATTCACATTATATTACTCAGCAGCACCATAATGAGCAATCTGAGAAACCTGATGAAGATGCGAAAGAGAATCTAGACAAAGTGAGAGGTAAATGATCACATTTAAGGGTTTATCAATCTTGAATGCCTTGCAGTTTAAATGTTTGGTCTTACAGTTTTAGTTTGACTGCACTGAAATGTTGTGCTTAAACAGAAAACCAGTGTTTTGACTTCAGATCACCACCACAAGGGGGCAGGAAACCCTCGGCCTAATGTTGTGGCTGTAATTACACACCTGTATTGCATATTTTCCATCTCATGCTGCTGAGTCATCCATAAGAAGTTCTCCTTGTTTTGTTTGCTTTCCTCTCAGATTACCTCGAGGCCCACACGTACACGCCCTCCGCCTCACCCTGCGGCCTTGGATCTGTGTCAGATACTGATTGCAGTAACTCTTTAGGCTGCTGTTCAAACACTGTGAAGGGTAAGTCTCACACAATACAAAGCTTGTAAACACTTGTCTAAAAGGATGACGACTGTAAAGGGGGAAAGCAAATGACTAATGCAATGACTCTCAGGCTTGAAGCCTTAAATAAGTATTTGATCCCCAAGCAAAACATGACTTGGTGCTTGGTGGTGAGATCCTTGTTTGCAAGCACAGCGGCACAATGTTTCTTGTAGTTAGCAGGGGATCCAATAATTATTTCCCACTCTGTATGTGTGTCGGCAGGCTGTACAGTGGGACAGTACTGCGTCTTTGCGGTGCCTGACTCTGTAGTACAGCCCACAGTTGCTCCTCCGGCTCATTCCCCTGAGGACATTAATGCTTCCTGCACGCTGCAGAGGTTGACCCCTGATCTTGACATCTACATTGTACCTCTGGATGGCTGCGGAGTAAACAAACATGTAAGGCACATTCCTATGTTATCACATCATGTAGACCCCCCCACCCCCCAAAAAGAAGGAAAAATGGACAAACACACACCACTGTTGCAGAATAAATTAAAACTTTTTAAAATATATATATATATCTATTTGATAGATGCTTGGCGAGACGGTGGTTCATCTTTTGGAAGTTCGAGGTTTACATCCTTACCAAAACGGCAATTCTGCACATGAAAGTTCTCCTTTAAGGTATGTCACTGCTGTTTACAGGAAACTTGCTTTTGTAACAATTGCCAGCAGCCTTGTAGTACTTAGCTTTAAGCATTCAGCTGTAGCAGGAAAGATTGTTTTCTCTTAAATATTCGCCGTTTCTGCAAAATCCTTCTGTGGTTTATACTCCCGTTTGTCTGAAGGTTGTCAGACTTCTGATTTGACCTCAACATGACCCTGCTTGTGTGCTTGGACAAGGATACAATATTTAAACTGTTTGAATAGTAACTTGAAATACCTTGATAATGCTATACTGGATTCTATCTGGACTTTGACTTTCATGAGCTACAATTATCGAAATGAATCAAGTTTTTCCTACTTGTACGAAAGTTTACCTTTTTTGTTTGGGAAATATTTTTTACTTTTTGGTGATTTATAACAGGAAGTGAGGAAAAGCAAAGTCATTGTTCTGTGGTTTGTCAACAGTTTGAGCAAATGTGCTCAATCTTTCTCAACCAGTGTTTTGTGGGGAAATTAAAAAAAAAAAAAAAAAGTACTTGCTATTTGTCCACAGGTGTCCAACATGGAGGCAAAGTGTTTTCAGCTTTAATCCATGTCCACCATTTTTGATGCCATGACAATCGTCCAATCTTTAAACTGTTCACTTTCAGCTGACAGATGGAGGGTGCTGATTCCAACACATTGATATTTTTAACTATATTTCCTTTAATGACAAATTGCAACATGAAAGAGAAGTACCTCGTTTTATATCATTTCTCATCCCTATTTAAAACTCTCAGCTGTCGATGGGTTCAATAGGAAGTGAAAGATGAAAATGACTTAGTCTCAGCTGCTCAGAAAAGATGCCTCCCCCAGCTGTTATGACACTCATCAAAATCTCATAAATATTAGATCTTCACAACTGAATTATGTACCTGGCCCACTGCACAGTGGCCATTCTGTATTTTCTCTGTGGTGGTAAATGTTTTTCCACGGCTTCTGTATTTACATAGTCACTTGCTTCTTGTGTGGCGCACAGTTTGACACCAAACCAGCTGCCTTTAGGTAAATAAGATACCAGGATCTTGTAAAAGGCTTTCTAATCTCACAAGTGCGCCATCAAGGCTTCATCCTCAGCTTGTTCTTGTTTCCATTATGTTCTCTTTCATTTTGTTTTTGTTCTTTAAGCAGTGCTTTGATCAACAGCTGCTTTTCAAATGTGTATTGTTTCAAAAAAATTCGTATGTGTCAGTCTCCTTCCCTCCACAGGTTTATGGTGGGATGTAGTTCCTCAGCAGATTCTCCAGGTGAAGTGAAGTTTCATGTGATGGATGAACAGCCTCCTCTTCCTCTCTCACAGCCAACACCAGCCGCTGTCACTGTGCAACTGAGAATTGCCGAAGGTAATTTTTCTTTAACATGTGTTCTGTTCAAGCACCAGATCATAGCGTGGAGCCAGTAGGCAGAGTATTCTTAAACACTTTATTAAAGCGTTTTTCTTTTTCCCTGCAGATGAGTCTTTCACCAGCTACCACCCTGAAGCTCACCTCCCTCTCAGCCTCTTGCAGGGCAGAACAGTTTATGTGGAGGTTAGCCTGAAGGACCCCTCAGAGTCCACACTTGTGCTGCTGGTTCACTCCTGCCTGGCTTACACTGACGCTCCATATCCCAGTGGGATTCTTGTTTATGATGGGTATGTTTATACAAGGAGGAAAATGACGTCCTCACAGATGGTCTTGTTGTTCATATTGCTGGCTGCCCCAGTAACCATTTAACATGATCAGTGGTTTAGTGTGCTCGGGGATATGGACACACTGCATGAAACTGTAGTTGTATTAGTAAGTACTAATTTTCTAGTTAATTGCAAAACAGTTTCTCTGTGGTTGTTCATGTTAAAGGACACGTGTTTAACAGTATAAACGGCCATTTTAATTGTAAATTTGATAGCTGT
The DNA here is from genome assembly GCF_041146795.1 of Maylandia zebra. Classification (NCBI taxonomy): domain Eukaryota; kingdom Metazoa; phylum Chordata; class Actinopteri; order Cichliformes; family Cichlidae; genus Maylandia; species Maylandia zebra. The sequence continues at coordinate 11,490,244 of NC_135170.1, read as the reverse complement.
GCCAGCAATTTAAGAAATGCCATTGACTTTGCAAAGCTTGCTAATCAATTAGTGCACTAATAGATGCCAGTCATGCCTCTGCAAGTAGATGAGTATGAGGTTAAAACCTGTTCCTGAAAGCTGCGTGAAACTCGCAAAATATGCAAAGAAAAAAACAAAACAAAAATCTTAACCATCTTGGAGGAAATGATTGATGGATTTTTACTAAAGCCTCGTGTCACAAATTCCACTTTCCACAATTCAAACTCAGTCAGGTGGGCATTACTTGGTAACACAGTGTGTGGATGTTTGTACTGCTTTGATTTTAAAGCCGCCATGATCTTTTTAATGAAGATTTGCGTTGTCTTGCCAAAATTACTGCTGACTCTGTGTGAAGGCAACCTTGCAGCCACAAATCTCCAACATTAAAGAAGGGGGCTTCTTTAATGCCAGTTGTTGGTCAGTCTTTGGTTGTAAAGGCATGTCACTATTATGTCGTTCAGCTGCAGCAGCCTGGGGGTTTTGCAGATGCTTCCGACCTCGGACTTGCAGGTCCGGAAGATCGCAATTTACAGCTTCCTCTCTCTTCCACCACACATGACTAAAGGGGGCTCCCTCCGAGAAGACCCAGAGGTATTTCACACCTAAGATGCACACAAGTAAACAGCTGTTTGTGTATAAGTTGCATTCATGTTCAGGCCCAGTGCAGATAAGTGAACTCGGGTAGTAATGCTATTGTTTTTGGTTTTTCTTTCCCTCCTCACTCAGATCCACTTCTTGTGCCTGACAGAATTGTGCTCTGATGACTGCACCCTAAGATGCCTCGAAGGTAAGACCATAAAGAGAAATGAAACACTGGGCAGCTTGTTCATTTAAAAGTATAAAAATACTTGTTCCAATTTTGAAAAGTTTTGATTCCTGACTGAAAATTGTTTTAATTTAAACACTCGTTAATAAAATCTGATATCTGCAGACTTCTAGATAAACAAGGTTTTCTAACTTTTCATTCTATACGTCACCCAAGTAGACGATGAAGCGATAAGGATTCAGTGGTTGAAAATTTGCTAACAAATGTGCAGGAAAACCTCAGAACATGATGACACAAGTTGACATTTACATTGTGTAATGTGGTAATAGTCAAAAACAGAGGGGCCAGGTGAGACTTAGCTCATCGCATCTAAATAAACGCCTTCTTTGGAAAGAATGATGAACTTGAAGCAAAGAACAAGCTCTAAAGAATCACTTGTTCAGTGTGGTGGAGGCCGTGTTGTAGCATGACTGTGTATATGTAGCGCTAAAGGAACTCGACGTTCCATTGAGATTCAGTCTAATGCTCAACCTGAACGGCACTTCTTAAACTACAAAGGCCAAGGCACCGCTGGGTACTGATGGGCGATAACTAAACACGTGAACCCGGTAAATAAAAGAATGTGCCTAAACGGGGAAGTTGGTCTCAACACTTTTCACTACCTGAGGCAGAAAGTTTCAAAAACAAACAGGACCTGAAAGCATCTGAAGCCAAATGTAAAAATTCTTAAGTTTTTTTGGGGTTTTTTTTTTTTTTTTTTTTTGTCAGTTTCCTTGAGCTTCAGCAGTCGTTGACGCCAGAGGGTTTACAGCCGATTACTGATGTTGCCTAAGTTTGTGTATCAAATCATTTTTCACTCTGTGAAAACATAACAAAGTGGGGGGGAAATGGCAGAAATCTGTCATTTTTAATGGTAAATGGCCTGTATTTATATAGCGCTTTACTAGTCCCTAAGGACCCCAAAGCACTTTACACATCCAGTCATCCACCCATTCACACACCCATTCACGCACTGGTGATGGCAAGCTACATTGTAGCCACAGCCACCCTGGGGCGCACTGACAGAGGCGAGGCTGCCGGACACTGGCGCCACCGGGCCCTCTGACCACCACCAGTAGGCAACTTCCGATTACAAGGCGAACTCCAAACTCTTGAGCCACGATCGCCCCATTTTAAATGTAATATTTTTCTCAAACCCTTAGTTAATATCCAAAAAAACTAAGAGGATGGGAAATGCTTTCAGATTCTAGTCTGCTGAAATCACAATGATGCAGACTTGCACATTATGTACTTCCTGTTCTAACACATTGCAAAGTTTTCTGTTTGATCCGTGAGGGGTTTGTGACCTTGCTGCCATTGTTGTTGCAAACCACATGCAGTAACAATACCCAGATGGGTCGTTGCGCTGGTTATTTGGTGGTTAAACGAGCCAAAAGTACAATTCTGAGACATTACACCAAAGCCAGAAGCCTTACCAGTGTGGGGTTTTTTTTGTTTTTTTTTTTTGTAAATATAAAAGAGGTTAAATACAAAAAGTGGAGGGTGGCATGATTTCCTGCTCCGCTGTCATTCTGCGATAAACTTAAAGTTGTAAAGCATGGTGTGATCAGTAATGTAGCTACATAAATTATCCTTGGAGCTCATATTACTGGAGTTTCCATTCACAGAAACCACCTGGTCAGGTTTCACACAGCTACCCAGTGTTCCTAATAAAGTGCTCAGTGTTTCTCATTTATTACGTGAAATGACTACATTAACATTTTTTTTTTCCTCCACAGGTCCAAACACTGGTGTGTAAGCAACGAAATAAAGAGTATTACACAAGTGCAACTTGATTTTTGTCGCTTAATGGAAACGAGTGTCTCTGGAGGTTTTGCTTCTATAACTAAATAGTACAAATAAGTAGTACAGGGCAAGAAAACAAGTGACAGACAACTGGAGGCATTTAGCCTTTGAAATTTATTTTATTTTTTTATCAGCAAGACGGTTAACATTGTGTCATTTAAAAAAAAAAAAAAAAAATGTTAACAAGCAAAATACAAAGGAATGAAATGTGAGCTTATTTTTTTTTTCCCCTTTTCTCAGGATGAAAGCTTTTACAGAAACAAGTCTTCTGAAGCATTGAGTCTGGAATGTTTAAACAGTTTGACCTAAAACTGAACCTCTCGGGTACCTGGCTGTCTTTTTTGCTGTTCTTGTTTTTTGACCTGCTCTTTGGCCCTCTGCAACCTCTACCAGAAATCTAAAAGGAATGCACTTCTTAACAATACTCTAGTATACAGCCACTAAAAAGTAATGTGAAATTGAAGCTCACATTAGAGCGATGACACCCACCATGCTACACCTTGCTGTAATTGGACCTCTACTATAACAAAGATGATACACTGACTCCCTTTTAACAGTCATGACTCACCATATCCAGTGACTTTCACCATATCCAGTGACTTTTACTGTGTGCAACAGACACAAACTATTAGTTTTAGGGTCACATGAAGGGGGGAACGATTCTCAAAATTAATAATAATGAAAATGTGGAGATTTTGTCTTTTTTTTTTTTTTTTTTTATTCTATAGACTGCCTCATTGAGTTAAGCTGATGAAACTTGTGTTTTTTTTGGTACAACATCTGTACTGCATAAGTGTGACCATAAATGTCCTTGCATCGGTCCATCTCAAGCTATTTCATTTTAACCAGATGCATCTTTCTGCACCTTCAGCGTCCGTATGCTCATGGCCACGTTGTTTCTCTTCCCCCTTTAACGTGGCCCTAATACTCATTCATAAATAAACAGCGTAACTTTTCAGGAGAAAAAATGTTTTAAAAAAAAATAAAATTCATGTTTTACCAGCTGAATTTGTTAATGTGTTCTCATGGCTGGGTTTGGCCACAATAATCTAGAGGCCTGTCAGGTTAGTGCACATGTTACAGGATTTATTAAGCTAAATGTCTAAAAAAAAAAACACCTTTTAATCAAAATATGGTTCTGAAGTAATGTAATCATAGCTAAAGGAAAATATGTAAACACTGATGTGCTGCTTGTATGTAAAGCAGTGGCCTTTGACAGGAGGTGGTTAAGGGTGTAAAACCCTAATCCGCCTCTTAGTACACATTTGAGTAGTACACTGTCCTCTCCTGATGGGCATTCTTGAGCTGGTTCAGGAGAACTATGGTGCAGACCATGGCCATCATCTGTTGTGCAGACAAAGGAGGAGGGCAAGTAAAGAGCAGGGATGGGATAAAGAGCTATGCAATGACCAACCCACTACATCATCCCAAGAACTGAACCAGCAACAGGTGAAAGAGTGTGAAGGAGGCTAGACCTTCCAGCCACAGCAATCAGATAGCACGCAGCTACAGAAGTGTTTGAGAAAGTGTGAGAGAGAAGTCGAAACAAACAGGACAAATCCAACCCTGTTGATATACTGGCCGTGTGTGTTTAAAGGCACTAAAGTAAAGATTGAAGAGTTGACTAGTGGTGGAGGGAATATTCAGAGCGCCAGAGGGTTTCTTATACTGTTTTGCCAGCAAATGTCAATCCTTCTGCAGATGAAGCAACTTTGGTGATTTAAAAATGTGAAAACTCATTTGCTAAATGCTGTGATCTGCTGTCAAACCTGTCAACTGTAAGCTGAGTCGTGTGTGTGTGTTAGGTTGGATTTCTCCTATAACTAATGATAAAAATTTGAGACAATGCTGAGAGCAGCAGATAGAGTATGTGTAATTCACACTAAAGCAATGTGGAGTAAAATCAAAATGGCGAGAAAAGCGCAGTGAGAATGAAGAGTGCACTAAGCATAAGCCACAGGGATGTTGGCTGCGCTGAGAGGAGTGAAAAAGACCGGCTCCTGGTCAGCACGTGTGCTGGTGACTACTTCATGCTGAGCTGGCAGAAAGTTAGCCTGAGTAGAAGTGGTCTGAGTCAGGATAATGTACTGAGGTGTTGAGGCAGAAACGATCTTTCTGCTGAGGGTAATGCTGCAAATCAGAGCAATGAACTTTGGAATGATTGGGGAAATAAAATGAGAAGAAAAAGTTTGAAAAGGGAGGGGAAAGAAGTATTTAAGAGAGAAGAGTGCAAAGTGATTAATGTATGGCCATTGACATGAACAACAATATAGAACCTTTAGTACTGTGTATAGACTAATAGTAACAGGAACAACAGACTGTGCTATCTTCTTCCCTACTATTTGTAGCATTTGCCAACTCATTTGAAGCTTTACTTGTTGCAAAGTAAACATGCATTATTTGCCTACCAGGAGCACTCCAGTTCCAACGAAGATGCCCATCATCATTGGTGCTTTACCGATAAAGACATCTGCAATGACGCCAGGACAGCTCTGCAGGAAGACCGAACAAACTGAGCATCTAGTACAGTACAGCTGAGTGAAAGAGGTAAAGCAGTGGTGGCAGGACCACTGTAAACGGCTTCATTTATTGGCACCAACTTACATCCATCTTGATGTGTTCAAAAAACCCATCTGGTTCGGGGCAGGTCTGCTTAACGAGCTCTATTATGGAGACGCCAGTTAATCCACAGCAGTGAAGCTGCAAAGCAGGCAGATGAAGGAAGAGGTGAAGGGAGGCAAAAAACAAGTCTTAAACACTACCCTGCGCAGCCCTGTGGAGAAACTAAACACCTTTACTGCTTCCACAGGAATTGATGGAAACAGCTGACAGTGACGTCTTCTCGGTGTGTATCAGCCATATAACTTGTATGCATAAAGCAGAAAAGACTTGAGTATACAGGAAGTAAGAGTTAAAATTTAGTATTAGGTAAAAATGAAAAACAGCAGCTTATATACGTACAGTGTTGTGGAGGAAGGTGAGTGTGACAGCAATTCCTGGGTCTTGATTGGCCACATAGAGAGTATACAAGCTAGCATAGAACTCGGCAAACCTGAGTCCAACCTTTAACATGAGAGATCAAAACACAATCTTATGGTCAGGACATACTGGACACATTAATTGATTTTCATCCCTTTTATCAGTATTTTCTCTCACCTCATTGCTTTTAATGTTGACAAGCACTCCAACAACAACTACCAGTGTAGCCAGTATGGCCAGAAGGGCGGAGAACTGAAGGGACAGGAAGAACTCTGTTAACTTAAACACTTTTAAACACATAGGAACAGGAAGTGAAACAGCTTTTCCAGTTTTATGTGGGTGCATCAAGAGAAGACGAGGCTTAACATTGCAGTAAATTCTAACAAGGACCTGTTTCAAGCTTGACTAAATGTTCAAATTCCCTATCCCTTCCTTGCATCTGGGATTCTTCCTGCAGGTTTGATACAGCCTGAAGATTTCAGAGCAAAACATTTAACTGGTACTGGACATCCATTAATTTCCTTTAACTTTAACATCCTTAAAAACCAAGAGGGCTTGACCCGAGGATGTAATTTACAGTTAGGACACCGTACATTTGCACAGCAAAGGGGAAAAAAACAGCCAAGAAAACTGGGAGGTCACTGTGTGATTATTGCCAGTTGCCTGTTTCGTCAGCGTGATTACACACAAAGTTACAAAATATCCTCTGTCAAGGCCAACTGGGCAATACACTTCACACGATGCAATCAAATGTTCTGTGTATCTGAACCTGGATAAAGGTCTGAATCAAAGGGCCAAATGTTTAAGTGGTTCAAAAACCTCTGCATCATATAAGATGCTCAAAAGGTGCTTGCACACTCCTGTGTTTCAGACCTCCCAAAAGTAACTACAGCTTTCAGCAAGATGTGAAGAAACAAATTCTGCAACTTTATGTGCAAAACATCTGCATGTTGTGTTGAAGAGACATCAACTTAAGTTGAGCTCGAGCTGTGCTGTACTTTTGATGTAATACCAATCTAAACCAAAAGATGGAGCAGTGAGTCAGTGTGGTCTTTTGGGTGGTTAAAAGAAATAAACGACCAGATTCTTTTCTTTTATCCAGCTGGCCAAACTTTCTTATCCATATGTTGGCCTTCTGTCTTTAAAAGAAAGCAATTAGCTAGCTTTCTTGAAGTTCCTAACTTCGGTCATTGAGGCTAACAATTATAAACCTCTTTTAATATTTAAAGTCATGATATTCTAGTGCATGATCCAAGAATGGAATTGCACAATTCAATGCAGTTGCGCGAAGACCTTGTCTGATTGGTGGGGTTGGGACAGTTTTGCATTGCAAATCTCTAAACTTTTAGCCGTGCAGCTCCTGCAGACCAGAGACACACGCCAACCTTTCTGCACTCTATTTCTACACTGTGTTTAGACTCAGATAGGATAAAATATTTGCACTCATGCTAAAAACCTTAGTAGGCTTACTGATCTGGCAGCAATAAGGGGAATCAATGGGGAACCAACTATATAAACAGAACCAATAATGACAGTAGCATCAATAAAAACAAAGTTTTTGGTTTTTACCACAATGCTACGCTCGGCTTTTGTTTGACTTTAAACAAAGTCGGCTTTTAACACTTAGTATGCCACATGATGTTAACCTGCCTTGTATCTCATATCATCTTAGACTATTTGACTGATGGGGGGAGCAGAAGCTCTGTAAATAGCCGTCCTTCCTTCCTTCCTGTTTCATTGTGTCATCGATGAATGGAGAAGACTGAGTACTTTCCTCTGGCACTCTGACTTGTCTCTGTGGTTCCACAGAAATTATGTTGTAACAACTTGTTGAACTTGATGTACACGTTAGAATCAAGGATCTGATCTGAATAACGACTTTACACAGATTTTACCATTTGCACCAGCATGTAGGTGATGCATGTGCTCTAACATTTAAGCACCATTTCCAGCATTCACCTTAACCTCTGATGCTGGCACTGGGGTGGTTTTAAAACGTTTCACCGTCTTCCTGTTAAACACAGATAAAAGCCTGAACAGTAACGTTAAAATTTGCCATAAATTTAATGAATAAAGGAGTCCTCCAGGAAGCAGCGGGGTATTTAAGCTTGTTCTGAACATGTCTTTGCAGGGCACTTCTTGTTCAGGGCGGTTTTTTTTATTTTATTTTATTTTATTTTTATTTAATGACTCCTAAGAAACGAGACCAAATGGGATTACTAGGGGTATACTAAACGTTACTAACACATTTTTGTTTTGGTTTCTCTGACTAAACCTAAAAAGCAACCTAAAACTTTCCCATAACACTTAAAAGGTGTAACCACTGTGCGACACAGGGTTTTGTGTTCACAGCACAGGAAACAGCTGGTCTGACACCCATCTTTACGGAAAAGTGAGACTGTAAGCCAACATGCATTACCCATCAAAACAACTCACCACTTGCAGAGCGCATCTCTTCTCGTTGCAGGCACCGTAGTCTCCAAACATCACCACAAACAGCATCACTGCCCCGAGAGCGATCAGCACAGTCACACCTGTTAACAAAACGGAGCGGGAAAGAGGGCCGTTTCTGTCTGTTAAATATGCATCGGAGCAAAATGTACCATCGTGATTCTTCGACCTAATAAATGCACCGACCCATAACAAATGCGCTGGAGCTTAATTCCTCCACATGGAAGATCGCTCTTGTGTTGTCGCTGAACCTCAACCACAAACCAAGTCCAAGGAAGGCAAACCCCACCACCTGTCACATGAGGAAATAAAACCAGGACAAAAGTGTAATGAACAACATTCTTGGTTACTTTCACATCTGGTTACTGAAATATAGGTTTTTAGGGTCTATATTTATAAACCATGCTGTGTGACAGATGAGTGTTTTTCACACTGTGCAGAACAGCTGGCAGAGGGGACAAACAACCAAGAAATTGGCATTTCAGGCATTTAAGACAGCTTTCTTCTGATTGGCTGTCCCTCGCAAGCATAACATTTACACGGGATGTGGGCGGGACTGATGCTGTGATGACCACATTAAGGATTTTGCTCTCGTTGATGTCATACAGAACCAAGAAGAACAGTTAAAATAGAAAAGTTAAACCATTTAGTATTATAGTATAAAGTATTATTTAGTATTTTATCCAATACCATAAAGTTCTCTCACTTTGTTTTTTTTGATTGTCAAGCATACCAACACTGGCACTGAAACCTGCAACAAATGTTGCAATAAGACAGAGTTTATAGAATTAAAGAAGTTGAAAATGTCGCAGTGATACCATGTTGTATCAGTCTTTTTGTCCGGCACTCAAAAGATTTTATTTTTAAATATTTACATTTATTACATATAATTTACATATCGTGTTTCATAGAAACATGTTTCAGGTCTTGTTTGGTCACAGAACGATGTGATGGCTAAATGAGGCCGACAGGATTTTACTCACAACTCTGGAAGTGGTGTCAGGAGACGAGGTGGAGGAGGGTCAGAAAGAAACAGGTGAAAGCTGAGATTGAGGACATACCAGCTTTTGAGGAGCCTTAGTGGGGACTACATGATTCAAAGTCTATTATGGACTTTGAAGTATAGTGTAAGCTAAGACTCTGACGTGGTGGCATTTGGTTTCTCAGTTGCTGCACAAAACACCGAGGTGTGAAGGGTAATCATCTATCCGCGGCAGCATTGTTCATGCTGTTTAGGAAAGTTTTCACTTCTTCTTTTCAGACGGCTTTATTCTTCTTCCACTCATCGGAGATACTGCCTTATTTTAAAGAGTCTGTACAATTTAACCTCACATTTCTGAAATCCCACTAAATAGCTAAGAACAAAAATGAATTGAATCCCATACAACTCCTATTTTGTTATTTTTGTGACTATTAATACACACACACACACACACACACACACACACATACATATATATATATATTTCAAAAATTAAATACTGTTGGGTTCCTATCAGCTTATAGATGTGCCAAGCACACAGTTTACACTGATGGTAAAGGTGATTCCTGAAAATGAAAGTAACCTCTCTTGGTATCCTAAGAAACGAAACCACAAGGAAACCTGGTGTTGTTCCAAAAAGTGATCGTGTGCAAAACAGTCTACGTTTCTACGTGGGTTGTTTTTTTTAATTTTGTGTAATGTCTTTGCTTATATCAGTAAACTAACTGTAGCCAATGTGATTTATGGGATTATAAATAAAATAAATGACCTGTTTTGTAAGTATCTGTAAGACTCTTTTATTGTACCCACATTGTAACCATTCCAGTCCAGACCACCTGTAATATCTTTGGAGAACTATTGTTATATTTATTGCAACTTGAAATGTGTTTTACAGATTAGAGTCCAACAGTTCATTAATAGAAGTTCAAATTGTTTGGCAAATACCAGAAACCACTTTTTGGCACAACACCCCTGTTTCATCGCAAAATTACAACTTTTAATCCTTCATGTAAAAAAACAAACGCCTTTTTTCTGCCCGTTTATCTCAAGAATTGATCACAAAACAGGCGAAAGAAAACGAAAGCCATGCTTGGCCTTTCCCTCTACCCTCCCGTAATTAACCACGCAGTATTAAAATCGAGCCGGACTTACCGCGAAGATGATGTTGAAAATGATGAGGATATATTTGCAGAACAAGCCACATCCATCCAGAGCCATGATGATGATGATCAGCGGATCGTTGAGCTGGACACACGGTGAAAGTCTGTAAAGTGCAAAAAGCAGAATTCCCTCACCACTCCGAGCAGGCCTGGCAGATTATGCGCATTTAAAAATACAATACAAACGTTTTCTGTGCTGCTGTGTTAGTTTCTACTATTTCACTCTATTTAATCCGTTAATGCGCATTAAGCAGCCAGTATTGCGTTTAAAAGGTTTAGTAGTCTTTTTGATTTCAAATAGATCACAGCGTGGCAGAAACGCTCGCTGCGAAATCATCTCCCAAACCAATCGATCAATACCTTTATCGATGTTTGTCTGCCTGATCGGTCAGCTCAGCAGGTGGGAAACGAAACAACTAAATCTTGAACGCTGCTGCGTGTGGTTTTCCAAGACTCGATCTGCGTCACGCTCCGCCTCTTCGTCCTCGCTCGGTCTTCTCATTGGGCAAACCACGTGAGTGACACATGCTTTGACCCATGAGAAGGCGCAGCAACGGATCTGTTTTAGAAGAAGAAGAAAGAAAAGGAAACTTAGGGAGAAACGAGAGTTAAAACGACAGCGATAGTGTGATTTACGCATACCAGCAAACAGACCGTGACTGTTTGCGTCATTTAAAATGTTCTAATTTTGCATAAACATAAAAAAAAACACGAAGAATAGGGATCTAAGCTTTTTTTTGTCTATTACAGTTATAATCTTTCTTATTTCTTTTTTTTTTCTTGTTTTTTTGGGTGGGGGAGTCCCACACAGCACACGTGTGGCTTCCGTTCTGTGCACACAGCAAAATACAAAAATAATACCAAATATCTGACAATTGTGTTCTCCAGATTTTATTGCTTTATGCCACCCGTGTCAGTTCTCAGTTATCCAGTAATACAGATTAAAGATTAGGACAAATGTAACATATGCCAGTCTAAAGAAATCTCAACCTGCTTCATTAAAGAGGACATGAAAGACGCGAAATCGATCAATGTAGAGCAGTGTCACAAACCACGGAAGCCCCAGAAAAGTGCAATCAAACGATGAGTTTATTAACACACGCGAGAAAACATCAGCATATGTCCTCTGACCAAAATACATGTTGTGGATACTTATAAAGCAGTGGGGTACACGCCCCCCCGTGACATTAGTCACCGTTAATCGTACATTTTTAATAGCTATAAGCAGACATAGAACTTCTCTTTTCGATAACACCTTCCATACAAGGTAATAAACTTCAAGCCCTCAGGGTCTCTGAGGCTAATTATTGACTCTGATCGTCTGTTACCAAGTAGAATAAAATATAGTAAGACACCAAATGAGTTAAGGCCTCAGGCCGGATACATTCCTAGATTATATGTATTATATGTACTGTAAGCATGCATTGCAGTTATCCTTTTATGCACTAAGCCAGACAGAGCTTGAGACCCTCTGTAGACTAATGCAACAACTCTGAATGAGCACAAATATTTATGCAATGTGTATAAAATACTTCTGGCTGTACCTGTAATAAAAGTAAACATAATAAAAGGATCCTCAAATGCAATATCAATACTGTAAGAAATATTATTAAATGAAATAATGCTGTAAAGAATGTTATTAATGCAATTATAATGATACAGATTATATGGCAGCAATGAAAGAATTTCTGTATCTCCACATTCCCTCTTTTGACATTCCAAAAGAAATGTCACCACACCTCGTGTTGTATCACTCCTCAGCCCACTCTATGGCATCTAAGTTCCTCAATGGACACTGGAACACCGGAACGACCGCTCCGGGGTCCCTACGCTTCCCATTGGGACACGAACCAAAAGGGTGCTTTGCCCACAATAATAATACAACCCACTTCTTGTCCATGTTCTAATTAATGTGCTCGGGTCACTCACATTATTCGTGGTTCTTCCGGTGGGTGTGACGGCACACCAAGTAGGGTCGATTTCTCCCACCTGGTACTTTACATTATCTTTAGAAAACTTGAAACATGTATAGTTATCTTGTTTTGGCATAAATGAATTGGCATTCTCTGCTTGCCCTATCGTGTTTGGTGCCGAGATTATTAGTTTATCAGTTAGATTTGTCATTGAGTTTTTAAGTGCGACTCAGGCTTTGGGGTAAACTAAGTGTACCCTAATTACCCCAAACGAATCTGTTCCTGACACGTCCACCCCGATTACCAGATAGAATACGCCTCCCGGGCTCTCGGCTTTAGGCAGTATATTCCATGGACCTAAGAAGATGGTGACAGGGTTATGAAAAACAGAATAAACCCTTTGAATTACTATTCCTTGCAGGCCTTCCGGGACATGTGACTGCCATCCTACTCCTGTCCAACCTACCACATTTTCCCAGGAGCACCACTGACCTGCTGTGTATGTATGGATGTGTTTGCCCCAGGAGGGGCTCCAATAAACATGACTGGAGCATATCATAGGGTGATTTCAGACCCACACATCATATGCTCTCCAGCTGCTACTAGCTCCTGCACACTTAATGACGTCACACAAATCAAACGTGAATGAGCTGGTGGATCCTTTAACATAATTTAATTCTATCCTGTTGTATGTGCTGAGACACTCATCACCTTTACCTGACACCTCGCGCTTTAGTCTTTTCACTAGAGCTGGGCGATATGAGATTTTTTCATATCACGATATGTTTTTTTCATTTCAGGCGATAACGATATCTATCACGATATGAGCCAAATAACTATATTTGTAAGATTTAAATGTGCCGTTGCTCACAAGTAAAATGTGAAATAATCAGAAGCTTGTTTTTATTTAAATATTTATTTCCCATAATAAGTTCAACAGGGTAGATGTACTTAAGGAACATGAGACTTTTTCAGATAAATAAAGGCAAATATTGCAAACTACACAAAAGGCAGCCGCTAAAGCGTTTAAGTTTCAAAATAGAACAAACGAAACAGACTAAATTGTCAATTCCACTTAGAAACAAAATATTAATTCTAAAAATAAATCTTAGTTTGTTTTACAGAAGAACAGAAAAAACTGACTAATTTTTGTCAATATCAAATAAACTGAGAACTAAAAGGAAATTCTCAATCTCTCCTTGTTGTATAGCTTAGCTTTTCAAACAGTTTTAACAGTTACTTTAGTCTGACAAAAGCCGAATGACGAATTAGCGCTTCCAGTCAGAGACTGAGGCTACGTCCACACGTACACGGGTATTTTTGAAAACGGAGATTTTCCGTTTTCGTTTTAGAAAATAATCCCGTCCACACATAAAGGCAGAAATGAAGGAAAACGCTGCTATGAACATGCCAAAGCAGCAGGTGGCACTAGATTCCTAACCGTGCAGAAATGTTGGCCAATCAGAAGTCTAGAAGCCTCGGTGGGAAAAAGTAAACAAAGCTGGGGCATAGAAGCAGAACCGAGTCGTATGTGTGGACGGACAGTAACTGTGTGTATATGTAAGCATTTAAACACTGCAGAGAGTAGAATTAACAGTAACAGTTTTGTAGAAATTCATTTCACCGAAACAATAACGCGGCGCACAGTGTGACGCATGCACCAGTTTATTGTATTTCCAGACTTGCTTTCGGCACAATTTACAGTGCACGCTACTCTGTTTTTTGTCAGACTTGAAATAGCCGAAATACCTTCACACTACAGAACTTCTATGGCTCTTCCGTTCGACAATCTCTCCGGCATTGGAACCATCATTTGTTTTCTCTTCGGTCACGCTCGGTTGATTTTTCTAGTCGGCACACTCATTTCCTCCATTACGCGCTGCCTCCATTACCTGCTGGCTGCTTCCCAAACAAACACACGTGCGGCTTGGCACTTGTGCTGTACGTAACAAGTGACGCGACGTGACACTGCGGCTGTGATTGGTTCGGCTCTGCGCTACTTGATTTGGATTGGCTGACCTTTTTTTTTTTTTTTTTTTTTTTTTTTGTAAGAGGACAAGAGCGGCGAGGTCTATCGCGATAGCTTAATTTCTCTATCGAGTAAAAGTTATATCGCGATACATATCGTTATCGTTCTATCGCCCAGCTCTAAGTAGTGATTTCTCTCCAACCTTCCTTTCATATCAAAAATCCTTGAAAGAGTAGTTGTCAAACAGCTAACAGATCATCTGCAGAGGAATGGCTTATTTGAAGAGTTTCAGTCAGGTTTCAGAGCTCATCACAGCACAGAAACAGCTTTAGTGAAGGTTACAAATGATCTTCTTATGGCCTCTGACAGTGGACTCATCTCTGTGCTTGTCCTGCTAGACCTTAGTGCAGCATTCGATACTGTCGACCATAATATCCTATTAGAGCGATTAGAACATGCTGTAGGTATTACAGGTACTGCACTGCAGTGGTTTGTATCATATCTATCTAATAGACTCCAATTTGTTCATGTAAATGGAGAGTCCTCTTCACACACTGAGGTTAATTATGGAGTTCCACAGGGTTCAGTGCTAGGACCAATTCTGTTTACACTATACATGCTTCCCTTAGGCAGTATCATTAGAAGACATAGCATACATTTTCACTGCTATGCGGATGACACCCAGCTCTATCTGTCCATGAAGCCAGATAACACACACCAATTAGTTAAACTGCAGGAATGTCTTAAAGACATAAAGACCTGGATGGCCGCTAACTTTCTGCTTCTTAATTCAGATCAAACTGAGGTTATTGTACTCGGCCCTGAAAGGCCTAGAAATATGGTATCTAACCAGATTCTTACTCTGGATGGCATTACCTTGGCCTCCAGTAACGCTGTGAGGAACCTTGGAGTCATTTTTGACCAGGACATGTCCTTCAATGCACATATTAAACAAATATGTAAGACTGTGTTCTTCCATTTGCGCAACATCTCTAAAATTAGAAATATCCTGTCTCAGAGTGACGCTGAAAAACTAGTTCATGCATTTATTACTTCCAGGCTGGACGACTGTAATTCATTATTATCAGGATGTCCAAAAAAACTCACTGAAAAGCCTTCAGCTAATCCAAAATGCTGCAGCAAGAGTCCTGACAGGGACTAGAAAGAGAGAGCATATTTCTCCTGTTTTGGCTTCCCTTCATTGGCTTCCTGTTAAGTCCAGAATTGAATTCAAAATCCTGCTCCTCACATACAAGCTCTTAAATAATCAGGCCCCATCTTATCTTAATGACCTTATAGTACCATATCACCCTATTAGAGCACTTCGCTCTCGCTCTGCAGGCCTACTTGTTGTTCCTAGAGTATTTAAAAGTAGAATGGGAGGGAGACCCTTCAGTTTTCAGGCCCCTCTTCTGTGGAACCAGCTTCCAGTTTGGATTCAGGAGACAGACACTATCTCTACTTTCAAGATTAGGCTTAAAACTTTCCTTTTTGCTAAAGCATATAGTTAGGGCTGGACCAGGTGACCCTGAATCCTCCCTTAGTTATGCTGCAATAGACGTAGGCTGCCGGGGGATTCCCATGATGCATTGAGTTTTTCCTTTCCAGTCACCTTTCTTGCTCACTATGTATTAACAGACCTCTCTGCATTGAATCATATCTGTTATTAACCTCTGTCTCTCTTCCACAGCATGTCTTTTATCCTGTCTTCCTTCTCTCACCCCAACCGGTCACAGCAGATGGCCGCCCCTCCCTGAGCCTGGTTCTGCCGGAGGTTTCTTCCTGTTAAAAGGGAGTTTTTTCCTTCCCACTGTTGCCAAAGTGCTTGCTCATAGGGGGTCATATGATTGTTGGGTTTTTCTCTGTATCTATGAAGCGCCTTGAGGCGACTTATGTTGTGATTTGGCGCTATATAAATAAAATTGAATTGAATTGAATTGAATTGCTTTTTCAAAATAAAAGTCCTATGAAGGTTTTATGAATTTTCTCAGCAGTGACCTTAAACAGTTGTCCAAACACAGTGGAATATATCTATAATACACAGAAACACAAACTTGTGCAGAAATTACATTTTAATCAAAGTCACATGTGAACTATTTACAGAAAATCATATTGTGGGATTTTGACTTTTTGCCCATACACAATGTCAATTTCTTCAAGTCCGTCCTCGTTGGTTGATGTCTCCACCATAGGACGATTCAGTCTCTCCCACAGCTTTTTTTTAATGCTTCTCCCCAGCTCTAAACTGTAGGGACGTTTGCGGCCATGCTTGGACCTGCAAGAAGAAATTCAATCAAAATGATGCATGTGGTCAAAAACCATACTGTAACCATTTTAGAGCTGGCGATTTAAAAAAGTGACAGGACATTTGGAGACAAACGTACGTCAGCATGCTATCTACCACCTCATGGTAGACTCGCTGATAATCTTCCACTGAGAGGTTGTGGATTTTTAAAGGGCTGGAGCTGGAGCTGGTTGGCTGGTGGTCGGTACTGCATGGCTCGGGTCTGGGGGGCAATTATTTTGACACTGGCAGGTCATCATGTGAGATTGCAGAGGGAGGCACTGAGGTCTTTGGAGGTCGGGAAGAACTGGATGCTGGGCTTCGCTTCCTTTTCCGGGGCTGACTGACTGTTCTGTCACGGCGCCGGGGCCTCTGGGTTGAATTAACAACCTGGGAAAGGTCAGAAGCACACAAGGGAATGTCAGTAGTTAATAGCAACCTCATTTTTTTTCAAACAAGACAAAAATCTAAATTTGATGAACCACAATGAAGTCCAAACTCCAAAACCCTCAAATGATTCTGTTCCTGAAATTTTACACATCCAACCTGGTCCTTGCTGCAGCACGGTTGTTTCCTGCTGGCTCTGGGTTTCTTTGCATCACGGGCCTGGCATGCAGTGTTTCTCTTACAATAATTATGGTCTTTGAGGTGATCGGGCACCGTAAGCTGCAGGTATACACAAAAATGACAGTAATGCAGACATCAGTTAGTAGCTCATGAAACATTAAAAAAATAACAAACCCTTTCATATGTCCATAAACTACTTAAACCACTCGCACGGTTGAATAACTTGTCCACAGTGATTGTAACGACAAAAAATATCCAACATGTTCACATAAAATCATAAGAACTAAAACCAGGACAATGCATCAAGGTCAGTGTAATAAAAGACGTGTCAACTTATGGGCTCGTCGTGTTAGAGCTTCACTGCTGCATACCCCGAAATGACATGTCAAATAATAATTTGCATAAGCTAAACAAACACCAAAGTCCATGTTGTATTAAACTCTAATTTCTGTTATAATCATTGCTGCTTATTGCCGTTTTTGAACAATGCAGATGCACAAAATACCTTTGTAACTGGCCAAGCTTGGTCACGTGTGGCACTTATATGGTTTAAAATGACATGTAGGATATAAAGAAAAGCAAGCTGCAATAATAGGAGAGCCCTGCCTTGTGTGTGGGGGGTAATGAGTTCAAGATCATCATTAGGCTGTGGTGTAATGAGGGACCTCTACCCAGAGGTGACTGTCTTATCAGGTGAATAATTGTAGCATAAGCCACAATGAAGAAGGAGATTAAAACTTTAGTTAAAAAAGCCCAAAAGCAGAAGCTTTGAGGATTTTAAAGATGATCACAGTTACATGTGGCTCCTGTAAACATGTGACAGTGTGTGTACATTTGAGAATTCAGATGATGCTGCAGAACATGGCTTGCATATTTGTAAATAAATATTTTGGGGATTAGCTTTTCTACAGTGAATAAAGTCTCAGTGTTTACTTGTTTTATTCCCTGATTTTAGTTTTAAATACAAAATAAAGGCCCCCAATCAGGAACATGCACAGCCCACCCCCCCCCAAAAAAGCTAGAAACAGGCCTGGTGATCATTATGCACTTGAGTTAATTCGAGATGTAAGATACTCTACTTATTAGCAAAAACTGAACATTTTTATCCCAGCTGCAAACTTTGGTGACATGTCTGCCACAAGATCATTTAATACACACAAAAGAAAACGTTATTATAGGTAACATACTAGTTTAAATGACTTTATGCACAGTTTACCCGTTTACAGCTACAGTGCAACAGTCTAACATGCAGGTATAACTCCCACGTGCACAGGCCTAAGTTTTTAATGCTTTTTATCCACATTTATGTCGTCTATATTTTCATGTTGCCCTGTTGCAAAGTGAACTCTTTCTGGCCGTCGAGTAAATATTCAAAACTTATTGAAAACGGTCATAAAATCTAACATTTTCCATGATGGATGATGGTTGCTGGGTCGCTTTCCTCCGTGACATGGGAGTTGGACACTTGTAAGGCTGCAAGAAGTCTTGAGCAGAAAGTTGTCTTACTTTTGCAGAAATTTGCAGAAATCCCTTGTAGCTTTGCACAACACGCCGAGTGAAATCTGTCTGAACTATACCAAAAGATGCAATGCAAATAGAACCTGGAGACGCATAGCAACCACGCAACCTGTCATGCTAAATCACGCATTTTTGTACCTACTGTTAAAAATCACTGTAACAATTGTTTTTAGTGAGTTTTTCCCTCAGTTCAACCTCAGTTATGGCGGCTTTTTTAATATTTAGGCATCCACATAATTACTCCATCAAAGTGGTGCGTAATGATCATACGAAAATACGTCAAAACAGAGCAAAAGTGGTTTTATTTGCCACAGCATATCACAGCAGCTCATTGTATTTGAAAACTACTGGATTTCATAAATTGTGCTTATTTTATAAATGGCCCGGAGAGTAGCAAATTCTCTCTTTCTACTAACTGTACTGAACCCGCTGCACTACCCACTTTCACCAATAGGTGTCACCCTTTTACCGTGGAACCAGCTATGTACAGCTCCAAAGTCAATCGCTAGAGAGATCTGTTGCAGTAATAACTTCTTTCCAAAAGGTGTCTGTATAAAAATCTCTGTTATGCTCTGTCAGTTTGCAGTGCCTTAGTCTGTGGTGACATTTTTACTGGCTCATGCTCATGAATCCACATGCAACGCACTGTCTGTCCCAGCCTCAGAAATGGATTTAAGACGTTTTAGTTTGATATATCGCCCTGTGGTCAGTTTTTGACATTCGTTTTGTTGCGGTCTTCAAAACAGAAAACAGTTACATCTGAAAGAAGATTTTAAATAAAACAAAAAGGGACAATTATATAATACATAATAATACATAAATGTCTGTTTTTTATACAGCACTTTTCTGCTCCACTTGCACACTCAGAGCACTTTATGAAACATGCCTCATTCACCCATTCACACACACATTCATACCCTTTTGTAGTGTTTTTTAAATAACATTGACATGCATTCTCACTCTATACTGTTTATGGCATACAGTATCTGCTTTGTTGTTGCATCACTAAAAGAACTTTTGCTTAAGCAACATGAACCCAGATGGTTTAAAAAACAAAAACAAAAAAACAAATGACTACAGGGAGTGCAGAATTATTAGGCAAGTTGTATTTTTGAGGAATCATTTTATTATTGAACAACAACCATGTTCTCAATGAACCCAAAAAACTCATTAATATCAAAGCTGAATCTTTTTGGAAGTAGTTTTTAGTTTGTTTTTAGTTTTAGCTATTTTAGGGGGATATCTGTGTGTGCAGGTGACTATTACTGTGCATAATTATTAGGCAACTTAACAAAAAACAAATATATACCCATTTCAATTATTTATTTTTACCAGTGACACCAATATAACATCTCCACATTCACAAATATGCATTTCTGACATTCAAAAACAAAACAAAAACAAATCAGCGACCAATATAGCCACCTTTCTTTGCAAGGACACTCAAAAGCCTGCCATCCATGGATTCTGTCAGTGTTTTGATCTGTTCACCATCAACATTGCGTGCAGCAGCAACCACAGCCTCCCAGACACTGTTCAGAGAGGTGTACTGTTTTCCCTCCTTGTAAATCTCACATTTGATGATGGACCACAGGTTCTCAATGGGGTTCAGATCAGGTGAACAAGGTGGCCATGTCATTAGTTTTTCTTCTTTTATACCCTTTCTTGCCAGCCACGCTGTGGAGTACTTGGACGCGTGTGATGGAGCATTGTCCTGCATGAAAATCATGTTTTTCTTGAAGCATGCAGACTTCTTCCTGTACCACTGCTTGAAGAAGGTGTCTTCCAGAAACTGGCAGTAGGACTGGGAGTTGAGCTTGACTCCATCCTCAACCCGAAAAGGCCCCACAAGCTCATCTTTGATGATACCAGCCCAAACCAGTACTCCACCTCCACCTTGCTGGCGTCTGAGTCGGACTGGAGCTCTCTGGCCTTTACCAATCCAGCCACGGGCCCATCCATCTGGCCCATCAAGACTCACTCTCATTTCATCAGTCCATAAAACCTTAGAAAAACCAGTCTTGAGATATTTCTTGGCCCAGTCTTGACGTTTCAGCTTGTGTGTCTTGTTCAGTGGTGCTCGTCTTTCAGCCTTTCTTACCTTGGCCATGTCTCTGAGTATTGCACACCTTGTGCTTTTGGGCACTCCAGTGATGTTGCAGCTCTGAAATATGGCCAAACTGGTGGCAAGTGGCATCTTGGCAGCTGCACGCTTGACTTTTCTCAGTTCATGGGCAGTTATTTTGCGCCTTGGTTTTTCCACATGCTTCTTGCGACCCTGTTGACTATTTTGAATGAAACGCTTGATTGTTCGATGATCACGCTTCAGAAGCTTTGCAATTTTGAGACTGCTGCATCCCTCTGCAAGATATCTCACTATTTTTGACTTTTCTGAGCCTGTCAAGTCCTTCTTTTGACCCATTTTGCCAAAGGAAAGGACGTTGCCTAATAATTATGCACACCTGATATAGGGTGTTGATGTCATTAGACCACACCCCTTCTCATTACAGAGGTGCACATCACCTAATATGCTTAATTGGTAGTAGGCTTTCGAGCCTATACAGCTTGGAGTAAGACAACATGCATGAAGAGGATGATGTGGACAAAATACTCATTTGCCTAATAATTCTGCACTCCCTGTACATAACAAGAGAGAAACAATGACTGGACTGTGCAATGTGGATTTCGGTAAGTGTATAAAAGAGGCAACATTTCCTTGTTCCATGTGGTCATAAACAGGTTGCTCTTCATTCTAAGAAAGAGCTGGATGTTTACAGAAGATGTGACGGTGTCACCATTTAGTTAGAAAAACAAAACAAAGCTACACTGTCAAAAAAAAGTTCTGCAAGTGTTTAAACCATTAAAAAAAATAAAGTAATCATTTAAAGCACAAAAAATGATGAAAGGAGGTTAAAGTTTTATTGATTTTTGAGATTATGAAGCTTTTGCCTCAGGCCTGTGTCAAGAAACATTAAAGCTATGGAGCAGTTCCAATAAAAAGTTGTGCTGTTACATATTTGAAAGATTACCCACACAAATGTCTGTCAAAGAAATTGTTCATCCATCAGTGAAAGAACAGAAGATACTCTATCTATTCATTGGCACACCTTCAAACCTGGTAAGAAGACGGTAAGAAGTAAGAAGTGCAGGGCACATAAGGAAGGTAAATAACAAATATGCACCTTTACTGGCGTAATGCAAAAACAGGAAAAAGTCCCAAAGAGCTAAGCTGTGCACAAGGAAATAAAACAGAACAGGAATCCAACACCTGAGCACAAGAAAAAGGAAGACAGGTGAACACCTTAACAAAGGGGAAAGTCAAGACTATCCACTACGTTGACAAAAGTATTGGGCCAAACTCTTTGAATCTTTGAATTTAGATGTTTTCAGTCCTGTGGCCATAGGTGTGTAAAATGTAGTACCAAGCCATGCAGTCTGCCTTTATAACATATTGTTTGTGAATGAACGGGTTGTTCTTAGGAGCTCACTGAATTTGAGTGTGATAGTGTGATAGGATGCAACAGTTGCAACAAGTTAGTTTGTGAAATTTCTTTGGTCCTACATGTACAACAATCAGCTGTTAGTGCTATTGTTGCAAAGTGGAACCACAGCAACTTAGCCATGAACTTTTAGAACGTGTTCTCGCTGAGTGCTGAGTCTATAGTGTGTAAAAATCACCAACGCTCTGTCAACTCAAAGCTGCAGAGTTCCAAACCTCACAGAGAGCTGGGCATCTTTTATGCCCAGCTGATTTAAGCAGTCAGTAAAGTAACGGGATTACGTTTTTTTGGAGAAGTAATCAGTAATTAGTTACTAATTTTTTTTTTCAAGTAACTTGACCAACACTGGTCATCATAACATCAAACAGGGGTAACTTAATGAAACCCTTGCATTAGAAAAACTTAAAAGATTGTTTAATTTTTAGAAATTAGTGAAATGTGTAGTATAAAGATGGTGACCTGTTTACTTAAAATTAGCAGCAGGTATTAGACATTGACCAGACGGATCTAAGGAGCCATGATATCTCCAAAACAAAACAAAACAAAACAAAACAAAACAAAACAAAACAAAACAAAACAAAACAAAACAAAACAAAACAAAACAAAACAAAACAAAACAAAACAAAACAAAAAACAAACAAAAAAACCTCCAGAAAAACAAAAAACACTCCTAATAAATAAATAAATAAATAAATAAACATAGAACATAGGTAAACAGGATATTTGATGTTGCCAGAACCTTGCATATCACTGTACAGTGATCCAGTGACAGATTTGACCCATTTATACATCATTTTCTTTATTCATTTATTTTTTTGTGACCTTATAATAGTTTTATTATACTTAAATCACATATATTGGTGTTTACTTTTACTGTAAGTCTTATTACTGCTAAAATTAACGGAATAATTCAATATTTATAATTTATTTAATTTTAATTGAGTTGCATACAAAAAATGTGCAGAAACCACCACTAGTTAGAAGGCAATTTGTCTACTTCTTGTTACATAGTTACAATTTCTACATCAGTATTTTGCTTTCAGCCGATTTACTGTTCTTTCAAAACTGGCTGACTGACTCAAAAATGTACTCGCTTTTGTTTTGGAGCTGTTTACTGTATTAGGATGTGCTCGATTCAGAGAGTTAACTAGAATGAACTTAAATCTTTGAAAAGAAGTGTAAATGTTTAGCCACATTCTGTTATTACCGCATTATTATAGCAGCGTCATCAAGTACTGTAACACTAGGACGTGCTACAGTTTGATATGTATGTTTGTATGTTATATTTATGAAAAATGCCAGTGAGAAGAAAAATGATGATAAATCAATGGTGCTGTAAAGGTTCTGTGTGTTTTCCCGAATGGTTTTTATATACATGCTTATTGGAAAAATGTATACTGTGGGTGAGGAACTATATACGGTTACTTCACTGACCTTGACTTGCACAATAAAAAACCCAAAAAGTCACAGAAGTAAAAGAAAACACTGTAATATGCTCCAATAAGACTCTGAGGGCTAAACAGAGGACTTATTACTAAATGATGAGATTTCAGTGTTGTAATAACATCTCTCACAAATTGATTATCTGCACTTTATTGTTGAGGTTAAGGAGCAGCAAAAGAGCAGATACTGGATGCAAATACTTTACATGCATTCAAACAAAGAAACGTGCATTCAGAGTCACATGCACAGGGAGAAGACAGTGCTTTTTGGAATAGAAATATCCTTTATTGTGAAATTCAGCTGTTCCAGCAGCAAAGTGACAGGCAGATGGAGCATTATTCATTTAACTAGCATGGTTAATGGCACTGAATATGTACAAAGATGATATATTCTTGTCTTTTTAAAATGATTTTTTCGACTCACTCCTGATTTGTTATTTACAGTGCAAATTGTTGCGTGTACAGCCTAAGATTAAAACACAAATAGACACAAACAAATAATACGTCGTCACATTTATCTTTACATTTATGTAACTTCATGTAAGAAAATCAACTTTGTGTAATCTGAATCCATTCAAAAGCGTCTTTGTTGCAGTTTATTGGCTACTGTGATGGTATTGACTTTGGGTAATCATAAATGCTCAGTCGTTCCCAAGTCCCGTTTTTGGTGTCCAGCCAGTTGCTGGGAGAATAGATCCCTATCTCTCCTTCCTCCACTTTCTCATTTTCCTCACCAGAAGGACAAAACTCTTCCTCCTCTGAGCTGCTTTTCCCGGCGCTGTCTCCCCTGTCGCGAAACTTCTCTTCATTAATATTCTTGTAGCAGAAACTGCAGATCCTCAGCTTTTTAGTGGGGTGGATGTGATCGATAACGGCACGTTGCTTGGAGCATGAATTGCAGACCAAGAAGCCGCAATTCCTGCAGTGGTGTCGACGATTGACCCCACTAAACTTTGTAGAGAGGCACCGCATGCATTTGCAAGCAGCCGGATCAGGAATCCAGGAAACAGCAAACTTCTTGGAAGGTTTGCAGCTGGTGCCCTGCATTAGGCTGGACCGGCATTCATTGATGTGCTCTATCCAGGCCTTCTTCTCCTCGTATGAAGGGGCGGACACAAAAAAAGACTTGCTCGGTGTTCGGATCAGCCACTGATGCTTGAATATGTCACTGTCCTCCAGGTCTTCCAGCTCAATGTCCTCTAAAATCATAGTGAATTTGATAACAACATAAAAATTACATGGATAAAATGGTATGAGCAGAAAGCTGAACATATGAAGTTAAATTAGCACAGCACACTTGCTATTTTCTACTTGCCAGTCATATTATGGACAGTATTCAATAGTGTTGGCTCTTCTTGAAGCTTTTGTCTATATTTCTTTCTCTTCAGTCATAAAATTGTTTTTTGGCAGTTTCACATTAATCTTCTCACAGTAGGTTAGCTGCAGGAAACGCAGATGAATGTCTCACCTAAAGGGATGATCTTCTGCTTTTTGTACCAGCGACCAGGCACAACAATGCTGCCGTACACCAGAATATCAGTGAAGAGGAAGAGGATTTTCTGCTGTATCTTCTTGCGACCCTGCTTAAACACAGTTCCCTCTCCGATTAGAATCCGGCCCGGCTTGGACAAGGGCTTCCCTGCTTGATGGAATGAACTCTCCACCGCCTGCACACGCTCTTGGTTCTCTCGTTCAAAGGTTGGGTGATCCATCATTTCTTTGGTGTGAACAAGTTGTGCAGCTTGATAGTGTCTGAACTCCAGAGTGCCTTTTTAAACTATTGGTGGTGATGTAACGGGGCGGGCCAAGTGACAAACATGTTATACTGGAAGGCAAGAAAAGGGAGTAGTGAGGCAGTACTTACTGGAAAAATAGAAACTGGTCAAACAAAACAATCAAGAAAGAAAGAACATTTAAAAAAAGTGGAGTCGTTATGGAAAGATTATACAGTATTACATATTTATAAGTTGCTTTAAACGAGGAAAGCTCCCTTTTGTGCAACAACAACTTTCACTTGCTATTTCCAAAACAATATCTTAATTCTTATTTGGCAGAAGAGTGCACGGTAAAATCAACAGTATGATTGTCTCCCTCTGCAGAGTCACTTCACAGAGAGGTGCAGGAATGTCAGAATTCTTTTCCCGTCCTTAATGAAAAAAACAAAATAAATTATGCTTGCACAACATTGCTCAATCAGTATGAGCATTTTTATGGAGAATGCGAACATAAGTTTTGACCCTTTGGGTTAGAGGTGGGATGCCCGGCAGGCTGACTTTATGATTCTTATCGCCTTGCTAAAAGACTTCTAGAGTGAGATGTTTTCATTTTTAAAGTTTTTTGTTTTAAAAGGTTTGTTTTGTTTTCTCCTCCTTGAATCGCTACCTTATCGTGGTGGAGGGGTTTGTGTGTCCCAGGGATCCCAGGGGCTATGTTGTCTGGGGGCTTTTGCCCCCTGGTAGGGTCTCCCATGGCAAATTGGTCCTGGGTGAGGGACCAGACAAAGAGCGATTCAGAAGACCCTTATGAAAAGGATATCGAGGGAACAGTTTACCCTGCCCGGGATAGGGTTACCGGGGCCCCGCCCTGGAGCCAGGCCCGGGGAGGGTGCCCGAGGGCAAACGTCTGGTGGCCGGGCCTTAGTCCATGAGGCCCGGCCGGGCACAGCCCGAAGGGGAGACATGGGCCCACCCGCAGGAGGCGCCATAGGGGTTGGGTGCATTGTGTGCCGGGTGGCGGCCAGGAGCGGAGGCCCTGGCGGACTGACCCCCGGCTGCCAAAACTGGCAATAGGGACATGGAATGTCACCTCTCTGGTGGGGAAGGAGCCTGAGTTAGTGCGTGAGGTTGAGAGGTACCGGCTAGATATAGTCGGGCTCACCTCTACGCATGGCTTGGGCTCTGGAACCAGTCTCCTGGAGAGGGGCTGGACTCTGTCTCAGTCTGGAGTTGCCCCTGGTGAGAGGCGGCGGGCTGGGGTGGGTATTCTAATATCCCCTTGGCTTGCTGCCGGTACGTTGGGGTTTTTCCCGGTGGACGAGAGGGTTTGTTCCCTGCGCCTTAGGGTCGGGGAACGGGTCCTGACTGTCATCTGTGCTTATGCGCCGAGTGGCAGTTCAGAGTACCCAGCCTTCTTAGAGTCCCTGGGGGGGGTGCTGGAAGGTGCTCCACCTGACCTGGAGACTCTGTTGTCCTGCTGGGAGACTTCAATGCTCACGTGGGTAACGACAGCGAGACCTGGAGGGGCGTGATTGGGAGGAACGGCCTCCCTGATCTGAACCCGAGCGGTGTTTTGTTATTGGACTTCTGTGCTAATCACAGTTTGGCCATAACGAACACCCTGTTCGAACATAAGAGTGTCCATAAGTGCACGTGGCACCAGGACGCTCTAGGCCGTAGGTCGATGATCGATTTTGTAATCGTATCACCAGACCTGCGACCATATGTTCTGGACACTCGGGTAAAGAGAGGGGCTGAGCTGTCAACTGATCACCACCTGGTGGTGAGTTGGATCAGGTGGCGGGGGAGGACGCTGGACAGACCTGGTGCACCTAAACGCGTAGTGAGGGTGTGCTGGGAACGTCTAGCAGAGGCCCCGGTCCGCGAGATCTTCAACGCACACCTCCGGCAGAGCTTCAACAGCATTCCGAGGGAGACTGGGGACATTGAGGCCGAATGGACCATGTTCAGCGTCTCCATTGCCGAAGCTGCTGCATTGAGCTGCGGCCACAAGGTGGTTGGTGTCTGCCGTGGTGGTAATCCCCGAACCAAATGGTGGACACCAGAGGTGAAGGGATCCACCAGGCTGAAGAAGGAGTCCTATCGGGCTTGGTTAACCTGTGGGACTCCGGAGGCAGCCGACAGGTATCGACAGGCCAAGCAGAATGCGGCTCGGTCAGTGGCTGAAGCAAAAACTCGGGTGTGGGAGGAGTTCGGGGAGGCCATGGAAAAAGACTTTCGGACTGCCTCGAAGAGATTCTGGCAAACCGTCAGGCGTCTCAGGAGGGGAAAGCGGTGCTCTACCTGCACTGTGTATAGTGCTGGCGGAGCGCTGCTGACGTCGACTGAGAAAATTGTCAGGCGGTGGAAGGAATACTTCGAGGACCTCCTTAATCCCACTGACACGTCTTCCAAGGAGGAAGCAGAGTCTGGGGATGAGGGGAATGACCCGCCAATTTCCGGGGGCGAGGTCACTGAGGCAGTTAAACAACTCCTTGGTGGCAGAGCCCCTGGTGTTGATGAGGTCCGCCCCGAGTTCCTGAAGGCTCTGGACGTTGTAGGGCTGTCTTGGTTGACACGCCTCTGCAATGTTGCGTGGAGATCAGGGGCAGTACCTGTGGACTGGCAGACCAGGGTGGTGGTCCCCATCTTTAAGAAGGGGGACCGGAGGGTGTGTTCCAACTACAGGGGGATCACACTCCTCAGCCTCCCTGGGAAAGTCTATGCCACGGTGCTGGAAAGGAGAGTTCGTCCGCTAGTCGAACCTCGGACACAGGAGGAACAATGCGGTTTTCGTCCTGGTCGCGGAACACTGGACCAGCTCTTTATCCTCTCCAGGATACTTGAGGGTGCATGGGAGTTTGCCCAACCAGTCTACATGTGTTTTGTGGACTTGGAGAAGGCATTCGACCGTGTCCCTCGGGGTGTCCTGTGGGAGGTGTTGCGGGAGTATGGGGTGTCTGGCCCATTGCTACGGGCCATTCGATCCCTATACGACCGTTGCAAGAGCTTGGTTCGCATTGCCGGCAATAAGTCGGACTCGTTCCCGGTGGGTGAAGCAGCGGGAATGAGGATCAGCACCTCCAAATCTGAGGCCATGGTTCTCAGCCGGAAAAGGGTGGAGTGCCCACTCCGGGTCGGGGATGAGTTCCTGCCCCAAGTGGAGGAATTCAAGTATCTTGGGGTCTTGTTCGCGAGTGATGGGAGAAGGGAGCCGGAGATCGACAGACGGATTGGGGCTGCAGCTGCAGTAATGCGGACGCTGCACCGGTCTGGCGTGGTGAAGAGGGAGCTGAGTGTAAAAGCGAAGCTCTCAATTTACCGGTCGATCTACGTCCCTACCCTCACCTATGGCCACGAGCTGTGGGTAGTGACCGAAAGAACGAGATCGCGGATACAAGCGGCAGAAATGAGCTTCCTTCGAAGGGTGGCTGGCCTCTCCCTTAGAGATAGGGTGAGAAGTTCGGCCATCCGGGAGGGGCTCGGAGTAGAGCAGCTGCTGCTCCACATCGAAAAGAGCCAGCTGAGGTGGTTCGGGCATCTGACAAGGATGCCCGAACCACCTCCTGGGTGAGGTGTTCCAGGCATGTCCCACCGGGAGGAGGCCCCGGGGCAGACCCAGGACACGCTGGAGAGATTATATCTCTCGGCTGGCCTGGGAACGCCTTGGTATTCCCCCGGATAAGCTGGAGGAGGTGGCTGGGGAGAGAGAGGTCTGGGCCTCTTTGCTTAGGCTGCTGCCCCCGCGACCCGGCCTCGGATAAAGCGGATGAAGATGGATGGATGGATGGAAGTTTTTTGCTTTTCCATATTCTCACGGACCTTAGAAAAAAGAAGCATTTTTAACTTTTTATTTTGTGTTTTGTTTTTGTTTTTAGCTCTAACTCATGCAATGTGACGTTTTATGTCAGGGTAACCTGTAAAATGCTTCTTGATGAAACAACAGATTAAAATGGAATAACAAAGCAATCAAAGAGTTAAAATTCATAGTAAAACAGGTTATGAAACTCAGCCAGCCACATGTAAAACAAACACAGTGCACTGCTTTATGCTGCCAAGCCCTTGGCCTCTTTAATTCAGTTCTAAATATAGAAACTAACTATGCAAATTAGGCAGACAGGAGGTATTTATTTCATGCCTAAAGGCTTCTATGGGGTGTGCACAAGGCATAATTCCTGGATGTTTCTGTTATCGCAAAGGGGTAAACAGTTGCCAGTAAAATTGTCAGTTGTGGACTGAAAGTAGAAGATAACCTATTTATTAATGAATAAATAAAAACAATGCACAACAATCCGATTGTTCAGTCTGACGTCACTAGCCGTGTCTGGACCTAAACTCTGCTGCAGGTCCATATATCAAACGATCACTATGGCATTACTGAGAGTTGAAAAACTGTCTAAAGTCTTTCATCTTTAATAAAATGATCAGCGTTCTGCTCTACCAGGTGTAATAATTGAGTTTAACATCCAGGCATCCATGAAAACGGAATTTATGATATTTAACGGAGTTAGAAGTTAGCAGGAAGTTAGCTCGCTAGCTTCTATCTAAATACAATATAGTATGTCCTGACTGCGGCGGTTTGGAAACAAATTAAAACGTACAGCTCTGTTATCACTTCCAACATAAATGAAGACAGAAAACTAAACAGCAGTGACGTTTGTAGGGTTACTGAAGTTGGGCTAGCTGGTATATAATGATGTGCTACGTGACTGCTAGCGACACAGCTATGTTAGCATAATATAAGCATGCTAACTTTTTTTCCCACTCGATAAAAGTTAACGTGAGTGTTCTCGGTGGTCAGGAACAAATGTAATCGCATGGCAGGATGCTGTAAAAGGACCAAACTCCAGCCAGGAGAACAACTGAGATAATCCATCCACAATACGAGGTTAGTCATTCATATACTGCTGCATGGGCTGAGCTGTAGTTACATCCTAAGGTTTTAAAAACTGAGCTTAAATAAATGATTAGCGGTAATAAAAGCCGAGGGAGGTCAACAGTGATCACTGACTGTTTTAGGAGCTTTTTGAGATCAAATAGAAGAAAATACATAACATTAAGCACGTTAACAACACAAAAGCCATATTAAACGCAGACTACTTTAGGCCCGGAAGTAGGATTCGTCGTGTCATCACTGAACAACCAGATAAATAATGAACAATTATTAACTCTTTTTTTTTTTTTTGCCTGTACTTTAACAATGGGGCGATCGTGGCTCAAGAGTTGGGAGTTCAGGAGTTCGCCTTGTAATCGGAAGGTTGCCGGTTTGAGCCCCGGCTTGGACAGTCTCGGTCGTTGTGTCCTTGGGCAAGACACTTCACCCGTTGCTTACTGGTGGTGGTCAGAGGGCCCGGTGGCGCCAGTGTCCGGCAGCCTCGCCTCTGTCAGTGCGCCCCAGGGTGGCTGTGGCTACAATGTAGCTTGCCATCACCAGTGTGTGAATGGGTGGATGACTGGTTGTGTAAAGCGCTTTGGGGTCCTTAGGGACTAGAAAAGCACTATACAAATACAGGCCATTTACCAATCAGAATTGTTGTCTGAAGGCCACGAAGGATGCCCAACGGATTAATTTTTTCAAGTGGAGAAGATATGGTAATGCCATATTGGTCCACTTGATTGGATCTATTTAATTTAATTTTATTACAAATTGGACAGACAATTAGACAGAAAGAAAGACAGAAAGAAAGAAAGGGAAAATTAAAAATAGAGGTGAAGGAGGACAGTAAGACAAGACACTGAGAAAATCCATTGGATCACCTGTTACAAGGAGAAAAAAGAAAACAAACAACAAGAGAACAACACAATACAGAGATCAAAGACAACAACCTAGATACGTGTAAGTAACACTAAATACTAAATATTAAATTGTCGAGCAGCACGCAAGACTGACAGTGAACAATATGCTTTAAGGTAGCAGCCAAGGAAGATATAGTTTGTCTGTGAGCAAGCTTGAGTTCAAAAGGTTTATCCATGTAACGATCTGTTAGAGGGTGTGGGGAGACATAGCCCTGCCCCCCAAAGCATGAAGCAGGCATGGACCCAGGCCCAGACATCCAGAGGCCCACCAGAGTGTGAAAGCCCAAAGAGGACCACCGGAGAGGCAACCGCGCCGGAAAGAGCTGAGGAGAGCTCCAGATGTGAGGTCACCTAGGAGCTACGGTGCAGAAGCCACAGGGGGCTGCGGTGACGAGCCCGCAGCCAGTTGTGCCAGAGCAGATTGAGCACAGGTTCCAGAGGTCCGAGGGAACCCCACCCCCCGGAAGGGGCCTGACCTGGCCCTGCCAAGCAGCTGCTGGGAGTGAGCCGGGTACATACCTGAGCGCCCAGTCCCGGACATCAACCACCAAGGCACCGACGGCTAAAGGCATCAGCCACCGGCAGGGAGTGTCGTGGGTGGAGACAGCCCTCCACACCTGGGGGGGGGCCTGAGATGTTCCCAGAGAGGAGGAGGTGGAGAGTCAACCGGACACACACCAGACACAAGCTTACATTCCCACCCTCATGCAAACAAATACAAATACTCAGCACTCGCCCAATGTGGAGAAAAACAGTAATGAACACCCATTCACACTCTCCAAACGTACTCTATACTCCCAGGTCCAGGTATCACCGCCCTCAGGGGGGCAATCAGCCCCCTGACCCAGGAGATGTTACCCTTTTCCCTGGGGTGGAGGCAAGCAGACTGCCCCCGGCCCAGCAGCCGCAGGGATGGCCCAGCGTCCCAGACCCCGACCATACTGTCAACTCCTCCCAGGCCCCTGCCCCCAGTAAGCAACCATTAACTATTAAATATATTGCGTTAATTTGTAGCCACTAGTTAGCTCAGCACAAAAACAGCGCACGTGGAAATGAGCTAGCCTTGTTCTTTTTGTTTCTAACAATTAAATGCAACATGTCAGTCTATTAATTATTATGCGGATAAAGCACATGTGCTTCGGATTTCACTTTTAATTTGCTCAGATTCTGGACTCTATAAGCAGTTCAGCTATGTATCCCCCTGCTAGGGGGTTCTGTATCAGGCTGGAGAGGCCCCAAAAGTGAACATTTAATCGTTTAAATGTGAGGAAGCCAGAGTACCCGGAGAGAACCCAAGCAAACACGGGGAGAACATACAACCACAACACAGAAAGACCCCAGCCTGATGGTGGAATCGAACTCGGGACCTTCTTGCTGTGAGACAACAGTGCGGCCCATCTCATCCTATGCATCTTATCTCAGGTTACCATTAACAACAATGCTGACGTACACCAAATTACCACTGAAGAGTGAGAATATTTTCTGATGCGCTTGATCAGAATAGTTCCTTCTCCAATGAGATCCAGCCTGGTTTAAACCAGGGCACTGTTGTGGTTTGGAATGAATTCGCCACGGCCTGGATAAGTTTACGGTTCTCTCATTCAAAGCGCAACTCATCCATCATGTCTTTGGTATGAACAAGTTGTGCTGCTCAAGAGTCTCAGCTCAGGCTTTAAAAGCTTGCCAGTAAGTTGGGTTTTCAGAATGACAAAAATGTTATGTAAGTGTTTTGGAGTTTGTACATGCTTTGTCTCTAGGGGCCACAGTAATATAGAGCCGACTCATAACAATCACAACAGTGTAAGGGATATTTAAGGCAAAGTAAGGGGATCAACAAAGTCATAACGAATATTTGCTTGGAAGCTTACAGAGTTGTTAAGATATTTATTTCTGAGTATCAGGGAGGCAGAATTTATTATTTGTGCTGTCACACTAGAAGAATTGTCAAATCTTATGCTGCTGTACATTTAATTTAAAAATCACAACCAAAATGTGTTAAAAATGTATTTTATATGTGCAGAGAGACATGTTCTCATACTGAAGATATTCTGTTTGATCTTCTCATGGACCTCAGAAAAAAAAGGTCAAAAAAAGTGTTTTAGTATAAGGCACAAAATGAATGTAGATAAAAGCAAAAACAGGTTAAAGGAAATAATGATGCAATGCTCTGTAGGAAGCAGGAAACGCCGACAGTTTCAAAGTCAAACATGCGTGAGACTTGTTGAGTAGCTCAGCTGGTTCATTTAAAAATAAACACACTGCTGCAAAGTCCTGTTGGCATGTGCATATCTTAATGAGGGAAAACAAATGCCAGTAACATTGCCAGTAAGTTGCTCTGGACTGACAGGAAGTAAAAGATGATCTATTTATTATCGAATGAATAAAACATTTTACAACAGTAAACGGTGAAGTAGCTATATGACTGGAAACGTTTGTTTTTGCTTTTTTTTCTTTACTGCTCCTATGAAAATGTGGTAAATATATCTATGCTGTCATGTGAAAGAAGAAAGTATGTCCTCTTTCGAGTCTAAAGTTTTACATATCACATTGTTTAAAAAAAAGAACTGTAACAGTGACATATGACATAATAAAAACGAAATCAAAATGCAGACAAGTCATATTTGTTCAGTCCTTTTTCCTCTTCTACTGTCACAACTGTAAACATTTAATGTGCTAAATGAGGCCTGTAGAGACTGAAATGTAGATCATGGGTTTGTTCCATTTTTGCACTTTCTGACCTTGGTGGGAATTTGCTGGGATCTCCACTCCAGAGCTCCAGACCAGCAAACTGCAAAAAACTTTTTTTTTCTTTAACAACACAACACTTTAACAACACTTTAACAACACAATAATGTAATCTACGATCTAAGTTTCAAAGACAAACATGTTGGGAAACTTGTTTAGTCAGCCACCTGATTCGAAAAACAAAATACCTAAATGCTCCTCTGTGCAGGTTAAATAATAAGTCAGCTGTAATTAAACACCTCTAAATGTAACAATGCAAAACAGAAAGAAGCAGCATGGTGGTGGTTTTTAAAACTTTTAAAACTACGGTACGGCATCACTAACCATACATCTACATCTGTTTAGGTTCATCTCATCTCGCATCAACCTGATGGATTTTTCTTTGTATTAATAGAGAAACTGATCAAAAAGTAAGAAACAGAAGCAGAACGAAGGTACCACAGAGTCGAACATTCACAAACATATTCACGTGCGTACACATTCACACATTGTCTATGATTTGTTTTTCTGCTTGTCTCAGTTTTATTTATGATTTGTGGCATATAGACAACTCATTCTGTGCACCTTGTCTCAGCTATGTTAACTGTGCTATCTCTGTCATCAATTGCTTTCTGCACAGCCAAACATAAACACCAAGAAGAAAACAAGCGAACTACCGGAATACAAAGGAAGAAATTACATCATGATGCACAATAGACCCGTCCGACTGGACACCCCGGTGCTGCCGGGATGATGTCGGGAATGCACAGATCTATCAAAGGAAACAAACAGACGGGGAATCACATGGCACAAAAGCTTCAGAGTTTCAGCGATTTTCTTTTGTGTGAAAATGTTTAAATAAATCATGAACCACATTTCTGAGCCACTCTCAGGCCCTGTTTACCGTGGTCACTGATATGTAGGAATACCCTTTTGATAAAGGAGTAGGACTGGATCACTTTAGTCTGAGAAATGTGATTTTTAAAGTTACTGCAAACTGTATTCACTAAAAGTATTCTTTAAAAAAAAAAAAGCAAACTGAATACCTTAAAAGAACTGCAATGTTATATTATAGAGATGATAAAGGTTCATTAGCCTTACATATAATATAGCCTAATAGGGACATCTAGTGGCTAAAACTTGTCAAATCTGCTTCATGAGTTACGTGAATGATTCCTAATCCAATACAACAAATAAGGCTTTAGAAAACAGCACACACAGCAGAATGATATTCATTTTTATTCCGTTTCAACTCTACAGGCGGAGAAAAATGACAGAATTACAGAGATATTCTTGAAGGTGCAGTTAGGAAAGAAAGTAAATCCACCTGCTGGTGTTTGGTTTCTTCCAGTCTGATCCGTCTGCCACACTTTTAGACAAAGAAAAAGCCGAGCTCAGAGGTGGCAATGCAAGAAAAAAGGCAGCTCTGGTGCGCAGTCAGCTGTAGCCTCTAATAGGGGATTGGTCCATAGTAGGCAGTGTAGGCGGCGATGATGCCGTTTATGTCCATCATGTGCTCACAAGCCACGTTGGCCTCACACACTTCTCTCAGGCTGAATGGAGGAGAGAGGACACACACACAGTTACTTATGATGTTTCATACCTTCATGAAAACTTTCCATATCCAACCCAACCCTATTAAAGATAAGAACATGTCTAAAAACATGCAGCAATAAGGTTTGTAGATAAGGTGTGAGATACCTCTCCAGCTGTACCAAGGATAACTGTCCAGCAGCTCTCTTCTGCCTCACCACCGTGGAGGCCTGCTCCCTCTCCACAAACAAACCTGCACATCACAGTCATAAGACATCTGTCAACCTGCTGTTGTTTATGAAAAAAATTTTTTTTTTTTGTAAAGATCAGTATAGCATAAAAACAAAAAAAGTCATAGAGAAAAAACAACAAACAACAAAAAACAAGAGTATAGAATATTTTTTGCAAAAAATCATTCATCATTCATCATTCTTGGTATATCATTTCACTCATGCAGTGCCTGAAAGTTCGAACCCCTTCTCCATTAAACTCTGGACGAATAAACTAATATTAATCATACCCTCCTCAGCAGGGTTGTCACCAGCAGGCTGAGGGTCGGTGGCAGCATCTATCAAACAGAAGGGGAAAAATAAGAACAGACTAACTTTAAAAAACTAATTTAGTTTAAAGGTTTAAGGTTAAAAAATTACATTGCAAATATTGCTACAGCTCTTACCCGAAGCGACACAGATAACTACCAAGAAGCAGAGAGCCAGGATAGCCACGGTCTTCATCTTTTCTTTCTTTTTCAGCCTTCAGTTTAAGGGAAAATGGCCCGAGCTGTATCACTCACTCTCTCCGTCTTTCCTTCTCTTAGACATATATATGTAAAAACACACTCGGTTTATAGATGTAGCCCTTGTGTGACATGGATATGTGATTGGTTAGGGAATCATGTATCACACACCCACACAGATGCAGAAATACACACCTCTGCAAAAATGAAGTATATATATATGTATGTGTAAAAAAAGAAAGAAAGAAAAGGGCATCCACACTCACAGCGTTGCAGAATAAGGGGTCCAAAAGGTGGGCAATGTTTTAAAGCATAGGTGAGGAGCCACAAATATATGCCACTGGAAGGATCTTTCAATCAACATTATTT
This sequence comes from Maylandia zebra, assembly GCF_041146795.1. Classification (NCBI taxonomy): domain Eukaryota; kingdom Metazoa; phylum Chordata; class Actinopteri; order Cichliformes; family Cichlidae; genus Maylandia; species Maylandia zebra. Next base: position 11,453,974 of record NC_135170.1, on the reverse strand, counting down.
TACAGCTTCATTTGACCTACTTACCAGATTTGTGTTAAGAATCACAGTTTCCTTTTCCTCATCTTTGCAAAATTTGCAGTTATCTCTGTTAAAATAAAAAACAAACAAAAAGGAGACAAAAAACAGAAAGAATGAAATCAAATCAAATCACTGTCACCGATATCTCATCATACGTAGTGGTAGTAATATAAAATTTAATGAACTCTTTCAGGAAAGCAGCTCGGACAGGTCAGACTTTTAAAGCGCCCACACACTTGTACATTTAGTTCAGTAAGTGCATGAGGCAGAGAAAAACCATGGCTTACTCACTAAAAAGGAAAAACCACTGTCCCACATTATGCTGCATTATTTTAATCTGAGGGCTTTCTTTTTATTGCAAACCACAGTGATTTCCTACATAGAGAAAGCAACATTTAGAAACAACCATGTTTGTTTGAAGCTTTGTAGACGGGCCATTTAAATGTGCACAGATATTTTTACCACAACAAGTGGGTGGTTCGACAGTTAAGCAGAGGAAAGCTGCATGATGTCGAGTGGAACATGTCGTTTGATTTTTAATGAAAACAAGACTTCCCACAAGCAAAGTGCCTAATACTCTCATGCCACTCCTAAAATGTAATCCTTTCCTGACACCATGACACCCCCCTCCTCCAATCCCTCTCTCAGCAGCAAGACATCTCCCCCCCTCCCCTCCTCCTAAACATCTCCCAGTGTCACAGTGGATCAGGTCAGGAGACAACTGAGGAAGCTTCGCCCCAGAAAGGCAGCAGGCCCAGACAAGGTGTGTCCTAGGATGCTAAAGGCGTGTGCTGCTGAACTTGGGGAGCTGCTACAACGAGTCTTCAACCTCAGTCTGCGACTGGGGAGAGTGCCCGTCCTATGGAAGACATCCTGCATCGTCCCGGTCCCCAAAAAGAACCGGCCCAATGAGCTGAATGACTTCCGACCGGTGGCACTGACGTCACATCTTATGAAGACTCTAGAGCGGCTCTTCCTCAACCTCCTCCGACCACAGGTACAACATGCCCAGGACCCACTACAGTTTGCATACAAGGCGGGTGTCGGAGTGGAGGATGCCATCCTGTACCTCCTACACAGAGCCCACTCACACCTGGATGGGGGAAAAGGCACGGTCAGCATCCTGTTTCTTGACTTTTCCAGTGCCTTTAATACCATCCGGCCCTGTATGCTTCAGGAAAAACTGAACAGGATGGAGGTGGACCCCTGCCTGGTCGCTTGGATCTCCGACTACCTCACCGACAGACCACAGTACGTCAGGCTGAAGGACATCACGTCTGACACAGTGGTCAGCAGCACAGGAGCACCACAGGGAACTGTGCTGTCCCCTCTTCTCTTCACCCTGTACACCTCTGACTTCTGCTACAACTCTGAATTATGCCACATTCAGAAGTTTGCAGACGACACAGCCATCATGGGGTGTATCTGGGATGATCAGGAAGAAGAGTACAGAAGTCTGGTGAGGAACTTTGTCGCATGGAGTCACACAAACCACCTGCAACTCAACACCTCAAAGACTAAGGAACTGGTTGTGGACTTCGGGAGGTCTAGAGCAGGTCCACTGCCGGTTCAGATAGAGGGGGAGGAGGTGGAGGTGGTCAACAAGTACAAGTACCTCGGGCTGTGGGTGGACAATAAACTGGACTGGTCATGCAACACAGAGCACCTGTATAAAAAAGCACAAAGCCGACTGTACTTCCTCAGGAGGCTGAGGTCTTTTAACATCTGCAGGAAGCTCCTGAGGATGTTTTACCAGTCGGTGGTTGCTGGAGTACTTTTCTATGCTGTGGTGTGCTGGGGGAGCAGCACAGCAAAGAAGGACTCATCCAGGCTGGAGAAACTGATCAGGAAGGCTAGCTCTGTGGTCGGCATGAAGCTGGACACTCTGGTGACAGTGGCAGAGAAAAGGACATTAAAGAAACTGATGGACATTATGGACAATGCTGGGCATCCTCTGCACACGGCCATTAACAACCAGAAGAGTCTGTTCAGTGACAGGTTGCTTCTCCCCAAGACAAGAACTAACAGACTTAAAAACTCCTTTGTCCCACACGCCATCAGACTGTTTAACTCCTCCCTGGAGGGGAGAGGGAGGGGAAACAGGAGGACAAAGGAGGGGGGAACAACTAAGCTGTAGTGCCTCTTCACCTCACTGTGCAATACCTTGTGCAATACTTTTGTAAATAGTCAACGGTGCAATAGACTCAATACTTGAAATGTGCAATTCACTTGTATTTTTATTTTTTATTCCTATTTATTCTATTTATCCCCTTCGTATATTTTATTTATATTGTCTCTGTATTTATATGTGTGTGTGTGTGTGTGTGTGTGTGTGTGTGTGTGTGTGTGTGTGTGTGTGTGTGTGTGTGTGTGTGTGTGTATATATATATAATATTCTGTAACTCTGTAACTTCTGTCGGTGCTGTGCTTTTTTGGAAATCGAATTTCCCAGAGGAACCCACCCGAGGGATTAATAAAGTTCTATCTTATCTTATCTTATCTTATCTTATCTTTTGTGGGGTACACATCAAACATCTTTTGTTTCAAGCAGACACTGCAGGATTACCTGTGGTTCGGCAGCTCCTCTCTTGATGTCACACGATATTAGCAGGGTGGGCAGAACATTCACACTGTTGGGGGATCCTCATATACCAGGGTTATAGTTGTGGGTTGGTGCTATCATAGCTTTGCAGAGCAGATCTACATGCTGTAGCTCTGTACAGTCACTAGGAGGCAGTGTGAAAAATATGTGGCATAACCTGTAAGAGGTGAAAGTCAAGTGAAAAAGTGTTAAAATCAATCTGTCTGCTGTAGGCATCGTCTATGTTTCTCACACTGCTTTTTTTTTTAATGTTCTGCATGTCTTCCTCTTTGTGGTGATATACCACTCCAGTTTAACTAAACTTTCAATAAATATTCATCCTACACATAGCATCATCACAACTTGGCTGTGTTTTGTTCTAAGGTGTGAAAAAAAGAAGGCAACCAAACCAAAAACAAGGTATGGGTCCTCACCAGGGGTCAAGGGTGAAACCACAATGAGCGTTTGCGTCTGAGGAACTGCTGAGATTTGAACATGCTGGGTACCATGACTGGAATCACTGAGAACCTACACAGATGTTATGCACTGTTAGTTTTGTCAGATTATTGCATGCAAGCACTTGGCATTGTTTGCTCACCAAAATTATGTGCTCTGCAACACGAAAAATCCTACATCAAATTAGCCTCCAGCTTTAACATAGGCAAACATAGCCTTCTTTAACTGGTCTCAGCTGTGCTGGCTTGTTAACTGTGTTCAGCTGTTGGTGTACCTTGCTAAACAGTTCACTACCTAGAACCTTCAGGAAAGTTGTACCTGGAAAACTTGCGTTGGCACCAGACCAGGTGATGTGGATAGGAAAACGGCTTTGACAGGGGACATTTGAGTCAAGTCACTTTGCTATTACATAAAACTGAAAAAGAAAATGTGTTTCCACTAACACTTGCAATGCATAATTACAAACATGCACACAAAGTACACTCACAGAGACCACAGTTACAAAAGTAGACCACATGTCTTAGGAGGTAGAGAGAAAGAGGAGAGACTTTTGTATAGGTGCAGAAGTCGATCACTGAGTTCTCCACACACTAGGACAGCTGACTGTGAGCGCACGATATCTTTAACATTGCAATTCCCATTTGTTTTGCAGCTTTTGAGTACAGTCACGACTCAAATAGTACAACTAGCTGCACAAGCTGATGAATAACACGTTTTTAGTTTCAAAGAAGCATGACAGATACGTCCTAAATCTGACTTGCATCCATCCACTCAATGTCCTCCTCAGTCATACGACTCACCACGACTGCTGCAGAAATGATAGTAGTTGACTGAATTTAACTGAAAAATTAAACGCAGCTTGCACTTCAGTAACTTATCAGCAATGTGGTTGTTTTTCACATCCTTGGAAACAATGGCAGCTGTTTTCCATTCGTGAACTAGAGCCTTGTTGATCAAATCTTGGTATTTGGCTTTCTTCAGGTGGTGAGAGATAACTAACCCGCCCTCCCAGGTCATTTCAAGTTCAGTTATTAAGATTTTTTTGTGCTTCAGGACCATAGAATCAAGTTTAATCAGAGGAAGGTCACAGAGGTCTTTCTGTCCTCCTTAGGTCAACTCGCATTTTTCCAGTCACAAGTTTAGAAAGGACGACATTGATCTGTTGTTTCTTGCCTTTGACCCTCTGTAGGCTGTCTGTGTCCACTTGCACATTTTTGTAAGGACCATATCGTGCCTCCAGCTGTAACAGCTGTTTTAAGAGATCTAGTCGTGGTACCCTGGATTACCTCCAAGGTTAGCGATCACATGGTAGTTTAATGGTGTACTAGAAATCATAATGTCAATGCTCTACTGAATACCGTCCCAGTAACACAAACATATCATTTTTATTTTCAAAGCTGAGCCTTTTAAGTTCACTTTGTGACATGGATGCCCTTTGTTGCTATTTCTAACTAGAGATTTCGAAGCTGGACCGGTCCGGACAGTAGTAGAGCATATGGGTTGTAATTTCACAGTCTGGGTCAATGCTGGTGCCTTTTGTCTCGTTTCAGTGACAGACTACAAGGATTTACCCTCAGGACAATTATAATTATACACTTTCGTGGCCATGTGGCAGCACAGACAGACAAACACCCAGTATAACTGTCATTTTACTTCTACAGCATTTTGACATCTGCCATGTGCTGAGCTGTCCTTGTGTCTGTCTGCACATGTGCAGTACATTCTTCTCAAGACTGCAAGAGACCAGACACCGACAGTGCATACTGAAATCATAATGTAACTCCTCAACACGTCAGTTGTGTAACAACGCATTCAATCAGGTTCTGTAGAGCTTTTTAGATACTTGTACTTGATTTCTTCCCATTTTACTGCACTATGTACTTCTGCTGCACTACATTACTGTACTTTGTTTTATAGAAGCACTCACCAGATTTACATTTGAATTCTAAACCATGTGATAAACACTAGAATAACCAAGTGGTTTCCAGTATTTATAGACTGTTTGTGTTAAAGTGGGCTTCTTACATTTATATAATTTCCTTGGGGATTAATAAAGTATTCTGATTCTTGTAATGTGTCTCATATTTATGCACAAGGCCGTATTTAACTTTCCTAATGGTTCTTAAGCACTCCCAAATATTGTTATATTACATATAACATCTGGCATATATTGAAAAACACTGAGAATCCCCAAAGTTCTCACAAACTCATGTGGCAAGCAAATTGCAAAAACAGGATTAAGACCAAACCCATTAAAAGTCATTATATTTGTTTATTGACAGCATAAGTAAGTGGAGATTGTAAGAAATGGTTAGCGGAAAGTGAGCCAAACGCTTCACTCGAGCATATCCCGTAAAGCCCATAAATGCTGGGATCATGCAGTGATACTTGATAAAAGTCATCCTGAGATTACACAAGAAACAGGCTGTAAATTTCTACATGAATATAATGATGGGCTGCTGTGTGATTTGAGCCACATTGACTGGAAGTTCTGGTGTTTATATATAAAAAACAGTTTTCTTGCCAAAAGAGCCCACAAAAACAATTACATAAATTATCTAAAAACTGATGATATGTGGACTAAAGGACCAGATGATAATGAGACTTTTGCATGTGAGGTCCAGCTTAGTATCGGCGAGTCACAGCAGGCCGCCGTGGTTGACTTCTAGCGCCAAAGTATCTGTTGTAGGCCTGCTGGGCACCGTGGTGATAGGCATAGAAGCGGCAGGGGGAGTAGTCCTCGCAGATCTCTGCGCGTCTTTCTGCTGGAGACTTGAATGTCCTGGGAATTAAAACAAGAAGGTTTTCAAAATGAAGAAAAGTAGAGGAACTCTAAACAGAAATGAATTTAATAATTCTCTTTTATCCTGCACTCCAGGCTCTGTGTTTGTGTCTGTGGATTCTTGAAGCACATGTAGATGTTTAATGGTCCAATTAGGCTTTGTCTTAATGAGGCACAGTGCCGTATATGTATGGCAAGCATGCATTTTCTGTGGGTTTGTGGTTTTAAACATGCAGGAGATAAAGTGCTCTGCATTGCATGCCTGCCCATGGTTTTAGGTTTTACCTCCTGAAGTTGTAACTGCCGAAGCCATTCCCTCTGGATGGGATGTATATGTTGCCTCTCTGTGGTGGGATGAATGAGTTGGCTCGGTTTGGAGGCACAAACAAATCTGAAACCACAAAACTTTACTAGTGGGAAAATTTGATTTCAATCAGCATCTGGCATGCCGGTCATGCAGCAGATCAGGTGAAACAAGGGCTGAGGGCATGTTAGTAAAGACTAAATGAGGATTAAATACATCACATTTGTTATAATGGCATGCATGTTTTTCCAGAACCGAGAAACAACATTTCAGTCACCTTCAGTGGATTCTGTGCTTTCATGAGACTCTACGGGAAAAACATGGAATCGGGTTAATCATAAATGATGAATGTCTTATTACATTTTGTTATGTTGCAGGTTATGAATAAATAATGGCTGCCGAGCGATAGCAAAGTGAGGGCGTCTGGGAGGATCTATACCATAGCAGACGCAGAGAGAGACTGCAGCACAGAGTGCCAGAAGACGAAGAAGGCTCCTCATCCTGGGGTTTGTTTATCTGCCTGCCTGCTGGAAACAAAGCAGACAAGTATTTTTGGTAAGTCGTGGTAGTGCTGAAGTAAGAGTTAGATAGGCAGTAGGGAAAAAATAGAAAAAAATGAGACAAAATAAGGCAAAGGGAAGGATGCAGAACACTTTTTTGCATTTTGAGGGTGGGTAAACAGACCAAAACCTCAAGCTGGGGTAAAAAGTGACAACATTTCTGTGGGTTTTGTGCAGATAAACAACCAATATATGAAAAAAATCTCTGTGCATGCTGGCACAGTGCTGCAGATTTTTTTTTAATGGAACAAACACAAAACCACAGATATGAGTCAAAAAGTCTTTTCACTGTGCTGGCCTTAGGTTGAGGCCAATCTGCACCACGCAATGAAACCTCAGGTTGCAAGGAAGAACCGTAAGAGAATAGCTGTGGCCAAGAGGAGCTGCTTAACAGCCAGCGAATGAACAGACTGGAATTATGAAGTTGAGGGTGGCTCGGGGTGTACGCTCGCACCGCACGTGTCTACATGTAAACACTCAACGTGTAAGTGTGAGTGACCTGAGGTAGGGTAAGTGCCACCTGTATAAACAGCAGTGCCAGATGTCTGCAGAAAAGCTTTCATCCCCACGTTCTGTTTGTGGGATTTGGATGGAGCGCTTGTTTCGGCAGCGCTCTTTTTCACCATCAATAGCAGCTTTCATTATACATTCAGAAGCACACACACACACTGACACATGATCCCCTCAGGCATATTTGTCTGCAGTGTAAGCCAGACCCACAGTGGGCACAGAAACAGCGAGCCTGGGGCCTAAAGTTCAAAAAGCGACTCCCAAAGACTGGCAAGGATAGCTAAGTGAGTGAGTGTGTGTGTGTGTGTGTGTGTGTGTGTGTGTGTGTGTGTGTGTGTGTGTGTGTGTGTGTGTGTGTGTGTGTGTGTGTGTGGTGCTGACAAGAGTGTCTACAGAGTTTAATGCCTGTCTGAGTCTCAATAGGGGTCCTAGTGAAGTCCCAGCTTCCTTCCCTGCAGACAGAATGTGCACACATCATTGGAAAAAGCCAAAGAACCAAGATGAGGGTGTACATTAAAAACTCTTTAACAAAAAGAGGAGGGCCACAGGCCTACTTTTCTACCGTATTTTCATTGGCAGATAATTGAAAAAAAAAAAAAAGTAAAGTACTATAAAAATAGTCACAAAATAAAAGCTACGTTTGCCTGATTGTGTTCAAAACTCAAAACTTCTCCTACTTTTCACCTGCAAAGAGTTTTAAGAGATCATTTGCTGTAATTTACTTACCTTGAAGGAAAATTATGGAGTGATGGAAACTGTCTCAATACTTTCTCCTCAGGAACATTTCCTAATTCCTCATGGCAAAGCTTTTTATACTCATCTCTGTCCCCCCACCCCTTCATTTTTCTGTCTCCATCCACCTCCCTTTTAGTCCTCGCAATTTCTCCTCCCTTCCCTTACTATCACCCCACACCCACCCACCCACCCACCCACCGTTTTTTCTACCAGTTAATAAGACCGGGGTATTAGCTCACTCTCTCCCCAACTCCTACGCTTTTACCGAAATAAACTGAGAACTGAGAACTGGAGAAAAACAAGCCGGGGGTAAACAGAGAGACAGAGAAGAGGGTGAGGGAAAGGGTGGCACGATGACAACTAAGCTGCTTCATAGTAGGTACATGATAATATTTGCCACTGTTTGCCAGCATGCCTGCATGATATGAGAGATAACAAAAAAGTTCAGATAAAACATGAAATGGTTGCAGATTGTGATCTAAATATGTCTCTGAGAGCACAGAAATAGCACATACGACAGTGCTGGTCTTTACTTTAAATCTTCCCGTTGCCAAGCACATTTTTAATAAATGGTTTAAAGGAGAAGCATTTATGATTGTGGTCAGCAATAACTGTAACTCTTCTTTTGCGCTACCATAAAAGAAGTCCACTGTGTAAACAGATAATAAGTGACACTGAAGTAAAGCACAACTTTAGTAATAGTCAGTGTTTCCCTGCGGAGAAGTCTGAATAAAAAGAAATAAAAACCCACATATATGAATCAATGTGTATGCCCTTAAATCAGCTTGCTGTAGTGCGAGCCATTTGGTGGGGTTTGGATCGTTAAAGTAAAGTGAGTAGGTTGTTATCGAGAGCAGACTGGAGATGTTTCAAGGGAAATTTTATGAAAGGAAGCTATTGTATAATAGTGGAAGGGGTTTTCCATCAGAAGGAGAACATGTGGGGCTCTGGGTTAGTGCGAGAGTGTAAGGTATCACACATAAATTTAGTAGAAGTTAGTAGAAGTAGAAGACCCTGAGTTTTAAGAAAACATAATTAACTGTGTTTTTGTCTTCAGCCCCTGTCTAAGAATGCTATGGATGTTCCCTTTCATTGTTATGAAAACGGTGCAAAGCATTTTGCTGAAAAAGGACACCAACATAGATTTGCCAAAACTGCAGTTTCTCAAATGCCCACTTGACGGTGGCTCCAGTGTTAAAATGCTAACCTTTACTGCAGAAAAAAGCATGTTCATGAAAACATGTCTTGGTCTCTATATTCAGTTTTACCCTGCTAACAAGTGTGCATTAATTTATTTTATATATTGCCTGTTTTAATATTGTTAAAACTCAAGTTTTACATCATTATAGGCAATCACTGAAACAGACCTGTATATAAAAGATGGACAACTGTGCTGTGACCCACTGATTTTGAACTCTGGATTTTGAAGGTGCTCTTCCCATCACGATGTTGGAGTTTTGAAGACAGAAATTCCATATTTGAAAGCTGGAATGTTTGGGGGTGTCAAAATTTGTAGGCTGCATCCTCCCGAGGACCCGGCCTTCGCCGTGTATGTGGGCCAGGTCCTCCAAAAGCCGGGTTGGCCGGAAGTGAGCGGCTGTGAAATTGGACGGTCTAGCATTCAGTTTTGCGTCACTAGCTGTCTCACTAGAGTTTAATAAACTCAGCTGCCTGCTCCTTGCTATCTAAAATATAACAGGAAAGTGGCGTAGTTCTGTTTAATCAGTTTTCTGTTTGACATTTATTCAGCTGTGATCTCAGCCAAACCGATTTACTCTTGAACAAATAAAACACTGAAAAAAAGGCAAACAATAACATTGTTAAGGTATCGAAGTGACTTATATATCATGTTTAACCTGAGTAGCAAAAGACCGCGGGAGGTCTGAAAACAATGTGCCGGGAGTTCGCTGTTCTAGCTATTGAGCTGGTGGGTAACAGACATCTCCAAAAACGTCAGAGCACTTTTGCAAATATGTGATGTCTTGATAAATCGAGCAGATATTTGACGTTTAAAAAGCTACATTCTCGCCTGAAACATCTTAAAAGTTTATTTTGTGACCCAGAAAGAGTAATAAGAGTAATATTAAAACTAAGTAGCCGCTGCCATTGTTGGAAACTGGAATTGGCTGGCCCACGCTATGAATTCTGGGATATGGTGGGCTACGAAGGATACACCCGACCCAGCCTTTGAATCTGGGGAAAAGGAGGACGCATTTGTTGACTGCATTTAAAGGAGTCTAGGAATTTGGACAGCCTTTGTCGCATTGCTGTGACATAATCGGCCTACAAATGAGGCCTCAGTAGGATGCAGCCTATGAATTTGGACACCCCCTTCGTGCATTAGCTAATGCTAGCAAGCTAGGTTAGCATGCTGCATGTCACACAGATGAATGAATGAAGCACTTTCGCTCATCAAAACTAACACACAATCATCTGTGATGGTCTGCATCGTGCAGTCAGCCATGATACTAACAGTCGTGACAAAGAGATTCAGTTCAGCTGTTAGCTGAGGTCCACTGATTAGCTCTATCTTTAAACACTGGGAGTCTTGTCAGTCCAAATAGCCGCGACCCTACATCCAGAATCCAAATAGATGAATCAGTTGTTGTGAAGGAGCAAACTATCCACACAGGTAAACCTTTTTTGTAGGCTGAAAACAAGCTTATTAATTTTCTAAAGTTGGACATTTTCACATGGGAGTCAATTGGATTTGACTCATTTTAGGAATCAGAAGCCTTTTTTGGCACTTCTGCAATTACTTTATTTTTCAGCCACACAGGCAGCCACTTGACTGGACCTCTCCACTGGGTTTGTGGTATTGGCACCTTTTAGAGTATTTTTAATGCAATTATCTGGTAAAGAATGTGGCCTACTGTGAGGATAATTACACTAGCAGCCCATCCGAAAAGCTGTTGCTTCAGTTTCAGTGGGTGAAAATTTAGTATTTAAGTGTTTTATAGCAGTTTGTTTGAACACACCAAGCTAATCAGTAGGTATCTTTGTTAATTTGATGTACCTGTACAGCTCGCAGTGCCGCTTCTAACCAGCCTTTTTGTCTGGCTCCAAAAAGACACCAAGGGCCAATGGAGACCACTAGCTAATGGGTGACTTCACTGTGGCATCACATTGCATCTTTTATATAGTGTATGATCCTATAATCATATAGTTAACACCTGCTCAAGTTCACCTCAGGTGTATTTAAAGCAGGAGCAGGATTTAAATTGATATATAGTGGGCTGGCCAATCTATTAAGTAGATCATATCTACCGAAGCATGCGTGCATAAGTCGCACTTCATCAGACAGCTCTCCAAAGGCACCTACATTAAAGTTAACATTGCAGTTACACAATACCCCTATAGTGCCTATCTGAGAGTTATGTAACACCACCATCACATTTGACTCAGCCAGAGCTCTCTGTGAATAGCTGAGGTAGAATCCGCCTTCACCAATGATAAACAAATCCAAACAGGAGGTCAGCCTATGCCAGGAACCAGTGCGGCTCAGACAGACAGATAAACATTAAGACAGACATAACGATAGAGATAAGAAGAAGAGGGGTGCTTGGGTTCAAAAAAGCAGAAAGAGAGAAACTGAGTCAGATGGTGCAGGGACAGAGAAAGCACATGTTGCTGTGGTTGGATGTTTTTGGCACTTCGTCTGCAGACACATTCAGTGATGTGGTCATATTAGGCTGTTAACTGTGGAACCGCTGAGCTGCAGCTCCGATCTCTTTCCACACGACAAAAACGAGGGGAATAAAAGTGAATGAGAGGGATTTGTCTTTAGTCTCCATATTTTTAGTTGTTTGCATGTTAAGGGGGGGATTTGGAGATTTTGGAGGCTTGCTAGTTAACAGCTCTAAATTTGCTCTTAAATTTGGAGACGGGCAAAAGGGGATCAGATGGGTGATTGAGATGAGGCGGAGAGGAAAAAAGCTGTCAGATGTTCTCTGTTTTGTTCCAGTCATGCTACCCCAGTGTTTTCTCTCTGACAATTGATAATCCTTTGATAATCTTGTGGTACTTTTCCCTCTTCTTATCTCACTCTCTTTTCTGCAAGTTCCTGTCCTGACCTGTCACCTCCTTGGTCACACCAGGGCACAACAACATCAACAACAAAACACACACTATCTATCTCCAGAGAAATATTTAAATTGCACGTTAGGAGAGCCAGAATCATGTTTTTGTAAGCAGCGAAGTGTGCCAGAGTCCCAGACGCACAAAAACTGGAAAAACAGGATGGGAGTCAACTGGCGGGACTGGTGCATGACTGCTGTGAGTAATACGGTTCACCTGTATGGCACATCTGTGCTTGAACTGGCGATAGTTTGAATTAAATGTGGTTTTAATGAAATCGAGTAGGAGGGAGACACAGAACAAGCTTGAGGGAGGAAAATTTCTGCATCAGACTCAGTTGATTCTGAACATATGATAGCAAGAGACATGTCCGTGCAAGGCGTGCAGGAAACTGGTGGGAGGAAGGAGGAAAGAATGAACGCTCGGCCGAAGGAAATTGAAAGGAAAAAAATAAATAGATTAAATGAAAGAATGAGCGTGGAGTTCATAATTAAGAGAAGGCCACAAATGTGTACGCTAACCAAGTCGTGTCTGCATAAACACATATTGTAACCTAATTGGGCAGGGTTGCATTTCCCTCAGTGGGCGAGCAGGTGAACCTCAGGCTGCTCTGCGGCTCGCTCGGTCAGAGCGGGCAGAGCGCAGGCAAACACTCGTTCCATATTTTTGTTCCTGCTATTTTTACCCTTTCCTTCCTTAACGGGCATTGCTGTGATTCACTTTACGTTCTGTTTGAAAACAGTAGACACATTAAGGAGTGAGTGACTCACACTGAGTCAATGAAAACATCATGTGATGTAAGCTCATTCCCCGGCCCTACCCGTGGGATGGCCGAGGGATCCGGCCAGACTGGATGAAGGACAGACATTAGTCAGGGCTGTCCTCCTCTGATGGCTGTGAATTTTGCCATGTGAACGTTAACAAAACTTTCTACGGATTTATTGATGTTGCATAATACCGACATCCAGCAGGGCACACACATCTTCAGGTGTGTCAGTTTTTACTGATGATATATATATGTATATATATATATATATATATATATATATATATATATATATATATATATATATATATATGTATATACAGTGGGGCAAAAAAGTATTTAGTCAGCCACCGATTGTGCAAGTTCCCCCACTTAAAATGATGACAGAGGTCAGTAATTTGCACCAGAGGTACACTTCAACTGTGAGAGACAGAATGTGAAAAAAAAAATCCATGAATCCACATGGTAGGATTTGTAAAGAATTTATTCGTAAATCAGGGTGGAAAATAAGTATTTGGTCAATAACAAAAATACAACTCAATACTTTGTAACATAACCTTTGTTGGCAATAACAGAGGTCAAACGTTTACTATAGGTCTTTACCAGGTTTGCACACACAGTAGCTGGTATTTTGGCCCATTCCTCCATGCAGATCTTCTCGAGAGCAGTGATGCTTTGGGGCTGTCGCCGAGCAACACGGACTTTCAACTCCCGCCACAGATTTTCTATGGGGTTGAGGTCTGGAGACTGGCTAGGCCACTCCAGGACTTTCAAATGCTTCTTACGGAGCCACTCCTTTGTTGCCCGGGCGGTGTGTTTTGGATCATTGTCGTGTTGGAAGACCCAGCCTCGTTTCATCTTCAAAGTTCTCACTGATGGAAGGAGGTTTTGGCTCAAAATCTCACGATACATGGCCCCATTCATTCTGTCCTTAACACGGATCAGTCGTCCTGTCCCCTTGGCAGAAAAACAGCCCCATAGCATGATGTTTCCACCCCCATGCATCACAGTAGGTATGGTGTTCTTGGGATGCAACTCAGTATTCTTCGTCCTCCAAACACGACGAGTTGAGTTTATACCAAAAAGTTCTACTTTGGTTTCATCTGACCACATGACATTCTCCCAATCCTCTGCTGTATCATCCATGTGCTCTCTGGCAAACTTCAGACGGGCCTGGACGTGCACTGGCTTCAGCAGCGGAACACGTCTGGCACTGCGGGATTTGATTCCCTGCCGTTGTAGTGTGTTACTGATGGTGACCTTTGTTACTTTGGTCCCGGCTCTCTGCAGGTCATTCACCAGGTCCCCCCGTGTGGTTCTGGGATCTTGCTCACCGTTCTCATGATCATTTTGACCCCACGGGATGAGATCTTGCGTGGAGCCCCAGATCGTGGGAGATTATCAGTGGTCTTGTATGTCTTCCATTTTCTGATGATTGCTCCCACAGTTGATTTTTTCACACAAGCTGCTTGCCTATTGTAGATTCACTCTTCCCAGTCTGGTGCAGGTCTACAATACTTTTCCTGGTGTCCTTCGAAAGCTCTTTGGTCTTGGCCATGGCGGAGTTTGGAGTCTGACTGTTTGAGGCTGTGGACAGGTGTCTTTTATACAGATGATGGGTTCAAACAGGTGCCATTCATACAGGTAACGAGTGGGGGACAGAAAAGCTTCTTACAGAAGACGTTACAGGTCTGTGAGAGCCAGAGATTTTCCTTGTTTGAGGTGACCAAATACTTATTTTCCACCCTGATTTACGAATAAATTCTTTACAAATCCTACCATGTGAATTCATGGATTTTTTTTTCACATTCTGTCTCTCACAGTTGAAGCGTACCTCTGGTGCAAATTACTGACCTCTGTCATCATTTTAAGTGGGGGAACTTGCACAATTGGTGGCTGACTAAATACTTTTTTGCCCCACTGTATGTATGTATATATATATATATATGTATATATATATATATATATATATATATATATATATATATATATATATATATATATATATATATATCTCAGAATCACAACATATTTACAAAATACAGTGCACATATACAGTTCAGGATCCTGACCCAGCCTCAGAGATCTTGATCCACCAGCATGCCCTGCCTCTATATGCAGCAAAAAAAGAAGAAGAAAAAGAAGTCATTAATATAATATTTTCCTTGCAGCACTGACTTGAATTTAGGTTTAGTACATTGCTGTCATAAAAAAATAAGGGAATCCCAAGGCAATAAAAAATACTGAAAAATAAGGCACTGGTGGAGAAAGCTGACTTCTTAAAGTCATAGGACTGCATAGTGCTGGCTGGTTTTGGTGCATCTGAATGTCTGTATGGATCTGAAGCAGGAGAAAGTAGCAGGTTATGGAGGGTGGGGGGGGTTGGGGGGGGGGGGGTGAAGTGTTTGTTTTAAAGGACTTACTCCTGCCTTTCCATTACTATATATTCAGTGGGCCCTTCATTAGGTACACTTTGCAGGTAGAGTTTGGACCCACTTTGGCTTCAATCAGACAGCTATGAATATAAAGGGATGGACATAACAAACCTGAGGGGAGCTGTGGTGATGGCACTATGGGGTTCAAAGTGTGACAAGTAAACATTCTCCTCATCATTATGTCACCAGGCTGAACCACAAGGCAGGCTGGATCCATGCTTTCATGTCGTTTG
Source organism: Maylandia zebra (assembly GCF_041146795.1). Lineage (NCBI taxonomy): Eukaryota > Metazoa > Chordata > Actinopteri > Cichliformes > Cichlidae > Maylandia > Maylandia zebra. Next base: position 11,438,517 of record NC_135170.1, on the reverse strand, counting down.
TGCAAAATGACTCCACCCGAAAGTTCATCATACCAGGCAGGTTACAATCTGCTGGCAGGAGCATCACCCAGTGTGGTCTTCTGCTGCTGTAGCTCATCTGCCCTGAGTTGTTGCCATGTGACTGGCTGATTAGCCCTTACCCTCCATGCAACAGCCCTGCTCCGCTCCTGAAACCTGAAGTAGAAAAACTATATACACAGGCTGCTTTCTTGAACCTCTGTCAGTGTGCTTCATGGGATATTTACAGTAGACTGCTGTTTTTCTCATATTAATGCTTAACAAAGAACCAAATGAGCATATTCCCCCTAAATGTCTTTGAATTTCACCTTTGCATCTCTAAAAATTACACATCAACTAAAAAGCTAATCATCTGACTTTCCTTTCCTGCACCTGCCTATATCTATGATGCCAACCAGTGCTAATGATGAAGACAGTGTAATCGAAGATGTATGATGCATTTCTCTGTCTAAATCAGTATTTAAGGTGGGCTTCAGGGTTGCAAACTGCAAATGAGGCATTATATTTATGCTCTCATAATCAGGATGTCCTTCTCTCAAACACTGGAATCACAGTTGAACTCCAAAACAAAAATCATGTTTCCTGCTTCAAGCTAAAAGGTGGAGAAATGAGAGACAGCATGGGGAATCCTGGTGTCTTAGCTCTTGCTCTTCATCTCCTGTAATCTCTCTTATTGCAGGGAGATCACATAAGTACACACAACTCCAATTAGGAAATAGTTTACCTTGATACCAGAGCATAGCATCAGGTTGAGTCCTGCATAATTTGGGCTTTAATCTCTGGTGAGGGGTCGGTTTCACAGATAGTTGCATAACAGGTTTTTATTTGTGTACCTTGGAAAAAAAAACACTTGGGAAAAAAGGCTATATGTTAGCTTTGGTGTTACATTTATTGCACACAGGCTAAATTGTTGAAATATGTCTTGTTAATAAAGGGGGTCAAATAAGGAACCTTTGCTGCATGCTTGTGTGCATCTAACTGTGTGGGAGCGCATGTTTCTGTTTCTGCATAGCTGTGCATCGTCTGGGTCTAGTTCTCATAAGAGCACCATCCAGCTTTTTCCCTTTTATGTGCTGTTTACTTTAGTATCCCACTCCACCAGAGACACACACTCTGCCGTGGAGCCAAGTCCAACAAACAGACCTGCGGGGTTTGTGACCAGCATCCACCCAGCCTGCAAAGAAGTTCACACGTAAATCCACCGAACGACAGACACCACAAAGCGATCGCAGACTGTGGCTCTGTAAGCAATGTGAGAGAATGCCATGAGCATTTTGCCCTAAGCCCACGGAGGAATTTTCTCAACCAAGATGAGACAGTGATTGTTATGCATGACCACGAACGCCCTAAATGCAACAATCTGCTCGGCGTCTCTTAAGTAACAAGCAACTTCTCTTGTCTCATCTTTCTGCCTCTTTCCTCCTGCTTCTACCTGCCTTTCTTGCGGCCACACATTCCACTTCTCTTACACACTTTTCTTATCAGGTTGTCTGCCATTTTTTTTAGAAAAATGTCAAATGGTCCCAGTTGCCACTGTTGCCTTGCATCCTCCCCTCTTGGCTCTGTGTTCCTGCTAATTATCCAAAGCTGAATTCTTGGACTGTACATTGGTACATGGGGGTTCTGAAATAGAACTTTACACATGACCTTCAAGCTGTCCCCCATCAATCAAAGTATATAACTATGCAGAAACATTCATATGAAATGTTTGGGAATGTTTGTTGGCCTAGAGACCTGTTGGTGATCCCTGGACAACCTCCCATTGTTAGGGAAAAATGGGATTCCTGACTTGGTTGGTGAGTGATTGCTCGCTGTCTCAGGGTGAAAACAGTCACAAAAAGGTGCAGTTGCTTTTGTCGCTGCAGATATTTATTCATTTTAATGCACCACATAGAACTAGACTATTTATTGTATTTTTTGAACTAAGTTGTCTACTGCAGAAACGCTCAAACAGAGCTTCAGAAACCAGTGGATGGTTTCAAAGTAGTTGCAGCCATCTTTTACATCCTCTTTGTCTTGAAACCAATTTGTTTCAAAACATACAACTTTTACTCTGAAAGTAAACGTCTCGAGTTCTGGTTTACATCACGCTCTTCACAGTTTTACAACAGCTAAGTGAATTTTTGCTGCGTGTTTGCAGACATGTTGCAATTAGGTTTTTGGTACAGCACGATGTATGCAACCAATTTGCATAGAATTGGCAAGCAACATCCCATAACCACTTGCCAAGGTAATGGTTACAGACTGGTCTCTAGACCTGCGTTACTGGGACTAACATGCTTTTTAGGTGATCGCAGGTCTAATCTCTATAATTAATTGCTGTTGCCCGTGTTCATGTGACGGCACCATACTACCATAGCAATTTGTTATCTTGCTTCCTTCTGTTGCTGTACTTTTTCTTTTATTCACCCTCTGATATTTCAGCTTCATTTAATCGCCTGATTTTGTTAGGCATGCTCTCTCATTCTCCTCGCCAGTAACTTTGTGTCTGCTCTCTTTATCTGTCCTTTTCACCCCAGCTTTCTATCTTTTCTCTTTCCCTTCGTGGCAGCAAGGCTCGGTTACTGTAATCACATGCATGCAGCCACTAACACAACAGGCCAAGCAGTAAACCGGTACTTCGTCTGCAAAGGACTTGTGACACGCATGCAGCTACTGGCACAAAGGGTCGAGGACCCATAGCTGGACCTAACAACCTCTGTGAGCTCTTTCAGATGTACATTCCTCTAGCTGTTGTCTTATTTTACATGGACACGCTCAGTGAGGAAACGTGTACAGCTTCAAACGTCTGCCGATTTAACTTGCTGCGCTTCAAAATGTTCTCATTCACCAAAGTAAGCAAATTGCAGAGTGTGTACTTTGGACTTTTACATTGTTAGAGGGCAGCTTCCTGTGAAGCACTTAAATAAAGCCTTGGGATTTTTTTTAAATTATTAGTATTTTTAATTGAAATAAATTCAAAAATCATGATATCACAATGAGCCACAGATGTCTGAGTTTGGTGCCATCTGGCAAAGGTTAGTGTGCTCACAATCACAGTGAACTAATCTGGTAAACATGAGCTAGTAATCTAAAGTAATCCAGAGAGAGATTGTTCTAGCAAGCAGTGCCAAACCCACAAGCTCGTCATTTTTCTGTCTGGGATAGGATAAGGGGGGAAAGTAATTTGTTCTAATAAACTGTTAACAAAAAAGCCTCTAAAAGCTTTACTTCCACCATCAAAGCTTAACGTACAAATATTCACCATGGAAGAGCCTTGGTTGTGTCAGGAGTCAGGATGTCTAGCATTAGAAAATTACCTTCAAGCAGGGTTAGAGGTCTGAAATATGAAGCAAGAATAGGGGCTTGGCAAGGTAACTTCAGGTATGACCCTGAACTTTCAACATTATGAAAGTAGTGAAAGCCTCTGGAGAACTTTAAATGGCTAAATTACCTCCTCAACATGTCTTAAATCAGCTGTGTTGGATCAAGGACACATCGAAAACCTGCAGGACACCGGCCCTCGAGGCCTGGAGTTGCCCACCCCTGAGTTAGTAGAAGTAGGGCTGTGGGGGGGTCACAGCATAAACTCAAAATGCAACTTTATAGCTGTCAGATGAGAAAATAAACAAAGTCCAAAACACAACCTGAAAACAAAAACCAGGGAATCTGGAGAAGGTGAGCACACAGCACTGAGGGACAACACGACACAGAGACAGTTTATATGGTAAATGGTAAATGGCCTGTATTTGTATAGCGCTTTTCTAGTCCCTAAGGACCCCAAAGCGCTTTACACAACCTGTCATCCACCCATTCACACACACATTCACACACTGGTGATGGCAAGCTACATTGTAGCCACAGCCACCCTGGGGCGCACTGACAGAGGCGAGGCTGCCGGACACTGGCGCCACCGGGCCCTCTGACCACCACCACAAGATAATGAGGCTATGGGGAAAACAGGTGGGAGACACAGCAGGAACAAATCAGGGATAACAAAACAAGGGGAAGTTAAATAAAATGCAAACCACAAGAGACCGCCAAAATAAAACTACTAATCAACTGCACCAAAACAAAGACTTAACAGACAAATTTAACATGGAAAGAGAGAAAGACAACCAATCGTGAGCACAAGGAAATCCAAACAACATTAAGGGAAAACCATGAACATAAACTACTTCCCAAAACCCCAAAAGGTATAATAAACTCTCAAATCTCTGAATCCAAGACTGAGGGACCATAATAGAGATTTGTAGGAGGAGCTTTGGTGCAAGCAAGTTTTAATTTTAAAAAAATCTTTAATAGAGACATTAAGTTAAAACAGCAAATCTTTCTCCTTCCTTTCTCACCATGTAAGAGGCTGCAGCTGAAAGAACAAGATGAAAGTGATGTTATTCACATCAAACAACATAACTTGTTCATTTAACATGCAGATCATAGCAGATCCATTGACTACATGTCCTAACAAAAGAGCTGCAACTGACAAGTCTGTTAACACAGTCACAGCACTGGTAGTAGTAGTGCTTGGTTTAATTTGACCTGCTCATTTTTCAAATTTTTTATATTATTTTTTATTATGGTTTGAATTTCTTTGTAAAAAAGTGCCACTGTGCTGCCTTTAGATTTATCCGTGTCTGTGATTGGTCACATGCTGTCAACGCCTCCTTTTTCACACGAATGCAGTCGCAGCTTCATAGATCAGGAAACTCTGGGTTGAATTATTGACTTGAGAACAACCTTCGTGTGACTGCTGAGCCAGATTACTGATATTAAGGTAAAGTCAGGAAAGGACGATACACACTGAGTGTGTAACACTTGCTTTGTACTGCAGAAGTTGCAGGAAAAAATGCAGCTCCTCCTGCAGCCACTTGAGGCCGTATCCAAAAGTGAGCTCAGTCCCCACAGACTTGACGAACATTATAGAGATGAAATTAACACGTTTGCACCATGTTATTAAAATATGATTTAAAGCACAGAAGTGGAACTTTTTAATGTGAATCAATCTGCAATAAAGTTATGTGACACATGTGTCTGAGCTTTTCTGATGTAAAGAGAAAATGAATGGAAAACATTCATTTTTGAAAACTGGGATCGTAGTCAACATGAGCAATATTTGTCTATCTAACTATTCACATTGCTACAAGATGAGTCATGAGGTCTATACCCCTGGTTTCCTGTTTAGGTAGCGCTCTCCGGTCTCTCTGAGCTGTGGCTGAATGTTAGGCTTCTTTTATAATAAACACCAACATGGGTGGACGGTGTGCACTTCAAATGGTAAATGGTAAATGGCCTGCATTTGTATAGCGCTTTTCTAGTCCCTAAGGACGATACACACTGAGTGTGTAACACTTGCTTTGTACTGCAGAAGTTGCAGGAAAAAATGCAGCTCCTCCTGCAGCCACTTGAGGCCTTCACTTTATTTATTCTGTCCAAGGCACATGCAGTGTTCAGTACTCAGCCAAACCATAAACAGCAGCACGTAGAAACCAAACTTTTGCAAGAAGCTTTAACACGGAGCTGAAATGTTACACATAAAATGATAAAGTGCTATAACTGATAATGAAATAATCACCACTCATGCTCTCCTCCTTGAATCGCTACCTTATCGTGGTGGAGGGGTTTGTGTGTCCCAGGGATCCCAGGGGCTATGTTGTCTGGGGGCTTTTGCCCCCTGGTAGGGTCTCCCATGGCAAACTGGTCCTGGGTGAGGGACCAGACAAAGAGCGATTCAGAAGACCCCCATGAAAAGAATATCGAGGGAACAGTTTACCCTGCCCGGGATAGGGTTACCGGGGCCCCGCCCTGGAGCCAGGCCCGGGGAGGGTGCCCGAGGGCGAGCGTCTGGTGGCCGGGCCTTAGTCCATGGGGCCCGGCCGGGCACAGCCCGAAGAGGAGACATGGGCCCATCCTCCCGCAGGCCCACCACCCGCAGGAGGCGCCATAGGGGTCGGGTGCATTGTGAGCCGGGTGGCGGCCAGGAGCGGAGGCCCTGGCGGACCGACCCCCGGCTGCCAAGACTGGCAATAGGGACATGGAATGTCACCTCTCTGGTGGGGAAGGAGCCTGAGTTGGTGCGTGAGGTTGAGAGGTACCGGCTAGATATAGTTGGGCTCACCTCTACGCATTGTCTGGGCTCTGGAACCAGTCTCCTGGAGAGGGGCTGGACTCTGTCTCAGTCTGGAGTTGCCCCTGGTGAGAGGCGGCGGGCTGGGGTGGGTATTCTTATATCCCCTCGGCTTGCTGCCGGTACGTTGGGGTTTTTCCCGGTGGACGAGAGGGTTTGTTCCCTGCGCCTTAGGGTCGGGGAACGGGTCCTGACTGTCATCTGCGCTTATGCGCCGAGTGGCAGTTCGGAGTACCCAGCCTTCTTAGAGTCCCTGGGGGGGTGCTGGAAGGTGCTCCACCTGACCTGGAGACTCTGTTGTCCTGCTGGGAGACTTCAATGCTCACGTGGGTAACGACAGCGAGACCTGGAGGGGCGTGATTGGGAGGAACGGCCTCCCTGATCTGAACCCGAGCGGTGCTTTGTTATTGGACTTCTGTGCTAATCACAGTTTGGCCATAACGAACACCCTGTTCGAACATAAGAGTGTCCATAAGTGCACGTGGCACCAGGATGCTCTAGGCCGTAGGTCGATGATCGATTTTGTAATCGTATCACCAGACCTGCGACCATATGTTCTGGACACTCGGGTAAAGAGAGGGGCTGAGCTGTCAACTGATCACCACCTGGTGGTGAGTTGGATCAGGTGGCGGGGGAGGACGCTGGACAGACCTGGTGCACCTAAACGCGTAGTGAGGGTGTGCTGGGAACGTCTAGCAGAGGCCCCAGTCCGCGAGATCTTCAACGCACACCTCCGGCAGAGCTTCAACAGCATTCCGAGGGAGACTGGGGACATTGAGTCCGAATGGACCATGTTCAGCGTCTCCATTGCCGAAGCTGCTGCATTGAGCTGCGGCCGCAAGGTGGTTGGTGCCTGCCGTGGTGGTAATCCCCGAACCAAATGGTGGACACCAGAGGTGAAGGGAGCCACCAGGCTGAAGAAGGAGGCCTATCGGGCTTGGTTAGCCTGTGGGACTCCGGAGGCAGCCGACAGGTATCGACAGGCCAAGCGGAATGCGGCTCGGGCAGTGGCTGAAGCAAAAACTCGGGTGTGGGAGGAGTTCGGAGAGGCCATGGAAAAAGACTTTCGGACTGCCTCGAAGAGATTCTGGCAAACCGTCAGGCGTCTCAGGAGGGGAAAGCGGTGCTCTACCTGCACTGTGTATAGTGCTGGCGGAGCGCTGTTGACGTCGACTGAGAAAATTGTCGGGCGGTGGAAGGAATACTTCGAGGACCTCCTTAATCCCACTGACACGTCTTCCGGGGAGGAAGCAGAGTCTGGGGATGAGGGGTGTGACCCACCGATTTCCGGGGGCGAGGTCACTGAGGCAGTTAAACAACTCCTTGGTGGCAGAGCCCCTGGTGTCCTGAAGGCTCTGGACGTTGTAGGGCTGTCTTGGTTGACACGTCTCTGCAATGTTGCGTGGAGATCAGGGGCAGTACCTGTGGACTGGCAGACCGGGGTGGTGGTCCCCATCTTCAAGAAGGGGGACCGGAGGGTGTGTTCCAACTACAGGGGGATCACACTCCTCAGCCTCCCCGGGAAAGTCTATGCCAGGGTGCTGGAGAGGAGGGTTCGTCCGCTAGTCGAACCTCGGATACAGGAGGAACAATGCGGTTTTCGTCCTGGTCGCGGAACACTGGACCAGCTCTTTGTCCTCTCGAGGATACTTGAGGGTGCATGGGAGTTTGCCCAACCAGTCTACATGTGTTTTGTGGACCTGGAGAAGGCATTCGACCGTGTCCCTCGGGGCGTCCTGTGGGAGGTGTTGCGCGAGTATGGGGTGTCTGGCCCATTGCTACGGGCCATTCAATCCCTATACAACCGTTGCAAGAGCTTGGTTCGCATTGCCGGCAATAAGTCGGACTCGTTCCCGGTGGGTGATGGGCTCCGCCAAGGCTGCCCTTTGTCTCCAGTTCTGTTCATAATTTTTATGGACAGGATTTCTAGGCGCAGCCAAGTGGCGGAGGGCTTTCGCTTTGGTGGCCTCAGAATCTCATCTCTGATTTTTGCGGATGATGTGGTTCTGTTGGCTTCATCGGGTGAGGGCCTCCAGCTCGCACTGGAGCGGTTCGCAGCCGAGTGTAACGCAGCGGGAATGAGGATCAGCACCTCCAAATCTGAGGCCATGGTTCTCAGCCGGAAAAGGGTGGAGTGCCCACTCCGGGTCGGGGATGAGTTCCTGCCCCAAGTGGAGGAGTTCAAGTATCTCGGGGTCTTGTTCGCGAGTGATGGGAGAAGGGAGCTGGAGATCGACAGACGGATTGGGGCTGCGGCTGCAGTAATGCGGACGCTGCACCGGTCAGTCGTGGTGAAGAGGGAGCTGAGTGTAAAAGCGAAGCTCTCAATTTACCGGTCGATCTACGTCCCTACCCTCACCTATGGCCACGAGCTGTGGGTAGTGACCGAAAGAACGAGATCGCGGATACAAGCGGCGGAAATGAGCTTCCTCCGAAGGGTGGCTGGCCTCTCCCTTAGAGATAGGGTGAGAAGTTCGGCCATCCGGGAGGGGCTTAGAGTAGAGCAGCTGCTGCTCCACATCGAAAGGAGCCAGCTGAGGTGGTTCGGGCATCTGGCAAGGATGCCCCCTGGGCGCCTCCTGGGCGAGGTGTTCCAGGCATGTCCCACCGGGAGGAGGCCCCGGGGCAGACCCAGGACACGCTGGAGAGATTATATCTCTCGGCTGGCCTGGGAACGCCTTGGTATTCCCCCGGACAAGCTGGAGGAGGTGGCTGGGGAGAGGGAGGTCTGGACCTCTTTGCTTAGGCTGCTACCCCCGCGACCCGACCTCGGATAAGCGGATGAAGATGGATGGATGGATCACCACTGATGCATCAGCGTGTGGGTGATAGTAAAAAAAAGCACTTGGGGTCTTGTAGCCTTAAGAAGAGAATACACTTTTATAAGTACCAGTCCATTTACCATTTACAGTACATATTATAATCCAGATCAATGCACAGTTTTATCTATGCATGTATTTATAAGTAAAGTAAGCATACATCAGGTTTTAGCAGAAGATCCCCTGTGCACTGTTTACAAAGTGTAGATATTATTGTGCAGAAGAGTGCAAGTTCAGCTTGTCCACGAAACCACTTTATTTATTCATAGCTGACTGTGGTATGCATGAAAAATGTATAATGCTGAGCTTTGACCAAAAATGCAGCAGTGAGAAACTTTAGTAATCTGTCCTCTTTAACCTCCCCTGAAACTAGAAGTGGTTTTCACCTGCCTGCTGTGCTGAACGGAGGGACTCTCTGAGTGTGTCCATACTGTGCCCCCTACTGGTGGAAGAGAGTAATTACCGGTACACGAATGTGACTCTTATCTTCCTGTTTATTTTCAGAGCACATAAATAAAACAGATGTAATACAGAGAGCTAGTTGATTGAACTGCAGCTGAGTGAGTGAGCTCAGAGACTTTCTTCATTCTCACCTGCTGGTTCTGCAAATCCTCAGTTAAACCTTTATTTACTTATTGTGTCCTCTCTCCAGTATTTCTTTTAAAATAAGAAAGCCACCAAGTGATCACCACGAGAACCTTTATTTTAGACTGATTTGTGTGAGTGCTGCAAAAACCCAGTTCCCACACAGTGCCAATATGGACGTTTCTCCTTCTGAATTGTCTTCTGAGACTATTCCTCAGAGTCTTTGCATGTCTCTAGACTTTTATGCTATTAGACTCAATGAGTGCCTCGCTGTTAGTCTGTCTCTCCGTAGCTTTCCTGACCTCCGCCTGACTGCCTGAGAGCTGCCTGCTAGTAATGAGATATTAGCACTGACAGCGGTATCTGGGGTGGGGTGGAAAGTGCTATTCCCTCTTCTCTTTTCTCTTCTCCTGGAGCACCATTGCAAAAGTTTTTTACCTCTCCCTCTCAAAAGGAATCGCAGCATCTCTTTCTCATCTTTTTCTTTCCACCTCTTTTCTTTGTTCAGTCTTTCCTTTGCTTCTCACAATATATTCTTTTTTTCCCTCATCCTTCTGCGTATTGCCGCAATTTGAGTGAAGAAGAGGTTCCAATCTATATGTAACCATAAATACTGGAGCAAAAATGTGTCTGGCTCTTTGATGTGTGGTGTAAATATGCAAATAAATGTCCCCAGTGGACACATTTGTGGAATAGAGTAACACAGGATGGATGGCCTGATGTAAAAGGTCCCGGCATTTTAAAAATAATTTAATATTAGATTCCAGGAGTTGCATTTTTCACTTTAGACGACCAAAAGTACTCTGTGGGGAGTTGGCAGTAACAGATTTGATAGAGCCATAAGCAAAACGCCCACACTGAAGGAAACACAGGGCTGCTTGGAGCCACCTTTTCAGTGCCATTCTGTAGGTGCAACAGTAATCTCAGCTGTTGAATGTCAGTATATATAGCAGAAAACAGGCTGCAGAGCTGCCTCAGATGTCTTCCTGCCTTCTCTGAGATTCAAAAATCTGGTGTCATGTTAATATTCTCTGGTAATCAAGTGTCAGTAAATTTTTGGTTGACACTCCAACATAGAGTAACACATCCCCACTATCAATAAATGGAAAATTAACCCTTTCATGCATAGTGGTCACTACAGTGGACAGCTATTTAAATGCTGTCTTCTTGTATTTGTGTCAATGTTGATAGTGTACTTGCACATAAACCACTACATTGGACTCTGATGTGTCACTCCATACCCTGCCACCCACTGGTCATTTAATGTTACTGTAGATGTATGATGTGTTTCATTGTAATTATTGTTATTTAACCCTGTCATGCATAAATTATGACAACCTCAATAAGGATTTTTTTTAAGTATTTTTATTCATCTTTAGGCATGAAAAGCTGAATAAAAATACTTAAGAAAAAAGTCCTGATTGAGGTTGTCATAATTCATGCATGACAGAGTTAAATTCAGGTAACAAACACCATATGGGCACAAGTATTCGGACATATACACATTACACCTGCAGCAGCTTTTATGACATCCTCACTCCACTGGTATTAATATAGATATGGTCTCCCTTCCTGTTGCAGCTATAAAAGCTTCTACTCCTCTCAGAAGTCTTACTAGATTTCCGAGGGAGGCTTCCCCCCCCCCCCCCCCCCCCCCCCATTCATCCAATCTCAGTTCTATTTCCTCACAAAGATCTTTGATGGAGCTGAGGTCAAGACTGTGTCAAGTTCTTCCATCAGCCTCATCCAATCTTGCCTTTATGGACCTTGTTTCGTGCAGTGGGGCACAAGGATGTTAGAACGGAAAACTGACTTCCCTAAACTCCCTTACTTCTAAGTTGGGAGTAAAGAATAGTCCAAAATCTCTTTGGTTAAGAGGCAGCATTAAGATTTATTTTCACTGAAGGTAAGGTTCCTCGGCGAACCCCAGAAATACAACCTCATTGCATTAGTGAATTCACTGACTGTTAGGCAGAATTATATATAATCTTTGGGGTAATCAGGGGAGTGGAAAGAGCTGTGGAAATGAGACACTGGTGTAATCAAGGCAATCAGGACAAGGCAAAAGGGGACGAAGTTAAACTCTAAGTAGATGGACAAACTCCATAAAAACAAACTGATGTTATATAACAAGAAGGCTCAAAATGCTAAGCCAGACCTTCCCAAAGTGTGGGGCAGAGCCATTGCAGGGGGGGCGCAGCATGAAAAGGGAAAAAAACAAACAAACAATGCTTGGACACTGCTAGCACGGGGCGTCTACACAAACGCAAAGCAGGAGATGAAGCATCGCTGAATATGTTTCCAAACCAACTTCATTCTAAGCCAAAGACTAGAAAATATGGCGAAGCATATCTGCCCTTTGGCTTCACCTGCACAAGTGCAAAGGTAGGTCTCCCCTGCAGAATTGGTTTTCCCTTCATGGGGAGCACGCGCTGAGCTGTTTAAATCACGGACAAACAGTATCCCACATTCTTGATTTTTAGTTCACAAACAGTTGTTGTAATGACTAACTACTCCTGACATTTTGGAGATGTTAGCTCTTTATACAGTAAAGTTACAGCGGGATGCAAATAACATCCTGCCACGGTTTGTTCCCCCTGTCTAAATCACGGACAAACAGTATCCCACAGTTGTTTATGTTTTTAAACCCATTTTGCACAGAGAGGCATTTTTTTTTGACAAATGTATTGATAGCAATGTTGAATATTATTACACAGGAAAAAAACAACTACATGTAAAATAATTACACCGTGATGCCTCTGCCTTTCTAAATAGAGGGACAGTAACTGCATGTTTATATGTAAGCGTGTAAAACCTGAAGATAGAGACAAAATACTGTTAATCTGACTATCTGCCATTCTGCAATTCCTCTCATGTAAATAATAACGTGGTGCACAGCTGACCTGAAATAAGGCACATAGCTTTAACATTGCATGACGAACTCTGTATTCCTCGTCCACGTGTACGCAAAAAATTAGTTTTAAAAAATCTCCGTTTTCGGTGATTCGAAACGCCGTTTACGTGTGGACGAAACAGCTGCGTTTTCAAAAATACCCGTGTAGGTGCGGACGTATAGCGTAAAAGAGTTAGTAGTTTATTTTATTACTACCTGCAGATTACTTGTATTTGCTTAATTGTTTACTAAATGTTTGAGGTGCGAAATAAACCGCAATTGAGCAAAATATGGGTGTGTGTGGTTGGAGGATGTGTTCGTGCGTGCGTGTGTGCGCGTGTGTGTGTGCGCGCGCGCGGGGGGGGGGGGGGGGGGCGCGCGAACATTTTTCTGTAAAACAAAGGTGGGCCCAGCGAAAAAAGTTTGGGAACCACTGCCATAAACTGGGACCAAACTTTAATGATGAACAAACTGTTTTATGTTGGAGTGTCTCAATATTTTGTGTTTTCTACACCAGCCAAATAAAATGATATAATTTTGTTATTTTTGTATGACGGTGTTCTAGTTTTAGTTTCTGGGTGATGACGAGTAGTAGTAGTATTATTATTTTAAATATAAGGGTAGTTTTGGCTGCTCCATTATTTCCCAAGGGGTCACCACAGCAGATGGAGCCACATATTAGATTCGGCTCAGACTTTATACCACATGCCCTTCCTGATGCAACCCTCCTATTTCTATTGGTTGGGACCCCCTGAGGCTCTTTGTATTCCTACCCCATATTGAACCGGCGATTTTTCACATGTAAGGCAAATCTTTTAACCACCTTTAGGGTTTTTTTTAGTATATAGTGCTAATATTGTTTTTGTGATTTCCTTCAGTCACATTAATCATGCCATGATAATGTAGTACTGTGACACGCCAGCTATAATAAATATCACAAAGAAATCCTTCAGAGCGTTTCTAGTTAAACGTTTTATTAGCCATACTGTATGTAAATGAAGCGTTAAGGTATCCTCAGCTGTAATAAGAAGGGTAATTGATAGAAAATACTGGACTGGATTTGGTTTTCAGATAGGATCCCCACTTTAAACAGCTTTATGACTTGACAACAAGAGATCTTAGCTGCTGAGTTGGAGAAGGACCATACCAAATGTGCTTTTCAGGGTCACTGGGTTTATTTTCCTGCAGCTCTGTTTTAGAGCCACAGCATGGAGTTGATTTTATAATCTTGCAGCGGTTCACAACATATAGACTCTATAATACCTCAGCCTCCTGGGTTTTAATTACTGCCTAAAAGCAACCATCACGGCGATCACATTGTTGCAAATTCGGTTAAGTATTAATGAGTACATTACCACACTGTGGGTTGGAAATGGGATGTTTAGCTAGCCGGGGGGTGAATACGGCCTTGCGCACACATGGGCCTGAATAATGAAAGTGAACAGATTGTGAATTTATGGGATACAACTGAAGACATAAACATATAAATACTCTTCAATCTGGTTCATTAGCAGTGCATCAAGCTATGTGGCAGAAAGCAGCACTGTAAGCCATCCAAACATGCACGGTTGTTGAGCATTCATGTGTGACTGAGAGTAAGAAGGCAGATGCAAGCTCATGCATGCAAACGTGTGTGGAAATGATTATTAATGAATCAGACATCTGCTTACTCACGAACCCCCCTCGAAACAAAAAACTCCATATTTTTTTTCTATTCAATAAATAAATTCCTTTTCACTCCAACCCAGAAATGAGTGCCGCATTCATCAGGGCTGCAGGCAAAGAGGAAACACAGGAAGCATGTGATGTAAAACGAAGCCGCAGGAAAACAGCTCTTCACATTGTGTGTGATAAACTCGACCACGTGACGCTGCAGAATGTAAAATCACGTCAGCTCAGAGGGCTAATTTCCCCTCTGTTGGACTGCCATAGTAGTGTGAAGCCTCTGAACACTTGCTACACTGAGTGACCCCTGTTCAACTCGCCTCTCCTACTTTCATCTCTTATTCTACATTCAAACACACACAATCCATTTTCTGTCTGTTCTGCCCTTTTGCTCCCACCTTGCCCCCCTTCTCTCGGTTGCTTTCTGTAGCGCGTGAATTGATTTTCCAGGCAGTGTTGATCTTCGGTTTGAGATGTGTGTGATATGCAGGCAGTGAGGAATCCAATTACAGCAAAGGCATTCGTTCTCCTGATGTGCTGGGCCTCCTAACACACAGAGACACACGGTTTCCTTGAATGCAACCCTTATATTTCTGCTGGGTGCAATGTGTGCACACTGAAATTGACTCACATGGTGTCTGCATTTCCTTAAAAAAAATCATGTGTTTGTGCTGAGGTATGGTAGCTTACATACTCACTGTAACAGACTGCTGTAAAAAATGCAGAAACTGTTCTTGGTGATGTTCTGACGCTGAATCTAACCAAGGGACAGCCGCGGGGGCTGAAAAATTAAGGTAATGGCCAAAATGGACATCGCTGTTCCACCTAATCTTATTTTATAATCAGGGTAGAGATCAGCCACATATGAAGTACAAAGGTGGAGGAGGAGAGAACTCAAAAGCCATGGAGGCACACATTCATTTGTAATTGTACTTTCAGACTCAAAATATCAAGGTTCATACCTTTGTTTTATGGTCTGAGAATTGGTCGCCTTCACCAAAGAAACTCCATCTCCTGAATTGAAGTCACATTAAGATGTTAATAAACTTGCATTTATTCCTGATATTGTCACAATTACTTATTTTCAGCAGATTAGACATCCAACCCTCCTTTCTCCTGGGAGTCAGCTAAGCAACAACAGCTGGTTATAAGCTACCACGCATTAGGCTCAAGTGTCCTAATAGTCCTAAAACCGATGAACAGTTTGATTACATTCGTGATTTCGTCAACATCTCACCTTAGTATTGCTGTTGTGGATGAAAAGTGAGCTTCACTGATTCATCGACTCATATCGGACTCCTTTTACAATGTTTTTTAGCCTCTTCCAGAGTAAAAAAATGTACCTAATTACCTCGACTCAGTTTTTAGGGTGGTAGTACCTGGTACCAGGCCCTTTTTAGTACCTACTTAGCCCGTCTGAGTCAATCCAAAAATGTGACGTCAGCAGAGTGCATGCCACGGATTGCCCAGTCAGTGTCGTCACTCAATGAATCATGAGAGCGACTCCAGTTTGGCAAAAACTGTTATTGCCTGTTATTCGGTCTGTAATTGCCTCAACATCATCTATTGTTGTTTTGTAGTTGAATAAAGTCAAGTTGAGCCGAGTAGGTACTAATGGAAAAGAGGCTATATTAACATCTGAGGTAAACAGCCCACACTCACTACAGATGAATGCTGACCACAGTCCTTTGTCCCACAGCGGACACCATAGGTAAGATTATGCATTTGAATTGGGAGAGGAAAAAAAAACAGAACTCAGTTTGCTGCAGTCAACAAAATACTGACATCTAGTAGTGAGATTTTACACAGTAGAATGTTAAACCTCCATTCTTTTTTAATGGCCACCAGGGTGTGCAAACACACTCACAGTCCCCATAGAATCTCCAAAAGTTGGTTCTGTTCATCTGGACGTAGCGTTTTGTGGGAGAAACGTTTCGTCACTCATCCAAGTGACGAAACGTTTGACGAAAGCTGACTGCAGGCTTCCCCAATCTTATAAACAGCACATTTGCATAATGACTGAAACCAGCCCACTGAAGGATCAATGGGAGGTCAGTTCCTTAATCTGAATTATGCAAATTCTCATGACCATTGATCAACAACTACTGACCAAAACCCACTGATCAATGGCCATGAGTACCATTCACAGAGAGTTGGGGAATGGCTGCAATCACAGCATTGTAAGATGGCGAAAGATGTACCCTTAGGCCCCCTCCTCGATTCAGAGATGGTCTTTCTCTTTTCACGTAAATGGCCTCCTTGACTCCGCGCTCAAACCAGCGTTCCTCCCTGAGGATTTACTTTCCCGGATGATTGATAATGCATCAAGAAGTCCTCATAGAAGTTTACGGGATAACAGCTCTCTGACTTGACCCTTAACGTTTGGTGCTGACTTTATGGACACAGTTGCTTTAGAAACAGAGTTTCTAAAAGAAGAATGGGAGGAGTTTTCAGTTATCCTTCCCAGTTTGGATTCAGGCGGCAGACACCCACTCTACTTTTAAGACTCGGGTCAAAATGGGTTTATATACCACTGCAGCATGCATGCAATTTAAATTTTTTTGTCTTCTCACTCCTATTGTCTTCACTCCTTGTGTTTTCTCCTATTTCCCTGTGCTCGCTTTCTCTTTTCTTTTTGTTAGATTGTTGCAGTTTTCTCCAGTAAGCAGTGGCATCTTTATCTTACACGATACAGTTCCTTGAGGCAACTGTTGGTGTGATTTGGCACTACCTGAACCTGAATTGAACACATCACACTAGGCATTGTAAGTAACAGTTTCATGCTGGTAAATCTGAGTGCCAGCATTTTCCTGTAATTTAACCGTGTATAGGTGTGTGTCAGTGTGTGTGTTCCTGTTGCTGGGTTGCTTTAGCATCAGTAGCCTCTGTTAATTACCACTAATGCTAATTTCCATTGCTTCTGAGCCAATAGAGGCGTCATCCACCTACACTGTCCTGTCCTCTGTCATGACAACGTCATGCTCTCCCATTTGGTGATATCCAATTAGTCTCTCCCTCTGAGGAGAAAATGCTCCAATCTAATAAGCGTCCTTTCTTAATACCAGTGGAAGCCTTAAAGCCCAGATTACAGCCCCAGCTCCCTCTGTTAGGCCCTCCCCTTTCAAACCTACTGCGCCTCACTGTCACCGTTTTTGTCTCTCTATCTGGACCTCTCGCTTGTTTCTCTATGCTAATTTTGGCTCAATTAATATCACGTACGTGGGCATTCTAACGCGTGAAGGAAGATTTGTTTTTTTCCTTTTGCTTTTCAGAAGGATGAAAAAAGCAAATGTTTCCCAAATCAGGTTGGGTGTCTTCTTAGCTCATGTGGTTATCTGTCTTTTGCAGGATTCACATCAAATTTTGTTCTTAGGACTCATGTGCACAGTGCAGATGTGAAGCATAACATATAAATGGGTTTATATGCTTCTCACTACAGCTGAGTTACTCTGCTGTGCCCAGAGCGAGTAATCAATTAAAATGTAAGTAATGAGGAAATAAGATGAAATATTAGGTATTCAACATGGATTTAGAGTGATGAAAATGGCACAGGAGGCTGAAAAGCTTTTGAAGAAGACAAATGAAACAGGACGTTGGTATGTGCTCACAAATTAAGGCCCGTCCATCAGTAACCGAAGCATTTCTTTAATTCCCGTTTCTTCTGCTGTAATAATGATTTCAGATTTATCTTTAAATAAAGAAGAGGTCAGTGTAAAACTCAACATTTCTTCAATTTTGCATGCTCGCCCCGTTCTCCCACTCTGTTTCCTCCTGAGTGAAACTGCAGCTTTCTGCAGTGTCATGTTGTTTTGCAGGTTGTATATACAGTTCAGTGAAAATGTATTTGGCTCCCTCAATATTTCTTCGTTTTATTTGTATGTTTGTCGTAGTTAAATGTTTCAGGTCATCAAACAAATTCTAACATTAGGCAAAAATAACACAAGAAAATATAAAATGCAGTTTTTACACGATGAGCTCATTATTTAAGGGGAAAATGAATTCAGTCCTGCCTGGCTCTGCTTTCTAAACCTAATAACTAGTTGTTATTGAGGCGAGCATGTTTCCCATCAACGTGAAGGAATTTTGGCTCAGTCTTCTTTGCAGAATTGTTTTATTTAATTCACATTTGGAAGGTTTTCTAGCATGAACGTCCTGTTAAGGTCATGCCAAAGCACCTCAATACTATTGAGTCCAGACATTGACTGGACCACTCATCAAAACACTTTTTTTTAAAAAAGCAATTTAGTGGTGGACTTGCTGTTTTGTTTCAGAACAAAGTCCTGCTGCATAACCCAAATACACTTGAGCAGTACACAAACTAATTGTCAGACATCCTCCTTCAGCATTTTCTGGTAGAGAGCAGAATTCATGGCTCCATCAATTACAGGAAGTCGTCCTGAAGAAGCAAAGCATCCTCAGTCCATTGCAGTACCACCACCACCACCACGTTTCACTGTCGGTATGATGATCTTTTGGTGACATGCCATCTTAGTTTTAGGCCAGATGTAACGGGACTCAAACCTTCAAAGAGGTTCAACTTTTGTCTCGCTAGTCCACAGGATATTTTCCTAAAAAGTCTCAAACGTGTTTTCTGGAGAAGAGGCTTTCTCCCGGCAACTCTTCAAAGCAATCAATCATTTTCTAACCTTTAGCATCAGTTGGCTGGCAACCCTTTTAACTCCTGTGGAAGCAGTAAGGCTGGACCTTGGGTGTTTTTCTTCCTCTTAATGACTGTTTCTTTCACAACAGGTGCCATCACATGGCTACGGCTTTTTATGCCATTGATATTTGCTGTAACTCACCTGAAGGTACCTGAAGGATTTTACAGATACTTGTTGTACCTTTATCAGATAAAATAAAACTGTACAGCATGCACATGTATCTGTGAATTCCTTTCTCATAAAGATGTTGTAACATTTAAGAGAAGTGAACAAAGCAAAACGTCATCTTTTTACAGCACCACTGCAGTATTTTCTCTTTTCTGTCAATTATTTCCAATTCATCTGACATCAAAGCCGGGGTCCTGTCTGCACTCGTCTCCTCTACTCTGCTCGTAGAGTATGTGATACTCTGTGTTCAGTTTCTGCCAGTAATTTGCTTTTCCTTCACCAAGATTGAATCCAATCATCCTCAGTGTCAGATCTCACAGTGAGGGCCTGCACACGGAGAAAAAATATTAACCATTAACATGTGAATGGCTTTTGAAGCAACAGTAATGCAGGGGAAAATAACCATAAACACATGAAATCAACTATTCATCCTTTTTTTCTTGCACTCTATTGTAAGTAACAAACTGGAGGTCCTGTTTCAGAAAGCAGGAATCAGCACATTTTAGTGCAACATGAATCTTAATGTTTATTCATCTGTTTTACATTCTGCTTTTTCCCTAATGGCTGCAGGATAGCCAAGTCCTCTGCCCTCTTTCTTCCCTAAATGTTTTCATTACTGCCTCAGATGAAATATGGCACATTAATAATTGCAGCTCCACATACTTGCTCCTGCACGTGTCAGAGCTGCTAAGCCTGGCAGACAGAAATAACAGGAGTTTATGGCAGGAAGGACCTTGACTCAGCTGTGAACTGTTCTGCATTTATGCACCGTCATTCCAATTTTAAGACTCACTGAAGGAGGAAAACAAGGAGACTTCTCTCATTGTGTGTACGATGCATGGGCACCAGAGAGTCAAAGGAAACACTGATTTTCCCCATAAGCCGGTAACACCATGCACCAATTTATAAACAACAAATTTCAGTATGTTGATGTCATAAAATCATAAAACTGCTTCATGGAGTAAGGCCTTTTTTCTTCACACAAATAGAAGTCATTCTGTTACCAGCAGCCTGTCTCATTTAATTGAGTCTATGAAAAAGGCCAAAGATACTGCAGTGTGACAGGCGTAAAATAACATTTTTGTGCCAACAAGGTGCAAAAAGCTATGAGACGAATCTCTGAATGGCGTGCAATGGACATCAGGAAGACAAAAGAAGAAGTGTCAGGCCTAAAAAACTACCAAGAGCAGCAGTATTTGAAATTCATGTTCCAAAGGCCCAATAATGGCCCTTCAGTTGGTCCATCTACTGTTCACTGAAGTCTCATCAGAAATGATCTGAATGGAAGGCAAGGAGAGAAGAAAGACTACATGACAAGAAAACTGCCTAAGAGTTCAGGCTGTGCTGAAGATTAAAGGTGGTCCTACCAAATATTGACTTTCAAGCTAGTCAGAATTGTACAAACTGTACAAACCATGTGTGTTTGCACCCAACTCCCTTTTGTTTTTAGCAGAATATAAATAGATGAGGGGTTACTAAAGAGTTTCGTACTTCATTCGTACAAGGGAGAAACGGAAAACTTCAGGAATAGCTCTGGAAAATGTTTTCAGAAAGCTCTCATGACGACAAACCGACGTAAGCCCGAGTAATGAGATTTGGGTCAATCTGCCCATCAGAGATTTCTTCACAGTGTCCAATTAGTTCAGTACAGTGGCTTCTTAAAGCGTTACATAAGAGTGACACACAATGGAAACTTCTCCGTATCCTTGGAATAGACTCTAACAATCAACAGGTCGAACTCTGTGCTCAGTAGTGAAATAAAACCTGTGAATGTTCACTGAAAAAGCAGAAACGAAGCTCTCAAAATGGCCCTAAGTGATCAAAATACAGGGAGAGAGCATGCAGACCGAAACATAAGTACAGACAAGTTGACATTAAAACACTTTGACTTGCAAAGGACACTGAAATATTCTTTGAACATTTATCTGGGAGGAGATACTCAGCAGTTGGAGTCATTTAAATGGAAATGTGAAAAGAAACTAATAATTATGCAGAAAGGAATTCATTTATTCACTATAGGCAATTCTTTGTACTAAAGAAATTTCTTTTTTGCAATGAACGTTTTAAAAAAAAAAACTAGCTAAAACTGGAGGGATTCTGCTTCAAAGCTTATAGGAGCATAGCAGATAGAAAATTGAAATGCATGATGTGTTTGCATAAAAGAAAAGTCCTTGGTTGTGTTTTAAATGAATTACTGTAAGCCAAGCCGTGGAATTTTAATCTATAAAGAGCTGGAGACTGAACTGGAATTAAATGAATTATGCAAAAAACACAGGAGCAAGCACATTTGGAAACATTTTAATAAGTAATAATAAAACAAAGTGACCTTTTTCATGAATAATCCAACCAATGGCACATGTGAAAGCAGCCTTTAATCAAAAATTATAAAAGTGGCGATAGGTAAAGAAAACACAAAGGTTGATGAGAATAAATGAAAACAAGAGAACAGAGGGAATAGATTTCAGTGTATGGAAAATATCAAAGGTGTGACAAATAAAACTGAATAACATGAATAAAATCAAACGGGAACACAATAAGGAAAAAAAACAGAGAAAGTAATTTCAAAAGAGAAAACAGTGATAAGCACCGCTGGTTTCAGGTTGATAATTGAATAATTGATTAACAGTTGGAATCAATCAGATTAAAAACTGAAATCAAACATACTGCACATGTAAGTACCAACATCGAGGTTTTGCAAAGATATAATACAGAGATAATAAAGTTAAAGTCCAGGATTGTATGCATGCTCTCATAGGACTGGTGTTTAACAGTGTTTTGCGCAACCATTTCTGCAAAAGAAATGAACTTTAGCAACCTATATCAACTGATAGTTACATGCAGGAAGGTTATAAGATCCCATAAAATAAGTAATGGCTCAGCCACCCGTACAAAACCCCCCCAAAAATAGTCAGGATAGCCCACCCGCCAGATACAAGTGATCCAGTCAGAATGTGTGAACACTGTGCGGCAGTATTGAGGTCAGAGGGCGCTGCTGCTGTCAATAATCAGCGTGAGCGAGTGCTGAGATGGGATTAAAAAGTGGTGCATGTGTAAAGTAGGTTATACTGAATCGGTTGTGCATCGCCGCCTTGGCTTGCTCTACAAGTGTCAACACCAATCCTGTGACCTATTCACCAGTAGACCACGGCCTCAGCTCTTTGCCCTTTTTCACATGAGCTCATGCTTGTTATGATGCGGTTCACGCACAAGTCTGTTATTTATCATGGAGAACTATTACACACAAGTTTAAACCTATTTTTATATCTCTCCCCTTCAGGGCTTCAACGGCTGCTCTTTACACTTTCTGTTTTCGAGGCCAGTGAGGACATGTTTTTATAATAAAAGAAAAAACTTTTTGAATGAGCTGCTCCTGTGCTCTGTCACTCCTTATGCCTGCGATGATACAAGCTCAGTTTACTTGCTCTAATTAGTGCAGATGAGTCTTAGATTGCTCTACCTTTAAGGCTTAAAAAAATCTAAATGGACGTACGGTGGCCCTGAAAGGTCAAATGCACTGCACCATAGAAAAATGCTGCAAAAGCACACACAACCTAAAGGAAGTGTGATTTGGGGAGACAATAATGTGACAGCCCAGCTATTTTTTAAAGGCACATATTCCACACAGCCTTTACTTCAGTGTCTTGATGACATTAGGGTTGGATGTCTCTTAATCTTTTAAAATTCAATGACAAAAAGACAGAGGTGATGGTTTTTAGTAGCCCCACTGAGACCCCCAATGTGTATTTAGATTCCTTGGCCCAGTATGTTAAGCCAACTGTCAAAAACGTAGGAGTCAAAGTGGACTGTGATCTGAAGCTTGACAGTCAGATTAAGGCAGTTGTAAAATCTAGCTTCTTTCAGCTCAGGCAGCTGCTAAAATAAAGCCAATTCTTTCACTGCAGCACTTTGAGACAGTGATCCACGTCTTTGCTAGCACTCGGCTGGATTATTGTAATGCACTTCATATAGGGGTCAGTGCTTCATACATTACTCCTTTACAGAGCGTGCAAAATGCTGCAGCTCATCTTTAAACTGGCACTCGAAAGGTTGAGTAGATTTCTCCTATTTTAGCTTCACTTCACTGGCTGTCTATTCCTTTTAGGATTCATTTAAAAATTCTTTTATTTGCTTTTAAAGCCCCCCAGGGCCTAGCCCCATCTTATCCCTCTGAGCTGCGACAGCGTTATACTCCCACCCGCTCTCTCAAGTCAGCTGATCAGCTGCTGAATGTACCCAGGACTGAGCGTAAACTTAGAGGAGATCGAGCTTTTGCTGCTGCAGCTCCAAAGCTGTGGAACGATCTCTTCAGAGATTAGACGGGCTTCTTCCCTACCTGTTTTTAAATCACTCCTGAACCCACCTCTTTACCCTGGCCTTTGACACCGTGTGAGATGTTGGTGTTAGTTTTGTTGTTTTAAGTAGATTCTATGCTGTTTTATCTTGTTTTTTTAATATAAGGCTGTTTTATTTTTTTATGTATTATGTGTTTTATTTATTTATTTTTGTTGTTTTCCTTTATTCTATTGTTTTTAACTTATTTTCTGTACAGCACTTTGGTCCTGTTCTGGGTATTTTAAAGTGCTTTATAAAGAAAATTGGATTTTTTTCTTCCTTACAATACACTCGTTTTCTTTTTAGTGCGTCTCAGTGTGATCTTTCACAGCTGTTCCGTCACGTATTGTGTAATCAAAAAGACATCAAAATATATAGTGAGATTTGTTTTTGTCATCTATTGTGTTTTATTTAAATTCTATTGTGTTTTGTGTGTTTTTTTCAGAATTTTTGTATTTGCTGGTATTTTCTTAGTTTGCAGCGTGTTTGACCTTTCAAGGCCACCGTATGGATGGGTAAAAAAAAACAAAAAACCTCCAAATAAAAACATATTTAAAAACACTGTATAATAATTGTTATGAAGGAAATTTTTGTATCTATAAAGTTAGGCATTTTTAGGCATTTTTACTTCCAGCGACTGACTCGCGTTTGGAGCCAGCCTCTTGTTGCCAGTCAATGAACTGAAGCTTTTGCACTTAAAGGTCGCTGCTTCTTAAATCTTACAGTTGGGTCTGTCATTAGCTGCGTTGCTGAGTGGGTTCTTGGAACATCTCCACATAAAATTCTGCAGATTTAACTTTCTCCATCTATCTGTAACCACAAAACTAAACCATAGCTGCCAACCAAGGCCGGGTATATTTCAGCCACTAGCAGACAGAGAGAGTTGACTGGAAGCCAAATGAATGTTAATATAGAGTCTCTTCCCTATTTCTTTAATTCTGTCTTTTAAAATAACTCATATTAAAAATAATATTTTGGGTTTTTTTAGTGCAGAGGTGGTTCAAACTGTTTTTTTTGTCTGGAATTTAAACATAGAAATGTGTCCCGGACACAAAGTGTAAGTTCAGCATTTCAGTGGCATTTCAGACTGTGGTTTATTCCGTCTAGACATTTTTGATTACAAAAATGCACGCCTGGAATAGTTACTGATGGTCTCGGAGCTTTCTGTGTGGTGGGAACCAAACCTCCATAGATCCCAAAGATCGCATGTACTGTACATCTGCGCTGTGTACATCCAAACTCAAGGCAGCCGAACACACACAGGAATTCAGACGGATCATGAAAGAGCTGACCTGTCTGCTGAAGCCATAAATTTGACAACCTTTACAACGCTGCCTGTAAAGTTTAACGCACTGCAAAGACACACACACACACACACACACACACACACACACACACACACACGCTGAAGTATTGAGTCATAATGCTGCCCCAGAGCTACTTTTCAGTTTCAAGCCTGTATGCTAATTTAATTAGTAGTCTCGGTATTAAGTGTTAGCAGTGAGTATTAGCATACAGACAAGAAAAGTGTGGACACTTGACACACTGACCTGTAAAAGAAATCAAAACTGCGTGTAGCTGCTCTGCGGTTCAGTCTGGGCCACTGTTATTGCCTTTAACTGAGGAGTGGCTTGTTAATACCTGCCCTGCTAATATAACGAGGCCACAGGTAAACAAGCTTAGATGAATTAGCTGTACTCACAGCAAGGCAAGTCTTGAAGAGCTGGTTACCAAATTATTTAACTTTGTGTGGAGAACAGGGATCACACCAACAAAATGGACATTAGGAATAATTAAACTTGTATAGCAAATTACAGAGGAATTGCACTCCTTATGTCTTTTGTTTATTTATGTAAATAATCAGTGTCTGACTTCTACTTTAACCACAGTGGGTTTTCTGGGAGAGCAGGCTGGTTACTCAACAATCTTTGTTTTACATAATGTAACTGGTTTGTATGTGCACTGTAAGAATGACTGTACTGTGCTTTTATTTATTACAAAAAGAGCTTTTAATTGAGTGGAAATAGGTTTATTAATAGGTTGTGTATAATTTATAAATAACAAAATACGCGATTGTCCGAATCACAATAATGGGTTTCAATAAGGTGATGATTTTATCACCTTTGCTTTCTGGAATTATTTTAAATATACAATAAGTGGACATCATAAGGGGCTGTCATTGCTGTGGACACGAGTGATGGTGGTGTGGAGGTCTATCTAAGACTCTTTGGGCTTCTGTATGCAGATGATACGGTTTCATATTTTGAAGCTTTGCATGTTAAATTTCCGAAGAAGTTAAATAAAAAGTCTTTAAATTAAGAAACAAACCTGATCGCTCAACACAGTGTCAAGTCATTATTTATCCTAAAAGTTAAAATGATACAGCAGCCAACAGTAGGTAAATTAAAACTTTATTTCTATAGGACCTTTCAAGATAAACATCACAAGTGCAACGAAATACCAGAGCATGAAAAAAGAGAAAAAAACAAAAACTTTTATGAGAAATAAATAAGTATTATTTCTCATATTTTAACCTATTTTTTTTTAGTAAATTAGGTTATTTAAAAATAAAACAGAATAAACAAATCAAATCAAAATGTGGAATGAAAAACTGTGAAAAATTAAAAAGAAAAAAGTGAAAAAAAATCATCATTTATAAATACAAATATAAAAAGTAGAAGACAATTTAAAAGGTGGAATGGAATAAGGAAATCAACAACAAAAAAATCAAAATAAAATAAATAAGGTTTGAAAAGCAATAAAAATAAAAAACAAAAATGAATCAACACCACAGAAACAGATGTGTAATCCAAGCAAATCAAGTCACTGGTAAAATAAAATAACTACCAAACTATCACTAAGAATAACCGAAGGGCACTGAAAAGAAACATCCAATACATGCTCTGAATGTATGTGTAAAAAGTGTCTCAAAAGGGGGAAGATTTTAAAGAATATTAGAATATTACAGAGTCTTTGATCAGTCCTTCAGAGGATCTAAAAGAGCTAAGGTGGAGCAATAGAGGTGTGAAATGCATGGCTTCATAGACAAATGAAAAGACCCTAAAATCAATCTTTAATGTCCTAAATGAAACAAACCCGTGTTTCCCCACCTGTAGAGTAAGATCCACACTTACATTACACAGCACAGACGTGCAGTCTGTGGTAAAGAGGACAGGTCTGTCCTCCTTCCCTTCTTCACCCTACATACATTTAAAGAGGCTTAGCCATTATCGTGTGCTCTTTTAGGAGCAGGTGCATGCATGGGTGCAACTGATCATTGCACAGGATGTGATCACCCCCATATTCAGACTATTTAAAAAAAAAATCTGAGAGTGCCCTTTACATTGGTTACTAAATCTAATTTAATAACTAAGAGTAACTATGAATGTGTCTGAGCTCTTTATTTACAAATGAAGGACAGTGTAATCTATAATCTTTTAATACATGAAATCTCTGTCTGTCTGTGAGTTACCTCATCAGTAGTTGAGCAATCAAACCTGGCACACCAATACACCTCACCCCACTGGTTCTTATCTAGATATAATGTCATAGTGTTGCAGAGCAACCACCTACTAGAGACTAAAATGACCCATTTGTAGTTTTTGCGACTGTAAAAGTTTATAAAAGCCTCATATCAGTTTAATTTCACCACAATAACATCTGGTTTAGAAAGTATTGGACATACTTATTTTTAATCTACAAATATACACACCAGGTTTATAGTATCCATATTAAATTACATCATTTGACACATTTGTGAGATAAAAAGAAACTGTATAACTGTATATGTGCAAAAGTATTTGGATTTCAAACCATGTGAAACAGTCCAGACCACAAAAATCTGCTTTTTTCCAGCATTTTTGTGAGGTGCATGTTATTAATATGTTCAGGTAAACCTATGTTTCTCAGGGTGAGTAAGTATAACAGTTTGCTAATAGCATTCAACTGGCCAAAGAATACTGTAGCATTAGCATCAAATGACTAGTGTTATTAATAACAGGCATACAACGCCACTGTTCGCATAAAATTACATTAATTGTTAATTTGAGGTCATCCATACAAAAGAACATATTGTCAATATTTTAGCATGCCTCAAGACTTCATAAATCATGTTCTCATTTCTTATTGAGAGCTCCTCTGGTTCCTCTGTAAGTGCACAGGATGAAAGGCTGGTCTGCTGAGCCGGCTCTCAGTTTACATGTTAAAATGTACTTTTTCCCGCTGCCACCAACCCTGTGAGGTTCATATTTGTGACTTGTTATGATGACTGAGACGACACCCTGATCTTCTGATTTCAGTCAAAAACTGGTAACAACCGCACCTTCATTTCATGTTTAGGCTGATGTTACTCCACCGATAGGTTAAACTAGTAAACATACCTCCTTCACAACCCGACCACCTCAGAACTGCATCCTTGTTATTTATCTTATAAACGTTCAGCTTTATGTGTATTTGTGTAGCTTAAATGGTGCCATTTTGGCTCGGTTGTGTGAAGCGTGCACATTTTTCCCATGTCATGTTTGCTGTGATTAACAGAAT
This sequence comes from Maylandia zebra, assembly GCF_041146795.1. Classification (NCBI taxonomy): domain Eukaryota; kingdom Metazoa; phylum Chordata; class Actinopteri; order Cichliformes; family Cichlidae; genus Maylandia; species Maylandia zebra. Next base: position 11,410,734 of record NC_135170.1, on the reverse strand, counting down.
CCTAAAAACATCTTTGAAATATTTCTGTAATAAACTGCTTATGATCTGGATGTTGTGTTCACTGTCTTGTATTGTGTATAGTTGTATCTTTGTTACAATTTCTACTGCCCTCTTTTCCAGGTCTCTCTCTTTATTCCTTTTTTAAATGAAAAGATTTTCAATTAAATCAGACTTTTACTTGTTTTTGGATAAATATAGGAGTGTATGTCTGTGTGGTTAAATTTGCATTAAACGCCTCTTGACTTTATGTTAAATTAGCAGAAATTAGACGATGTCTTCCTATGTTTTGAGTCAGCGTTATGTGGTTGTGTTGTGTCTTTCTCTTATTTTATCCCGCTTCCAAGCAGTCTAATCTGGGATCCGACCTTTAGATCAACACTTTCCACACACAGCCCGTATGGAAAAGACGAGAAAGTTTCGCTCTCCCTCAAACAGTAAATATTTATATGTTATATATATATAAGTCTCTCAAGACTTACACATCTTGTGTTATGATTTATTCATGCAAGTTGTTTCTCATGTGAAAGTTTTCATGAGCAAATCTAAAGTATTAAATCAACTGTGGACGTTCTTTTCCAGATGAGTGAGGCTGAATTAATAAAGCATTTAAATGTTAATGGCTTAGAGAAGTGTCGATTAAGAATTGCAGTTTTTCCTGTCATTTTCCTCCCTTGGGATATTGGAATTTAAAAAAAAGATATCAGGTAGCCACCCAGCGAGGCTCAGTTTAACATTTCCTCTTATTTCATCTCCACTCTGTAGAAAAAATATTCAGAAGCATGAAGTCGAAGGTTGCTCATCTTGCTCTTCATCGAGTTCTAGATTTTTTTTATGTTCATTAAAAAGAACGGAACTGGCAGGAGGGAGGTCTTTTGTTTTTTATTGGTGTTAATGAGTTCATTTACTGTTCAAGTGGACCTCCCACACTGCTGCAGGTCTCTGAGAGTGAAGCTGCCAAACTCACGCTGTGAAGGTTCGGACCGAAACGGTTGCGTAATTAACGCTGATTCCAGGAATACCTGTTAAACCAAACATGGCTACAGAAACTTAATGTGTAAACATGTTGTCATGTTGTCATTTTCCAGGCTGCAAATGTGACATTATCAAATTCCCACAATAAAACTGAAATGCACTTTTTTTTTTGCTTAAATCTTCATGCATATATCATGTGTAATTAAAGGTAAATAGCCGAGTTTACTATGATACTTCTTGGTATCATAGAAGCATTATTGGAGAGTCTAGAAAGGCTGGATCTTTGACTTTGGGCCTGAACCTGAGTCAATGAGTGTTGTTGTTGTTTGTTTTTTCAAATTTCATACCTCTCACATTAAAGTTGCTTTTAATTGTATTTGAGCTGTTGGTATGGTTAAATTTCCTCAAGGTCGGGTTGCTCTTTGTTTACTGGTGTAGCTGCACAGACCCACATGTGAAAACAACGTCTCACATGGGCCTGAAACGCGACCGGCTGTCTTCTCACGACAAAGCTAAATGCAGGCGTGCTGGGGGTTTAGAGGGATAAGTGAGATAAAAGTCCTTCCAGATTGATCTTTGAATGATCTGTTCCAGCAGGCTGCACCACCTCCATCCCATGGCAGGTAGGACAGCAGTGGGGCGGGGCCAATGGGAACAAGGGAGCTGAGAGGTGGGGAGGGCGGGGAGCAGAAGATCCTGGATGGGTGGAGAAGTTTGGCTGACCTTCTCTGGTGACCATGTGACTGGAAAAAGGCTGATGTGGGGATTAGAATTAATAGTATAAAAGTGCAACACAGACAACACACTTCACTTACTCAAGGAGCAGAGAGAAGCAGCTCTGAGCAGCAACTGGGAAATCTGTGACTGCAAGTAAGTGCAAACTCTGCAGCTGCAACTTTATTGACTTTGTTTAGTGATGAAACTACCCGGGTGGCGCTACAATGTAACATATAATAAGGATAAAAGTAGCAGTAGATACGTAGGTACGTGGATAACTGACAGCTGGAAAGATAACAATGATAATTTAGTGTGATGATAATGTATCTGCTAAAATTGTAAACGAATACAAGGAAAGCAGGAAGAAAGACAACAAGGCAATAAAAAAAATAAAATCTACATCTATTTTGGGCTAACAAAGATGCACTGGATTTGCAAAACGTTCAATCAAAGCAAACAGATGGTCGTGAGCCTGCCGGGCAGCGTCTCTGCATCACCGTTCAGCTGAAAGATCAGGAGAGCCTCTGCATCCGCAGGCTGTCTGTATCTGCAGGTGGTGCATAACATCACAAGCCAGGGTGTTCTTCCACCTCTGTCAGAATGCCTTAACAGTGTTAGCAGTCAGAGGAAAGGGGGGCTCAGAAAGGACACGGCTTAAGACGAGAGCAAAGGGAACAGGCAGGGATGTTTTGGTCAAGGCGTTTTCAATACAGTGAAGAGAACGCCGTGATGTGATTTGACAATAACAGCCTCACTTATTCAGCCAAAACAACAACAAGAAAAAAAAACTTATATCAAGATTATCAAAGTTAAGACAAACTTGTTTTCGAGTCTGGTTTCCAAACTGTCAGGTGGATGAAAGAGCAAATGGAAAAGTTGGAGGTCAAGAATGAAGGTCTTCCCCTTATTGCACATGTCATTCTTGCTGTCCAAGAAGGGCAATTAGTCCACTGTGGATTACAGTGGGATTAGAGCTAATCTGTCTGTAAAGCTAATCTGTGTAATCTCCATGGATTGGCACCGAGCGCTGGAAGCAAACAGGATTAGCACGAGGGCAGCAGGAGGCAATGCGAGGCTTTATCAATGTCTTTCTGCCTTCAGAGATCCGCAGTAGAAATGAACGCCAGCCCCCCAGCAGGAAGCGCCCTGGCCCCCGGTGGAACCACAGGCCCCACTACACCCAAGAAGGGGCCACCCAAGTTCAAGCAGAGGCAGACCCGCACATTCAAGAGCAAGGCCCCCAAGCCAGGCCAGAAGGGGTAAAACACAGTTTTTGTGATATTTAAATGTATAGATTAGGGAACAGATCAGGACTTTGGACGCTCAGCTCTTTGTTTCCTCTTTCTCCAGCTTTGGTGATGATATCCCTGGCATGGATGGTCTTGGCACAGACTTCTCAGTGGTGTGCCCATGGGAAGCCTTCGGCGACATGGAGCTCAGCGACTTGGCCAAATACGGCATCATTTAAACCCACTGCCTCCAGCCTTCCTCGCCTGCCTGCACCCTTCCTCTGTCTAATCCTTTCCACCTGGCCTTCTCTCCACCTCAGCTTGGCACGTCGTGATAAGGCTGCCAGCAAACCCCCTAATGCCCTCTCGTCTATCTACCTCTTGCTTTGCGCCACTAAGTGGACGGAAAGCATAATGATGTTGTTGTTTTTATATTATAATATGATACTGTTTACAGTATATATACTTGAAATGAAAAGACGAGAAAACCATCTCCACCTACCTTTTTCCTTTCCCCTTCATCCACCTAGCGTAGTCTCCTCCCGACTCCTCCCCCCTCCTCATGTGGACTTCCCTGCCTCCCTGTGCCACTCCCGACCCACGGCAATGGATGCAAGCAAAACACTTGTCAACACTAGCTTGTATTTGCTTCTAGCTGTAATTACAAATGTAAATAATTTGTTCTAAGCGTTAAACCTTTTTACCTTATCTTCCATCTTCCTTTTGTACTTCCTCCCTCTTTTGTTTTGCATTGTATTTTCTACTCCTTGTGCACAAGGTTGTTGTAAACACCAAGGGATGCAGTGTGGGTGTGCAACATGCTGTAATGGTGAAAAACTACAATGCTCTTTCACGCGATCATTGAGGAGGAATTCCTTTTTGTCCTGCTTTCCATCTCTTTCTGTCCTTGCTGCTACCTGCACTTCCCTCCTTAGAGAAGTTAAAGGCAAATAAGTTTTGTGTTTGCAAACACAATATTATGGAAGATGTGTTGTGAACTGGCATGTCCAAATAGCTGAAATAAAAATCAGTTTATTTTCACTACTTTTACTACCCTCATCTTTTTTTCTGAAAGACATAAACAGAGTAACATGGCATTTTTTTTAAATCCGTAAAAGAAAAATAATATCAAATCACTATTAAATCATAGACTGTACATAAATGATGGACCTGGCAGCATGACATCACCCACTGTTTTGAGTGTATCTTGCTTTATCACCCATTTCCTGCTAAATGGGAGCAACAATTTATAAAATGAATGACATGTTGTATAAAACAAGGTTTAAACAAGCATTCATTGAAGAGATCAATTGAGGAGTGGGATTTTTTTCTCTTTTATACTTGATAATCAGGCTTCTTTTTATCAGCCGATAGGAAAGAATGCTACATCAATTTAAAACACTACAAAAGAAGGACGTAAAAAATGAGACATCCTGCTTTGAAGCCTCGAGATGAACATTTCTTTATCACCATGTTGGTTACAAAAACACGGTGGTAAACAGGAAAGGTGGATCTGACTATAAACACCATGCACCCATTGGCTGATGATTTCTGATTGACAGGTCAATGATATGTCTTCCTGCTAAACGGTGTAAAACGGTTACGGTGGTCCCTCGCTATAACGCGGTTCACCGTTCGCAGCCTTCCTGTTTCACAGATTTTATTTGTGCAACTTTGCATGTTTGTTTTTTTTGTTGGTTTTTTTTGGGAAGTGCATTGTGTTCTGCGTCGTGATTGGCTGTAGACCACTGTCAATCAATCTCCTCGTGTCTCCAGTACAGTACAGAATGAGTTCAGCTTGTCAAATTTACATAAATCTTCGACCGCTAGCAGTGTGACTCTGAAGTGCTGCACTGTATGTTTGTAAGTTTTCTCCCCAACAAACACAACAATGTCGATTAAACATTTTGCACCATCAAAGGCAACCGTGGGGGCTTTGGTTTCATTGTATAATGCTGGACTTATTTTTCTACCAAGGTTTGAACTTTGAGAGTTTAAACAAGAGAGAAAATGTGAAAATGTTGATGCCTGTCTGAGAAAAGTGTATAAAGTGTGTAGTGTATAACAATAATAATAATAGTAGTTATAAAAAATAAAGCTGGCTACTTAATGGATTTCACCTATCACGGGTTATTTTTAGAACGTAACTCCCGCGATAAACGAGGGACCACTGTAGTACTTAAATTTTGTTACGTATAGATATCAAACACTGTCGATCACATCATTTTACAACAGTAACTAGAGTACGCTGCTGGTATACGGTTTGAATCAGACCTATCTGACAGACTCCAGTTTTTTCATGTAAACAGGGAGTCAGGGTTCTGTGCTGGCAGCTCTTTTTTTAACATTATACATGCTTTGTTTAGACAATATCATTAGGAAATGTTGCTTACATTTTTATTGCTATCCAGATGACACAAATTAATTAGTCAAACTACAGGAATGTCTTAAAGATACAAAGGTCTGGATTACCTCGAAATCCCTGTTTCTAAATTCTGACAAAACTGAGGTTATTCTACTCTGCCCTAAAAATTTAATGATGTCTAAGCAGATACTTACTCTGGATGGCACTACCTCAGCCTCCAGTAATGCTGTGAGTCATTTTTAATCAGGATATGCCCAACAATGTGCATATAAACAGGTATGTAGGACTGTGTTCTTTTATCTGTGCAGTATCTCTAAGATTAGAAACATCTTGTCTCAGAGTGATGCTGAAAAGCTAGTCCACCCATTTCTTCTAGGCTGGACTTTTTGTTTCCTTATTTTCAGGCTGTTCTAAAAGCTCGCTGAAAAGATTCTAGTTGATCCAGAATATTGAAGTACTGATGCATTCGTTTGTGTTTGTTCTTGCCTCTCTATGCTCTCCTTTTTCATCCCTTTTCTCCAATGTAACTGGTTGGAGCAGATGGCTGCCCCTCCCCCTCCCTGAGCCTGGTTCTACCGGAGGTTTTTTTCCTGTTCAAATTGAGTTTTTCCTTCTCGCTGTCTCCAAGTGCTTGCCCATAGGGATCTTCTGTAGGATCTTAACCTTACAACGTAAAGCACCCTGATGCAACTGTTGCTTTGAGTTGGTGCTATATAAATAATTAATATAAGTTAAAGAAAAATGTACTGATGAAAGATAAATTAATCTAAAACCTTCGTCTCGCTTCATTTGCTCTCCTTGCCAGAGAAGATGATCACAATACTCATTAGACTATTTTAGTGTCCCCCTTAAACACTTCATGTCCCATAGAGCAACTGATATGCTAAACATTATACAGTATACAAAACACACTGTATAACTAATGAAACTTCTTTGCAGGCTATTAAAAGACTTCATGACATTTTGCTTACAGACAGCAAGTCCCAATTTAAATGCAAATATTTGTGCTCTCACATGAAAAATGGTTATTTTATTTGTGTTGAGGTTTTTATGTGCTCATTAGCACAGCTAGGAAGATTTTTGAATCTGGTGTTACAGTCGTATCTATGGAAGCCCGTTTCCGCCACTAAAAAAAAAAAAAAAGCTAGTATCCATAACTCGAAATTTCGAGTTATTTTCTCGAAATTTCGAGTTATTTTCTCGAAATTTCGAGTTATTTTCTCGAAATTTCGAGTTAGCTCTGCCAATCAAAAATATACGTGAATGAGGTCGCTTTCTTGTTACCCGGAAGCATATGGCGCAGGACCGCGCACTCAAAAACGGATCCCAACAAATTAAAGTATGTTTGCTGATAGTAACACCATGTGATTCAGCTAATAACACAGGGATTTCATCATTTGTGAAGCCAGGCTGAAAACACTCAGCAATCTGTGCATTCACGACTGGATGTAATACCGGTAGCTTAGCTGTAGCATTTGTAGCTGAGGGCTTCAGCTTCCGGGTAACATGGAAATGACGTCATTCACGTAGATTACTGATTGGCAGCGCTAACTCGAAATTTCGAGTTGCTTTTCTCAAAATTTTGAGTTAATATGACGAAATTTCGAGATAATAACTCGAAATTTCGAGAAAATAACTCGAAATTTTGAGTTATGGATCCTTTTTTTTTTTTTTTGTGGCGGAAACGGGCTTCCATACGTATCAAAGTCTGCAGATTACAAAAAACTGGGGCACGAATCCACCAGCCATCACAAAATTTCACTGTATTTAGATTTTTTTTTAAAAAACTAAATGAAACATTAAAAAAAAAAGAAACTAATCAAAATAAATTAAAATTATCTACACTAAAAGACTTTAGTTTTAGGCTTTGGTGAATATGTTTATTGAGACTGGTATGACCACATGACAGTGAGTCAGCTCTGACTGTGTTTGTGTTGTACTCCAAACGTCTTCAAACTTGCTCCTGGCAAACATTAGAAATCAAAATGCTACACCCAACAGACTCTAAAGTGAAACTCGCAAACCCGAGAGAGAGAAAAACAACCGAAACACAACTGTGCTCAAAACAAACACTGTTGAGGATGTTGTGTAGAGTCTCAATGTAAACCTCGACAAGGTCTCAGTACAAGGAAACCATCGGGTCGCTAAACATGGATTCGGATTCCTTGGACTAATAAAACTGGGAATATGCTCAGTCATTGCTCTCCATCCAGTGCGAGAGAGTTTAATCAGATCCAAGTTGGTGGAGCACCTAAAATACAAGTTTACCTTCTCAATGCAGCAAGAAAGGCCCCAAAAAGTCTTAAAGACACACTTTCTGTCAGCATCCTTCAACACTGTCGCGCTTCCCAGACAGCGGGGTTGCCGAGTGTCTAATATGCACACAGACACTCCATGTACAACATATTGGTGCCTTTGAAACATTTATTCGAAGGAGATGTTTACATTGGCCAACATCCGTGTGCACACACCCTGCTCCTGCAACAAACCAGCTTACAAATGGAAAAAGTCCCTCTGGGCTTTAGAGCAAACTTTAGTTGAAGAGTGACTTAAGCTTCAGCTGAACACACCCTTAAACAATGTGCGTGTGCAGGCATGAGCGGAGGTGTTACGTATGGGCTTGCAACGGTGAAAAGCGTTCTCTGTTCCTGATGCAACCCTACTTGTGGCGAACTCGCCAATTTCAAGTGTTATGGCTGTGATTTACTAGTAACCAAGGAGACTGCTGCTCCTGTTCTGTATCCAGGTGATGGTGGGATGAGTCAGGCGGGCTCGCCCTAACGCCCTTGATTCTTACTTCTGCTGAGCTGTGACCCTGCACCTCAGGTGAAACACATGACCACATTATCAACAGACGGGATGCAAATTCTTATGGGAAATGAGATTCATAAATCTGGGAGGTGTGACTTCTCATCGCTTCCAGGTGTGCGGGAGCCCCACCTTAATCACAGGGAGGGACGCAGCGAAGCACAGCAGACGGGAGGGATCTAAAAGCCAAGAATTTGTGGAGGTACAGGTTTCCAACCTTCTAAGCAAGTTGAAAACAATCCTCTCCGGTGGTGCTTTTGGACCTCGTCCTTTTTTCCCCCCTCTTCTCCCTTGTGCTCATTTCTCTTGCTGGCAGAGAAATGAGCACATCATCAAGATAAGAGGTGCAGAACATCAACAAGAGTTTACCGCAGCTTGAACGTCAGACTGAGACTAGTTGAGTGTAATTCGGAGGAGGTGGATCTGCTTATACTTGCATCCCAGAGGATAAAAGGTAAGTGTATTCGATAAAGGTTGGGTCAGGCTTGTGAATCTATTTATATTTTGATTTGATGTCTAATAATAGACATCAAAATAATGTTTGGAATTGGTAAAAACCTCTGTAACCCCCAGTGAGCAAGTGATGGGGCAAAGTTGAGGACACGAGGCCTTTTTATCCTGTGCTAAAACTGCCAAAAAGGTCATATTTAAATCTCTGGTGCTGGAACAAAGACTCCACTGTGTAATGCGGGAAGTGCTCCTCAGCTATCACAAGTGACTATCTGACTGTCTCTCACCTCTAATCTTAACTGGTTATAACCAGCAATCGTGTTGTGTGACGGCGCTCGCTACGTCTCCTTTTCTGTCCCGGCCTCGCCTCCATGTTGCAGCTAGTTTTTCCTCCAAGCTTTGCAACGGCTCATTCATTTCCCTGCTTTGTTCTGGCATGTTTATACACTCCCTTCTCCTCCTGTGCTCTTCACACGAGCTACTGTCAAACCTCTTCTTCCTTTTGTCTCTTCCATGCTGTGACCTCTGTCATGTTAGCTTCCATTTCACCATGCTTGATTTGCAGACTTTTAATGCGTTTCGGACAAACTTCTCCTCCCGACTGACAGTTTTGCAGTCAAACATGCGTGAAATGTATTTTACTCTTTTTTGTTTCAGGATTAAAGACCTGCCACATCAAAGGACGGTTAAACAAAGGAGGACCGAATCCTCGTGTGGATTACTATAATGAATATGGCCCTTTCATCCAAGAACCTGAAATCCCTTTCTCCCCTCCTGTTCCTCTTTTATGCCCCTCTCACCTGTCTGTGCCAGTCAGCCAACAGCACCTCAACCAGTACCACAACCACCACCACAACAGTTTCCTCAAATGTTACATCCCTGATCGGAGTCCGAGGCTGCGGCAACGGGCTGCATCCCATGTACAGGTATCTGTGTGACCGCCGGGCAGCATGGGGGATTGTGCTGGAGACCCTGGCCACTGCGGGCTTCCTGCTAAGTATAGGGCTCCTCTTAACCCTGCTGATCTGGTCCCTGTGTGTCTGCATCTCATCCCGCCATTATCGAAAAAGCAACATCGGAGGCATGGTGGCCTCCATGTCCCTGTTCCTGTTGGCCACGGCGGGGATCTTTGGCATCACCTTCTCTTTCATCATCAGTCTCACCCCGCAGACGTGCCCCACTAGGCTGTTCCTCTTTGGCGTGCTCTTCTCGCTGGCCTTCTCCTGCCTGCTGGCTCGCTGCCTTGCTCTGTTGGGCTTTGCAGCAGCTCGAGGCTGGGGAGAGCCTGCTGTGGCTCTGGGGCTCTTCACTGTGCAAGTTATCATTGCCACAGAGTGGCTGATCATCGTGTTGGTCCGGGATAACAAGCGCTGCGAGTACAGCCAGGGGGAATTCGTCATGCTACTGATCTACGTCCTGTGCTTACTGGCTATCAGCTTGATTCTTTCCCTGCACCTCCTGTGCCGCAATTATTGCACTTACAGCTACAGCTACACAGGACCCATCAACCAGCAAGGGAAGCTGCACAGTGGGCTGGTCTTCGTCACACTGCTTCTCTCTGCCTGCATCTGGGTGGTGTGGATCACTATGTTCACCAAGGGGAACCCCGAGCTGGGCCGTCGGCCAAATTGGGATGACCCAGTAATTAGCATTGCCTTGGTAGCAAATGGCTGGGTGTTACTGATTGGGCATGGGTTGTCCCAGGTCGCCTTCTTCTGCAATGGGGAAGTGAAGTCCAAGGATCTCCCTTTGAGCTTTGCAGGATGGACCAGCCCCAATGCTGATATGCCAGGACTAGGAAGCCAGAAGGAGGGGAGAGACAATGGAAGTTTTGAGAATGACTTGGAGAACAAGAGAGGTGAGATGCTGTTGTGTTGATTAAAAAAAGTGTGACTTACAGTTAGATGATTTGGGACATAAAGATAATATGATTATTGAAATTATCTTTTGAAATTGACTATTTAAATCCTCACCGCATTCCTAACCACACCTGGTTGACTAGCAATCCAAGAGATATCTCATTTTCTTTGACAAAGACCTAAAAATACCAGTAAATATTCACATATGTACAATAGAGCTGGTAAACTAGAATTTTCGCATTTAAGGATTTATACTAAGTCACGTGTACGGAAGAATTCAGGATCGACCTGACAGTTTAAAAGATGTTCATCAGTACAAGCCTATTACTCTCATGACTTTATAGGATATGATGATTATTTAATAAAAGACCACCTGGGATCCACTCTAATCGGCAATGATTATTTCTTTTTAATCAATTTAATGCCCCACTTTTTTGCACTCCTCAAATCTACATCATCTAATAAAGTTTGCGTGCACCACAGATCCATAAAGGATGTTGTTTCATTCTCATTTTAAAGGCGCAAAACCAGGAAAAAAACAGAATAGACTAACTATGATCAATAAGGACACATTAGCCAAATGGCTTTCCTCAAACATGAGGTAAAAATGAACCCAACCTTAGAAAATGACTTCTGATATCTGTCAGCTCAGCTCTCACTGTGCGCCTTTACGATGAACGCATATAATGTATATAATTAGCTGACTGTGTAACGCGTCTCCCTTCAGGCCGGAGAGCTGAGCAATCGCTGCGATCGCCCTACGAGTCGGGATTCTCCATGACGGTGAGTACTGAAGGATAAACCATCCGACTCCTGCTGGTCCAACATTCAACAGTGTGACCTTTTAACTACGTGACTGAGCTATATTGTAGGATTAATTGGACTTTATCGAGGGTATTAATTGCAGCGATGTTTTGTGTTTCAGGAAATCGACACCGACAAAGATTACACCATTCCTCGCCCTCAGACTACCAACTACAATGAACCCTATGATGAATATTATGGACATGAATAAAACCTTATCTGAATAAGGCCTTACACACCTCATGGCCTAATTTGTACTTTAATGTGCGAAATGTAAATATTTTTAGTATTATAAGAAATGGTGTTTTAAGTGTGTTTGTAGGATTTAAAATCATATGTCGCCCCCAAAGAGAGCAGGCTCAGCAGCATGACTCATCTGCTTGAGTTTCATCATCGAGGCTGGACGGGTTCAGATAGTCCAGCTTTGTTCTGGCAAATCCACGGGGCGAATTCTCAACAGTGGGGCGTCTCAGTCACGGTGTGTGTGTTGCTACTCGGAGATGGCAGATAATAGCCCTGAGGTGACAGGAGGCGTGAAAGTGTCGCTTTGAAGGTGCCAAACTGCTGAGCAGAGACATCCACGAAGGAGCGAGAGGACAACTGAGAGGAACGAGAAGAGAGAACGAGGTGAGAAAGGAAAGGAAGGCGGGATCAGACGAAATGAGACAAGACAGGAGGAGATAGGACAGGAGATCCGTCAGCGCTGTGGGAGGGCTCGTGCCATCACTGATCAGCAGCTTCATATTCAAAGTTACGTCACAGTTACACGTTTCTGCAAAACAACTGGAGTGATGTAGAAAGATACAACATAGGCATCTTTTTTACCCCGTAACACTTTAAAAATACGGCCTGAGGCCAAGTGCGTAATTCCTCTGTGATTAAACGGAATGTCAATACTTTATTATAACGTAATTATATTTACCTACAAATACTTAAAGGTAGGCACAAAGGAATAAGGGGATAACAAATCAGGGTTTTACAGAAAACAAAGAAAAACTTATACTGCAAGTAAAGCTAATTAGTGTGTAAGTAATTTTAGTAAATTTAAGCAGTGCATAAGGCATTATGAGTAGTGCACAGATTCTGCAAATTTGATGGTATTTGTTTTTTCTTGTAAGGCAGAAAAGTCCTCAACACATTTATATTAGTAAAAGAAAAGCACAGTTGAATAACAGAACATCCATCCTGCAAATCAACATAATGAATATTAAATAAACAGGCAAGAAAAGCAAGATTAATCCACTCCATAATGCAGCCTGTGCTGAAAACTACAGTGTTTATGACATGTGATTTTTGTTTTTTTCTGTAAAAACCCAACTTGTTCTCACCTTATTCTAGTGTGCCTACCTCTAAGTATTTGTAACTAAATGTAATTACACTGTAACTTTAAAAAAAATGCACTAAAAGTCCATTCAATTACAGGAGAATTACGCTCTTAGTCACTTATTATAAAGTGTAACCTTTATTTTACAAATGCTTGCATAATGTGCTCAATAAAAAAAGACTTCTACATAAAGGATTTCGTTCTGTCAGAGCTCAGTCTTTTTTAATGTCCACTTAATAATTTGAATGCCTCCTTGCAGTAAACAAACACTTGTGTACAGGGAGCAGCCACCAGGGGGCAACGTCGTAACAAGTCATAGTAGATGACTAGGTAGATGTAAAACCTTTTTAGTAGCAACTATCATAGTCACGGTTTCATTTACAAGAGGCAGAATGTGCAATAAGAAATTCGTCCCTCTGTAATACACGGGAGAGAAGATGATTCAGTGTGCCATTTATTTTCTTGCCCCCTCCCTTCCTCCCTCCGATGGCCTGTAGTGATTTGCCATCCACAAAAGGTCAGTTCCCCACTTCAAAAGATGCAATCTCTCACACACCTCCTCCTCTGTCAGGCCTCTGCCTATTCTTCCAATTAGCCCAACTTCAATTACTCAGCGAGAGCATGCCATCAAATTGGCAATTGGCCTCTTGTGCATTAGTGCAATTAGCAGGGATATGAGGTTTCCTGCCACATCCAACCCATTTACGGCCATTAACTCTAGATGCAATTAAAGATTGTTCCAGTTTGTTTCCCCCTTGGCAGTGATGAGCAAGTTTGGAGGTGGTGGAAGAGCTTATCATACAGTAAATTTGGTCTGGAGGAGTAAAAACAAAAAGAAAAGAAAAGTCAAGAGTTAACTGCAACGTAGCACCGCTGAGCTGCGTTAAACGGTGGGCATGTGGCGCCTCCATCAATCACCCGGCTCGCGCCCCACAGAGGAGGCCACGTTTCTGGACTGTCTGAGCAGGGATTCTTTGGAAGCTTGTTATCTAAATATTGCAGCATTCAGTTGACTCCCCGACTTCTCATGTCTAATGAGAAACTCCCTTATCTCTGCTTGGTATAGGGTTTTGTTCTATTTAAAGCAAGCTCGCTCCTGATTGGATAACTTCACTTTAGACAAACACTGCAAAGAAAATGATAAGACTGACACAATCATGGGAAGGAAATAACATAATGGCTGCCAGCTCAACAAATCCAGAACCCTATCTGAGAATGTGCTCTATCACCTCCTGATAACTGTGAGGTAAGAGGGTCACTGCATCAAGAAGAAATGGGAGTCAGTGAGTGCCTTCAATTTCTGAGGATCCTTCAAAGTGTTTCTTTAGACAATGCCTGCCTTCTTCACTCATTCTCAGCTCAGTCCTTTTAAAAAACAGAATTTGTTTAGTTGAATCTATGAAAAATAGATAACATAGATAACAGTGTCCTTAAAAATGGACAAGTGGAGGACCAAAGAAGTGGCAAGGCTTGTAAAAATATATACGCCAGATGAGCAGTATGTGAAAGTCAGGTCCTTGAGACATATGAAAAAAGATCCAGACATGATGCAGGACCTGAGAGATGCATCTAGCCCTTCAGTTGATCAGTCTGCTGTTTGTGAAACGAGGGAGAAAAAGCTGAGGTCGCCAAAATACACAAGAACCTGACTGGAAATCAGTGGCAACTGGTCTGATGGAGTGATGGATCCAAATTTGACATTATTGGTCCAAATTGTTAATATGCAGAGAGGTCATCAGGACAAATGTATAACAGAGAGTGTCTACAGCCGGCCGTGGCTCTGACATGGTTGGGTTGCATTTCAGCCAGTGGTGTTGGAGCTTATCAAAGCTGAAGGAAACTGTGGATGCAGAAAAGTGCCACGAGATTTAGATCAAAATGTCTGATTGGCAACAGCTTCATTTTAAAGCACGACAATGATCCCAAACAGACTGCCAATGCAGTAAAAGCAGACCTGAATAGAGAAAAACACAGTGGAGCACCGTCAGTCATGGATTGGCCTCCCCCAGAGCCCGGACCTCAACATTACTGAAGCAGTGTGGGCTCATGTTGACAGAGAACAGAACAAAGCCAACATCCCAAGACGACCTTTGAATATCCTTCCATAAGCCTGGAGAACTATTCCTGAAGACTACTTAAAGAAATGACAAGAAAGTGTTGAATAAAGGTGGTCACACCAAATATCGACTTTCAAGCTTGTTAGAATCGTACAAACTCTGTTTTTGCCTTATAGACTGTAGTTACATGTATGTTTTCACAAGTCACTGCACCTATTTTGAATTTCCTAGCAAAATATTTAAAAACAGGAATGAAGGACAGCTCAAAACTTTTGCATAGTACTATATGCAATTCTCAAATTTGGATGTTTGGGGAAGAAAAAGTTCCTGGCTTCAGATTGTGATGCAGAGTGGATGTAAAGTTGATTCGGTTGCAGTTTTTAAACAGAGCTTAAATGTGTTTTTCAACCCTCAGCTTCACGCAGCTCTCTCCTGCACTTCAGAAATAATGCACAGCAAGCATCTCCAGTTTCCAACCCACCTCTGTGCACTTTAAGGAACTGCAGCTCGGAAATTACTCAGGATTTGCTTAGTTTCAATAAATACACTAAATTTACTGGAGGTCATGTGGGAGCAGAACTGGGTGATCGTTTACGGAGCGAGAGGCAGGTATGAGTGCGAGGGCCTGCGACACTAAAGGCCAGAAAAGCTAATAACAAATCAAAGACGGGTATAAAAACCAAACAGTTTATTATTATATACATTCAATAATAATGAAGAGAATAAACAGAAGGCAGACACAAGAATGGCAAAATAAAACATTGTGAGAAAATACAAGTCACTTACTTAATTTTTTAAAAAAAAAATCACTTGGATAAATGAGCCTTTGAGAGCATGTGACAGGGAGGAGGAAAGGGAAAAAAACTTCACATGCAATTTAAACCCATTTATTAAACTGCTGTACAAAAACTCCCACTGGGCTGACTTCTTGAGTGCAGTGCAGGGAGTCGGGGTGTGGGGTGGGGGGCATCGGCAGCCAGCAGCTGAGGATGACTTTTGTTTTCAGTCCGTGTTCCTCGAGCGCACCTGTGCGGTTACTTCGCAGCTTTTCAAAATAGGATTAACTCCCAATTAGAGGAGGCAAAAAACCAAAACAACAACAACAACAAACAAACAAACAAACCAAAAAAAGCAAGTGAAAGCAGCTGCGCCGCGGTCGCTGCTCAACAACGGCGCCGTGACTGCAGCTTGTTGCCAGCTGGATGAGCGAGGCGGAGAGCTTTCTAAATGAGCATCTCTGTGGGCAGGTTCATAATAATAACAACACTAACACGGCTCTGCGCAGAAGCTTTTCACCGGGGTGGACTAATGCTGTTACTCTTAACATTTTAAGGGTTTTAATCTAAAAAAAAAAAAAAAAAAAAAAACACAGGGGGGACAGACAGGTGATTACCATGAGGACCACACAGCAGAGAGCATAGATAACCCAGGTGGACTGAAGTGGACTGGACTGCCCCCCCCAACCCTCCCCCACAATCCAGACACTGTGCAGGGCCTGAACCAAGAGCAGCCGTCACTGCTGTCACCCCGCATCACACATCATCCCAGGTTCTCTCTCTTTCTTACTCCCCCCGCTGTGTAAACACGCCACGCTCCACCTCGTCTTCCTCCTCCAGCACTGCGATTTGAGTTCATGCACAAAAAAGAAAAGAGACTCGACACCCTTCCTCTCTCGCAAAAAGCATGCATGCATAGCAACACTTGTGGTAATACTTGTAAGAAAAACAAAAAAAACAAGGAGGTAATGCTCATCAAAAATACTCATTGGACCCACTGCACACAGTTTCACAATCATACAAAAACAAAATACCCCCCCACCCACCCTGTCCTTGCACTGTACTACCCCGCCTTCCCCCCAAAGAAAGGAGCAGAGTGAGAGGGAGAGACAGTGGGGGACGCTGTGATTCTGTCAGCTGATGATTAATGGCTCAGCTTCTCACCTTCACCAACACTGCCACAAAGTCCCTTCACTGACCGCCCACACATTGTTTCATTGTTCAAAAAAAAAGGTGAACACTGCTGGGCCTCTGGACCCCTTTTGACATCGTGCCGCCCCCCACCCTCCCCTCCTAATTTACTTTTTAATTTGGCCCTTCATGAAAATGCACTTTGAAATATCCTCTCGGTCTACCTGCCTCTCCGTGCATCCCTCATGACTCCATCTGCTCTGATTTCCCTTGTCTGCAGCAAACACCTCTGCATCTGCACTGTGTGCTCATGTGTTAGTGCAAAAAAAGAAAAAAAAGAAAAAAGAAACGCTAATAAATGACCCTTAAGACCAAATTAAACCCAGCAGTGTCATTATATTCTGCAGGCTGGATTAAAGGTGTATTCCCTGTCTTGCAGACATTGCTTTTATGACATTTCCCAGGGGTGCTGCTACGACGCTGTACAGCTTCAACCCACACATTAAAAAAAATAAAAATTACAGCTAAAGAATAAAGTAAAGGCAGAAAAACACAAAAATAAAAACAAAATACACAAGGACACACAAAAAAAAGAAATGTGCTTTCCTCTGAAAATCTTTGGAACTGAAAAAAAGGCAAATAATAGCAATAACGACAACAACCACGTGAGAGTAAATGCAGATGCAACACATACAGGTCCTGCTGTGCCTTCAGGTGCACCAGGAAAGCTTTGAAAGTATTCAGAGTGAACCATCCCAGAGAGCATGATGAGGGGCCTAAGAGTTACATAATGATGTGAAAACCTAGTGAAAACACTGCATATAAATAGAAACAAAACCGATAATGAATCCCGTCTCTGTGCTTCCCTGCACTCTCTGCTCTGCCGAGTCGAGATCACACACCATTTCCCGAACGACGGCCAGGAGGGATCGGCGTCCGTTCGACTGACAGGTTATTTGTTTCCCAACGCGGGTGGTGCAGGTGCTGAAGCTAGTTCCACTCGTGTCCTGTGGATCTTTTTGATGTGATCGGCAGGAACGTCTGACGGTTTAGGAGATAGAAACGAGTCCTTTATTTCTCCTTTTGGAAGAAGCAGACTTGAGGACGAGGCCTTTAAAAAGACGGTCGTGATGTCTCCATGTTGGAGTTGCACTTGCAGTAATGACTGGAGTATGTGCAGGCGAGCATTAAGGACAAAAACTCAAAATCACTGAGCCACGTGGTGTTTTTTGTTTGTTTTTTCCGACATGATGACACGTCTGCGGCAGGCAAAACAAACGAGGTACTGCAGAAAAAAAAGACCTTTTTTTCCTTGTCTTTTTTAAACAGTCTCTTTGTGTTTCCTTTTACATTTGGCCAGGACGTTTTAAACGTTAGAAAAATGCCCCCCCTCCCCCCCCAAAGACATGCCATATAAGTTCGAAGTTATTAAGAGAACAAAAAAAGTGGTTTCTGTCAGAAGTTTCCTCCAGCTGAAAGTTGGATGTTCCAGCGTGGCAAAAACAAGAATAGCTCCTACATCCTCTGAATTTGATTCTTTTCTTTTTTTTCAGTATTACATGATACTAACATCAGAGGGATGTAGGGGGGAGCAGCTCTATGTCAACGTAGTGTTTAAAAACAGAAGTACCTTTTTCTAGTATCATTTAGTGAAGTCTGACACTAAAGGAAAGTGTAGAGGAATCTATACTTGGTGTTTAATGTAAGAGTGTGTGTGTGGTTAGGTCTGACAGGACAGTGGATAAACTGGAAGTCTGGATATTTTTAGGGACAAAAAAAAAAAAAAAAAAAAAAAAAGATTTTGTAGTGTGCAGGATGTCATAGGAACAACAGCAGTCTGTCTCCTTCCAGGTCCTGTAGTGTTTTTTCTTAAAAAAACAAAAACAAGTCTAACAAAAAAGCATCCCAAACTGTGTCCTGTTGCTCCAGCTCTTTATACAAGGGATACACTCCTGGCAGTTTTTTTGTTTTGGGGGTTTTTGTCATCGTTTCCATGTCAGTGACGGACACAAAAGTACAGGAACTGAGTTTCAGTTGATGATGTGGCAATGACTTCTCTCGCCACAAGACAAAAAAAAGGGAAAAGAAAATAATAAAAGGGGTTGTTGCTATAATCTGCCTGCAGAAAAAAATGTAGGGGAGCTCCTGCCAAGCAAAGAGCCTGAAAAAGGGTTTTGGACCAAAGTGAAATTCCTTGGATGTGATTTGTGGTTTTAGTAAGGAGCAAACCTACTGTATCCAGCCCGGTATAAACTGGCCTGAAAGACACAGAAGGGACAACAGAGTCATGAAAGTAGACATATACACATAATTTAAGAAGAAGAAAAAAGTGCTGAATGCATCTATAAAAAGCTGCTATTACACCGCTTACAAGAAACGTACTGACTGAACTAGAATTCACCCAAGACCGCAAACGCCTCCATTTATTTGTTCTTCAGAAAAATTCAGTGACATAAATGCGGCGCGACATCTTGCAAAAAGATGGACGAGAAAAAAGTCGAGTGAGGTCACGACGTAGGATTTTCAATTCATGATTAACACGGTCAAAAAAAACCCACACAATGCTATCATCAAAACTACAATATTTCACTGTCAACACTTACACATTTTGATGCTCTCTTTAAAAATAAAACCCATTTATGGTCTTGATGGGGGGGCAACACATTTTATAGCTGGTTTCAAATATCAAAATATTTTATTTAAAAAATACAGCTGATGATTCTCCCAACCAATCACACCTCAGAGTCCCTGATTCTAGCTTCCTCATGGAGGCTTTTATCAAACTCACAAAGTGAAATAGCTAATAAATTGAATTGCAAAATTTTTATTTAAAAAAAAAAAAAAAAAAAAAAAAAAAGAGTCCACATTGACGCCACAACGTACAGATTAAATATCTAACTCCTCATTTTTTTCCCCAAGAGTTTTTCTTGTTCACTTACACAGATGTTTGTCAAATATCTCAGAATCACTGCATCGTGATAACTTCGTTATCTTATCCAAAACCCTTCAGTTGATCCAAAACACTGCAGTGACAAGAAAAGGCACATAATATTTGTCCTTCTCCTGACACACAAAGTCTTTAACAGTCAGGACCCATCTTATTTTAAAGACATCATACTATTATGGCGTTATTTTTGTGCCACTATTCTGAGCGCACGTAAAAAAAAAGTTTACAGGTGCAAGTGTTGCATTTTGAGGAGAAATTTATTGTATTTCGTCCAAAACTCAGGCATCTCTGAAAACGTTTAGAGCACTTTTGCAAATATGTGATGTCTTGATAAATCGAGCAGATATTAGAAGTTTACACAGCAACATTCTCACATGAAAATATCTTTAAAGTTTATTTTGTGACCCAGAAAGAGTAATATTTCAAACTCCGCCACTTTGTGTTCCTCTGCCACTGCCTCGTTTGAGCTTTGGATGAAATGCATTCTGGGATATTGCATTTCGTCATTCCGAGCTGATTGGAGACCAGAACAGCCAATCAGATATTTTTGCATCCAAGTCTGTGATTGGCTGGTTTTTGTGGCACAAATATAACAGTGTTCAGAAAGAGTTGAACGCGCACAGGCAGAAATGTTGAGAGCGTGAGCAACACATTGCGAGCAAGCGCAAATACAAAAACTGAGCGAGAGGAGCTGCTATTGTGTGTGTGTGTGTGTGTGTGTGTGTGTGTGTGTGTGTGTGTGGATAATAGCAAACACTGAAATACATTTTTTGCACGCAGCAATGAATTTTGTTCACTCAAATTCAGCTTTTCTTCGCTCAAAATAAATTTCTCCTCAAAATGCAACACTTGCACCTGCAAACTTTTTTTTACGTGCGCTCAGAATAGTGGCACGAAAATAACGCCATATACTATCACATTTTCCCAGTACACCACATGACCTTCATGCTGCAGGCTAACTTGGTGTTTCTAGAGTTTCTAAAAGTAGAATTTGAGGCAAAGCTTCAGCTTTCAGGCCCTTCTGCTGCTGAACCAGCTCCTATTTTGGAGTTGGTAGACTCTTGTTAAGATTAGTCTTCAAACTTTCAGCCATGGTGGATCAGGTGACCCTGAACCATCAGGGTCATACTGCTATAGGCTCAGACTGCTGGCTGACTGACTTCACGCTCCCCCCACTTCCTTTAAACAGGGAGTTCTTTGTTCCAACAGTCGCCTCATCAATAGATTGTTATGAGCTGGTGCTACATAAACAAAACTGAACTAAACTGAACATAATGTGTCGCACACCCAGTTATTCCATTATTCCCTCCCTACTGTTCTACTTATGTTGTAGAGCTTGTGTCCGTTTACTCACCATGGCTCCCACGCCGTAAGCAGCAGCCGCCGGAGCTAAAGCGTGGTATGGGTCTGTAGTGTACACCCGGCCATAACTGGGAACAAAAACACAAGAGATTACTTAACAAGGTCAAAATAAGTCTGGCAACTATGAACTTTGCTGTTGTCCTGTTTTGGAGAGCTTCCTTTCTAATCTCCCTTTGAACCCTAGCAGGCGGCCTAATTTTGAAACTTAAACGCAGGTTTAAAATCCACAGAAAGAATAAATGCATCTTTTGCAGTTGCTTCAGCACAAACAGAAGTGGACGATTACTTTTTTTACGCACAAAAATAAAACTGGTTGATGAGCATCTGTAGAAGAGCCCATTTTCAGTCATATATCGAAGTTATTTCCTCATTGTGCTACAACCCAGGCAACAGCAGCATTAATCCATCACACACTTTAAAATATATTTTATTTCTATCCAGTTAAAAGCTTCGCATAGGCCAACAGCACGTCAGCTAATGCAAATCAGCGTCCTGCCATGCAATACCTGTGCGCTGCCTGACATTAACCAGCCTGCAGAATTCGATTAACTCTAATAAAATTAAATGAATGAAAAGCGGATGAGGGGAAAGTCCTGGTACAGTCAAATGATAATTCTTCATGTCAACATTTTATTCTTTCCCCTCTTTCATCTTTTCTGGCTCTCCTGCGCACATAAGGAGCCACACATTGTGCAAACATTGGCTTGAAAGTGCAAATGCTCCCCCCACTGCGTCCCAATGACAAAAACCCTCAGATACAAGATTACATACAACTCTTACTGTTATCTTATCAAACTGTTATCCAACATAAGTGAACCTTAAATCCCCAAACTCGATTAAAAGTTTTCTCTCTTACTCAAAAAATAAAAAATAAATAAAAAAGCCCCTAAAACACAATGAAGGATCAGAGCCTTTCAGAATATTAACGCTTCACCTCGGGAGCTCTGCCGTACAGTTTAGCGTGTCTACGTGTATATTTGTGTCCTGCCTTGACCTCACCTGTCACTGTAGGCAGCAGCTGCAGCGGTTGCCCCGGTTACAGCCGCAGGCTGGGCGTAGCGATAAGCGGCGGCGGCGGCTGCAGCAGCAGCCGGGTAGCCTCCCTGAGAGAGACACATACAGCAGAGCTAACTCGCACGCCTCTGAGGAGGAAGATACCTGAGCTACGGTGTGTCAAGGAGGAGGGGCGGGAGAGATGCAGCAAACTGACATTTGGTGCAGAAGTTACGAATACTTTCTTCTGTGTATTCAGAGCACAATTACTTTCTTATCGTCTACGATAAACATACAGTTTGTGTCAGTATATTGCATATGCATAGGGGGAAAAGGAGGAGGTGGTGGGGCGTGATGGAGGAAATGTTTTATCAGTGAGACAGGGAGAGGAAATTGGACTGTCGAAGTCGAGTTAGATTGTATTATTACCGCTACGGGAGAGGGGGAGGTAAAAAAAACAAGTAGTGGAAGATAAAATGCGCACACATCTGAGGCCGTATAGAAACCTCAGTGTCTTGGGAAGATTAAAGTAATGAACAGATACATCAAGAGGACTCCTACAGCTCTAAGGACACTAACGGATGCTAGTGTTGCATTTCCAGTGGTGATGGAGAGTATTTGCTTATGACAAAAACAATATTTGTTATTAGAAGTGTTTCTTTTGCATGGATTTAGAACAAAGACAACAGAGAGAAAGACTGAAAAAAGAAGGAAACAAAAAGGTCACACACACTGACACACCCACACAAGCCTAGACTGACACTAAAATCATCTCCTTGCACTGAGACTGCATGCATGACCCAAAATTACAATCCAGACCTCCTTAAAAAAAGAAAAACAAATAAAAAGAAACAAAACAATCCCACTGCATTTGGACCTGATCAGAATGGAGAATATCCAATCACAACAGAAACATCCCAGCATTCTCAGCGATGGCTACGAGACACGGACCAGAGGGAGGCAGGTGGGGTACAAAATGTTTATTAGTGGGAGAGAGCAAGGCTTTCTGGGTAAGTGGAGGGAAAGAAGGAGCAGTAAAACAGCACGCCGGCATGCAGCAGCTGATCAGCACATGCTTCAATAATCATCCTGGGGGTGTGCAGTTAATTCAGGAAGAGACCATGTTCTCCATTTCAGCTTGAGCCCCCTCTGGGCAGAAGGCTTTCAGGGCACTGACTAACGTTCACGGGACACTGCTGTAAAATCACAGCCTCAGATTTAGAAACAAAAAGATTACAACACAAGGGACTTCGAGTTTATGATAATCTGATAATAATAATAATATGGTAGCATCCAATTGGAAATATAGTTTGTGTTTTAGTTTTTGGAAAACGCAGTACAGTCAAAGGTTTAGATATACTTGCAAAAGACATCTATGGTATATTAAAGCAGTACTGGGGCAATTATTTCTGCAGCCAAGTTTAAATAAACCTGATTATGTGAAAGCATATATTAAAACAACATTTCTGAAACAAAGTAGCACTAGAGTATCTGCATTCACCGCCTTATGGAAAAGGTGCAAAATACAATGATTTGTAAATCATTTACGGCTTATTTTCGATACAAAACATGAAATACTGAAACTGGGGAATGTTGCACCATGCTGCATCACCTTGTCCTGTAAAAAAAAAAAATGTTTTGTGTCTGGACTGCAGGGAGGTCAGTTTAGCACCAGAGGGGTGTACTATGAACCATAATTAGTGGCTTAGTGGGCCACGTCGAGCTCCGAGTATGCTTTAAACTACATTTTGCACCATATACTGAGTAATTACTCGACAGATGCTGTACTTACTAAGCCACTAATCTACCTCGTTAGCTGTGAGATATTCCTTTAGTTGGTTTTCTAGCGTTACACAATTTTTCCAATCACTTGTTGTACCTGCTCCAAAACAAAACAGAAAAGTTTCTTGCCTAAAATTCAAAACTACAAACTTTTCAAACTACATCTCTCGGTTTCCTTTTAAATCATTTACAAATCATTGCACTCTTTTATTTGCATTTTAGGTCAAACTTTCTTAAAAAAACGAGTGATGCCAGGTCAAAAAACAGAAGCACAGGACAACCAGATGTCTGCTTGGTGGTGATGTGGAGGGGGAAATCTCAGCAAACCACTTCCTGCTGAGTTATGATCTGAATCACTAGATTCAGCATGATTTTCACTGAGTAAATTAGAGGCCTCAGTAGATTAAAATAAACAATAAATAAAAAGGGACATTGCTACCATATGAGCATGCTCAGTGCACGCCTCAGCCCTTGCCTCTGGTTTCAAAATAGCACGAGTCAGTCTCATGAGGTTAACCTGTACTGTACAGTCATGTGAAAAGCAGCGTTGTTTACTGGACTCTATGCAGTGCTGTGAAATGTTCAGTGTTATGCTTCCATTAAAGCCTGGATTATAAGCCGCTGGCCGAGAAGTTATACCTGTTATGCTTCTGGGCGCACGTGTAGTTGGTGTGTTGAGATGTAAATTATCCATGGATGAGTCTGCACAGGCCCTCATGCCAATCATGTGATGATATTCAAAGTTTGGGTCTATGCATTTGTGAAATAGTGTTACATCCCAGTTAGATTGCTTTGTATTTGTGTGTGGATTGAAACGTGCTTGTGAGTCCTCAACAGTTAAACACAAATCACTCATTTGTGCACGTTTGTAAACCTTTTGAGGCAACTTTGTCTCCATATAGATTTTTGGCCATAATCCACAGCACCACGTTTTGTGAATTGGGTTTCTTTGCACCGTGGAGTCACAGAGTCACTCATCACAGGAAAAGGAGCAAATCAGCAGAATGGCTGAAAAAAAGAAGTATGAGCAAAACGCCTGCAAATCTAGACGAATAAAAGCAACGTTGTGAAGAAAAACAGGCCAAAATTCCTCCACGACGATGTGAGAGCCTGATCTCAGTAAACAGCTAAGGGCAAACAGAAAACGATCCAGTTATTGCTAAAGTTGGCGGTTTTCTTCACAGGACTGCACCGAGTGAAAACTTCTCTTTTCTACATGACTGTAGGCCACTGATACTTACTAAAAATACAGTCAGCTTTTGTAGCTTATTTTTGACCAGTCTGAGTTGTCCTTGTATCTACTGAGGGATCTAAAAAAGAACATTAAAAAAACCCTCACTTGTTTTTCAAGTGACATAAAAAGTCGATTTCCTGCCGTCTCAAATAAAGAGCAGCTGTAGAAATAATTAAGGAGCCCAAACTGCAGTGATATAAGTGTGTCTGACAAGTGAATGCAAACATTTGACCAGAACTTTTACAACTGTATGCATACTGCCATCTTTTCCAACACGAGAACAAAATAAGAGCAGGTGTCATTTTCCACCAAAACTAGCCAACCAGACAAAAGAGACCAGGTTCTCTTTTGAGCAGGAAGAAAAGCACTCCATACAATTTAGTACTTTTAGTTAAAAAACAAAACAAAAACAAAGCTCTTTCCCACAACTGGAAAAGCAAGAACAAAAAAGAAAAATCAGTGAGTTAGTAAAAGAATAAAGCAAAATTCAAAGCAGCGGTAATTTTTAAAACAACTAAAAGACAACATGTTCCAGATCAGATCAGAAGATGATTCATAAGATCAGAGGAGGTAGTACAGTAAAACAATGCACACTCAGGGTTTGGTGTTGAGTTGACCCTACCTGAGGCAATCTGGGACTAAGGACTGAGTCCTGAAACACTAGTCTATAGAGAGAACAGAAACAACCGTTGTCAACCTGGATGCACACACGCACGCACACACTCATTCACTGACGCACGCTGCCGCATCCGCCTACAGAGCAGCCTTTGTAGTGGTGTTGTGGATCCCATCACACGATGTCATTTATTCAGTTTTATTTCATTTTTAAATGAACACAGCTGGTGCTCAGTTGTGTGATAACCAGCACATTTGTCGACGAAAAACAACGCTCATGCACAAAAGACAAAGGACCTTGTGCAGGTATGTGGCATGTCGTGCTTCTAAAGAGTTCTCACCATTCACCATTATGGAGGCAGCTCTGTGCAGCGCATGACCGGACACACATGCAGAATCACCCCAAGAAGAAAAAAAAAGAGCAGGAGAAAGCCGTGAGGGGAGGGACAGAGATGGTGTGTCGGTTGGAGGTGAATTTACTTACATATAAGTCTGCGGCTCCGTAAAACCCATCCTGATACACCACGCTGAGAGGAGGAGGAGAACATGGGAGGGGGAGAGAGAGAGAGAGAGGGGGACAGAGCGGAAGAAGAGCAGGAAGTGGAGGGTGCAGTGCGAACAGAGTGGTGCACGGTCCCAGAAACCCAGGGTGGATGGAGGTCACAACACAGCAAAATAGAGAAAAAGAGGGATCAGGTAGAGAGAGGGAGAAAAGGGAAGAAAGAGGGAGAGAGAGAGAGAGAGAGAAAAGTAGTTATTTCACACCCATGCAGCATGCAGAGGAAATACAAGTTCCATTTAAGCTCCACAACTGCATCTCAAAAACATTAAACAATACACTCGTGGGGCTAATACATAAAGGTTATTGAACTGAAATGAGACCATAAACGGCTATTGCTCCCCAGCGAGTAGAAAATCTGGCCAATAAAGGCCATTTTGAATAGATCGTTTTATGAGGAACGATGTCTGGGAGGTGTAGTTTTCAGTGGAGCACGTATGGAGAAGGTATTTCCTGCATCCCTCACCCACCCCACGCACAATTTCATCTCGTTTCGCTTTATTTAAATGTCATGTACAGACAAGCCACCGGTCAATTTGGCTTTGAACTGAATACGATCGCAGTCGCAACCCCCATTAGCCAATCATCGCAGCACAGCAACAACATGCACAGTGCACACACACCGAGGGAACAAAAAACGCAAAAACAAATCATGGTAAACGTGAATAATCTAAAGCAAATCTGTGCGCAAGGTGACTGCTGCTGTATAATGTCTGCATGTGGTCCGTGTGTGTTTATGCAAATCTGCTGACGGTAGGATCTATGTGTTTATTCAAATGAGGCTTCAATGGTGCAATCCCATCAGTGTGTCACACTCCACTGAATAGCTTGTAAACGGACTGACAATGTGCCAGTTGGACTGCTGAAGAGAGTGAAGTGTGAATAATGTTTGAGCATGAGGAGTGAATGAGCACAGCTGTGTTAAGCAGAGACCTGGTCAAACAGAATTTGGAAAATGACTCATGAGGTGATGCTCGGCGGATTTACCGAAGCACTAAACAAAACAGATCCTGATTTTTTTTTCTATATCCAGAATGAGCTTCAACAGCAACAGCTCTTGTTTATAAAGAGGCAGGTTATCCTCACCCAGGATAGGCAGGGATGGCAGGCTGCGGCACAGCGGCCCGCACAGCACTGTAGACGGGCCGGCCTCGGCCCCGGAGGTGGGCACCGCGAAATGCCGCTGCCGCTGTTGTGGCTGCTGCTGCTGCTGTAGGGTAGGGAAACCCTGGAACTGTAGGCGAGGAAGCAGATAAAGAGGACAGGAGAGGATTAAAGGAGGAAAGATGACAACCCAGGTAGGAAATGGGATGACAGTATATAAAACAAAGTGACACTCGGAATAAATTGAAAGAAAGGCAGAGGAACATTCCAACTATAACACAGAGGACTGTATCAATAAAACTGTCAGTGAGGAAGAATGCTGGGTGAGCAGTGCATTAATACAGATTAACAATCACAGTGTGACTAAAATGTAAAGTGGGGCTGTCACTCTACAGCCAGACAGACCATTTTTAGTGTGGCTTGAAGAGACAGAGATGGGCCTTACCTGCGTAGATCTCTGGTCCATACATAGCTCCCACCACAGGACTCAACTTCCACCCTGCTAATAGTCACACAGAGAAGGGAAAGAGCAAATGATAAACAGGAGCCGTCTTTAAAGTGTTAATGCCTGTCGCATGCATAGTGCTACCCCTCAGCGAATCAGTTAATGAGTTTGTAGCTTTTCCCTTTAGTTTGTTTTCTTTTACAAAAAAATGCATCACTACAAACCACGTTCAGTCAGATTATCAGGTGTGTCTGAGGCAGGAGAAACAAAAGTAAACGTGGGGAATATGGATTCATTTTACAGCTTGTTGCTAGCTCGCAATGACCGTTTGTACACTCTGTGCATTTATGGTAGCTGCTGCATCCCAGAATGCAACGCATACCTCGCTATCACTCAAACTTGCAGGTTGCTGGTTCAGCTCGCTTTCACACTGTAAACAAACCATACAGACCACCACCTCTGATGCATCTCGGTGCAGTTGTTTTGGTCTATACCCGAGTGCCAATTTGTTCGCATCTGCTCAAACGACCCCGCAACAAGTAAGAAAACTGTGCCAGAGTCCGATTCAAATGGACTAAAAACCAGAATAAGAATAAGAACGCAGAGCTGGAAATGAACTTAATGGACTGCGAAGCTATAAACTATTCTCCGCATGTACCTATGATGTTTGTATTTTTAGACAGGCTTGGGTTCATTGTTTGTGCACATCACAGTGTGTGTTACCATAGGGTAGTGTGCTGAGAGCTTCTCCATTAGGATAAGGGCTGACCATCTTCTTGTTAGTCATCACTCTGGCGGTGGCGTTATTCACCTGGGGGATGGAGGAGCCAACAGTCAGAGGCACAGACACAACAGCTCAGCAGAGGAAAAGTAGCACATAGTCTGAAATGTAAATCTCAAGGCCAGGGCTGATATGCGTGGTGTTTTGTACAGTAGATTGAAAAAGCCTGCTGCTGTGTTGAGTTATTATAATAGTCTCTGCTCATCGTGTGGCTGACTTTGTTATTAAAAAGGAAATAGCGGTGTCATTTGGGATTATGGTTAAGCAATTTAGTTGTGCCAACATTGTAGCTTATCTTCTTCCCCCAATCAGCCTTTCCTAGTCTGCCACATTTCTTTATTATAATAATTATCATCAAAATGCACCCTTGAAGGTCAAACAATATTTTCTTCTGCTGGCACCACATGTTAAATATTGTGCACATTATAGAGAAATCTGCCTCTGCAGAATAATGAAACACAACATCACAGGCTGGAAAATAAAAGTGAGTGCTGCTGCATTTCATCAGCGACGAGGCTGCTGACTCTTGTTTATGTAGCACGTGTATGTCTGTGTGTATAACTGGATGGAGATTGTTAGGGGACTTTTTAGTCATCATGCAATAAAAAGCAGGTTGCCCAGTAGAGATTTAGTGATTCGCTATGAACAGATACAAGGAGTGCCACTGGTGACACTGGTTGTATTGTTGATGTGCGCATAAACAGGGGTGGGGATACAGCAAAGGAAACTGAGCTGTACTTATTTTTTGGCAAGTACTGTGGCTTTTTCTTCTTCTTCTTTTTTTTTTTTAAAGGGGCGTGCGTGTTCTGTGCATGCTCACTGACATTTCAGACTAATGCTCCGGCCTTTCAATCCAAGACGGCTGATAATCTCCTCTCTGAGCTTCAAAGGCTTCTACTCCGGTCCCTTGATCTATCCTCATCTTCCTTTGATGGGCTTTAAGAGAGGGAGATTGTAGCTCCCTGTAATAACCCATACAGTCCAAGTGTGCTGTTGAAGTTGCACATTTGACTGTGTGGCAAGCTAAAGATTAATGACCTTTTGCCCAGCGAAGAGCCTCTGCTTGTGTGTGTGAGAAAGAGAGAGAGCGAGAGAGCTTGAGGAATGAGAGTGCTTGTGTGCGCATGCACGCTTCACTCCAATTTATAAGACCATTAAGGCTGCCTTTCGCATCGCCCCTCTCGGTGAGTCATGTTCTTTATCTGCAGAGCTTCATTCAAATGGAAATGAGGTTTACCTCATTTTTCCCTCATTGCAAATGACAAGGTCAGTGGCAAATGATTCAATTAGCCAGGCCCGGCTACCTCTCTCACACAACTGTGTGCTGGTGTCTGAGTGGAAACATTCTGAAATCTCAGTTTAGTCAATGAATCAAATTTATGCAAACGTTTGTGTTACAAGAGGGAAAATTTCCCAGAGGCTTTAAGCCTGAAGGTAACACTACACTTAAGGCCATTATATAGCGAGCGCACTGCAAAAAAAAGCGACACAAAACTTTTTACTATATGTATATTCAGTATCAGTGTGCTTTTTGACCTACAGTGCACTTTTTGCCAAATACAGTGATCTGATTTGTCACTGTTAGAAAAATGCTTCAAATTCATCCAGTGAAATCACGCGGTCGGTGTGAACGTTTCAATTATGAATAGACGAGTCTAAAAGATATCTAGCACAATATATTTGGATGGATATGCTGTGTGCAAAGGCCTTTACCCTGTAGCAACGGAACATTTAAGCTACTCTAATAATCTATTTGTTTACTGAGGTTTTGCAAGAAATGTGACCTCTAACCATGTGACGTTAACTTGTCTGCCATTTTGGACATGTGACAATCACGTTGGCAGTGTAGGATCAGGCCAATAAGGCCTAGAGTTAGATCCACAACCGTCTCACAGCCAAACTCACAGGAGACAAATGAGCATTTCCCAGTTCAAAAAGTTTTGAACACCTTTTGAAACGTGTTTGTTGCTGCATGAAGGCAAAAACTTTGCCATTTCCGATTAGCACTTTTTCAAGTTTAACTACCACGTAGCTGGTGGTTAGCCAGCATTTGCAGACAACCATGAAAACCCGCCGAGAAATGCATCAATCTCTTAGCAACCAAAGCAATCACAGGGTGTTTGCATCTGAAACATAAAGGAAGCACAGCCAAATCAGTCGGGGAATACAAATACTGGTTGTATCACATCCAATAGGGCAGACAAATCTTCGTTTTTCCATTATGTGCATGACATTGCATGAGAAATCTAAATATATAGCTATTTTGTGTGTGTGTTTGTGTGGTTTGTGTCATGCGCAATTAATGAAACTGGGTAAACGATCGGCAGAAACACATGCAAATCAGCAGAGACCAATACGGAAGGCAAATCTTAAGTGTTAATGATTAATCAAACATTCATCCTTTCTCAGCCCACTTTTGCCCTCCCAGTCGGACCCGGACAGTAAAACCAGACAAAAACAAAGTCACATTTCCATATGAAACCAAACTTGTGGGGTTTACGTACCTAAAAAGAAAATAGTTTTAAAAATAAAATTCAAAAGAGAGGGGGAGAAAGAGTGGGGTAAAAAACATTTGTTCGACAAAATTAATAATCATATAACACAGAAATTACACGCAGCCAAATACGGGCGCATCACATGACCAAGAGTGAGTAACAAACTAAAAAAAGAAAAGAATGAACAAAATTTAAAAAAAAAAAATAAAAAAACATTTTAAAAAAGGAAAATTTCAGCCAATCAGCAAGCGTCGGATGCAGCATAGAGACCAATCAAAACAATCGCAGCACTCCCACACCAAACACGTACGAGACAAGGATGGAGGTTAAGAGTACGGGATGCAAAAGTGAGGAGTAAAGAGATAGAGCCAGTCCATGTACGAAATAAACAGGAGAACGAAAAGATGGAGTGAAGAAAAACGAGAACAAGGGAGAAATTTTTACATGAGCAACACACACACAGAAAAAAAACAAACTAAAAACAATTACTCTTTAAAATAAAACATATATATATACCAAGGTGCATCATTCAAAAAAAGCAATCAGTTTTGGTGACCATTCTCCTGAAAAATCTCACTGTATGTGGTGGGTTGAGAAACAGAGCACCAAAGGATGGAGGGAGGGGAGAGAGAGAGAGAGAGAGAGAGAGAGAGAGAGAGAGAGAGAGAGAGAGAGAGAGAGAGAGAGAGAGAGAGAGAGAGAGAGAGAGAGGAGGAGAGAGAGAGAGCGAGAGGAGGAGAGAGAGAGAGCAATCCTCATTCCCAAAAAAGGAGAGAAATAAAATAAACACGAGACACTATGCCAGGCATTAAAACTGTGTGTCACAAACTGAAAGACCAGTACACTATGACTACTACTACAACTACTAACACACAGACAGTCCACTACAAGAAAACCAAACCAAAGGAACAAAAAAGAAAAGTAAAAGAAAAGGCAGCATAATAGAGACCCAAAAAACAGCAAGGTAAACCCCATATCGGTTTAGAGATGCATATGGTTACACAAAACTCGCTGATTCAGTAAGTGATAACAAGCTGGGGGCTGCATCAGCTTTTCATTCACTCAAACTTGTTGTTGTTAGTTTATTGAAGGCAGTCACTTTAAAATGAGTTGCACCAAATAAACTACTTCTTATTTAGGTTTCATTTAAAATCTAAATAGAATAAAACACTACATTCACAGCTAAACACTCCCAGGCATTGCTGTTGAGTAACAGAACCAACCAAAAGAGTGAAACCAAGTGCATCTTTCCAGTGGCCAGCAGGGGGCGATGCCTCCAGTCAGAATTTAATATGAGGAAATTAAGCTTACTTAATTATTAAGAAATAATTCACTTATGGCCCTATTTGGCCTTAATGGAAAATCTAACCAGCACTTAATGTATTTAGGCATAGTCACGGTTACCTGCTGGTTCAAACTGAGCATCACAATGAGGTAGAAATGTGATATAAGTGTCTTCAAATGTGACATGCTTGTTAGTGCCAGGCAGGCTGAGGAATTCACAAAAACTGCTGATCTACTGGGATTTTAAAACCCAAGCATCTCTAGGGTTTATACAGAATGGTGTGGAATGTCCTCAGTTTTTCAGTCTGTTCCAGTTGCTGCTGTGGCATCATCTGATATATAGTTTAACTGCAAAAACCCCTTCCAGCTACCTCGTGTGTGAAGTGTTCACAAGAAAAACAACATACTGCAAACTTTCAAAGGTATATCACAAACATCTGTGAAGTTCCTGTTGAAAAAGGCTAACAGGTCTTAATTGGATAGTAACAAGTTTTAATGGTGCAACCCATTTTATTCAACTGCTGGACTGGAAATAAGAAACTTTCCAGCCAAACTTGTATGAAAAACTGGTGCAACTGTGTCTGGATGGTTCCTAATGGTTTTACTTGTACATCAATTGAAGAAAACATCCCAATATATATATATGTTTATTGTTCCAATTGTTTTTTTAACGTCAAGGCAAAGCCAGTGTGCTAGCCTCGGTATGTACATTTGTGAAATCTTTGCCTTGGCAGTAAACACAGAAAGGGCTCTCCTGGCATAGCGACTGTCTGCAGTATGATATGCCAAGATCCTGCCTCGCCACATGTTCAGCATTAGGCCTCGGCCTGTGTGAGCGGCAAATCATTTTTCAAAACACCGCGTCCAATTGGCAAATATCTGATAAATGTGCTCTCCCCGAAAAGCAGACAGACCGGTGAAATTTAAAAAAAGAAATTAAAGAAAAAGAAACAAAAACTTGAAAACCAGGGTAGCCTTAAATTGCCCTGCAAGTTCTGCATTCAGTCAAAGCGATCGTAGGCAGCACAGGGAGCAAAGCTTTGTTTCATTTCTGCTGATTTCTTTTTTATTAATCAAGAAATGGATGCTATATGCATTGAGTCCAATGGAGAATTAATAAGATGGGATTGTAGATAGCCGTGTCATTGCAATAAAAGAGGAGGGTGATTACATTCGGTCATTCCCAGTGAGGTGTTAATGACGTGGTGGAGGAGGGAGCGAGGGGGTGGGGGGCGGCCATGTGGAGGAAATATTACTGCTAAAAAAGATCAGGTCTGTTGGAAGATGCTGTGTCAGTCTGTTTGTGTGAGTGTGTGTGTTTGTGATATTGCAGTGTGCACTGAAAAATGACACAATACCAATAAGGCCTCACACTGCATGGGCCTATCGCATTAAAAGCATCGGTATAGAGAAATGTAAAGATTAATAGTGTTAATGTAACAATAGATAAATACCCATTTGAAGGGTGGGTGGGAAAGGGGATCAATTTTAGTGATAGATGTTTGTACACAACTTACCGTTACCGTAGAAACAGCGAGTGGTTACCGTGGAGACTGACAACAACACACAGAAGTCGTCAGGGAAACAGAAAAAATATAATAAATAAAGGAACAAATAATCCCAGGAACAAAAGAAACCTAAATGCCCCTCCCCGCCCTCCCCACCAACCACCACCTGTTTTTGCCCCAAACCTGATAGCAGCATAGTTAGAGCTCAGAGCAGAGTACGAGAGAAAGAGGAAGGGAAAGGAGAGAGGATGCTAGCTCTCGATGCTCTCACCATTGTAACAACAAACACGTGGCAGCAAGGTGTTCGGCGCTCTAGAGAACATGGTCCAGAAGAATGGAGGTAACTGGGGAGGGGGACCTTAGCCACAAAATAACTAAGGAGCAAATGGAACACCTCCAAGGAAAAGAAAAGAAGACACCAAATAACACCACCCTCCATCGTTAGAGCAGAATAGCAAAAGTCAGTTTATTGCTGCCTGGGTCTATTTCCAGTCAAAAGGGCAAGCAGGGACATTTTTGGATAGAAATGGACTGATTCTTGTGTAGCAAAGTTACGCCACAGAAGGAAGAAATGTGTGTTTGGACACTGAGTGACTATAATTTCCACTTTTATCCAGTCACCACAAAAGAGCACACTGAAGGCCAGTCAAACAAGAAAAACTAGATGGATGATAAAATAAAATAAAATAAGGAAAAAAAAA
Organism: Maylandia zebra; assembly: GCF_041146795.1. Lineage (NCBI taxonomy): Eukaryota > Metazoa > Chordata > Actinopteri > Cichliformes > Cichlidae > Maylandia > Maylandia zebra. The sequence goes on along the minus strand of NC_135170.1, from coordinate 11,376,432 downwards.
CAAAGAAAACCGACCAAACATCTTTTCGTCTATTCCAAACTAATCAATACGAAATGACAGAAAGACAAACGTGACTGGCGAAAAGAGAATGAAGGGATATTGAAGAGAAAGAACAGAGCAGACACACAGCGACAGATCAAGGGTTGAAAAGGGCAAAGTGCAAACTCTCTTTCCCCGTTTCTTTCAACCGCTTTCTTCGTAAACACACACGGACACGCTCACATTTCATTCATTAATCTTGGCCGCGGTGACTCATGCAGTAACAGAAAGCTCAAATAACAGATCAAATACTGTGTGTGTGTGTGTGTGTGTGTGTGTGTGTGTGTGTGTGTGTGTGTGTGTGTGTGTGTGTGTGTGTGTGAGTGCGTGCGTGCGTGCGTGCGTGCGCGTACGTGCAGGGTGGGGGGCCGTGGTCATCTATGACAGGTGAGCCTTCGAATCAGACCGTGGCTGATCCTGTGACTCGCATTCGAGTTCATTCAAATGAAATTCTCACGGGGAAACGACTGATTGAAGGCCCAACTGTGTCTGTTAGAGGAGCGTGTGGCAGCAGCACCGTTTGGTGAGAATATGCGTTGTCAGACATGCAGAAACACAGACACAACTGCTTCTCCTCCCTTTTCACCCGCACACATCCATGCAGCGATGACGACACTCCTCGGGCTCGCTTGCACCCCCGACTCGAGTCCCTACTTTGCATGCAAAGCTGCACCGTTCGTGGCACAGAGAGACACACACACGTGTCAGCCATTCTGTGCTCTTGTGTTATATCTGACTAAAACTCTGCGCCGCGGAGGAGCCTTCACTTCCCATAACACTCCAGCAACACAGATCGATCGCAAACGCACAATTCTAGAGCGAGGGTTAGTGAATGGGAGTTTGCAGGGTCCAACATGGTCTCTGTCTCAATACCATTTCTTCTATGGATGTGTGAAGACCTGTAAAATATGATACTTGCAACAACTTAATTTTGAGTGTGCGATCAAAGTGTGCTTCGATCATGATTATTAGGATTAATCAAAAAGTTAATAGCCTAGCATCATACATCTTCACCTTCAGACGGTCCCGTATAAATAAACAAAGAAGGAAACATTAAAACTTAGCTCCCTGAACAAATGAAAATTGCTCTGTGTGACCAGCAGCTGTTGTTCACACAGAGCAGAATCCAATCATCAGCCAGAAGCACAGTTACGACAGCTGCATTGTTTCAAAATGTGCGAGGCGCACACCAGATGTGTACACCAGCCTAAAAATAAAGTGGACCCATTATGTTCGTTCCAAGCTCTACCATATTTATTTTATTCCAGCCCTATCTTTATTCATCCTATCCCTGTAAGCTGACTTTCATCTGATTGGCTGCCCCTCCCAAACAGCAGTGGTCTGCTTGAGATGACCATATAAGGATATAAGCTCCTGGCTGACAACATACAGATCAAAGACAATTAAAAAACAAACAAATATCTGAACAGTAAGCATTGAGAGGACTTGTATGCGCAGGGATGACACTAAACCTTATTATCTGAAATTTTAGCTATGTTTAACATAAGCATCCACCTTTAGAGACAGAAAATAAGAAAAAGGCTCCCTTTAATTTTTCTGTAACTGGAACTGAGACTATGATTGGACCCGAATCAACAGCCACTAACTACAAGTAGAATAAATCTGTGATAGCACGTACAACATGTGACTAAAATGTAGATAAAACAACACGTTAATGACAGCCAAAATGGTACAGTCAGACAGATGCTTGGAGTGTGGGCTGCTTTATGTCAGGGCATACACACAATCAGAAAGACAGCCATGGATAGATGAAGATGCGCATGTTTGAAAGTGTGTACAAGATCCACATTGTCACAACTATATATAGGCCTATAGCACTCAATGGTCTATATATAGAGTAAATGGTGATGAGATGGGAAGAAGCAGGTATAGACAAAGAGAACTGTAGTTGGGCCACTTACATGGATACATTGGAAGCATACAGGAAACTGACTTCTTCAAAGCGCAGAGTTTTATTCCAGACAAAGAGAAGTACAGTGTAACTTTAAGTACAACAACTCTGTTTCTACTCTCTTTCATTTAATCCACATACATGCACACTATGGGGAACTAGTAGGAAAACAAAAAGGAAATAAAATAAGACTACCCAATTCCACTTGCATGCACCAAGAATAAAAACAAGCCAGCACTCGAGTACAGTACAGCATTCCTTTATCAATCATTGAGTCAAAATCAGTCTAGGAGTTCAGCTATCAAGCCTTTTTCCCCCAGTAAGTGAAACAAGCTATAAGCACTCAGGTGTAACTCAGTTCATGCCAACCGAACAAGTAAATTAACAGCCCGTCACCACAACTAATTCAACAAAATAGCCATACATAATAAACATGCAAGAATAAACATCCAGCTGTCAGCAGTACTGCCTCAGCGAGGCTCCAAATTACCAGATTAAAATATAAATCATGCACAACTAAATCTACATCAGCTAAACCCAGGCCACTGGATAGCAGTAAACTCTAGTCACACACGTAATGGTGAAATATTTATGTCTAAACAGTCGCACAGGCCTATATTTCAGAGTTTCTGAATTATAAAAGAAATGTGAGATTTCACTGTTGCTCTTTTACCATATTTGTCTCTGAAAACAAACTTCAACAAACTCTGAAATCATACGACCGGTTGAAGCGTGAGTTACTGCAGCGACATCTGCGAGAAAGGAGAACTGCCAGAGAGCATTGCCTGAAATAGAAATGTCCGGCCGTTTTTCCTTGGCTGGAAGAATGTATAAACACAAATCCACTGTTTGTCCTGCGCCAGCCTTTTGTCTTCAAGCCCATGCACCATAAACAGACAGAAAGAGAGAGGCTGCTCTACAGACTCCTGCTGCTGACCCACCATGCGGCTGATACGTGACTCACTACGAGGCCATCGCTGCTACTGGAGTTCAACAAAACACATGCAGAGTGACGACTGAAAACAAAGATGTCTTGCTGTTTGACAAGTTACTTACATCATGCAAAAATCTGGGAAGAGTCACAGAATCAGGTTAAAGCGATGCCAGGAATGGCACAGGTTGTTGATATACAAAAGGAAAAACTGATGCATGGTAAACTGGCTCCATCAGTATCCATTCAGCTTGCTGACTGACTGAAGGTGGAGGTGGCGGAGGGGAATATAATGTTGTACCAGTGGATGCAGGTGGATGTTTCTCATTCTCCACCACACTGCAGCAGAACTGAGAGTACATAACTAAAAAGGTTCCAGCCTCATCCATCATGCAGGAACTGCCTTGCACACACCCACACACAGACAGACACACACATACATACTCGTCACAAGGAAATCACCACAGTAAGCCCATGCACAAATCCTGGCTTACGATGGCACAAGTCAAGTGATCCAATATGGATAACTGGCTGATTGAAACCCCAATTAAAATAAAGAGGGAAGGAAAAAAAAAGAAAAACTCAATTCAAAAACTAAAAACATGCTTCAGGTAAAACATGGGAAAGAATATGTCACACAAAAAACACACAACCTCAAACCACAAAAACCAGAAAATAAATAAAATCAAGTGTACATTTCATCAGAAAGAACCCAGACTTCCATAAAGTGAGCATGCGTCAGTGTTGCTGTGATTCCCAGCATGCTGCTGTTGCATCAGGAGCCAAAAGCTGTCACAACCACTTAGCTACAGCACCGGGAGAGGGGAATACAGAAGGATTTCTCTATGCTGGGGGAGAAAAATAAGAGCATCTGACAGCAATCTGCCATGCATCGTCCTTTCACTGCGTTCCACTTGTGCCCTCCGGTGCAAAATGCACAAATCTCATTCCAATTGTTGCACGAGAAGTTGTAACGTTAGCGTGGCTGCAAGTTGTGCATCGGTTGAGGGGGGCAGGTAAAAAGACAACAGGTTAATATACAGAGGGCAGGGGGGGAAACACTTCAGAGGAAAAGTACCCAGCATGCCTTAGTGTAGTGTTCTTGCACCCCTAATCATTCCCACCACAAAAACAAAACATCAAAATAATAAATCAAGTCTTTTGGGTTTTAAAAACAAGAAACATATTGCAGAGGACCGGTGTGGGATACCACTGGGCTGCATCAGAGCATATCACTAAAGGGAGGATGGGAGCTAGCTAGCACGTCAGTGATCAAGCAGAATTATGGTGGGAGTAGAGAGAGGAGACAAGAAAAGAAGGAAGAGAAAGGGAGAGAGCAAAATTACCTCAATCTTACGACCTTCCACCAGTGTGCCGTGGAGCTTTTCCCTGGCTTTCTCTGCGTCTGCGCTGTTCTCAAATGTCACAAAGCCAAAACCCTGTGGTACGCAGCAGAGGTTAGAGAGGTTGATGGTGAGTGAGGGGCATGTCAGAAGGGATTGCCGACCGGTAGAGGACAATCTGCGGGACTCATTCTGACACTGTTAAACAGATGACTTTAGTTCTGGAACAGCGATTTCTCACGCGGACTGCTAATACCACATGACAAATAGTCACAGTTACACAGGAAATCTTTCAGCAGTAAGCCGGTCACAGCATTGAGTATCAGATGCTTGATGCGCACTTACCTTTGAACCCCTCTCATTGAAAATAATCTCAACATCCAGGATCTTCCCAAATTGCTGCGAAGAAATTTGAGGAAAGAAATATTAGCCAACAATCTTATATCAATAAGGGATCTCACGATTCTGTGCTTAATTAATAAAAGTCATTAAGGGCCATGTAAAGCTATTTGAATTAAAGCTACTTTACACTAGGGGTCACTGTTACACAAAAGACAACATTTGCATTTTAATGTGCATTTCTTTGCGTTGAACTCTGCTCCATTTCTTTCCTCCTACTTTGACACTCATACAAACATGATGACACAGATAAGAGAACACCCATCAGTCTCCTTTCTTTATGAGCGTTTCACTCTTTTGTCATTCGCTCTGAGGCAGCCCCTTATATGGAGGACGCAGGGTGTCTAGACTGATTTATTGATCCCCACCTTAAAAATGAGGCTCCAACAGTTCTTACCCCAAACATCTGCCTGAGGTCTGGGTCCCGGAAGCGGAAGGGGATGTTTGAAACATGGAGGCGTTTGGGGGTCCCTTTGGCCTCTGTCGAGTCTCCTGCTGAGCCTCCCGCTCCTGTGCCTCCTGCGCCACACTGTACACCCGCCTCACCCTGAGACGTCTCCTCTGTCTTTACCTGTTTGTGGGAAGAAGAGGAGAGTGAGACAGATGGAGTCAAGTTATAGCGCTGTATAGATAGCAGGAGAAGAAGAAACAATGGAGAATAAACCAAAATGGAAAAAAAGACAAGCAATTTATTTTTATTTTATTTAAATGCCTGTTGCCTCAACTCCTCTCTCCTTTCCTCTTCAGTACAGCAAGTCAAAGAACTCAAAAGTTACAAAAATAAAATAAAATAAAGATATGACACTACGTATCTGGTCAAGCTGTGGTAATCAGAAAATACTGCCCTCCTATCCAGGTGTGAGCTGCACGGTGACTTGAGCTTTTTTTATTTATATAATGCTCAATTTTTTATGTTTTTAACACATTGGTAAACAAAAAAGAAGACATGAATTTGAATAATGAAATAAAGATTCAGTGTGAGTCTTAATACATTCTTATATTTAGATTAAAATCTACTCATTAGCTCAGTAGCGACATGTTAGACCGCTGTTATTTGATCATCATATCACTAGGTGTACTTAACATTATGTATTTAAAGTTAAATTTAACTGAGGGGTCAAAATGCCAGACATCATCATAAGAAAGCGTGTTCCTCAAAGAGGCACTGATGTGATCAGTGTGAAAAGCTCCTCCTACTTCTAAAAAAAATAAGAAGAAGAAACAAAATAACTGATCAAAGTTTCTTAAAATAACATGGACAAGTCAACTATAGTGAAAATAAAGAGCGCCCGTTGCATTTTATGCCTGTTTTCTGATAAGATACACGCAAAATCCTTCAAAGTAAAAGCCTGTGGGGATCGTGAGTCCAACTTGACTGGCGGTTTCTCGTTTTGATCAAGCGTTTGGGGTTTTTTAGCCTCAGCTAGTAACCCAGATGGGAGGGACTAGGAATCAACAATGAAACAAGCTGAGAAATGAGAAGAGGTGCGTCCACACAGTTTTGCCGGCAGCCTCGCTCTTATGCCTGTCTACACAGGATGCGTTCAGGTTTGTTCGTAATTAAAAGTTTATAGAAAGGAGTCACCCAAATTCACATATCCTGCAGTCTAAAAGTTTAGACTCCAAGTAAAAGCACAGTTTTTTGCATCTGCATATAAAGTAGGGCTGCTCGATTATGGCAAAAATGATAATCACGATTATTTTCACTGAAATTGAGATCACGATTATTTGACGATATTTATTTTGTCCGCCAGAGCTTATATTATTTTTTTTACATGCTGTAGTGCCATTTGTGGGAGCATTTCAAGTTGCTATACATCAATACAACTGTTATAGCCCATATTTTAATAATGTGTATGCATTAAGTCCATAGTAACTACATTAATTGCAAAAAAGTGCAATAAACTACAAAAAAAATTGAAAATCGTTTTTGTTTTTACATATATTTCTACTTGGAGAAATTTAAGAGGTTTATCCCTCAAAACTTTAAATACAAAAAAGTTGCAAAAAATAGTTTACAACAACAGGAAATTTATTTTGAGTGTCTTCATAGTTTTATTTTTGGAGATACAGCAATTTTTATATACTGCAGGAAAAACAAAAAAACAATCCTATGATGCAAATTTGCAAAGAATGTGCATGTGCATCAAAATAAACTATTTCCAGCAGTGCAATTCTAAGGCCTACAAGTAAAAAACTAAATTTTCCGCAAAAATGACGTCACTTGCGATAGTTCACGTTGATGTCTTTTTCAATGTGGGAAGTGTTAAGAACAGCTGATCGGATCGGCAAAGTGTTTCTGGAATATTATGTTTTTGTTCCTGCAAGCTCTTTTTATGCAATTTTTGCAAAGCTATATGTGGAAGGAAACCGTGACCGAGGACAAGCTGATGGCATAAGAAGTAAGTACAACTCCTCTGGTTTCATATGGAAAAAAATTTATTGTGCTAGCTTAGCGTTCAGGTTCTACAGGGATCTAAAAATAGTTACACAAAACGAGCATGCTGCTCTGACCGGCTTTAAAGGTTTAACAATAACAATGTATTGAATAATGACTTTAAAAAATAATATAAAATAGTGTGCAAATACTGATAACAGTGCAAATGTTTGCAATATAAGAAATAAATGAAAAATGTGAACTTTGCAGTGTTGCTCTGTGGTGCAGCTACGACACCATAGCAAAGTTTACACACTGTGTCTACTTGATCCACGTCTGACTCCGCGAACCCATAATGTTTCCACACCACTTAAGTTTTGGTTTTTTTTACCTCTCTTTTCAACCAACGGCAGTCCACTCCTCTCCAAATAACTTCTGCTTAGCTTTCCGAGCTTCCCTCGGGTCCTCTTAATTGTTGTGACGCGTGTTCGAAATGCAGAGCAGTGCGCTTGATTTGCCACATGGAGCAGCGCGAGAGTAAAGCATGAGGAAGGGGCTAATAATCGGCTCAGTCATTTTTAATGATCGTTGAAAGCCCAGATCGTAATCGTGATTAAAATTCGATTAATTGAGCAGCCCTAATATAAAGCGAAAAAGATTAAAACAGAAATGTCTCAGTTTGATCAGATGAAGATGAGATGAATGCTCATTTCATGCCAGTATCTTTAGGGAGGCAATGTGATCATATTGACTTTTAGCAAATGCAGTGAGATGTTTTTATTTTATTAGATTTGGCTGTTGACATTCAAGCTAAGCTAATATAAACACAACATGGGAATTTAGATCCGTAGCTCCTTGCTATTAAAACTAAAATCACCTGACGATTATTTTACTGCTGTTAGAGGAAAGTCAACTAACCGTCAGGTGTCGGTAATGAAGTCTGCTGAGGAATGCCAAAAACTGAGCAGGCACCCACTGTTACCTCAGATTTGAGAGAGTTAATATTATTGTGGCAGCACAGCGTGTCGTGGTTTATGAGATGAATCATTATCAACTTGTAAATTCTGAACACATTTTAATGATCACTAAATCACTGTGTTTTTAATTTTCTATAATAATTAGTCAACAAAACACACCTCTCAGCTTTTCATGTATTCATGTATTTTGAAACTGGGTTTTTTTTGGAGACGTGAAGTATAAATGTGCCCGTCTCTAAAGCACTCTGGGTCAACGTCTGTTGTTTAAATGTGCTTTAGGGTATTAAAAAATAGACAACATAGAAAAAAATAGGTTCAGACATTTTCCATGGATATTTAAGGTACACGGTTTCATTTCCACAAATGTTGTAATACAGTTCAGTGGACTACACACTGAACTTAGAGGATAGTATCAATCGATCTGATACCAATACCAGTTTTTGCTATACAAACTATTCATATTTGAATCCGTCCGCCCACCTCTACAAGGTATCAAGTATATATATATATATATATATAAATAAAAAAACAAAGGGAAATGAAATCGTGGTGCTTACATTGCTGCTGTTGTTGTTGGTGGAGGTGGGGGCTCCATTTGCACCAGCCCCTACCTCTGCTGCACCTTGGCCTCCAGCACCAAACATGGCCCCAGGGCCAAACTCTGTTCCCGGTAGACCGTTTTGAGGAGGGGGTGGAGGTGGGAATGCTGTAAAGGGTGGGGCCACCAAACCCTCCTGTCCTCCTGTCGAATCCTGAGAGCCCTGCGGGAGCGGGGGAAGGAGGGGGAGGGGGAGACAGAGACAGCTTAACATATATTCTCAGTGAGCTTTTTACAGCGACTGCAGCTCCCTGACGGAGAGAGAATGAGGGGGTTAAAATCCTGCCTATCAAATTTCACTCTCTCTTCCTCTCTCTCTCTCCTTTACCACGCAGTCACTGCTTCATTCCCTGCCTCGCTTTACCTCCATATCTCTGACAGGCATGTGTTTTCAGTCAGCCGACCATGAAATATTTACAGCAAACAGATCTATTATTAGGGCAGTATGGTGGCGCAGTGGTTAGCACTGCTGCCTCACAGCAACAACGTCCTGTGTTTGACTCCCAACATCTAGCTGCAGCCTTTCTATGTGGACTGTGGGTAGCCCTGCTTCCTTCCACAGTCCCAAGTCATTATTACTGGGGTTAGATTAATCTAAGTATGAATGTGAGTGCGAATGGTTGTCTCCCCAATAGACTGGTGACCTGCCTCTCGCCCTGTGCCAGCTGAAATAGCGACCCCGATAAGGAGGGGATCATCTATTATTAAGTTGCGAAATTTGATACAAGGTTTGAGATACAAAGATGCTTCTAGGATGGATCGACAAGTCGGTAGATAAATACTAACAGCGGCATGTAAACTGTGACATATTTACATACACTGCTGCATTGTGTGACTACTTGGGAAGATAAGCTGTACTTCAGATTAGATGCGGGAGCTTCACTGCCTATGGCTCTGTATCAGCAGCAGGATCACCTACAGATTCTTTAAAGCTGCTGCTGCTGCTCCAGCACGCTCACAAATACACACACATATATATCTTTATGTTGTGTGTGTTTGGGTGTGTGGTGACTCTGCACTATTGCTTGCTTCAATCATTTCACACACTCAAGGGCATTTACAGCAAAGCCAGAGTAAAAGAAAGGTAGAGGATGGACGGGGAGAAGCAGAATGATTAGATTAGATTAGATTAGATTAGATAGAACTTTATTAATCCCTCGGGTGGGTTCCTCTGGGAAATTCGATTTCCAAAAAAGCCCAGCACCGACAGAAGTTACAGAGTTACAGAATAATATATATATATATATATATATATATATATATATATAATACACACACACACACACACACACACACATATATATATATATATATAAATACAGAGACAATATAAATAAAATATACGAAGGGGATAAATAGAATAAATAGGAATAAAAAATAAAAATACAAGTGAATTGCACATTTCAAGTATTGAGTCTATTGCACCGTTGACTATTTACAAAAGTATTGCACAAAAGGTATTGCACAGTGAGGTGAAGAGGCACTACAGCTTAGTTGTTCCCCCCTCCTTTGTCCTCCTGTTTCCCCTCCCTCTCCCCTCCAGAGAGGAGTTAAACAGTTTGATGGCGTGTGGGACAAAGGAGTTTTTAAGTCTGTTAGTTCTTGTCTTTGGGAGAAGCAACCTGTCACTGAACAGACTCTTCTGGTTGTTAATGGCCGTGTGCAGAGGATGTCTGGCATTGTCCATAATGTCCATCAGTTTCTTTAATGTCCTTTTCTCTGCCACTGTCACCAGAGTGTCCAGCTTCATGCCGACCACAGAGCTAGCCCTCCTGATCAGTTTCTCCAGCCTGGATGAGTCCCTCTTTGCTGTGCTGCTCCCCCAGCACACCACAGCATAGAAAAGTACTCCAGCAACCACTGACTGGTAAAACATCCTCAGGAGCTTCCTGCAGATGTTAAAAGACCTCAGCCTCCTGAGGAAGTACAGTCGGCTTTGGGCTTTTTTATACAGGTGCTCTGTGTTGCATGACCAGTCCAGTTTATTGTCCACCCACAGCCCGAGGTACTTGTACTTGTTGACCACCTCCACCTCCTCCCCCTCTATCTGAACCGGCAGTGGACCTGCTCTAGACCTCCCGAAGTCCACAACCAGTTCCTTAGTCTTTGAGGTGTTGAGTTGCAGGTGGTTTGTGTGACTCCATGCGACAAAGTTCCTCACCAGACTTCTGTACTCCTCTTCCTGATCATCCCAGATACACCCCATGATGGCTGTGTCGTCTGCAAACTTCTGATGGATTTATTTTAAAAAAAAAAAAAAAAAAAAAAAAAAAAAAAAGGCCATCAAGTTTGGGGTCAGGGCTGCTTTTTTTCTACCAAGCTAGGCAGGATGACACACCGCATCCAACACCATTAACCACTGGTCTGGTCTCTGCCATGGGCTGTATCTGGGCTGGGTGACGCCTAGAGACACTCTGTCTCCAGACAGCCTTTTTAATTAGGCAGAGTAACTAAGATGCCGCAAAGCAAATGGGCTCTTTCCCTTTCTCTAATCCTATAGCCCGACTGCTTACTGTTCTTCTGCAGTCACAGCCGCAGTGGCTGTAAACAGTCAACCGAGGCTAAAAGGCCCATCTGCAACACAAGCAGCTTCCTGGAGTCTGAGCCCAGCTGATAGTGGAGGAATCAGAGGAGACTGCGTAATCCACAAACAGGCTGGAAAAATCTGGGGAACTCGTCCACTACTGTTCTGACTGCAGGAAATGCATGTTAGGGGAAAAGGAAAAAAGAAAACTGTGTGTTTTGCATCCAACTACGGTCTTTGTCACCTTGTGATAAAGACGGCCCATCAAAAACCTGTTCAAAAAGAGATAACGCGCCATTAAAATTCATTAGCTGGGCCTTAGCCTGGCTATGTTAAATCAAAGCTTAAGCGTTCTTGTTAGGGCATGTGAGCTCATAAACGTGCAGTAGCCTGTGTTAAGCCACCAAAGGGTGTGTTCTTCAGGCATATCCCGACCCATGGCTGAGTCACAAAAACACACTCATAGTGCAGAAAGGAGGAAGACTGAGTGGAGAAAGGAAAGAGTGACAACATAGCAAAGAGGAAAGGGGAATTAGATCGGGCCTGAAAAAACTGGACTACGTGCATTTATGCAATGCTAACAACTCAAGCTGCCGTAGTCAGCCAAAGACAGTCACACCTACTCGGCAACCAATGAACTGCTTTTGTGAGAGGGGGAGTAATTCTTTTTAGTCTACATTACTATAAATACTCATAAAAGCTATTGTTATTTTAAAGGGAATCCCTAACTATTTTTCCATGTTGTTGAGAAACCAAGCTTCACATCCAGTTTGGGCTGCTGTGGACCTGCTGCTACTAACAGACAGCGGGGCTCGGTGAAGCTGTGGCTGCATGCGAGAGTCCAAACCTTCAAATAAACCAATCCTGGTGCGTTTACACTGAAAGCCTTGAGCCTTTCACACAAACATTGGTAGAACAACACTGACAGGTTAGCTGAGTGCTTTTGCATGATAGGTTTTGTTGTTTGCTGAGCTGTGATGTGCAAAAGTTTACACTTGACTTTTTGATCATCTGTTCTCACAAAACACAGCCACACTGACTATTTCCAGCAGTAGCTACGGCGTAGATTTCCGGCTGAAGCATAAATCCACAGTAATGGCAGACCAATATTAATTTGGTCTGATGAGAGCATATCAACCAAACAATGGACCAGATGACCTCTTCTAATGCCGCCGCCTGCTTGTAGCATAATTAGTTATACGAAAAAAAGCATCTTGAAGTATTGTACCATTCATCATCCTGCTGCTGAGGCTTAACAAAACAAACAGAGTGCTTATGACCATGTTTGTGGACTCAGATACCAAATTGAAAGATACAGTTTTTTTAAATGAATTATTGGATAAATAAATGAACTAATAAACAGGACAAGGAATAAAGCTGTCACTGGATCCAGATCAGACTGGATAAGACTACAGTGTTAGGGTGACACAGGCATTCCCGACCCGCTGACTAAGGAGCAGTGCTGCCCTACATGGCAGCGTCACATACTGAAAAAAGGAGAGAGGGGGGAAAGGAAAAAGAAAACCGTGGAAAAATGAAAGGGGGACTTAGCGGGGAGAGAGGAATTATAGGAAATAATGAGACACTGCATTAGAGTTACGTCTGGTTTCAAGAAAAACTTTCCAAAGGAAGAATTTTGACGCTGTAAGATAAGATTAAACAGGATATGCTTCTTATTAAAGTGTCATGAAAAGCAATCTGAGCAAAGGTGAAAACAGAGTAGCTTCAAGTATCAGCTGAAAAGCTCACAAAATTAAAACCTGATATCGCAAATAAGAAACCACGACATATTCATCCCAAAACACACAGTGGGCGATTTACGTGAGAGACCTGAGACTGTGTTTTTACATACACACAGAGGATTCTGGCGGGGGGGGGGGTCACCTTAGGTGTTGACACCAGCCACAGAGTCAACACCCAAATTGTGATGATGCTGAAAAATTCATGACAATTTGTCTATTGCAACTATCTACTAAGTTGTCTGGCTGGAGGCAGAAATACTACTCACAGATTCTTCTCCAACTGCAGTCCATCTATTTTTCCTTTCCCTTCAGCTGAAGTCAGTGTGCCTGTGTTTATCTCCCCCGTCCACCCACCCTTCCCTCTCTTCCCTCCCTTCATTCTTGCCTGCCACGCTTGATGAAAGCAAGAGGGCCATATTTTTTCGCCTTCTTTCAAACCCACTGGCTCTCTCTCCTCTCCAGTCACTCAAAGCCCCAACTGCACTGATATGTCCATCAAACAGGCCACAGCCCCATCTCCTTATACAGCTGCCTCTATGCAGACGCTGCCTCTCTCTCTTGAATGTGCGCCAGTTGTCATTTAGAGGTACATCCATAGTGCACTGGCTCACATCCAGAGGACACATAGATAGATATCTGGCAACAAAAGTGCCTCAACACAGAACCTTAAGTCGAAGCTCCCGTTCCATATGCTGCAGCTATAACTGTAATCAGAAGCAGCTCGTAGGTTAGCCTTAACCACAGACTCCTGTTAAGGCTGTCAGGAGCTTCCGGAGTGATCAACGGCGAATATTTAATGCTTTGGTTGGAGCTCTTGAGTGGGAGAGCAGTGGGTGGGGTGCTGCTGAAGACGATGAAAGCAGGACACACAACTTTATATTTAATTAAAAGGCATTTTCTCTTAAGGACTCTGGTTTTATAACCACAACGTCGTCTGACAAAAATGACCACACGCAGCTTTGCTATTTTTACAACTGTTTTAAAATTAGACACAGCCTAAAAAAAAAGTCTTTTATTTTTTATTAATATCACAAATTGCACTGCCTCCATTTTGGTAACAAACTACTAGAACAACATTGCACATGTGCCTTTTTGCTTTTCTCTTCCAAAAACTGCACAGAGATGACTAACAGAGAGGTGCAGAGAGTGACCCCATGCTCGATGGCTAGTTGTTGCTAAGGAGGAAAAAATAACAAACTCCAAAGAGTTGTCAAGTTGGGAAAAACTAAGCTAAGTAACTGAGTAACGATGACGGTTGGGGATCAGGGAGATATCCAAGCTGAGGTGGTGTCAAGTTCCACTCGTTTAAAATAAAAAATTAACATAAACCAAATACCTAACCCGCTGTATGAACTACAGACTAACCCCACGCTGTCTGTCAGTGTCAGCGGCTCCGCAGCTCCGCTGAGATCTGTGACATGCAGCCTGTCGGTTTTTGACAGCTCTGATCAACATCACCATCATTACCATAATCACACAGACTTCTCTCAAACACTCGCACTCACTTTGGGCGATGTGTCCTAAAAATAACCAACCAAAATTGTTTTCCTTTAGAAAAACTGCAACAGTCAATATCGGCAGTGTGTTGTGCAGTAAGTTGGCCTGCGTATACAATAATGCATCACGTGCAAGACTGTCAGTGTTTTTATGACAGTTGATAAAGAGCAGCTGGAGCACCATCGCTGTGCTGAAGTAAAACCATCACCGTCTGAGTATTTGGTCAATTATATGAAGGTCGAAAAATGAATCACAATAATTATCGTGACAATCAATTACTCCTCAATAATAGTAATAACGGGTTATTAGGTTCCATTTATTTAGATGACTGGATTTGATGTTTTAATTGTCAATAATGACAGTGAGTTGATATTAAAGGGTTTAAACTATTGATCAGAAAAAAATACATTTGCAAAGCAACTTTTGGCTCGGATGAAATTATAACAGGGATTTCTTTTTTTTTTTTTTTAACAAAGCATCAACAGAACTGCAGAATAATTAATGATGAAAGCTATGTTAAAGTCCCACAGCAGCGACTGAGGCTATAATATGATTTTATAATGATTTAATAATATTTTTCCAAAAATATTTAATATTATGAGCAATTTCAAGAGCAGTTTAAATTAAAATATAAACCATAAAATTTCATTAAATCCCTCATTGAGATATTCCAGTGAAACCCAGCCATGGAGGCCTCGAGCCAGCGTTGGTCCCAAGCTCAGATAAATTGGGAGGGTTGCATCAGGGCGGGCGTCCAGCCTAAAAATCTGTGCCAGACCAAAAATGCGGATCGTGAAGAATGACCTTTCCGTATCAAATCGGTTGAAGCAGCAGGTCAGTGGAAAATATGCCACTGTTGGGAAAAGACAAAGGATGGAAGAACAGGATGAGATGAAAGCAGATGATTTACTGTGTGGACCCTTAAGAAAGAAGCCAAAAATGGAGAACAACACTGATATATTTCAGTGAGGAACTTGGATGCCAATTTCAGGTTAATGTGTCCAAATTCGCTGCACACTGTCTGCAATCTTTCTACTGCATGATAATTCAGTCCAAACACTTAATCTGCCCATTTGCAGCCTGACATGTGATCTGCTGCATTATGCATTTCACCAATTTCCAAATCATAATAACAATATTTCTAAGAAGTATGCTGACTTTTATGTCATTATGGCACTCAGCTCATCGCTGCACTTAACACTTAAAAAATTAAAGCCTCCCGACTCGTTCATTTCAACCGATTTACAGAGCATTCAGCAGTAAAATCATCTGTTAAACCTCGATCACTGACAATTTGCAAACATTAAAAGGACCAATAAAAATCTAAAAATCACATAAGTTCAGAAATCGAAAATCTTAATCTACTCTTGGATAGATCTTAGATTGCCAACACTGAAAAATGCTACAAGATGGACCATTCGTTCCCTGCTGCCATACC
Organism: Maylandia zebra; assembly: GCF_041146795.1. Taxonomy (NCBI): domain Eukaryota; kingdom Metazoa; phylum Chordata; class Actinopteri; order Cichliformes; family Cichlidae; genus Maylandia; species Maylandia zebra. The sequence continues at coordinate 11,360,655 of NC_135170.1, read as the reverse complement.
TTTTGCAGAAGATGATGAAATGTAAAAGCCCAGCAGCACTGACTTCCTGCTGCAGTGTAAGCTAGGGTATGGTGTGTGTGCAGACACCCAGTGTTACACTGCTGTTTATCATGCAGGGGAAGGTAACCTAGGAGATACAGTACCGCATACATTTCGGCTTCTTGTTCTGTGTGCACGTATTTGCTGTGAGGTAACATGCGGAGTGCTTTCACACCTCAACCCGCATCGCACAGGCCTCGGGCAATGGCATTTAGAGCAGCAGCATTAGTGTCGGACAGCATCACGGTGGCTTTTACAGGCGGTGGGAGAACAGTTAACCCTCAGGTGGAGCAGTTTCACACAGTGCATTAGACCACCAATATGGAGGACTCTGGCTCAGTGTTTATTTTGGTAACATGCACGATGTGTGTCCCTCTGTAAAATTGGGAAATTAGTTTTCTCTGGAAGTTTCTATTTTGAGACTTGCAAAGCACAAAGAAACACCCATAATCAAAAAGGATAACAATAATGAATAAAGCTAAGCATGCAACTACCTAGAATAAACTGTCTGCTGTTGTACTGTAATACTCTCAGCACACACACAGGCAGCTGTCTCCCACAGACAAACATGCACACAGAACCCAGAGGATTAAAGACTTGGGTGTGAATCCCCTCCAATTTCCCTGAAGATCTGTCGCTGCATGGCACTAACTGAGTACTCTCTTGCAAACAGAAGACATTTTAGGACTGGCACATAAGCAGCCAAGTTGGGGGACCATGTGCTGCTGTGACAGAGCCTGCACAGTCACATGATCGTGTCCAGTGTGCAATGCAAAAACGGGCTGCCAATTAAATGCCTCGACTAACACGACGCACGGCCGGGCAATACAGCTGCAAACAAATCATCACCAAATTTAAATTTTGATTCAAGTTTGATCTTTTTCCCTGCATGCTCAATAAACTAAGACATAAACATATTTTTGGGCCTACATGAGCAAAACAGCTGGAGAGCTTGGAAGCTTTTCATCATTTTGCACAGTTTTCAAATGCAGGCTCGAACAACTATAGACCAGTCTAGTTTTGACACAGTAAGAACAAAGTCTGCTGCCTAATTCATCTGCTCCTGCTGTTTGTGTTTGTTGACATCAGCCTCATATCTGCAGATACCTGCTGGCTAGCTCGCGTTAGCTGCCCAGCGTGTAGGGAACGAACAGACTGAACAAAGTCTAATCCACACGCTGATCAGTTGACTCTCGTGGCTCGAACCACCATCACCAGATAAGGTGCCCCGCTGGCAAAACAGAATCCGAGAAATGAAGCGTATTTTCCACCAAATGCACCATCAAGCTAGTCAGATCCAGTCAGTGACAAATTCTAACTGAAGCTAAGTCTTGCTATGGCAAACCTTTAGTATTTCATCAACTGCACTGCGGTCACTAGCTGATGTTTATCCACAGTATGCTATAGAGACGTGTCACCAAAAATAGAGAGCATTGCCATAAATTTTGCAGAAGCCGGTGTGACTGGTGATGTGTCACCTTCAAAGTGCATTCCCACATGGGACTAAGGCACGGCCCCCCCTGCTCTCACACCCTTCAAGTCATTACCTCAATTCTCCATTTGGCAATACTCTCTTTAAAAGACGAATAACGTGTTTGCCTCACAGCTGCGCAAGCTTGCAAAGCAAAGATTAACAGAGGAGGGGGGGAAAGAAAAAAACAGCAGAAACACGGGGGGGAGAAAGAGACGGCTCATGTGGGAAAATGAGAGTTGATCATGACGTTTTGGAGGTCTGGAGGGAGAAGAACCTTCACTGGTTTTTGGGAGTCTTATATGCAGTCACTGTGTCATCATATGTGCACAGTAACACAGCAGAGGTCTGTATTTACATTCAGCCTCAATGACCATAAAAGGTTGGCTCTCGCACTGCCTTGGTGTGAACAGCAGCAGGGTTAGTAGTAGCGTCTTTACTGTAATGGTTTTTTTAAGAGCTTTTAAAGAAAAATGTATAGGTTAGCACAACTTTGCAGTCACTGAATAAATTTGGAAAAACTACAACGTCAGTACTGAATTTTACACGAGTACAAATGACATATTAACTGAGAAAAGGTCAGGGAAAAGCAAGGGAAGGAAGTTTAGGAAGGAGTTTATCTTTATTTTGAATTTTGAGAAATGTCAAAAATTTAATTTGACATTTGCAGACTGAAGTTGAACTGGAAAAAAAATTACTAAAGTTTTTTTTTTCATTTTTAGTTGATAAAGTTGATGATGATGATGATTTTGAAACAACAGAAAGAAGAAATGTCAAAATAAAAAGTTGACATTTTCAAACTAAAGTCACCTCAAACAAGTTGACCTCATTCTTAACATCTCCATGTTATTCTCATAATGCAAAACGACTTCCTCTGTGATTAAAAACAAAAGAAATGCTGCTTTTTCCCACACTACAAATGTCGTCCTACTCTATGAAGTTGACAGTATTAACTCTGTAGTAGCTACTGTTACTGTAGCTATTAAGAATACACAGATTATGCTGTGGACCTATGAAGGGTTAAAATGCATAGAGTTGAGTTTTGCCATTAGAAAAGGAGGGGGTGCTAGTAAAGTACTCCAGGAACTGCAGAGTGTGTGTGTGTGTGTGTGTGTGTGTGTGTGTATAAAGTAACAACTGTGCTTCAGCACCTGTCTTCCTCAATCCAAAGATGAAGTTTAAACCGCATGGACAGCTTGAAGAAAATCTCAGCCTCCACCCCTCTGCAAGTGACATGTCACGACACGACGCACACACAGACACACATCCATATGGAATATAATCTGACACTGTGTGCAGTCAGCATGGAGAAGGCTCGCAGTGCCCAATGTACATACATGTCAGCACAGGCAATCCAAGCAGCAGTTGCTACTTCGCGTCTGCACGCGTGTGCCTCACAGACATATCCCCCAATTCCCGACACCCGCCTTGAGGCCCAAAGGAACCCAAGACCAGAGAGCAGGACATGCTAGAACAGAGCCAGAGAACAGCTCTCATCCTGAGGCTGTCTTTGAGCTAAAGTAGCACAGACACGCCCACCATATGTTAAGAGCAGCCTTGCGCACAACACATCAACTGTATAAACATTATAATCTGTGGTGTTAAGTAACTATTAATGCAAGTGTGCTGATACCCTGCAAGCACACGCTTTGCTCCTGTGTATCGTCGGCACTTCAGTGTCACCAGGACAAAATGCTGTATGGTTAACAGAAAGAAAAAAAAATTATTTCGTTTCTATCAAAACAATCACAGATGGGTGCAAAGAGTTAAAAAAAGTGAAATGAGCAGAGCTGCAGGGACAAGCCCTGCTGTCGGCCTGATGCTCTGCCAACTATCTGAAAAAGGCCTTACCTGGGCCAAGACACAGCTAACCAGAGCAGGCCACACCATGAACAGCAAAGCAATTACTGCTTCATCACGCCAAATTAAAATAAATAAATAACAACAACAAAAATCATTTACATTGTATCTTGTTTTGCTAGTTTGGCCCTCGCGATACTAAAAAGCCACTTGAGAGAAAGAAGCTCTTGCTTGAGATGCGAACTCACCGGTAGCATAGCTTGGTAGTACAGCCCCATCATTGTCTGATCTAAAGGAACAACTGCTGACCAGCTTTCCACTTTCCCGTTCCTTCTCTCCTTTTCCGTCTGTGTCTCTCGTTCTCCTCCTATTCCTCCTCTCCCGTGTCTGTGCTCCAGGACCATGAGCTGACGATGGCTTCAGTCCACGTCTGCCTCACACATTCAAATTCTCCCTCGTTCACTCCCTCTTCCTCCTCCTGCCGGTGTTGCTTCTTCTACTTCTCCAGCACGCGAGCCTCGTCAGCCTGTCACTCTCTGCCTCGCTTTTGCTCGTCTCTCCGGCCCTGCTGCTCTGATCCCCCTCGGGCCTTTCCGTCTCTCTCCTCTTGCCAACCCGAGTCTCTTCCCTTCTTCTCTCTTTGCTCTGCGTCTGTCATTCACACACTCGCCTTACACGTCCTCCTGCTCTTCTCCCCCCCTTTGCTTCCTCTTGTTCCCGCCCCTCTTTTTAAAACTTTCCCTCCCTTTCAGTCTCAATCCCTCCTATCCATCAAAGCATCCATCCTTCCATATAGCAATCTAACCCTGTGTCTGGATGGAGTCAGAAAGCTGATGTTGTTGCCGTCTCCTAAAGCCCCCGGAGAGAGACAAGAAACGGGAAAGGAAGAAGATGCTGCCTTCTATCCACGCACTGGCTGCCTGAGAGTACAGAACACGAATGCGACCCCCACTGCATTGCAGCTTTTTTTTGATGATTTATTTATTGCGTGGCAGCCTGTCAGCTCCAAAAAAGCAGTGGTAGGTAGGCCAGCCGGTAGACAGCTAGGTAGCTAGCTGCGTGGGTAGGCTCCTAGATCACCATCTCTCTGCTGCAGCTGTCTTCCTCACACAGATGGAAGTCTCACAAAACTGAGCAAGCGCCAGCCCCGATTCCACTACCTAAACCTCAACCTGAACATTACGCTGCATTGCACCTTTTTCTTCTTGGCTCAGTTCCGTCACTTTCCAACACTGTATTGTTAGGAGGCGTTTAATTTGCAGGCGTGAGAGTGCAGTTCCTTGCGCTGCATTTTCATATGGGAGGGACTGAACTCTGCAGGGGGAAAAAAAAAGAAAAAAAAAAAAAAGCCCTGATGCCAAGCATTCAGACATCTGCTGAGTCTGGCTAGAACTGGGTCCAGAGGGATGGAGGGATGTTGGGAAGGAAAGATAAAGTGAATGGACGGAGGTGGTGGTGGTGATGGCAGAGAGAGGGGGTGAGACGGAAAAGGAGCTGGGATGAAGTAGAGGGGGACAGGGACTGAAGGGGGCAATGGATGTGAGCGAGAGATAACAGGATTGGGAGATAAATGGATAAAAACGTTGGGTGGAGGGGGGGGGGAAAAAAAAGAGCGAGGGATGACAGGATTAGGGCTGTAAGTGAGGAGGATGAGAGGATGAATAGGGGATGATCCTGGGATTAAGTACACAGGCTGAAACACTGCGATAAACACATGCAGTCACACACAAACACATGCACCGAACGTACACACGCAGATGCGCTCTGATCATATCCATGCTGCTGCACCTTGGCTGGAAAACAGACACACATGAATTCAAACAAAGGGCTATATCCATCCAGCGCTCACCAGCTCGTCCAAACAAAGGCCTGTTCTCCAAACACGGTATCTACAGATGATCAGCAGCCCTGCTCAACTACTCTGCAGGACATGTTCACAACAACTGCACCTCCTGTGTGCAGGTTATTACATCTGCTGCTAAATGCCAAAGAAACGCTTAGGTGTGCTGGTTCTGTCTTGTTTGTATGTGTGTCTTTAACTCTGATCATCAACTCTAAACATCAGGAAACCGCGGCCCCAGAGGACTGACCCCCCTTAGAGAACAGGAGACGTATGGCAGCGGCGTCCCCAGTTAAACGCGTTCGTGTTGACGCGGGCAGACCTGCGGGCAGTTCAAATGTGCATAAATAACATAAGACAGACGCATTACGGAGACAAATGCACTGCAGCGGTGAACAAGCCAATCTTGCAAAGCTAGGCTTGGCTAACTCCATTTGCATGATAACCAGCAGTGTGCTGGAGACTCCTAATGTGTGTGCTCAAGGGCAGAATACATTAGCAGGGACGACTTTTTAAATCATTTATAAAACAAATGCAGAGGTATGCCGTGGCTCTGAATTTAACACCGGGCGAGAGTTCACACACGCTGCAGATCAGAAGTGATCTCTCTGCCCAGGTGTTTGTCTTACAAACAGATGGACTCGGGCAGAGGAGAGCCGAGACTGGAATACAAGCTTGCTCTAACTAAGAAACTGATTGTGTGCCCCTGCGGGCAAGCCATCTTAAATAACTTGCTTCCATTTCAGTTTTAGCTCTGTGCCACTTCCCTGCTTTATTTCTCGTCTTCCTGTCTCGCCTTTAATCTCTTGCACAACATTTGTTTTTAATAGTCAGGTTGACATCCACCCAGAAATTGTAATAAATTTGATTTGAAGCACGAAAGCCTGAAATTCTTTTGGTGTCTCCCCTCGCGTTCTCCGAGAGCTGCACTCCCACGAGAGATGTTACCAGGGGTAGAGCAGGAGTGGAGTGCAGGGAGCAGAGGAGGGAGAGGAGACTAAATGAGAGGATGAGGTCTGTGAGAATCTCCATATTGTGATGCGAGGAGGGAGGCTGGGGGGCGAGAAAGCTCACAGGCCAACACTTCCCTCCTGTGGCACTGCCAGAGAGCTGCACGTCCCAAAACACAGCCCTCAGATGCACAAACGCTTGCACGAAGACAAAAAGCGCACACACACACACACACTGAGCTGGTTTGAGCTGCTCAATGCGCTCTGCTGCTTGGAGGTAGATAAGAAAATAGTCAGCAACCCTGCCGCTGCACACATAAGTCACTAATTACTGAGAGCAATATGCTGGTGAGACATTCAGAATGAGAACGAAACAGAGAATATGAGAGAGAGGCATAAAGACAGAGAGAGAAGTGCGAAGGGGATGTGAACGGCGTTGTGAGAAAAGCTCCGCATACAGAGCGTGCAAGGCGAAGAAGGTGATAGCATAATTTCTCTCCACTTTCTAAGAATCAAGTCTTTGAAAGAGAAGCTCAGTCATCACTGGTTTCTCTTCCATCGATTCCTCGAAGAGAGATGAGCTACCAAAGGTGAGGCAAGGCTTTCATTACCGTCTAGATAATAATGTGTTCGTAAAAACAGACTGAATCCTGCTACATATGTGAGGATGGTGAGGACAACACTGCTAGTTTTTTCTGTGCAAGAAGAATGACATGAGTGTGGACTATCACAAGTGTAACTTTCAATTTAAAAGGGGGCTGAGCCAGTCCATCTATCCTTATCATATGCCACGTATAGTATAAATTGATAAAAGAAGTTTAAAAGTAAGATCAGGCGTCATCCTACTCAGACAGTGTTTTCAACTCTTGCTCTGTGTGACGTCAGTGAGAGCGGCTATCGCTCATAGGGACACCAAAGGCGCACAGTCGTGTCCAACCTTGTGCCTGTGAGGTGCAGCCAATCAGAATAAGGCTGGTTTAAAATGGAGATCAGCTTGTTTTAAAGGAGCTGCACCGACGATCAGGGATTAAACTGTAAACAAAACTATTTTAGCAGTGAACAAGAATATGGAGGTCAACATAAACATAACAGGTCCCATTTGAAGAATACCAAAATGTTTTCTTTATCCCATGAACAAACAGTGTTTGATTCAAGTGGACTTGACAAACTCACTTCCAGCTTTTTACCATCAGACGACTGAAAGCAGGCGTACTGTTGAGTAAGTCAAGGTTTTGTATTTCATTCATTTTTTTATTTTATTTTTTTGGCAATTTATTGTAACAGAGATTTGCGAGCAGTCACTCGTCTCTTACCTGACTGTGAGGTTGGTATCCATGGAAACCGGGATTTAAAGGCTCATTGTTCTGCAAGAGACAACAGGAGGGATGAGAGCAGCGTAAGTGGCTGTGCTTTTGAGAAGTGAGTGGATGCAGCAATGGCGCTCCAAAGAAACTTGTGCGTTTTAGATGACAAAAAAATCTCAACCCAACTTGTGAAAGCAGGAGGATTTATACTGTCACAACCCTTTTCTGTAATCTAAAAGCACAAGTCAAAGTACTTCAAGCATTTTGAGACCTTAAATGACACCCGAACACTAGCAGGGGACTAAAGTTCAAACGAGCAAAGACGACGTTCTTGCGTGGGAAAACAACTGATGAGTGAATGAAGTTAACAGTTAACAGTCTTGTGGATGCCGTGACTGATGAACCATCACTGCAGCTTCGCAAACTTTTCTATCCAGTCCCACCAACCAATCAAAATCCACCGAGCCCATCCCTCATCGCCCCTGTTCAGAAACCAGTGTTGTGGTTAATTGCTCTGTAATTACTTTTAATTAGATTATTTCTGTCTCTTTCGCTCCATTTTCTCTGTGACTATTATTTTCCCCCCTCTTTGTCATTTTGCCCCGGCAAGAAGAGCCATTGTTTGCTACAGAGCTCGGTGAAGAGGAGGGGGCAAAAATGAAAAGACAAAAAGGAGGCGGGAGATGGGGGAGGACTGGAACAATGGGGAAAGTTAACTAAACGATGATATTTTGACAGCAGTGAGAGAGATCACTCCGGTACGGTCTAGCCTGCTGGCATGCCTCGAAGAGAAAACATGACCGCCTAGCGAGACTCATGCCTCTGCTCTCGATAAGGAGCTGAGGCATGAGTCTCACTAGAGGGAGAAAGCGGGAAGGGAGGAGGATAAGGGGAAAGGCCTCCGAGGGGGGAAAAGAAAGAAAGATGTGTATGTGTACATGTTAGAGGGTGGGGGTGAGTTTGAAATCTTTTTTAGAACTGCTGATGTTTTCATTACATTTAATCAGCAAAATATTCCAAATCCATGTGCTGGTCATCAACCCCCTACACTTTGGCATGAACGCGCCCCTCAGTTCGGCCAGCACTTCGAGGGTGGGCCCCGTAATGCCGCAGCAATGAGAAGGGGCAGATTTGGCTTCTGAAGAGTGTCAACAGAGTTAACCTCCCGGCCCTGACCCCGATGCTGCCTGCCGCGGGAATCGCTCCATCGCTTCAAACGTTCATTCGGCCAATCGAGGGCAAGCCTGCGTGAGGAAGAAGGGGCCGGTAGGACCGCAGCAGAAAGACAACAGAAAGACAAACAGCTTTTAATCTGAAGAGGTTAGAGATATGAAGGCTAAGACCAAAACACAGATGGGATGATGATGATGATACACGAGAGAATGAAGAAATGGAAAGAAGTAGTGTCTAGACAGAGAGGGGGATAGAGGGAAGCCAAATGGGGAAAAGTGAGTATGATGTTTTGGTTTAAAAAAAAATAAAAAATATGGACCAGATGTAAAGAATGGAAATAAGAAACCTTTTCTTTTTTTCTTCTGATGCATGAGCTGTAAACTCTTAACTCTGGGCGGGTCTGTCCAGACTCGGGGCCCGTCCCCCCCTTGCTTGAAACAGCCCTTTCTTTGTCTCCTCTCCCCACTTCCTGTTTCATCTGGAACCAATTTCCCCCTCGTGCCTTGTCCCCAGGGGGATCACTCTCCTTGGTGCGCCGCGCTTACAGTGGGAATGGGCAGGCTTACATCGAACGACATACTGACCGCGTGGCGAGCTGCTGGTGCTCGATGCAGCGCATATGGAAATGCAGTAAAGGAGGCCCGTTCAGAGCAGAATTTAAAGTCCACAAAGCCCCAGGCGATGTCGGTGGGAATGACAAAACTCTTTCCTTTTTTGAATTAAATAAAGAAAAGAAAAAAACAACCCACCACACTGCAGTGTGTTTCAAAAAAGGCCTGAAGTGACGATGCGGTTTAAAACTGGAGCTGCACTACTTATTTATTCTTTAAATGGTGGTAATTTAGCCATATGAGAAAAAAAAAAATTACACCCAACTACTGGTGATTAATGACGTAAATGTGCATTCTCATCACACTCCCAGTCAAAGTAAGGGTGTAGGCACTGCACTACCAAGGAGGACAACTGGAATGCCACTGAAATCCAAACCAAAATTACCCGTGACCATCAAATTGCAGAGTCGCTGCTGGTTCTACTTTGGGAAGAAAAAAAAAGCGAGAGAGAAAGAGAAAGAGGAGGAGAAGAAGAACAGAAGGAGGGGAGAAGAGGGGGAGGAAGTTTAGCAACATCTGGAATCAATCTGTCTGCAAGAGAGGAGGGACTGGAAGAGACGGATGGGGAGGAAAGAAAGAAGCAGAAGAAGAAGAAAAGAACCAGATGAAAATAAGGACAGACACACAGGAGAAAGAGGAATGTGGGTAATAAGAGAGCCAAAGCCAAGAAAGGGGAGAGAAATAAAGCAGTAAAGTATTCGCAAAATGGAGACAATGAGTCATAAGTGAAGAATGCCATGTGATTTATATTTTCTTAAAGCAGGGTGGGGGAAGGAGCTTGAGGGGTTGAATTTGATACCAAGTTTTTACAGACTCGTTTACCTACCCCCACACAAACCCAGGCACACACAAGCACACACTGCCTTTGCCATATGGCTTTACATCACATGGCTGCTGAAAGGTATACAAAAGTTTATTCCCGACAGCTTTTTATAAAATAAATAAAAATGAACGCAGCTGTGCTGCTTCGCTCGGTCTGAGCCCGTGCAGGTTCAGAGCTGTGCTTTCATGCCTCACTTCTGTAACTTTCCATTAAGTTAATTCCATATAGTTTGCGAGCGAGGAGGAGCCTTTGAAGGCGCCGGCCAGCTGACTGTGGAGGGCTTCAGTCTGCGCTGGCAGGGATCAGCAAAAGCACAGAAAAACCAGTCACACGCTCATAAACACTGACTCGACAGAGGGTAAAAACTAAAGGGCGTCTCTCTTGTTTATTTTCTCTCTCTCTCTGTCTCTGTCTTGCTATTTTAAGAGGAGAAGGAAAGAAGTTGGGAAGTTGCTGGAGCAAATGGGTAGAAGCAAGGGAAAAAAGTGGAGCAGCAGTGGTGAAGGAAGACAAAATGACATGAGGTCAACAGATGGTGAGAGGGGAGGGAGACTAAGGGAGGAGGGGAGACGGTAATTAGGCAGGCCGCTGCAGGCTTCCAGCGGTCCCAAACAGAACAGCCCGAGGAGGTGGCTTTGTGGTCTCATATCACCAAATGTTAGGGGGGGGAAAATAAAAAACACACCTGCTCCCTCCAAATCATCATGAAAAAGACTTTTTTGATATATCTGCTGCTGCATGCCTATGTCTGAGGTGTGGCAAAATAATCTAGGAGGGGTGATTTGACAAATGTCAAATCACAGCTATGCTAACATCTGATCAGCTCCACCACCAGCTCTATCAAGTCAACAAAACCCAACCGTGGAGGAGGAAACGTAGACACCAGCGTACCGTATTATAGCTATGGAGAAAAGTGCAGAAGAGCCACAAAGTGATGGATATGGTGGACTCGAGACGGGTGTATTAAAGCCGAGAGACGACGCTCAGAATGACAAATGCATTGGAGGTAGTCAATATGTGAGGACATAAGGACAAAGACCGAGAGGAAGCGCAGAAAGACAAGATGAAACACAAGCTTTCCCGAGAACTGAAGGCTCATTTATCACAACAGCATCTTTTTCACTTTACAGACCAAACTGTGCCCACACAATGGCACCGCTACAACTACCCGAGTTTCTCTCTTTTAAGCGATGTATTTTCTAAAAGAGTAGGAGTCTTCAACACCTCTGATGTGAACTGGACACATTTTTTTTTTTTTTTTTGGTGATGGTGGTGGTTCCGACTTTAATAAAATATAAAGCTCGAGGGCACTTCACTGGGTGGATTTATTGATGACTGTTTCCTCTGTACCGACTGTGTGGATTTGCTAATAAAAACAGATGACCTAGGAATTGGGAATTATGCAGGTCCCCGTACGTCTCCGCATGAAGGTTCCTGCACAAGAAAGCACTCATCTATAGCTGGACCACATTGTTATTTCACTGAGTTATATTATCTGTTTGCCCATCTGTCGATAAACCTGTCCTAATCTTGTAAACGAGATCACACCTGCTCACTTAAACTCAAGGAGAAACCAGTCAGATTTGGGTGGTTAAAGTTTAAGAAAGCATCTGCAAACTTTACCACCACATTTTTGACCAAAGAAAAATCTTATCATTATTTGGTACTCATTACAATACTATAAAGAATTCCAGTCCTTGTTTCAATTATAAAACTGTCTAAATAAGAAACATAAAATGCAACTACTAAAAAGTGGAGGAAGAAAAATTCAATTAGCATGTTTAAGCCTCCTTTGAAACAGAGCAGCTCTAAAGCTCTGCAGGCCAGCTTTGAGTCAGCTTTCAAAACCAGACTGAGAACGTATGATTCATTATCCTGTTTTTATGCAAATGAATCACAAAAGTGGGCTACCTTGATAACAAACAAAACATTTAGGAGCCTCAAAGTTTTAAGAATAGCAAAAGTTAAGCGAGAGAGGCCAGTTTCAGTTTAATTTTGGCTAAAGACCAGCCACAGTTTGAGTATACCGGTAAGCTATTCTATTCTATTCTAAGCCAGCAGCGTTGGTGGTGAAAACAAACAAATCTGTGCACATACTGTTAAATTCTCCATTTTCCTCTTCAACTTTTCTTTTTTTGGATTTGGAATCCATAAGTAGGGGGGGCTCAGGACTTTTCATGTAAGTGTATAGACCCATGCTAACTACTCAAGACTACCTTTTTTTTTTTTTTTTAAATTACAAAAAAGTCTGGCCCTTTGGAAGTGAAATATAAAGAAATGGCCCAAGACCTTTGCACAGTATCAAGAACACGTGAAAGAAATTTCACTACATCTAGAACAAGCGTCACCTTTGAACTCAAGGATGAAGCGATTTAATTTTACCGCTCAATGGTTCTACACCCCTGTATCTCACAACTGTTTGTCCATTCATTCCAAATAATGTAGAGATTACAATCAAACATCTATTAGGTCAAAATGGTGATGTTTAAAATAACCTTCTAAAGGCATTTACAATTTATTTGAAAAGGTCACGTGTCAAGTTTGGACAGACAAGGCAGTTGTGTAACTATCTAAATATTGCAAGTGCCAAAAGTGTTTACTGGACAAATGTCCAGTTAGTGATTTAACAGATGTGAACTCTTTGTTGCCTTTATCACAAAGTAAAGCCGAGAATTTAAAAAAGATTTGATGAATGTTGTAAATAACACAACACAATAGCAAAAGGATCCAACTGTTAATGTGGCACAACTTCAAAGGTCAAACTGTAAATTAACTGGTACTGGACTAAGCCACCAAGTTAAACGCAATTCATAAATTCCACCAATAACCTGCACAGGTTGCTTCACTCTTCTCTGTCAGATCTAATTATTGTTTCAGTCTGCCGAGGCAGAGCTCTTAGTGCACTGTGGACATGCTTTATGCTGTAAGGCCTCATTAATAAAAGCTTTAAAAGAACTAAATAAAAATCAAAGAAATACAAAACTATCGCAGTGCATTCAGCTGAAGTTGGGAAAACTCACATAGCAAACCAGGGTATCATTCATAGACAGCTGTGATGGGTATTGTGGCAGCACATCGCAGATGACCCCCATGTAAGGGAAGCACTGAATTGACATTTGGCTGTATGTGTGGGAGGAGATGGGAGCACATGTGACAGTTTGGGGGCAGCCTTGGGGAGGAGCTATGCTGGGTGGGGGAGCAGTGGCATGATGACTATAAAGGGAGTGCTAGCATGAAAGTGCCATGTGAAGGAGCTGAAACCAGGAAATCAAGTGAGAGACAAAGGGATCTCAAACCTATTCTGATCTCTTTATGAATGGTGGCGTCTAGAGCAGGGCGATATGGCCAAAAATATTTATCACGATATATATTTGAAAATTTGCGATAACGATATAACCGACGATATAATTGATGCGAGACAAAATACAACTCCACAACATTACTAGCGCAAAAAGACAACCTTCCATTTATTTTCACTTAAACAAGAAGCTGGTTTTTATGTACATTAAAGCTTTATAAAAATGTAACAGTGCAAATGCAAATTCCTTGCTGAAAGTTTAACCAAAAGGCATTTCCAGTAGAAATGGGCTGACATATCCTGAGCATAACCATGTATAATATCCACTGAAGTTAAAAAGAGGTGCTTTGCAACATTAAACTGCAGTGTGCAGTACGTATTTTTCGCACCATAAGGTGCACGGGATTATAAGGCACATTAAGCGAAACAAAGCAGTCAGATAAATCAAACTTTATTAAACTCATTCTTCTTGCTTCCTCCACTTCTGTACCATTGATTCCTTAATGTTGAATTCTCTGGCAGCTGCTCTATTCCCATGTTGTTGCAGTATATTAATGACTAACCTCGTATTGTGGATGGATTATCTCAGTTGTTCTCCTGACTGAAGTTTGGTCCGTTTACAGTATCCTGCCATGCGATTGCATTTGTCTCTAACCATGAAGAACCTTCACGTTAACTTTTATAAGTGGAAAAGTGTTAGTGTTCGTCCTCCAGCTTCACTGTTTATGTTATGCTAACATAGCTGTGTCGCTAGCGATCACGTAGCACATCATTATATACCAGCTAGCCCAACTTCAGTAACCCTACAAACGTCACTGCTGTTTAGTTTCCTGTCTTCATTTATGTTGGAAGTGATAGCAGAGCTGTAAGTTTGATTTTTTTCAGAAATCTCTCCGTCAGAACATGCTATATCATGCTTAGGTAACTAGCGAAACTAGCGAGCTAACTTCCGCTAGCTTCCTGCTAACTTCTAACTCCGTTAAATGTAATAACTTTTGTTTTCATGGATGCCTGGAAGTTAAACTTTATAGTTACACCTGGTAAAGCAGCAATGCTGATCGTTTTATTAAAGATGAAAGAATTTAGACAGTTTTTAACTCTAAGTGATGCTGCAGTGTTGTTTGACCTGAAGAACACAGAGTTTAGGACCCAGATTACTCCCAGATTTAAGAGCATCTTAGTCCGACAAATATGACAATAACAACGGCCGCTTGCATGTTCTGCAAAAAAATGTGCTTTGTTGTGTATCTGATGGACAAACACCAAACCAGTTCCACATCACTGAAGTTGCACCATTTTTACAAACCAATTCTGGTTCATCTGTTTCACTCAACAATCGGCCATGTGCGTATGAAAACAAAGGCACTGCGCATGCGCGTTTTACTCCCATTCTATCGCGATATTTCATTTTCCTATCGTTGCCTAACATTATACCGGTATTACCGTGAACGGTATAATATGGCCCAGCCCTAGTGGCGTCCTTCTTTTGTCTGCTGTCGATGCTTGGGTAATAATGCTGTTGCGTAGTGAGCTGAGCTGAACACAAGAAGGGAGGGAGAAAAGAGGAGTTGAGCAACTGCATATGGGGAATTTTAGCTTATCGTTGCTGGTTCAAAAGTCAAGGGTGAGTCCACTGTGCTGTGGCTCAAAGTTTAACAGCAATCATTAACAGCTGCACAGCACATAATGCGAGACCAGGTTGGGACTGTGTGACCCTCTGCAACACATGTTAGCACATTAGTATGTGCCGAACACACAACTGGTCCCACACCTCCCCGTCCTCCTAACACTTTCCACTTCTGGGGATATTTCTTCTTAGCATAATGGCAGCTGCTGACTTCTGGCTGCTTGTGACTAATGATTTTTTTCATTATCAGTGAATCTGAGTGTTACTGTTATCTCAAGTCATCTTTTAAGGCTTTAATAGTCTTAAAATTGAAAAATGTGCATCGCAGCTAAACAAAAACCCTCTGTCCCTTTCAGTTTACAATAATGTATGGAGGAGAAAGGCAGTTAATCAACCCAATTGGGGAGGATGGAAAAAAAGAAAAAACTACTGATAAATCATGATCAAACAAAAATGCAGATTAATCTTCTCTTCACTTATTACTTGCCAACAAATCATTTTGTTTCTTCCATACAGGGTTTCCTGTTACCTCACTGACACTTTTCCCTGTCTTTGCATTTCTTTTTTCATCACTTTTACTAACCACTAATTAGTCTAGCTGTGCCAGTCAAACGAAGTCAGTGTTAAATCCAGGGATTACGCTCACGTGCAAACACGCAGGGATGAACAGTTATTACACACTTTGGGGATGCATGCACAGAGGGTGTCTTAGTAGTGCCTGCAGAGTGTATGCAACAAAATTGAGGGCATGCAGATGTGCACATGGAGCCTCGTGTTTACCACATTATGACAACAATGCAATCACATGGACCCAGGCAGACCTTTGGATACATGCAACACACATGTAACTTGGCAACACTTATAATTGATTTTAATAGCTAAAGGATTTGGGGTTGATCAGCTTTTACACATCTCACTGGGGAATGCCTCAGCTGGAAAATTTTGCTGTAGCTACGTCACAACCACAAACCCCTCCATAACCTACAGCATAATCTGAAGCGTACCTGCCCAGAAATGTCACTATAGGTTGGATTGGCCCATTATTGTGATTGGCCTGTTCAGCACAATTGATTCATCGTGTGCATTTTCGACTCGTCTTTTGCTGCAGTTGATGAATTTTTCAGCGAGAAAATGACAATCATCCTCTCACTATAAGGAATAATAATCATAACACATCATAATATATGGACTCACAAATGTCAGCAAAGGAAAGAAGATCACCAAAACTATTGGAATGGACATGAGGGAAATACACAAAGACCAATATTTTTGCCTATGATGCACAAAAAAAGAAAAAGAAAAACAACAAGCACGGGGACTCTGGAGGGAATAAAGTCCACAACCACACTTTAAACACATAATGAACCAACACAAGCATAAATGCGAGCAACAACGTTAGCCACTTACATGGTTTACGTTGTAGGTTTGACAAAGACCCCCCGCAGCAGTCTAACGCAGGTCTTACAGTAAGCTCCAATCAAAACTCCTCACACATGCAGAGAGAAGCACAGAAACTACCGCCGGCAGAAATAACAGACGCAGTAAAATTTTACACTGCACTAAAATGAAACAAGGGCATATAAACTATTTAAACAAATTGTTAAATGTTCAGTTTTACATATTTTTAAAATATTTATGCATTTTTATTGTTTTTGTCATGTGGCTTTGAGGGCCTAAGGGGAAAAAAAGGAGGTGCAATTACGGTGGGTACATGTAATATTGTTGTGATATCCAAGGTTCATGAGACTTTAAAGTTCTTGTTGCAATTTACTTTCTTGCCTGGGCTGCGGGGGTATTCTTTAACGTCTCTTTTCTCAGGCAACCATCAGCTCTCATGTTTGCAGCACAATAAGTTCTGAAGCTGCTCAGCAGACTAAACTTTAACTTCACTTGTTCCACGAGAAGTAATGATTCTCAGTGCTATGGATGCTGCTTGTGGTGAACACTATGAATTAAAAAAAAAAAAACGTGCGCTATCGGTGATAATCTTTTTCAGTGATCTGTTCATACATACCGCCCACACCCCCCACCCTAACTCCACCCTGGCCCCATTAAAGCGATCGCTCTGGTTAATGCCCTCTCCTAAATGAGCTTTGATCTCGTTAGCGCGACACAAAGCCTCTTTACTGCCAACGATAGGACAAATCGGCTCTCCGAGAAACGCGGAAAGAGGGAGAGTTGGATACTGTACTCCCACTACCTCAGCGCAGACAACAGTGCTGCCTCAAGGGGAAGCATCAATAAGACCAACAGAGCGTACCAAACATACAAAGAAAGAGCGCATAGGGGGAGATGAAGCGGAGGGGAAAGGGGGGAAAAGGAGAGAGGAAAATAAGACAACACAGCTGGGAAAAAGAAATGGATATTCCACCGATTTGAGTGATGGGAGACGGGCTGAGAAATGAAGACATTATCAAAGATGGCAGTGGGGGAGATAGATGGGGCGGCACAGAGGAAAGAGTGAATCCGGGGGGGGCTTGCCTCAGTGGCACGCTGAAAGCCTGTGAACCAGGAGTCAATTAGCAATCTGGAAATATGCCTGGGGGGAGGCAGGAGGGGGACAAATCAGAGGACAGATAAGGGTGGGGGTGGGAAGGGGTGCAGTTTGTATGAGGTGGAGCGGGGGAGGAGAGCAGCAACAACAAAAGAGGGGAGGCTGCACTCTCGTTTATTATTACAGTCCTGATTTGCAGTCAGCCTGGAAGGTCAGAAGTATACCAGCTCGAGCTCACTGCAGGAGCCCTACAGTAATTGCTGGGTGCATTTAGTTCAAGGAACATCCACTGGAGTCATCATCTCCATCGCGAGCAGCCATGCAGCGCCCGAGAGCTACTCGATACATCCCCTCAATGTCATTTTCCGATTTATTTATCCTTTGCATAAAGTGTCACTGAGCTGATTATCGTCATTCAGGCCCTGTCCTCATGCTTATCTCTCCCACAACTGATGGTGTCATGCCTGCCATCCATCACTTCCCTCGCATACTTTATCATGCCGCCTGATGGATGCAAACTAACCGCTCAGATTTTCACTCTGCCATCAGTCTCCTTTATCCCACCTCCCCACCCCCACCCCAAAATCCCCACATCTATCCATCTATCAGTCCCCAGTCACACCTCTCTCTCTCTCCTCTAATCCACTCGCACATTGTGCCCAATTAAACCACGATCCTCGCTTTCCCCTCTTTATCCTCCACGTGCAACCTTCGGCGCACTCTCTTTCTCTTGCTGTAGCCTCATCCTCCCTTTTATTTCATTTACACGACCTCACCCCGACCCCAACAATCAATACAACCGATGGGCAGCGAGAATCCACCACATGCCGCCCTGCTCATTGTCACATCATCTTTGCCAGCGGGCTATAACCTTTTCCCATCATCAACATCCATCCTCTGTGAGGCTCACTGAGCATCACAGCATCACACTTGGACCTTTCTGTCTTTGCAGCGGGTCAGCTGCACAGCCCATTGAAGCATTTTACCAGTTTCCCCAGGATTCAATTACCTGCAGACGACCTCAAGTCGTGTCCGCCTGCCCTTCGACTACCGTTAGAGCAGTTTCCCTGGTCTTTGAAAAAGAAAAAAAAAAAAAACAAAACCCACCAGATGTCAGCTGAAATTTTTCTCTTGTACTATTGCATTACAGGGGCACTTCAAAGCATGTGTGTGTAGGTGTAGGAATGATGCGTGCTGTGTGTTTGCAAGAGAGAAATAAATAGCAAGAGATCCAGGCAGAACAAGTGAGAGGTGCACCCTGCGCCTCGGCAGTTCTCTAGTTTACTGTAACGTACACAGGTTGGTCCGGGGAGGCAGGAATGGACGCTGATGCTTTGCTGTCTCAGCAGTCGAGTCATAAAAGCAAGGGAAGACCCGTGTTAAGGAGGGGCCCCCAGAGACCCTTCGCTCCTTCAAGCTCAAAAAAAAAAAAAAGGCTCTGTTCTTTGTCTTTCTCTGTGGTGACCCCTCCCCCAATCCTTGTCTGCCTCTCTCTTTTAACACCTAGCGACAATCATGGGGGGCACGGAGCCATTAAATGCCCTGCATGTGTGTGTCAGGATTTCTGAAGACTCACTGACAAATTATCCGCACAGTTCAAAGTAATTTCATCCACATAAGTATAAAAATACAAAATCCCTCGCAACATGTGACAAAGCACTGGTTTACCTTCTGTGAGGCAGGCATGATGAATGGCTCTGATCTTTGCCGTGGTGTCTGGGACTGTCATAGCAATGGAGCCTGGATCATATTACCTTTGTCTGGTTTGGTAAGAGCAGCACCAAGAGGAACAAACAGCAAGCCTCGATAATCACAGCAAGCAACGCGTTTACTACTGAGACACTTTTCCTGCGTTTCGCTTGTTATAATTAAAGGATTTGCTGTTGCAACGATGCATGATTATCAAGAGGGGAAAATGCGCGCGTGGAGGGGGGGCTGTCAAAAACATCATCCTTCCTAGCTGATGCTTAGAAGCAAACAGAAAAAACAGCGAAGAAGGAAAAGGAGGGCGGATGATACTGAGTTCAGTGAGCAGCATTTGTAACAGATGGAAACAAAAAAGACACAGATGTGAGAAACATATCTTTTGTGTTTACACTGCATTCATACCTGGCCAATGTCACCGACAACACTCCCGATCCCGTCTATCCTTGGTCTTTTGCACTCCGCCCCGGACAAGTCAGTGAGGGCAGCGGCAGTCTGAGCGTCGGGCTCCGGATCTCCTCTCTTCATCCCTCGGACCACGGCTGGACCCCCGGCCGCGTTTGCATGGGGTCCGGCTGCTGTATCAATGTCCCTTTCCCGGTCCATTATTCCCCGACTAACGGGTAGCATAATAGATGCAACGTCGGTCGACATTAACATTGGACGGGAGACAGTCACCAGTCAAAAGTCTCTTTGGCTTTTTCTTTTCTTTTGTTACCTTTGCCTTCTCCTTTTGGTTTGTCCACGGCTCGATATTCACAATGGATTTGGCTTTTCCCAGACAGATAATATTGAACGGATTTTCATCAATATACACAAGCTTGCACTGTTTATTGTCTAACTTAGCCTTAGCTATGCGAGACACCCCTTTAAAACCATGGCAGAATCCAACACAAAGCACATTAAGTACAGTTGTCCCTCTCTTTCTTTTTTCCCCCTGAAAAAAGAAAAACGACGACAGTGTCCTATTTTAATAAAGATCACACGTCCGACTCTCGGATGCCTGACAAGCTAATTAGCTAGCTAACATCGGCTAGCCTGCTAGCATTACATTCCGCTAGCTCTCTTTATAAATGTGGCTCGGAGAGCACACTCTCGCTGCCAAGAATAGAAAATGTTGGAAATTAGCTTCGCGTAATACTACTCCTTCTGCGGGGCCAGCCAGTCACCCTCTCCTCTCGCCCCTAAACGCGTGGGGATTTTTTCTTTTGCAGTGAACTCCTCTGTGGTTCCTACCAGCTTTCCCCTTGAATTCTCTCCCTTCTTGTCCGTTCCCTCGCCTCGGTCTGCTGTGGATGAGTCTTGGCGTGCGTACCTTGGCTACCGACGAACACGATTTCCTCTGGTCTCAGTCCCAGTTGGTGTAACTCGTAGTGTGTAGGGAGCCCGAGTGCGCTGATCTGCGGTCAGATTTGCCCGTGAACACCGGGCTCGCGGACAGGGGGAGTGAGGTAAGGCGGGCTGGTCTGAGGTCTGCCTTTCCTCGGTCTCCTTCTCCTCCTTTTTTCCCTCCTGATCCCACCACCTCAGAGCTCCCTCCTCCTCAACCCTCAGTTATTTATTTATTTTTTCCCAGTTAATATAAAAATTGCACTATTTTGCAGGTCGTGACGATGCCCAAAAATTATTATTTTTTGCGCCTAAAATTACCTAAAATGTTAAGCAGAAAATAAATAATAATAATAATGAATAATAGTAAAATATATAAATATTAATGAAATATCTCAAAAACACAAAAGCCACATTTTGCTTTTGAACAACATATGATTATTATTATTTTTATTTATTTATTTAGTTCGTTATTTTTATTGGGAGTCAGCTACTCCCATTGTAACAGTTTTGTAGCAAAATACGCCTCCAACATTTGCAAAAAGGAAACCTACATAACCACATAAATGAAAACACGCAGCTAATAGCCAAAGGCCTAAAGTACTTAAATAAAATGGGAGGGGGGGATTAAACAAATCAATCAATCAAAGGAGCCCAAAACCGGCCTTTCCACTTTCGGTTTTTAAGCAACGCTTCACAGCACAGTCGTGTTTCTTAATGTTGTTGCGCCCCCTTGTGGGTCTTCAGTCACAAAGCGTCCGATAGGAAACCGCTTTCATCCTGACTACCGGGCTTTGATGTTATATAATTCATACAAAAAGTAACACTTATCAAATACAGTTGCTGATGTGAGGAAATGTTTACAGTGACCAACCAACAGAAAAAATAAATAAAAATACTTGAGCCGTAAATCCTGCACCTCACCTGACTGCCTTAAAACAGATGATCGCAGTCACTTTCTGCTCAGCTGTCTGTGTCTAAATGTGTGTCATGATGGAGGTATTGTATGTTTATGTGTGTGTGTTTCCCTTCATCTCTGTGACTCACTCTAACGACACCCTTGTCTCTACCTGTCTCCCTGCCACCCACTGAACCTGCAATGATTGACGGCAGTGAGGTCACATCACTCCTCCCGTCTGCCTGTTTCCTATCAGAGGCAGAGGGAGCCATTACTCAGCTATTACTACCAACACGGACTTCATGGGTTGTGGAAAAATAGAGCAAAATATCTGTTACGGGAAATGACACTTTACTGAGATCATTCTTCTTGATCTTTTGATGTCCTCTGACCTGTGTTTAATCCAGCTGGTTAAGAGGTCACAGGGCATTTCAGGAGGAGGATTCGTTACTCATTTAACAGAGTTTTTTATTTGACTTTGTCTGATTCCTGCCTACTGCTATTTATTCTATATTGATGTCACTTGCTGAGGGTAGTAGTAGGCATAGTTTATTTGCAGATCTCCAGCTACACTCACTGGCCACTTTATTGGGTACATCTGTTCAACTGTTTGTTAACACGAGTACCTGCGTAGCCAGTCACATGGCAGCATTTCAATGCATTTAAACATTTAAACAGGTGGGTACATTATGCCACTCAAGAATCTGAGTGTGATTGATGGTGACCCTTGATCTCAGGACTTTCCCTTTGACCTTTTGACCTTTCTGGAAGCTTGTCAGGTGTGAGAAGCGTGACCAGTTGCCGTCACAAATTTCCTACCACACAGAAAGGAGCACAGTTCATGATTGAAAAGCAAACATACAAGCAAGGAATTACTTTCATCTTTTCTACTTTTTCTTTTATCCACACTTTGGAGAATTAAGCCTTATAGAAAGACCTACTTGTTAAAGCAAATTTAGAGTTACAACTGTTGTTCACTACAGGGAATCGAAGCATATTCTTTGTTAACATGTATCGCTGTCAGGGTGTGGGTTCAGGAAGCAGACCCCAACGCAAGACTCTTCCGAGACAAAGCAGTGAATTTATTAACAGTGATGACAACAAATATATCCAAATCTTCAGCATTGTGGCTTTCCAAGGTGATCTTCTCGATTCTCCCCACACAGTGCGAGTGTTTGTGACAGTGAATAAACAGTTTCCATATCTGTGCTCTAATCTGTGTCTCTAATAAACAATCAGCTGCAGCTGGTGACGGCTTATGAGCGGCAGTTGAGGCTGTCTCCAGCGTGGGAACACTTCCAGCTCGAATGATCACCCGGCGTCCAAAACTTCCGGGAGTGCTCGCCAGAATTTCAAGTATTTCAGCTGCCAATTTTTACACTCGTGAGTCTAGTATATTTTTCTCTCTGTCTCTCTCTCTCAGACACAGACACACTCAGACACCACCGTTGTCATTATATAGCTTGCTGTTCAAAGTCTACTGTTGGAGCTTACCAAACTGAATCAAACACGTTCGGTAATAATGATGTAGTTGAAGCCACATAACAGAGAACTGTTTTCTAAATCCTAAAAACGGAAATACCTCTCACCACGGTGGCCTCAAACTCAAACTCCAGACAGGCAACTCCTGTTCGGATTCCCTGTAACACAAAACATTCTGCAGTGAACATACTGACCCTGATGTGGTGTTAAGTCAGCCTGTGGACAGGTTGGTGACAGTACGTTTGACCTCATTAGGATCTCTGAGGACATAAGAAGTACAGCAATTACCAGTCAGGATGCTGATTAGCTAGAGATCGGACCAGGGTTGAGAATTAGAGGAGTATACTGACCATCGCTGACGGGTCAATTCCATAACCAGTAGTTTTTAGACCCATTGGTCATTTTGTGTGTGGCGTACAGGCCTAGCATGAAACACTGTGATTTTGCTCCAGTTTTTTTGCTCCCTCTCCTGCTGTTGTGTGCAGCTGTTTGTCCTATGCAGTTAGGAAGAGACAGCAGAACTCCAGTGTTAGCCTGCCTTTGCTGTGTGGTGGCTGTATATGTTTTGATGATTTACTCCTGCTCCATGGAGAGGAGTGTATCTGCTTTCATCTAATCTTCTTGACATTTGTTTAGCTTCTAAGTTTTGCCTTTTTCTCTTGATGATGAAAGGGGCTTGTGTGTCTCTTTTAGTTAAGATTCACTTTGTTTTCAGCTACTTCCCCAGATAACCTTGGACACCATGAGTTAGCACATCTGGAGAGATATTATGTACCTTATGTCAAACCAGTGATTTATAACCCTGGTTTATAACTGAGGAAATAATAAAGGAAGTAGTAAGAGTTAATAACAGTTATAACGTTTTATGAAAATCATCACATTATGATATTTCTGAACTTGGTACTAATCAATAATCATATGTCCAAAAATAATAAATAAAATAATAAATTAAGTCAACTGCTTTTGGGGGGCTGTGTGTATGTGTGAAAATGTGTTGAACGACAATAAAAAGGTTTTTCTTAATTAAATCGGTGCTTTTGTAACAACAGAGGCCTGTGAGGACGGAGGGAGCTGGAGGCTGCATGCCGCACTGGCATTGGAAGGCTTTAATTCATTTTACTTGTGTTTTTTTGATTCAAAAAAGGAAAATCTGTCACTGCCGAGCGGCCAAAAACAGGTAAATGGACTCAGGTGCAGACAACACTCAGAGTTGCAAGGTGTGGATGTTACGCAACTGTTTATTACTGCAAATAGAGTGACACAAACTGTGGGGTGAACAACAAAATGCAAATGACCTAAAACTATGAACTAAGGGCGAGAAGTAGAAAAATCCTCTGGAAGGGAAACAACCACTAAGAAAGAACTATTAACTAAAGCAATACTAGTGGGCACAGGCCACGAAAGTACACTATGAGTTAATTCATACAAAACTTCTTGAACAGTATCAAACACTCGGTCAATGAAACAAGCTAAAGTTTCTGTGTTAAGTTATGAGCTTATATACACACTATGGCACAGCTAGACATCACTAAAAGAATCACACAACAAAAACATGACCATGAACTAGACGTACGCTTTATGTGCCGTGAAAAAGGTCCTGGGAATTAGTCTCATGCTGTAAGGGGAGCAGCTAAGGAACCCGACACTGGGTAAAATCCCGAGCGTGAACCCTATGCTGCAGGGGAAGGGAGGAATGCAAGTGGAATGCAAGTGGGGTCAGGTATTAAAATGTGATGGGCAGTGATTAGTAACAGTCTTAGTTGTGCAGGCGGAGGCGAGACGTAGATGGGAAAGGAGAGGGGTCCGGGTGAGGCGTGAACGGAGTCCAAAAACACAAAAACTGTTGCAAGCTGGCTGTATGTCTGTGTCTATATGTCAGGTTGGGTATCAGACGCCACCTCTCTGGGGACATCTCAGGCCCTCCAAGGTTTGGAGGCCTATCTCCCCCTACCACCACTTCCCCTGCCAGTGGCGGACCCCCTCAGACATCGGTGCGTTGGTGGTTCTTTGTGTCCGGGGATGGGCGTCCAGGTACACACCGGCTCACTCCTTGGCGGCCACTTATCGGGGCCTGGAGCCTGGGGCTCGCTCGGGCCACTTCGGAGGTGGGGTGCCCCCGGCCTCTCGGCCTGGGGCTCGGTCACTCAGGCGCAGCTGGCTGCCGGCGGAGCTCACGGGCGCGTCACTGCAACTCCCCCTGGCTTCTGCTCCGCGGCTGCTGAGTGAGCCCTCATCTGGGACTGTCCTCAGCTCTTTCCAGGACAGTGGCGCGGCTGCCCCTCTGTTGGTCTTCCTTGGTCTCTTGTGTTCTGGGGGCCTCTGGATGTCTGGAGTTTTGATCTCCTCCACACCTGCTTCACGCCCTGGAGGACGGGGCTGTGGCCCCCCCACACCCTCTAGCAGATTATTACATGAAGGAACCTTTTAAAAAACAAAAAACAAGCGCGTCCATGCTCACAGGTGTACACACGGGTGATCACACCCACAAACTACACCCTTTTTGGCTCCTACCTCAAAGCACACTGTGTTCTGTTGATCTTATGTGCTGCACAATAATGTTTAACATTTAGTATTTACTGTCATATTCCCATATATCATTGTGATGTTGTTTATTCTATTACTCTTGTTCTCTTCTGCTTGCTTTCTTTTTTCTTTCTCAGCAGGTGATCCAGGTGATTGATATATGCATTTTTTTTTCTCTGCCCGTTCTGTTGGTTTTTGTCTTTTGCCCTTCTCCCCCGTCCCTCTTCTCAGCTGTTTCTTTTTCCCTCTTTCTTTCTCCCCTTCTTTCCCCCAGTCAAGTCTGTCCCGTATTCAGTAAGTGAAAATAAAATAAACAATAAAAGGTGAATCAAACGGACCATTACGGCAAGGCTGGGATGGTCAGTTTGGTAAAGTAAATCCGTTGGGCATCTTTCTTTGCCTTTAGACAACAATTCTGATGGCAAAAGAGCCAAACGGGACAGGCCAAAAAAAAAAAAAAAAAAAAAAAGAACTGCTCACTCCTGATTGGACACTGAGCTGCACCACCTTCTCCTTCACTCCTCCATCTTGCTGTCCTCTGAGCTCTCTCTCCTTCATCTCCAGGGAACGAATCAGAGTGCGAGCACCCAACCTGTGGACTGTTAATCTGCAGACAAGGAAGAAAACATTTACAGTTCTAATGTTTCCTATTTTTGCTACATTAGTACATCACTGACTTTTCTGTTTTTCTGTGCTGAGGGTGCATTCTTTTTATATTAGAATTAGTAGAGTTACAGAGGGTATATAGAGTGTGAACATAAAATAAGAGCTTGATTAGGCTGTAGAAACGGATGAAAATCCAGTAAAGTGAAGAGTGTGTGTGTGTGTGTGTGTGTGTCTGGCAGGAAGTCTGAATATAGCTTGTGAGCTTGTGAGAGACGTTTCAAAAGGAAAACAGAGGAATTAGAGAGTGAAAGTGCTAAGAAATAGTAATGAAAATGATATTAAATAAATGTCTTAGTGTGTTAATACAGGTGCCCATGGACTTGGCTCAACCTCAGATGAGTACAGCGGCAAAATGATAGATTAACATAATTGGAACGACAAACAGGCCAGGCTTTGGCTGAAATTTTACAGCTTCACCTCTCATCCTGCCCTTATCCTGAGAAGAAGCTTAAAGGACAGTCAATCTCCTGATGAAGACAGAAGACAGACAGAACAACACCGTAGATTTGAAGAATTAACAGCAGGCAGAAGACAGTACAACTGACCTAAAACACTGAAGGGTCCAGCAGCATGTATGTTAATGGAACATGTGCTCTGAATTACAAGCTGGAAAGTGTACCAGTGACATGACTGTGTGAAAGCACTGCATTGGACTGTCTGAGTTCATATTTGCCATGCTGGGAGTTAACCGCCAAGAAAAGACTGAAAAGATGAAGAGAGAATGAAGAGAGAAGAAGAAACGGCTGATTTGGGCCTGTGTTTGATTTGGGAGGCCACACAGGAAGCTGTGAGAAGAGGGGACGAGGACCGGTGAGAGGTGAAGGCTGGACGTGTTCAAGTGAAAGTATAGGAAAATTGGGTTGAAAATTGAGGCTGAACTTGTGGGGTTTAGAAATGTCCAGAGCATCGCAACAGAAAGGTGAATTAAAAAAAGAGAGAGAGCGGGATGAAGAAATAAATAAACTAATAATACATAAATGAATAGAAAAATCTTTTGTATATGGCGAGGTGCTGTGGGCACCTAAGTCTTTGATAGTGTAGAATTTTCAAGTCAATACCATGGTTGCATCTACTGAAAATCTCTGTGAAGCTTAAATCTCAATGACCTTGACTTCAAGGTCAGAGGTCAACTTTTCTGAAAATCAGAGGAGTTTCACATTCATAACACAGGTATGTCTACTAGGAGGCTGAAGGGTAGCACTATATATTTATAAACAATCAAAAACAACAATTATTACGCAATTTATTTCCAATTTGTATGGAATTTATTTCTGTAAAGGTGGTGTTTTAGGTCTGATTGAAGGACTGATGTGATGGTAAGGTGTCCACTGCTGCGCTTTGAAGATTGGTAGGCTTTTTTTTTTAAATTTTCACAAGAATTGCTACTTCCCCTAGAGTTTTGGCCACTCCAACAATCAGAAGATTTCCCTATGAGCAAGCATTTAGCGACAGTGGGAAGGAAAAACTCCCTTTAAAAAGGAAGAAACCTTCAACAGAGCCAGGCTCAGAAAGGGACAGCCCTCTGCCACGACTGGTTGGGGTGGGGGGAGTGAAAATTTAAAAAAAAGAAGCCAAAGTGATCATTATTGAAGCAGCTTAATTAATTTTTGCATTGTAATTTGCTGTTAATGTCATTTTCCAACCCCAGTTTGTATTTTTATCACTTTTGTCCAGGGTGGAAGATGCCATGCTGGAGACTGATTCAGTATGGTCTTTCAATGTTGATACATGGGAACCTTTTAGAGAGGCCAGGGCTGAAAAAGGGATGCCGGAGAACCTGAGAGGGTGTTATCCGCTGGTGTGCATCCAAGGCCAACATCTCTTTAATTAGGCTGACAAATAAGCGTTGGCCAGCTTCTGGTCCTCGTCTAAACATCATTAGCTGTTCGAGGTCATCCAGACGTGTAAGTATTATGTATCTTGTCTCCAGGGATTCATGTCCTGTCCCTGGAACAGAGCCTTTATATTGTTCTTCCGTCTTAAATGTCCAGCGCTGTTGCTTGTATTTGTCTCCAATGAAATAGTTTTCAGTGTACACGCCAGAGTCTAGCACATGATCTGGTGGCTGACCCTGAGTCTCTATGATGAATTTCAGATAATCATAGTCACTCTCCGAAGGGTAGAGTGGCACCCCTGTAGCAAGCTCCACAGCCACCAGCCCCAGAGACCACATGTCACTTGCTTCATTGTAAGGAAGGCCAAGCATAACCTCAGGTGCACAGTAACCAACCGTCCCCACAAAGTCACCAGGTATCACTGCAGACGCAGGACATGCGAGGCCAAAGTCTATAAGTTTGACTTTGATGGGAGACTCATGGCGGTTTACAACCATGATGTTTCCAGGTTTGAGGTCAGCGTGCACTATTCCCACAGAACTCAGGTGGGACAGAGCATTTGTGATTTGACCTAAAATTGGCCTGACTTCGCTTATGGGGAGACCCTGTTTATTCCGGTCCCCTATGTAGTCCCACAGGCATTGATCAAGGAGTTCAAATTTCAGGCAAACCCGCTGTCCGTCGTGGAAAAAGCCGTTCCATTGAACAATGTTGGCGGCATCTGGATCCAACCTTCGCAGCTGCTCCAAGATGAAAATTTCCACATGTGCCTGTTGCAGAATATCAGGGTCGCTCTTGTTGACTTTAATGGCAACAGCTTGGTTGGTTGTTGTGTCGCGACATTTGGCTACAATACCAAAGCCCCCTTCTCCGAGGAAAGCCTCTACCTTGTAGTGCTTTCCCAAAATGCTCCCTTTAACTAATTCAAGCTCATCTGAGCTGAATGATGGACTGGCTGATGTGTGGACGAATACTTGCTGAGAAAATTCAACCGAGTTTTGAAAACTGCAGTTGATTTTCTGTGATCTCTTGCTTTCCAAGTTTGAAGGGTGCTGAAAGACCACAGGGTTTTGTGATCTTTCAGCACTCATGTCAATGCACAGGGAACTCTTAGGGCTGAAAAAGGGATGCCGGAGAACCTCCGAGGGTGTTATCCGTTGGTGTGCATCCAAGGCCAACATCTGTTTAATTAAGCTGACAAATAAGCGTTGGCCAGCTTCTGGTCCTCGTCTAAACATTATTATTTGTTCAAGGTCATCCAGACGCGTCAGTTTTATGCATCTTGTCTCCAGGGACTCATATCCTGTCTCATACTGAAATTGTTGGTCAGTCTTAAATGTCCAGCGCTGTTGCTTGTCTTTGTCTTCAATGAAATAGTCTTCAGTGTAGACGCCAGAGTCTAGAACATGATCTGGTGGCTGACCCTGAGTCTCTATGATGAATTTCAAAACATCATAGTCTTCATTTCCAGGGTAGAGTGGCAGCCCTGTAGCAAGCTCCACAGCTACCAGCCCCAGAGACCACATGTCAATTGCTTCATTGTAAGGAAGGCCAAGCATAACCTCAGGTGCACAATAACCAACCGTCCCCACACGGTCACCAGGCATCACTGCAGACGCAGGACATGCGAGGCCAAAGTCTATAAGTTTGACTTTGATGGGAGACTCGTGGCGGTTTACAACCATGATGTTTCCAGGTTTGAGGTCAGCGTGCACCATTCCCACAGAACCCAGGTGGGACAGAGCATTTGTCAGTTGACCTAAAATTGGCCTGACTTCGCTTATGGGGAGACAGTGGTTTTTCCGGTCCCGTATGTAGTCCCACAGGCATTGATCAAGGAGTTCAAATTTCAGGCAAACCCGCTCTCCGTCATGAAAAAAGCCGTTCCATTGAACAATGTTGGCGGCATCTGAATCCAACCTTCGCAGCTGCTCCAGGATGAAAATTTCCAATTTCGCCTGTTGCAGAATATCAGGGCGGCTCTTGTTCACTTTAATAGCCACAGCTCGGTTAGTCATGGTATCACGACATTTGGCTACAATACCAAAGCCCCCTTCTCCGAGGAAAGCCTCTACCTTGTAGTGCTTTCCCAAAATGCTCCCTTTAACTAATCCAAGCTCATTTGAGCTGAAGGATGGGTGAGCTGACATGGTGAAATGTGTCGGCTTGGTCGGTGAATTGCTAAGTAAAATTCTCTCAAAACTCTCCAAAAAGGGTTTGCTTGCTGTCAGGTCAAGGTCCGTTGAGCATTAAAGTTTAACAGAGCAAAGCTCCTACTTAAGGGTTTTTTCTCTCAGCAAGATGATGACATAACAAAGGATCTATGTCATCATCTTGTGATGTCACAAGATGTCACCTTTTTTCACAAGATGCATTCCATTTGGATCAAAGGCATTCTATTTTTTCAGTTGAAACACTAAAAAAAAACAATGTTTCAACAGGCCAGGCTGCATTTTCTGCTGCAACATCTCAACAGGAGATAATAAGATAAAGACAAGGAAGACTGGTGATCTATCCATATCAGCAACATCGGCAGGTTTCTAGTGCAGGAAGTAATAAATTCAGCCCTCGTGTTTGCACTACAGGTTGCTTTCATGAGTATTTCTGTTTTTGTGGTGGGGGAATTTTTCCTCGTTCCAACGATGTAAACAAAAACATTAATTGTGCTTTCCGCAATGACTAGTAATCATTTTGTCCTACTGTTCATTTACAGAACAGGAAAGGTTTTGTTTGGTTATGATTGTTTTGCAAGAAATACTTCAATCACAGTGGGGTAGTCTTGATTAAAATGTTATATGAGAACTGTGGCACCATGTGTGACCAGATATTGGCATGTAGTCGTCGCCAGACTGTCATCAAAAGTGTGAAGTTTGGGACAGACTGGACAAAATACATTTTTAGAGATGAAAATCTTATGTCCAGTGATAAATGATCAAAATTCCACCACAAACATGGCTTTGACGAAGATGTCCCTTTCTGAAGTAACCCCAAAAAGTTCCTGAAGTAACCAAATGGAATTTAACCAGTGACCTCTCACTTTGCAGGCGAATGTGTAAACCAGCGATGCCTGGAAAACACTAAAACTGTGCCAAAATGTCATTTTACATTCAAAATGGCGGACTTCCAGACTTCCTCTTTGGATTGGGTTCACTGAATCTGTGTGTAATAAATGTCATACACGTATTTCAAGCTGTAAATAAGTTGTTAGAAGTTCTTTAAAATTTCTTAAGTGGTGCTGTAGATCCATTTCCGCAGTGCCAGTCACTTTTTTAAAAAAAAGTACATTTTGACCTGATGTGAAGAATGCAAAAAATGTCATTAGTTTGGAAGCATGTTTGGTATATGATATACTTGCCTGACTAATAATAATTTATTATTACTATTACTACTGTTGTTGTTGTTGTACAATGGAGCCTTTCCCCTGTGAATGACCAGCTCCCAGCTAAAATGTGTATTTTGTGCCATTTATAAGGTCAGTGCTTTATCATACCTTAAACTGTGCAGGGTAAAAGCCTCAGTTGCTGGGAAAAGCACAGGTGTATTAGAGTTTTTCTGAATTGCTAAAACACTAAACCCCATTGTAAAAACTAAACTGTCAACTATGAAAACTCTTTCATCAAATCAGTCCCACTGTTGCCAAAATCTTAAACACTATTCAAAGCTCAGTCTCCCATTTAGCAAAACTCTAAACACAAAACACACTTAGCAGTGTGGTGCACCTGTTGTCGTGTGAAGGCTGTGTGCAGTAGTGATGTCTCCTGTGTGTCGAAGCTTTGAAGCGTGTGTCGGGTAATCTCGTGGTAGTTTTGTAAAGCGTGTATCGAGGCTTGCTTTGATTACGTATGCAGTGATGTTCGAGGCCTCGCGGGCAGTCCGTACCACGTGACTGATTCAGGAACTGGCTCGCCGGTTTGCACCAGATTCTAAATAAATTGGGCAGCAAAACACAGCTGATTCCCCGTCACATTGTGTTGTGGAATTGGATTACGTCCCAGTTACATACTTACTTGAACATTTCTCCTTCGATGGAACCAGCAAGGAAGAGAATATTTGTCTGATAACATTTAATCTCATCTCTCCTAATAAAGTATGCACACAGTAATAAATATCACAAATGATAAGTACCATAATATAAATCAACAACACCACAGATCTTATAATCTGATTTTAGTTTATTAAAAAGTGAAGCACCACACACTAGTTTGTGTCATTGTCCAGATGTACATAAGCATGATTACACAGTTACACAATCATACCAAAACTCTGTCCTGATAGTTTCCACTTTCTCTTTTGTATCAGACATACTGAGACAATATTCGGGATAAATAACCATGAAAACAATTTATTTATTAAGTTTAGAGGTTTACACATCACATCATTATAATCATTGAGCCTGTCTGACTTTAATCGTCCACTTGATGGCGCAGTAGAGCCAATGAATCGTCACAATGCTTCAAACCATGAGTCGACCAGTTGGATGGAAAGCTTCAGTTCATCACAAGGCTTCATCTCACCATCACTAATGAAAGCTCTTATAATTTGGCTGCTATTAGAGACCATTGATTTAGGCTCTCTTTGGTTACTACGTGGATCTTTTTTCAGACAAATTAATGAAAAAAAATATAATAAATGGAAAAACAGAGTACAAATGTGGACAGTTAACTGGATATTACAGCGCGATTTCTGTGCATAAATACATAAATACAGGTCTGAGACGTAAGTGGTGCAATATTGATAGAACTCACATGACTCCGTCCTGTTCGTATCCCAGAAATCCACCAGGATTTTAGTGCCTCATATACTGCACAGGTCATCGGCACACCTGAGATTCAGGACGACATGCTAAGCAGTGCTGTGTCACCATCAATAATACACCATATTAATGCAAGGTACAATTACAGCTGGGCTCCGCCACATTTTATTTTAACAGAGGAAATAAAATATGCAGAGCTAGCTGAGTTGGTTGAAATTCAGTTGCTACTTTAAGAGAATTTCATACAAGAATAATTGCAGATAAAATAGGTTATTAAAGCTGTCATCATTGCTTCAGTGCCATATTCTCTCTGCTGTAACTCCGATTTGAAGAGGGCTTGTTTAGGCAACAACTCAGAGCACTAACTATACGATCACTGCCGGTCACTTAGGTGATTTGTTATAAATGTGAAAACAGCTATGCAGGTTTAATGCAAGGAAGTCTTTACTCAGTGTTTGGCATGGGTCCTAAATGAAGGAGGGGTAGTCTGTCAGTCACTGCATTCCTCACCTGCATGGGAAACTTCCCAAACTGGAAGTTATCAGAAACATTGGAGACAATACTGAATCCACCAGAGACAGCTGGGACAGGTCCTAGTCATTACCATACAGAAAAGAACGGATTTATTTCAGTTCAGTTCAAATTAATAAGGTGAAGAAAAAACAGAGACTGCATCTTATGTGTTTTCTATTCTATTCTAGTAGTTTTAGAATCCAATAACTACACAAACAATCATGGCAGTGAGGTGTGGAGGGCCAGGAGTGACAAAATGAATGAATTAAATATGCCATTAATTATTGAATTAAATGTTTCATTATTTAATTAAATGCCCATTCACTTCACTAGTGTTTGTAGTTGTTGTTGAGAAATGCCCACTGAAAGAATGGCCACCAGGGCAAGTGCCTGTAATCGGATTACAGTAACACGTTACTTGTAACGCATTACTGCCCATCTCTGTTGAGAACAAATAATGTAAATGAATAATAGTGTTCAAATTGTTCGTTAAAACTCTGCATATCTCAGAAAAACTAAAAAAAAATCAGCTTTCTTCACTCACTTCTTTACAATGCAGCCATTACAGTCTTCTTTGATTGGTCGCTGCAGGATTGCCATTCTTCTCATGTTTAGTTTTTTTTCCTATCAGTGTTTTAATTCTATGAAATAAATTTTTCAAAGTCACTTTTTGCTTTCACTAGCTTGTTTTTAGTGTCCCACTTTTGGATCTTCTGAACTCACTCTGATTAAAGTTGTCATTGTACTAATGTTATTCATGTGCAGCTGACTTCACAGCTGTGTGTGGGTTTTTTTTTATTGCTTTTTTGCAACTTTTTGTGATATCTAAATGTTTAACCTGTTCAATAACATTATTACTATTCAGTGATTATTATATATGATTATCACTTGGCTACGTGAACATACATAAATCTGTTAAATCTCAGCGACACAAGCATGTCTTCATGCGCACACACAGTTTCTACTCCCATTCATTCAGGTTTATATTTACAACTTTTACAGGAAGAATGGACAGCCATCACTTTAAGGAAAAACAAAGAGAGAGAGAGAGAGAGATTATAAGTTCAGGGCAGGTCAGTTTTTATAGAAATGCATAGATGTGTGTTGTACTTCCATCTGGCTTATTACTTTCTAATGCAGGGGAAAGACATTGGCAAAGAAACACCTACTACATAAATAGTTTGATTTGAAGTTGCTCTTTTGAGTCCTCTCTATTGACTCTGACATCCTGCTGTTAACAGTTTCATGGTATTGCTTTGTTTGCTTTAAACAAACCTCACAGGGTGGTAGAATATGTCTGCGGTGCAGAGGTCCTTGGATCGCCTCTCTGTTGTCTTTGTTGACAGCAATGAAGGTGGTGAAAGAACTGCTCACTCAAAGAGACTGGAGAAAATAACCCCCCTCTTAATTCATCCTGACCAAACTGGTTTCATAAAAGGTAGGCACTCATCAACAAATACACGTAGATTACTTAATTTGATAGACTACTCATACAGTAAAAACCTAGAAACTACAATATTCTCTTTAGACGCAGAAAAAGCATTTGACAGAGTTAACTGGAAATTTCTATTTGCAACTTTACACAAATTTGGTTTTGGATCCTCTTTCATAAACTGGTTAAAAATATTATATAATTCCCCAACAGCTTGTGTTAGAACAAATGACCAGACATCCTCCAGCTTCTGTCTCTTGAGGGGCACCAGGCAGGGATGCCCACTCTCCCCTTCACTATTTGCATTTTTTATTGAACCACTAGCAGCAGCAATTAGACAGAATTCAGTAATTAAGGGCATAAAATGCAAGAACGTGGAACATAAAATCAGCCTTTATGCGGATGATGTGTTACTCTTTCTCCAAAATTCACAAACCAATATCTCTGGGGTGATTGAATTGATAAACTCTTTTGCAAGAATATCAGATTACTCAATTAACTGGTCAAAATCTACAGTCCTACCGATTAATTGCTCCTTCCATAATTCCTCTTCTACACCACTGCAATCGGGAAATATAAAATATTTAGGTATTAATGTTTCTCCCAAGCTTGCAGATCTAACTAAATTAAACCATATCCCACTTTTAAAGAAGGTAGAAGATGATCTGGCTAGGTGGAAATGTCTACCCATATCACTCATGGGAAGGGTTGCCGCTATAAAAATGATGGTCTTACCAAAAATAAATTATTTATTCTCAATGATCCCAACTAAACCGCCACAAGATTGGTTCAGATCTCTAGATTCATGTATGTCCAAATTCCTTTGGAAAAATAAACCCCCACGTATAAGCTTAAAAACACTACAAAAGACCAAGGATAAAGGAGGACTAGAACTGCCTAACTTTCAGCACTACTTCTTAGCCAACAGGCTTCAGTTTATCTCAGGATGGCTAAAACACACCCTCTTAGATGAACCTTGGCTAGATGTAGAACAAGCACTCTGCAATAATCTAGAGATCTCAGACCTACCATTTATCAGCTCAAACATCCAACGACATGAATGCTTTAAAAGCATCAACATCAGCTCTTCTCTGACAGCATGGTGGGAGTTTCTAAAATTGACGGTGTCTTCATTAATCCCATGCAAACGTACACCTATCTGGAACAACCCTGACATATTACAAAACAATAATATGATAAACTTTTCAGATTGGAGTGATAAAGGAATCAAATATTTAGAACATATACTAGAAGGAACAGAATTTATTTCATTTGACGGACTAGTTACACAATATGGGATCAACAAGAAAAGATTTTTAGAATATCAACAAGTTAAATCCATAGTAAAAAAGAAATTTAAACCGGGTCAAGTTGAACTACAAACACCACCAAGTGTGGTTCAATTTCTTACTCTTAAAACCCCCAAATTACTATCCAAAATATACAGAATGCTTTCTAAAACAGATGAATCAATATCACTTCCTATTGCAAAATGGGAAGCGGATTTATCAGTTAACTTAGACCTAAACTTCTGGTCTCAGATTTGCTTAAAAACCTTTCATCTAATTAGAAATCCCAGTCTTCAATTAATTCAATACAAAATATTACATAGAGTGCACTATACAGGTCATCGGATGTTCAAGATGGGCTTTACGTCTACCAACAACTGCTCACACTGCCAAACCAATTCACCGGACAATTATATCCACGCTCTTTGGTTCTGTCCACCAGTTCAGAAGTTTTGGCGCGAGATATGTGAAGACTTATCGAAGTGTCTGAAATGTAACATTCCAACTTCCCCCTTAGTGTGTTTGTTGGGCAGCTTAGATAATGTCACTTCAGAAAAGAATATCGCCCATATGGTTTTCACTGCCCTATGCATAGCCAAGAAAACAGTCCTCATGAACTGGAAAAATAAAAATAATCTTAATTCTAACCAATATAGAAATTATCTATTAGATTACATTAGTCTTGATACAGCCTCTGCCACCACATCAGATCAATTGCTCTGGGCTCCTTTGATCAGCTCCATCACCTAGTGGGGGTGGGGGGTCATAGTTTGGTCCCGCCTTCACTGTTGTGATTGGTGTGGGGGTAGGGACAGGCTTAGGGCGTCGGGGGGTTCCCCGGAGGCATCTTCCTTGGGGGGCTCAACCCGGGGTAGCGGTCATGTCCGGTTAGGGGCTCTGTTGGCTCTCAGGTGACTGTTTCCTCGCGGCTGCGTGCAGCGGGGCTAGGGGAGGGTCTGTGCTGACGGACGTGGGTTACTGACCTGGTAGCCTGGCTGCCCCTGGGTGGGTCCGGGATGGGCGTGAGGTTCTGGGGGCGCTCCGTCTCTGGGCTGGGACCCGGACCGGGCCTCGGGGGCTTGGGTCCTGGTTGGTGTGTTGCCGGGGTTGTGGGCGGGTGGGTGCATGGGGGCCCAGCCCTGGAGCAGGGTGCCGCCGGTGCGTCGAGCCACCTGGGGGGCTCTTCAACTGGTGGGGGAGATTGTCACATCTTGCAGGAGCTTTCCTCTCCTCAGGAGCTCCCTCTGCAGGAGGGGGAGATACAGGAGAGGTGGAGGAAGATCTCAGCCTGGGTGTTTATTGTCTTATGTAGTCTGGAAGATGAGTGGATGGTGGGGTGGGTGCAGTTTTCTCTGTGGTGGGGTTGGGTGGACTGTCCCGGGCTCTGTGGGGCCGGGCGGCGCTGCTGCACTGGGCCTGGTCTGGATGGGCCTGGGCCCCCTTTCCCTGGCGGG
The DNA here is from genome assembly GCF_041146795.1 of Maylandia zebra. Lineage (NCBI taxonomy): Eukaryota > Metazoa > Chordata > Actinopteri > Cichliformes > Cichlidae > Maylandia > Maylandia zebra. Next base: position 11,323,347 of record NC_135170.1, on the reverse strand, counting down.
TCGCGGAGTATGGGGGTGCCTACTGGGGTCAGCGGGGGAGCTGGCCCCAGGGAGGGGTCACTTGCCCCTCCCTTCCTTCCCTCCCCATCTCCAGCTGCCTCCCTCTTCCCGCTCCACCACAACCACCCACACATGCAGGGCCTTGGAGTAGGGGTATGTCACCAGGGTGCAGAGGAGGCTACCCCCCCTCTGTCCCCTTCTGGCTGCCTCTGCCTCAATTTTATCCCACAACTTAGACATTCACATTACTCACACTCTCATTACACATACATATAGGATTTTGGGGGTGGGCACGATACACGGAGTCCAAAGTACCATCAGGGTGTACACCCCACCCCTGGCATCGTTGCCCACCTCTCAATTTTAAATACACGTAGACATTGAGGGCTAGCAGGAGGGACCATGCGCTTACCTGCTGCTCTCTGGCAGGTAGCTCCAAGCCCTCCTGGGTTTTAAATGCACCTTAGAACACACATGCATCAACATTACAATGAGCGGGTGGAGGGAGGTTTGGAGTCTTCTCTCACCCCCATTCTCTGCGACCTGCTGGAGCAGGGGGGCTAGGACTAGGAGGAGGAGTTGGCCGTCCGACTGCGGTCTGGAGTGTGGAGCCTTCCTGCTGCTGCGGAGTCGGGGCGGTCTGCCTCTCCCCACCGCAGGGAAAAGGGAAACACCACCTGGGTCTGGGTGCAGTTCCCCCCTCCAGGGGCGGGGGCACCTAGACCCGGTTTGTAGAGTACGCTTGGGGAGTGTGATCGTGTGTACAACGTCTCTTTATGTCTGTCTCCACGTTGGTTGAGTGTGGAGTGAGTGCATATGAGAGCATGAGGGTGGGAATGGATGTTTGTATCTGTGGCAGAGAGGCAGGCGCGTGGAACAAAGAAGCTGCGAGCAGACCGGCGTCGGACTGAGGTCAGGAATATGGAGGTGAAGAGCTGGCATCCAGCGGGCTGCTGAGAGCAGAGGGAAAAACAGAATTAAAACAGAGTTTAACTATGACGAGGTTCTACGACTGTGAAGCCTTCACTAACGAGGGTTAATCGACATCCTGGCACAGAATGTTTGAGACCACCGGCACGCTGGAAAAATCCAGAACTCACCCGGACCATGACAAAATCTGAATTAGTCAGTCTACACATGCTCCAACACATTGTGAGGTGATTGTATTGGAGCGAGAATCCCCAAGAGAGTCAGGTGCGTCTTCACACATCGGCCAGTGTAGGTAAAAATGACAATCTCGTTGACTCACGAAGCAAACCCTGAGCTGTGGCTCCTCCTCCAGCGATAAAGCAATTTAAACTAGAGGTGGCCCTACCCTTTACCATTGAAAAAAACAACAGTGATCAATAGAGCAATTTCAGATAGGCAGACTCTTGCTTTGACCAATCAGAGAGATTGGGTCTAACCTGAACTGGAAGTTATCGCCTGTCAGAGTTTGAGGTAATGTCAGACCAGTAGAAAAAAGTTACGTTTTTACTGTAACACCACAAACATTTTTAACAAAATATCTTCATAACTTCAAATGCAAATAGAAATTTTTAATTTAAAAATGTATCCACAAGTTTTTCAAACAACAAAGTTACACGCAATCTTTTACCTAAAAATGCAGCAAAGGCTTTTTACATAAGCATTTAAAACTATTTACAGAACAATCAGGTCTTCTGCATCAAATAAGAAGGTACACACATTATTTGTGCCACTCCAAAAAACTGTTTCTGTCCACTATAAGACAGAGGAGAACACCACAGGCCTAAACACTGCACACCTGACAACAGGAGGTGTATCACTCCTGTTTTTCACCTGGAGACAGCGTTTACACTGCAATCCTCCGTTGGTGGCTCTTTTGCGACAACTGTGACATTCACTAGTATAACTGACACACAAAACAAAACAACAGCTACACTACACACTAACTACACAAGACATCAAACTACCTATAGACTCCAAACATGCTAAACGTCACACACCTCTCACATCTCAAAACTTGCTCTCTCCTTCTTTCACTTACTCGCTCTCTCACTCCTAAAACTTCCCCCTCTTCCTAAACAACCAAATGCCATGTTTCCATATAATTGTTTGATTGGTTGACATGGTACAGTGATGCTTATTAACTCAATATGTACATAATTTTCTGGGCAAAAAACAAGAAGCTTCAGGTTATCCATCATCCGCATGTCATAAACGAGGAGGACAGAATGCTTTACATTAATGACTATGATGCTAAACACCCCTCATGTCAGCCATACCTGAAGACATTGATGGTGGCTGACGCTATATTCTGATGGTGACTCCTGAATTTCCTTCACTTCCTCCTCATCCTTGAAATACTCCTGATGGATGTCCACAGCATTGTTCAGTCTGATGGCATCCTCCATGACCTGGACAACATGATACCATTAGAATGACATCATAGAATGAGGGGTGTGACCAGAGCCAGAAATGCACTCATTGATCCTTTTGTTGATTTATTGCTATCATCATACACTACTCAGGGCTCTAGACTAACTTTTTGCCATGGGCGTACCGGTACGCCTAACTTTAAAAAGTTAGGCGTACCGGTACAAAAGTTAGGCGCACACAAATTTTATAATAATTTATATAATATAATGTGTTTTTCTGGATACACTGTGCTTTTTCAGCATTCAAAGATTGATGACACCGTGTCAGAGCACTGGCTATGAATTTCAGAAGGATCAGGCCTTAACTTAACAGAAAAGTTAGCAATAGTTCTTTTCCTATTACAGCTACATCCACTTCTGTCGTGCCTAGGCTGCTCACTAGGGCTGGGTATCATCACTGATTTCTATAATCCATTCGATTCCGGTTTTCAAAGTCCCGATTCGATTCAACTTAGCCTCAGACAGTCAGAAATATTATAATTCTGATCATTTATCAGTACTGACTTCTTCAGAATTGTGAACATCACAGCAGATGCCTTTGTGTGAAAGTAACAGAGAATAAAACAGAAAAACATGAAGGAGATTTTTCTGGTCTGGCTTTTTATAGCAGATAACCTTAAAAATATTCTTCAATGTTCTGCATATAAAGTTTAAATTTCTTCAGTTTTGAATAACAGAAAAAATAGGCTTTCTTGTCCGAGGTCATTTAAGTGAAAAAAAGAAAAGAAAAAGACAGCAGCCACAGCGCTGTAAACAACGGTAGACTGGTGGGTAATAAGCGAATGAATAATACAGAAAACAGAGATTGGAGACGGGAAACTGTTCTTGAAGTACAGAGAGAGATCGAGAGAGAGCTAGCTGTGCATGAAGTGTGATTTTAATAGTCGTGGAAGCAAAACAGCAAAATTCATGACGACATTGATCAAATGTGAAGCGCAGTTTGCTGCTTCTTTTGCTGCTGGCTCGGTGGATTTTGGTTGGAGAGAGACAAAACCTGCAGCTCAGAATCAGCGCAAAAAGACGTAAACACAGCGCGGACCGGACGCATCAGAATCCCTAATCTCCGACTGCGTGTCCGTCTACGGGCCGTCGGGTGAGAAAGCCGAGAAAGACAAAGCTGATTCTGATGCGTTGGCTCTGTGTTTACGTCTTTGTGTGGAATCCGTGTACCTGCTCTCATCTGCTGTTTGGTTGTTGTTGAAATGGTTTTGTGAGCTTTAATCTGAGAATCTGGCGTTTCTTGCAAAACACAGTTATATTTAAAAGTCGATTCAGGATTTAATGAATTGATATCGCTTTATTCAAGCTACTCACCTCCCACTTCCACCTGCACTTTCAACTGGACCACGGCCAATCAGAGAGGTCCCGCCCCTGACTATCTCTGATTGGTTTAGTCCACGATAGGGGCAAAATGTGTGTCTGTTGTTGACCACAGGGAATGTTGCAGATTTTTTTTTTTTTTTTGCTACCCGAACAGTTGGTCGCACAGGTGCAACCAAATTTTTTTTTTTTAGTCGCACCACTGAAAAATGTGGTCGCATTTGCGACCAAATTGGTCGCACTCTAGAGCCCTGCTACTAATCAACTAATCGAAGTGCAAGTGTCACAGTCTGTTATTTATTCTCCCTCCATGCAAGGCAACATCCAGGGGTGCTGTGGGTTCAGCATGGCTGGCAGCCATTGTTCAATCATGCCTCCCCTACTTCAGTTGGAACGCTGGGGCCTGGAGGAGAGAGCTGCGGACTGCCATGCACCATGAGCAGCCGATGGGAGCGAGAACAGTCGCAGTTCTTGCTTTTTCTGTTGGGGGAGGCCCAAATAGTGCCATTCAACCTTCAGCATCAGCAAGGGGCTGTTTTTACAATGTCTGCCAGGTAATTCTACACCGACTGGGTAGAGGGCATCAGAGGGCCACTACCGCCGTTTCTGAGGAGGACGGATGGAGCCAGGGAACAGGCCCTTTGCATATGCTAATGCACAATGCAGTAGCCAGAGATGCAGCCTGGGCCAACAAGGAAGAAGCTCCACTGCTAAACCTCCTCGTACTGCAGCAATTTGTAGAGGCGCTCCCAGCAGGAATAGCGGAGTGGGTCCACTACCATCAGCAAGCGAGCCTCAAACTTAGTATAACACTGGCCAAAGACCACTGGAAATTAAACAAAGGGGCAAAATATACAGCCTAAGGCTGCGGTTAGCTCCTGCGTGACACACACCTTGACTTTGGGAACAGATTGATGTGATTGCTGTGATTGATGCGATATTTGGCCACATTGCTATAACGACACCACTTGATTACTTCACACGCATGCTACCAATTATCCATAAATTGCTGCTTAAGGAACTAAGGACTAACGGAAAATTTTAAATGCAAGTTCTTTTTTCTAATGTGTTGTACAACTATCAAATTCATTTTTTTATGTTACATAGTAATATGGTCCTTACCAATTGTGAAACTAAATTAATTAGTTTCATAGATCTAATCCATACTGCTCCTTTAAGGCAGCAAACTCGCTATATTCTATTCATTATACCAATTAATAACACCAGTGGTAAACAAAAACACTACTTTAAAACAACTCAGTGCAAATAGGCATGCATGTTCATTTTCTTTCAACTCACAACAACAACTCAACTTCCAAACCAAAACACCAACACAAAGGAGTGTGAGTTTAGACAGCACCAGTTAGCTAATCACATAGAACTGTAATCTTTGACATTTGTTTACCAAGTGAACAGCTTTAACATTTAAGCAGCTGCAACTGTTAGTGCAAACACTGTGTATTTATAAGGAAAGAGCTTCAGGTCTCCAGATCTACTAGCTAACAAAAGACACGTTACGCTTTCACCTGCTTCTCTGCTTCAACAGCAACAATGTTCCTCTTACATCAGAGGCACAGCTACAGCAAGTGTAGAGCCAAGCAGCCTCACCAGCGTAACCAGTGTTGCTCTTTTAGCTTTGAATGTTTTAACTTAAATGTATTAACAACTTGTGTAATAATTTTAACAAAAGGTTTCTACTTTTATCTGTTTGTAACCCTGGGCTACACAACATCCATAAACAACATGTATCCATTCAATATCAATCCAACCAACAACACCTGCATTAACCCAACCATCCATAAAGCCAGCAACCATCCCGCCAACATGCATCAACCCAAAACTCCAACCAGACAGCATGCATCATAGTAAGACTAGGTGGACTGCTGTGGATTCATTTGGATCTTACTCTGCACAGCTGCAGAACACTGTTGATATAGCTCTCGTCCTTTTCCACCTTATTCCTGAAAAGGCTTGTTTGTTTCTTCTCAGCAGGGTCGATGTCCTTGGGCCACCCCCCCTCCACTTGGTTTACTCCACAGCTTCTTGTCTCATGAAGTTTTGTGTTCACCTGAAAACAACAAGTAGCACCTGAGATTCACACAGACAGGCAATTCACACAGTGCACTGTTAATCAGGAGGTAGAGCAGGTCACTAATCAGAAGGTTGGTGGTTCAGTCCTTGGCTGCATCCCTTGGGCAAGATACTGAACCCTGAATTGCTTTCTGATGCATTCATCAGAGTGTGATAAAAAACACAGAAAAGTTGCTTTTATGAATGGGTGAATGAGGCATGTTCTGTATATAAGAACCAGTGTCTTTACTATGTATGTAATTTCAACCCTTTTGGCAATCCAGTTCAAGCTGTGTGTAGGTGATCAGTTACTGCAGGAGCGTCACACTCATTTTAGTTCATGGACTGCTTCTAGCTTGATTTATCCTAGCCCAATACTAATAAGATAATAATAATAAATACTGTATTGATCCCCGAGGGAAAATCCCTCTCTGCATTTAACCCATTCACTCAGAGAAGGAGTGGGAAGCCACTGGGCACCCAAAGAGCAGTGCGTAGAGACAGCACCTTGCTCAGGGGTACCTCGGGGGAGCCGTTCAGTGGATTTGAACCCCCAACCTTCCAATCATAGGGCCACCACTGTACCTACTGAGCTATCCCTGCCCATAACTCTAGAGTATTCACATTTCTCTGTGTAAAGGCGGCTGATCTGACAGTGTCCACGACTCATAAATAATTTCTAAAACTCATCAATAGCCTGAGATGTCTTCAGAAAAATAAAACATCTCCATTTCTACAAACTACAAAGAAACGCTGCAGTAAAAAATGAGAGAAAACCATCAGCATGGCTCCTCAGGCTCACACTCTATGATGTGGCAGGCAATTAATTTTCCCAAGGGCCCACATAAGAGACTGGGACTGGGAAGTTCTGGCAGATCACAGTCACATATTCTAGTCTTGTATCTCTATTCAAACTTTTTGGAATGAAGTTTAAGTAATAAGTTACTTAAGTGGCAGGTAATTTCAGACTGACATAAGTCTGCATGCATCAAGACCCTTCAGATTCATACAATTTTGTTTTTAACGTTTTCTGTAATAATTATTTTATTATTTGATTTTGATAATTTAGTTGATAATTATCCCATGATCTCTTGGGAGTGAGGCTCACCTCGTGCTCTGACATCTCCACACCTGTCTGCGTGGCCAGGTCCCGGTGGCTCTTCTGGCTGAAGTTGAGGGCCAGGCTTGGGTCCGGGTGGATGTCCACCAGCAGCTCAGCAGGTGAATCCGAAAACTGACACTGACGGCCAAACTCGCAGCAGTGCTTGGAGTAAGTATAAGTGTTTTCCATGCTGCCATGAAAACACAGAAGAGCCTGCTCTGTACTTGATTCTCTTAAGTGCAGAGGTGGGAAGTGACGAAATGCAAATATTTTGTTACTGTACTTACTTAAAGTAACTTACTTAATGTGGCCGGGGTGTGTGATCTTTCTTCCCCTTCTGTGTATTTAGTAACGGTGGAGCCGGAGGAGCGGATTGGTTGCAGCAGCTAAGGTGTGCCTGTTTCCTGCGTCTGAGTACCGAAAACAACAGTATCAGCTGCTGAGTATTGAATAAAAGCCACACTGAGCACGCAAAGATTGTGTGTGTTGGGTCGATTTCTTCACACTTAGCAGAATTTAAAGACATCTGTATTTTACTTGAGTAGTTTTTTTTCTCACTACTTTTTACTCTTACTCCATACATTTTTAAACAAATATTTGTACTTTCTGCTCCTTACATTTTCAAAGAGGCCTCTTTTGTTTTAATGCATTTCGGAGGAGTTATTATTTCACGTTACTATTAGCCTCCAAAAATCTTTGTTTATTATGCAGCAGCCTATATTATAGGATAATGAGAGATGATTTCTGCCAAAGTAAGAGGTTAAAGTGGAGCAGTGTTTTGTTGATGTTTGTTTCTTCATTTTGTTTTTGCCACAACACCAGAACGGAAGTGCAGGTAATAATAATAATAATGGATTGCATTTATATAACGCTTTTCGAGATCCTCAAAGCGCTTTACAATTCCACTATTCATTCACTCACTGGTGGAGGCAAGCTACAGTTGTAGCCACAGCTGCCCTGGGGCAGACTGACAGAAGCGAGGCTGCCATATCGTATGAGGTGCCGTAAGGGACATTATTACTGAAACGCTCTCACACACACAACTGAAACGCTCTCACACACACAACTGAAACGCTCTCACACACACTACTGAAATTTTAGCTCTCACACACACTACTGAAACGCTCTCACACACACTACTGAAACGCTCTCACACACACTACTGAAACGCTCTCACACACACTACTGAAACACTCTCACACACACAACTGAAACGCTCTCACACACACTACTGAAACGCTCTCACACACACTACTGAAACGCTCTCACACACACTACTGAAATTTTAGCTCTCACACACACTACTGAAATTTTAGCTCTCACACACACTACTGAAACGCTCTCACACACACTAATGAAATTTTAGCTCTCACACACGCTACTGAAACGCTCTCACACACGCTACTGAAACGCTCTCACACACACTACTGACATTTTAGCTCTCACACACACTACTGAAACGCTCTCACACACACTACTGACATTTTAGCTCTCACACACACTACTGAAACGCTCTCACATACACTACTGAAACGCTCTCACACACACTACTGAAACGCTCTCACACACACTACTGACATTTTAGCTCTCACACACACTACTGAAACGTTCTCACATACACTACTGAAACGCTCTCACACACACTACTGACATTTTAGCTCTCACACACACTACTGAAACGTTCTCACATACACTACTGAAACGCTCTCACACACACTACTGAAACGCTCTCACACACACTACTGAAACGCTCTCACACACGCTACTGAAACGCTCTCACACACACTACTGACATTTTAGCTCTCACACACACTACTGAAACGCTCTCACACACACTACTGAAACGCTCTCACACACGCTACTGAAACGCTCTCACACACACTAATGAAACGCTCTCACACACACTACTGAAACGCTCTCACACACACTACTGAAATTTTAGCTCTCACACACACTACTGAAATTTTAGCTCTCACACACACTACTGAAACGCTCTCACACACACTAATGAAACGCTCTCACACACGCTACTGAAACGCTCTCACACACACTACTGAAACGCTCTCACACACACTACTGAAACGCTCTCACACACACTACTGAAACGCTCTCACACACACTACTGAAATTTTAGCTCTCACACACACTACTGAAACGCTCTCACACACGCTACTGAAACGCTCTCACACACGCTAATGAAACGCTCTCACACACACTACTGAAACGTTCTCACACACACTACTGAAACGCTCTCACACACACTACTGAAACGCTCTCACACACACTACTGAAATTTTAGCTCTCACACACACAACTGAAATGCTCTCACACACGCTAATGAAACGCTCTCACACACACTACTGAAACGCTCTCACACACACTACTGAAATTTTAGCTCTCACACACACTACTGAAATTTTAGCTCTCACACACACTACTGAAATTTTAGCTCTCACACACGCTACTGAAACGCTCTCACACACGCTAATGAAACGCTCTCACACACACTACTGAAACGCTCTCACACACACTACTGAAACGCTCTCACACACACTACTGAAATTTTAGCTCTCACACACACTACTGAAATTTTAGCTCTCACACACACTACTGAAACGCTCTCACACACACTAATGAAACGCTCTCACACACACTACTGAAACGCTCTCACACACACTACTGAAACGCTCTCACACACACTACTGAAACGCTCTCACACACACTACTGAAATTTTAGCTCTCACACACGCTACTGAAACGCTCTCACACACACTACTGAAATTTTAGCTCTCACACACACTACTGAAACGCTCTCACACACACTACTGAAACGCTCTCACACACACTACTGAAACGTTCTCACATACACTACTGAAACGCTCTCACACACGCTACTGAAACGCTCTCACACACACTACTGACATTTTAGCTCTCACACACACTACTGAAACGCTCTCACACACACTACTGAAACGCTCTCACACACACTACTGAAATTTTAGCTCTCACACACACTACTGAAATTTTAGCTCTCACACACACTACTGAAACGCTCTCACACACACTAATGAAACGCTCTCACACACACTACTGAAACGCTCTCACACACACTACTGAAACGCTCTCACACACACTACTGAAATTTTAGCTCTCACACACGCTACTGAAACGCTCTTACACACACTACTGAAATTTTAGCTCTCACACACACTACTGAAATTTTAGCTCTCACACACACTACTGAAATTTTAGCTCTCACACACACTACTGAAATTTTAGCTCTCACACACGCTACTGAAACGCTCTCACACACACTAATGAAACGCTCTCACACACACTACTGAAACGCTCTCACACACACTACTGAAACGCTCTCACACACACTACTGAAATTTTAGCTCTCACACACGCTACTGAAACGCTCTCACACACGCTAATGAAACGCTCTCACACACACTACTGAAACGCTCTCACACACACTACTGAAACGCTCTCACACACACTACTGAAATTTTAGCTCTCACACACACTACTGAAATTTTAGCTCTCACACACGCTACTGAAACGCTCTCACACACGCTAATGAAACGCTCTCACACACACTACTGAAATTTTAGCTCTCACACACACTACTGAAATTTTAGCTCTCACACACACTACTGAAATTTTAGCTCTCACACACACTACTGAAACGCTCTCACACACACTACTGAAACGCTCTCACACACACTACTGAAACGTTCTCACATACACTACTGAAACGCTCTCACACACGCTACTGAAACGCTCTCACACACACTACTGACATTTTAGCTCTCACACACACTACTGAAACGCTCTCACACACACTACTGAAACGCTCTCACACACACTACTGAAATTTTAGCTCTCACACACACTACTGAAATTTTAGCTCTCACACACACTACTGAAACGCTCTCACACACACTAATGAAACGCTCTCACACACACTACTGAAACGCTCTCACACACACTACTGAAACGCTCTCACACACACTACTGAAATTTTAGCTCTCACACACGCTACTGAAACGCTCTTACACACACTACTGAAATTTTAGCTCTCACACACACTACTGAAATTTTAGCTCTCACACACACTACTGAAATTTTAGCTCTCACACACACTACTGAAACGCTCTCACACACACTACTGAAACGCTCTCACACACACTACTGAAATTTTAGCTCTCACACACACTACTGAAATTTTAGCTCTCACACACACTACTGAAATTTTAGCTCTCACACACACTACTGAAACGCTCTCACACACGCTAATGAAACGCTCTCACACACACTACTGAAACGCTCTCACACACACTACTGAAACGCTCTCACACACACTACTGAAATTTTAGCTCTCACACACACTACTGAAATTTTAGCTCTCACACACACTACTGAAATGCTCTCACACACACTACTGAAATTTTAGCTCTCACACACACTACTGAAATTTTAGCTCTCACACACGCTACTGAAACGCTCTCACACACACTACTGAAACGCTCTCACACACACTACTGAAACGCTCTCACACACTACTGAAATTTTAGCTCTCACACACACTACTGAAATTTTAGCTCTCACACACACTACTGACATTTTAGCTCTCACACACACTACTGAAACGCTCTCACACACACTACTGAAACGCTCTCACACACACTACTGAAACGCTCTCACACACACTACTGAAACGTTCTCACATACACTACTGAAACGCTCTCACACACACTACTGAAACGCTCTCACACACACAACTGAAACGCTCTCACACACACTACTGAAACGCTCTCACACACACTACTGAAATGCTCTCACACACACTACTGAAATTTTAGCTCTCACACACACTACTGAAATTTTAGCTCTCACACACGCTACTGAAACGCTCTCACACACACAACTGAAACGCTCTCACACACACAACTGAAACGCTCTCACACACTACTGAAACGCTCTCACACACACTACTGAAACGCTCTCACACACACAACTGAAACGCTCTCACACACACTACTGAAACGCTCTCACACACACAACTGAAACGCTCTCACACACACTACTGAAACGCTCTCACACACACTACTGAAATTGTCTGAATGTGTCTGTGTCTGAGAGAGAGAGAGAGAGAGAGAGAGAGAGAGAGAGAGAGAGAGAGAGGGAGAGAGAGGGGGAGAAATACACTTGACTCTTTACAAATTGGCAGCTGGAATACTTTTAAGTTCTCTTTATGGTTTTTTGTTTTAAAATTCTGTTTTACTTCCAATAGTTTATATTGAAATACATGCAGATTGAAATTAAATTTGAAACATGATTAAATTTTAATTTGTGTGTGTGTGTGTGTGTGTGTGTGTGTGTGTGGGGGGGGGGGGGGGGGGGAGGGGGGGGTTGCAAGACAGAGAAAAAGAAGTAATGAGTTGACAGTTAGTATCAGCGAGTGAGTGACATACAGAGAGAGAGTGGGACTGGCATCAAATGAACTGTTTTGTAGTCTATTCCATGTATCTGCTGAGAAAGCTCAAATCTCAAATACTGTATCGAATCATTGGTTTACTTTGTGGTAATAGTGGTAGTAGTGCCACCTAAAGTCAGCTTTACAAATGACACTAAAGTTTATTATGTGATAAAAAAAAAATTTAATTCCTTTTTTAGAAAAGAAATTAATCAAAAAAGTTTAAGACACCACTTAATACAGATACAAAAACCTGGCTAGGTCTCACGTTGATTAAAAAATTCCCTTTTACAATTGTCTACTTGTTATATCTCTAGCTCTGTTCTGTTGAGCATGTGCCACTCCTGCATTAAAAAAAAATACGTTTTTTGACTGACTGTAACTTTTTACTGGGGAAAATAACTTTGAACCTACAATGAAACTTGTAAGATTATGATGTCAAATTTCTTAGAAAGGGCCCTGCAAGGAGAGCTCATTGCCACTATCTGCACTAGTGATGTGTCGGTCGCGAACGAAACAAATCTTAGAGCCAGATCTTTGAAGTGAATTTCCCCGTACCTCCCTGCATATCTGTTTCTGGTTAGTTTCTGTTAGTTTTTCCCAGTTTAGGTTTTCTTAGTTTCATGTTCACCCTCGCCATTCCTGTTGTATCCTCTTTTGGTTTAAAAAACTCACTTGCACCACAGCTGCCGCATTTTGGGTACTAAATAATTCTCACACGGCTTGCCCCGGCAACCCGTGACAGAAAGCTGAAAATTCAAATAGTTAAAAGTTAAAATGTAAATGGTAAATGGCCTGTATTTGTATAGCGCTTTTCTAGTCCCTAAGGACCCCAAAGCGCTTTACACAACCTGTCATCCACCCATTCACACACACATTCACACACTTAAACCATTTAAAATGTAAATAGTTTTTGTATTTTTTGTATTGTAGTTTTTGTAACACTGCTCATGTAAAAAAAAGTGGAACAACTAAGGTTTTAAAAGCTGTAGAAGCTTTACAGTTATATTTTATCACATCGGTTGAACACAGAAACATAAAAAACAACCCTAATGAGACTCATGAGACTCATTTTTCATTTATATTAAGAACAAAGGAATTTCACTGATTATTACTCTGAGGACAGCCTGCGTTCCCCCTAGCTGCACAGAAAATGGGCAAAAACTTTTATCTGGTAGGACCAGGGACTATAAAAAGCCACAAGCCTCTTTATTAAGCTGCAGAACACAGCTTTTGTTTATCATTAAAGCTTTAAATGCAGGTCAATTTGTGGTACAACAAAAACCGGTTCACATGACCACTCCACATCCTTATAAGCCTCTTAAGAATTAAACTAATGTCTCCATATTGTGCATTTTTTAATTGTCTCCTTTCTATCCTCTGTCTTCAGCAGAGTGTCGTTCTTCAGTCATAAATAATGAAGGGATACTGCTCTCGCCAAACTACCCAATGAACAATGAACAACCACAAGTGCATCTACAGCATCAAGGTCATAGATCTTAACGCTTCAGAATATGCATGACATGAGTTTTTATTGAGAAAAATAATGGCTATTGATCATTGCAAGTATTTAAGAGATGTCAAATGTATTACCAGTCTTCAAACCTTTGTGAGGGCTTGTCACCTGCTATGTGGGTCATTAGTGCTAATTTCGATTTGATGTTGATCTGAGGTTCAAGCTGGGAAAGGAATCAACATCTCTGTAAGAACCTTTCATCTTGCCCAGGGTGATATACTCAAAGTAAACTCACTCACACATACACACATTTGGTCTTTGCCCTTGACAGAAGGATACAAACTGGTGTACTCAAGTAAGTTAGCAGTGAACACCACCGTTTAGTATAGAGCGAAAGCCTAATCTGTTTCTCCAAGACTTCATTGAAGATTCATTCAGGAGGTGACAAAAAGCCCTACAACAACATTTCAGGTTCCACTTGCCTCATTTAAGGTCAGAGTTCATGAAATGGAAGTTTTAGAGTGGCCTAGCATATTTTGTATTGACTCTGCCAGTATCTTTGTCTAATCTTTGAATTTTTTTTGGATTATCTGGGGCAGATGTACATACATTCTAGCAGTATGCCTCAAATTATTCACCAGTTAGATGCCTCATGACAACTGCTGATTTCTGACAAATGCAACAGGCTCACTAGAACAGTTTAACTCTAAATGGATGGATGGATCACAGAAGGAAATATGAAATTTTCCACTGAACCGATCACAAGAAACATGTCACGTTTGATTAACAAAGCTTTCAGCGTAGGACGACGTGGTAAAGATGTGTTTTGATGTTCACCAAAGCACACCCACATTTGGCAGTGCCCTCTTAGACGCACAGTTGGAATTCTAATTGTTTAAATGGTGTCATGAAGGGTGATCGCTTAGTATTATTCACTTTGAAGTGTCAGGATCCTGGGTCTCCTGACCCAGTGTTGAGTTTCTTGTATCTCAGTGTTTTTGTACTATGATGTATGTTCTAAGTTCTCTTTGTTGCCCCAGTTTATTCTATAGAGTCTAGTGTCTTGGGTTTCTTGTATTCTGTTTAGTTTTCTGAGTATTTAGTAGCTGCCCTCTGTGCTCCTTTATGTTGATCTCTGTGTTTCTTTGTTGCTCTGTCTCTCCTGTCAGCTGTATCTCCTAGTTCAGTCTGCATCTCTGTGTTACATTTCCTGTTTTACTTTAAAGGTCTGTGTCCTACGTGAATATATTGTGTTTCGATTCCCTTGGCTCTCGTTATGTCTGATTTCTCCTACCTGTGCTCCCCTTCTGTGTCTCATTCCTCTCGTTATTTCCCAGTGTATTTAAGGACACGCTGAAGCGATTATATCTCTCGGCTGGCCTGAAAACACCTTTGTGGAGGTGGCTGAGGAGCGGGAGGTCTGGGCTTCTCTGCTTAAGCTGCTGCCCCTGGTCTTGGATAAGTGGAAGAGGATGGATGGATGGATGGATGTTTTGAGTTTACCTCTCTATTGTTGCTTTAGCGGTGGCTTCTGGAGAAAGTCTCTCTTGGATCAGAATACCAACTTTTGTCTCTGTTATCAATCTGACCATTAATCTGCATTCAAAGAACAAATTAGGGCTTTACTCGTGTTGCCAGCTCACATGAAAGGCATTTTAAGGGCTTTTATTGTGAAGCAAACACAAACTTCACCAACTATACCGATTATTGACCAACTTTTTCTTTCTCTGTGCCAAGCTGAGCTTTGCTACAGTAGTAAAGCGCCCTTTAGAGCGCTCTCACCTTAAGCATAACCAGGTAGTCGTCATGACGCTGTATGTTGGGGATGTTTGACAAAGCTGTAACTCCTGCTTTGAAATCTGGAGAAACCTGAAAAAAACACATTGTGGTTTTAACTCTTATCCTGTGAAGATTTAAAGAGAGAAAGAAGAAAGAATTCCAGAACAGAGGAAGCTCAAGTCAGAGTTTTACTTACTCTTGAGGTTAACCAGAGGGTCCAAGGCTTTATCGCAGTTACTGGAAGCTGCCAGGGGCTGACAGTTTTTGTACTTCTCCACTGTGAAGAGACACACAAAACACGCCACTGATGAACAGACTGACTTGCACTACATCAACGGGGGAGCTCACACTAACGAGTACAAGGGTAACAATTTGTTCTTCTTATTCTGCAATAAAAGGAAACATATGAGCTGACACTTAGCAAACAGTGTTCCTTTTGTAATGTCTCCATCTCCTGGTCATCATTGGAATTTCAACTAGTGACACAGATTAAAGAGACAGAAATTGTTTGTTCTATTGACACCAATAAAACAAGAAATGTCTTCATGTAACCTGTTATATGCACACAACTGAAAGGGACACAATAATAATTGGTGATACTTTTTTCCATACAAATGACTGGCCAGTAGGTGGCAGTTTTGTACACATCATTACTTATCCTGACCATAACCTGCTAAAACACAGATTAGGTGTGGGGCACATAACCGTGTTGATGTGAACCCCCTCTGCAAACCTGTAAATCCAGGTCAACCCTCAGGATATCTCACTAAACCTCTGCTCTGTAGCACAGCTCTCTGCACGTACTGCATTCAATTCAGCTTTATTGATATAGCGTCCTCTTTTCGAGATTTTCGAGATAGATGATAGATGTCTGGGTTTTCCTACACACACATATGTGTGACGTCATCCCTGAGCTGCTGCTTTGTGAGTTGTTGTTCCGCGCTCACAGACGGGACAGAGCTGCAAAAGAAATTTCCCTCGTAGCGTCCCGGTACTGGTCATTTTTCTTATTCAGATTAGGCCTTATTTCTGTACCATTATTTAATTCCACTGGCTTTAAGTTATTATTATTATTTTTTTGCCCTTGTTGACTTGTAAAAGCCTATATGACATTTTTTTGTTTCACCATTCACTAACCACACCGAGAAGGCATCGTTTAAATGTGTTAAAATTATCTTATTTTCTTCAAGAAAACAGTATTATTAAAGTTTATCATGACTGGGCCGAGTGTCCTCTTTTTTTTGGAAATCAAAATATGGTCATCCTACGTGTGTGTGTGTTTATTTCGTGTAAACTGCACATTTCTAATTTCTAATTTTTATTGCACAGATAAACTACGTCATCTAAACACTAATCAAAAATAGCTAAAATTATTAAAAGTGTCGAACATAAGAAGCTTGTACGTTGCTGTTTTCGTAAAGATACCTTTGTCTCACACGGAACATACATGTTCTACATTATTACTCTGGCAGCTCTCAGTCCATACAGACAGGACACGTTGCAGCGTAATTGCAGACAGGTGAGTGGGCCTGAGCTCCACCCAGGCAGAATGACGAGTGGAAGAAAGCAGCAACACAATAAACATATGTAGCCTTGCGGAGCCGGCCGGGCAGACATCGAGACCATGACAGAGTGCAAAAATCGTATACTTGACAACACACACACAAAAAAAACCACACACACACACAACAAAAATCATAATGTGTTTGTGATTTGGATTTTTATTTAAAGGTGAAACCTTTTTTTTCTTTTTTTGCCAGATTAGACATTTTGATTAATTTCATTGAAGTATACTTTAGTTTTTTTGTTTTACTTTGATGCTATAATAGATGTTTTTAAAATTTAGTAATATTTAATACTATATTGCATCATGGCAAAACAACAGTCTCCTCAAGCTGCTTTATACTGTAAGGTGAAAACACTACAGTAAAAGCCAGAAAACCCCAACAATCCAATGATCCCCTTTGAGCAAGCACTGGGCGACAGTGGGGAGGAAAAACTCCCTTTAGGAAGAAACCTCCAGCAGAACCAGGCTCAAGAAGGGGCGGCCATCTGCAGCGACCGGTTGGGGGTGGGTGGGCAATCTCAGTCCACGAGGGCCGGTGTCCCTGCAGATTTTAGATGTGTCCTCGAACCAACACAGCTAATTTAAATGGCTAAATTAGCTCCTCAACATGTCCTGAAGTTCTCCAGAGGCCTGGTAACGAACTAATCATGTGATTCAGGTGTGTTGACCCAAGGTGAGATCTAAAACCTGCAGGGACACCGGCCCTCATGGACTTCTTCTTCTCCTTTGTGTTTAACGGCGGTTGGCAACCAACGTAAAGGGGCATTACCGCTAGGGCTGGGCCATATTATACCGTTCACGGTAATACCGGTATGCAACGATAGGAAAATGAAATATCGCGATAGAATATGAGTAAAACGCGCATGCGCAGTGCCTTTGTTTTCATACGCACATGGCCGATTGTTGAGTGAAACAGATGAACCAGAATTGGTTTGTAAAAATGGTGCAACTTCAGTGATGTGGAACTGGTTTGGTGTTTGTCCGTCAGATACACAACAAAGCACATTTTTTTGCAGAACATGCAATCGGCCGTCGTTATTGTCGTATTTGTCGTATTTGTCGGACTAAGATGCTCTTAAATCTGGGAGTAATCTGGGTCCTAAACTCTGTGTCCTTCAGGTCAAACGAACGCTGTAGCATCACTGAGAGTTAAAAACTGTCTAAATTCTTTCATCTTTAATAAAACGATCAGCATTGCTGCTTTACCAGGTGTAACTATGAAGTTTAACTTCCAGGCATCCATGAAAACAAAATGTATTACATTTAACGGAGTTAGAAGTTAGCAGGAAGCTAGCGGAAGTTAGCTCGCTAGTTTTGCTAGTTACCTAAGCATGATATTGCATGTTCTGACTGAGAAATTTCTGAAAAAAATTCAAACGTACAGCTCTGCTATCACTTCCAACATAAATGAAGACAGGAAACTAAACAGCAGTGACGTTTGTAGGGTTACTGAAGTTGGGCTAGCTGGTATATAATGATGTGCTACATGATCGCTAGCGACACAGCTATGTTAGCATAACATAAACAGTGAAGCTGGAGGACGAACACTAAGGTTCCTGACAGAGGTGGGACCAAGTCATTGTTTTGCAAGTCTCAAGTAAGTCTCAAGTCTTTATCCTCAAGTCTCAAGTCAAGTCTCAAGTAATGTCAGGCAAGTCAGAGTCGAGTCTCAAGTCACTGGTGTAAAAGTCCGAGTCAAGTCACAAGTCTGAAACTTTGAATTTCAAGTCCTTTCGAGTCTTTAAAAAAAACAAACGAAAAAATAATGTTGCAGTTATGCTAAATGTAAATATTAGACCATGTAATTTTAAAATCTGTGTTTTTCTCAACACATACAAAATAGTGAACTTAGAAAATATACACAAATTGTGAAATTGCACCTCTTTAAAATGCAGCTCAATTAAACCTAGCTCCAAGAGTAATTTTCACCGACAGTTCTGAGATAAGCAGCATGTTATTCTTGGATGCGGTTGTAGGACCAGCTTTAAAATCGCATGACAAAAATATCATACACATTAAAAAAAACTGTATCACCAACGTAGCCTGGAAAACATTTGCTAGTTAGATGAAGTCAGCTATCTCATCTTAGCATATTTATATGCATATTTATAATTATACGGTTCTTGGAGTGAGTGCATACACTCATGAAGTTTAGTAACTTCAGGTCACTGCAACAAGCCCAGGTACAGTTTACCGACGGATGGGTGCAGGACCTTGAAATGCACCGTGTAGAACGAAAGACCATCGTACGTATCATAAGTTTACCAGTCTCACAAATCGTCTTCATAAATACACATTCGTTAACCGTTTATTAATATAACCTTTGAGCTCAACGGTAATTAATTAGTAGTGGAAATAATTTCTGGTAGCATCACAGAAATGTAGCAGTGACAATAATATTGTATGCAGTAATCGTACTGGGCAATTAGTGATACAAAACAACTGTTTTATCCTGTGAATAAAAGTATGTGTTTTTGTCAGTGTACCATAATAACAGAAGCGAAACGCAATATTGTGTCAGGACAATTCACTATTTATGCACAATAAATAAAGGAGCATAGCGCGACAATTTCTGTTCAGCGCCAGACTTGCTTGTAACCTATATCACCAATTATGTTAAGAAAAATGACGCATTAACTACAACAGCAGACTGACCTTTGTGTAAATGCTTGGAGCAGACTAACCTGTGAGCTGGAGTGTTCTGGGACGTTATATTTGATCTTTGAATGGCTGCAATCTATTTTGAACACTTTGGAGTTCCATAGCAATCCAGGCCATCCGTCGCGTCTTTGTTACTTCGGAAACATGGCTCGAACAATTTCTCTTCAACGATGTAATCCGATAACAACCGATCTCTTTACCCGTCGGCTTCCCGTGGCTGTCATGCGACCGGCTATTGCAGTTAATAATACAACGGCTTCTTGACATTTTTGTGTTTCTTTTTATCGCTGTATAACTGATTTTAATTGAAAGCCTGCGTGCGCTAGTACCGCTTGCCACGAGTTCCCAGAATCCTTTGCAGTTCTACCCGTGAATGACGTCACATTTTCAATCTCCATATAATATGCATGTTAAATTTTATATTTGGGGTAAAATATCAAGTCTTTTCAAGTAAACCGGTTCAAGTCCAATTCAAGTCCCAAGTCATTGGTGTAAAAGTCCAAGTCAAGTCACAAGTCTTAGAACATTTTTTCAAGTCAAGTCTAAAGTCATAAAATTAATGACTGGAGTCTGACTCGAGTCCAAGTCATGTGACTCGAGTCCACACCTCTGGTTCCTGATAGTTAGAGACAAATGCAATCGCATGGCAGGATGCTGTAAACGGACCGAACTTCAGTCAGGAGAACAACTGAGATAATCCATCCACAATACGAGGTTAGTCATTAATATACTGCAACAACATGGGAATAGAGCAGCTGCCAGAGAATTCAACATTAATGAATCAATGGTACAGAAGTGGAGGAAGCAAGAAGAATGAGTTTAATAAAGTTTGATTTATCTGACTGCTTTGTTTCGCTTAATGTGCGTTATAATCCCGTGCACCTTATGGTCCGAAAAATACGTACTGCACACTGCAGTTTAATGTTGCAAAGCACCTCTTTTTAACTTCAGTGGATATTATACATGGTTATGCTCAGGATATGTCAGCCCATTTCTACTGGAAATGCCTTTTGGTTAAACTTTCAGCAAGGAATTTGCATTTGCACTGTTACATTTTTATAAAGCTTTAATGTACATAAAAACCAGCTTCTTGTTTAAGTGAAAATAAATGGAAGGTTGTCTTTTTGCGCTAGTAATGTTGTGGAGTTGTATTTTGTCTCGCATCAATTATATCGTCAGTTATATCGTTATCGCAAATTTTCAAATATATATCGTGATAAATATTTTTGGCCATATCGCCCTGCTCTAATTACTGCCTCCTACTGTTCCGGAGTATGGGTCAGACAGTGAGTTCACAAGCTGTATCAAAAAAAACAAAACCCTACACTCTTTCATAAACACATATAGCCTTCAGAAACCCCACCAGTTCCCTCACCTGTGCCCTACTACCCTCCAACACACTCTTCAGATTAAATTCCCCAATTCCCCGCTCCTTCAATCTATTCTGCAGAACTGACCTCTCCACATCATAACCCTTGCACCGCAGTATTACATGCTCTACTGTCTCCACCTCCTCCTGGCACACTCCGCAATGCCCCGTCCCATGTTCTCCTATCATCTGTAGTGTTTTATTTAATGCACAATGTCCCAGTCTAAGCCTGGTAATGACTACCTCATCTCTCCTATTACCCCTATACAACCTACTCACTGCCACCTCCTTCTTAAGATGATACAATTGCCTGCCCGTACTCCCTGAATCCCACCGCTTCTGCCACTCCTGAACAACCTGCCTGCAAACAACACCTTTCGCTTCAGATCCACTGCTTGTAATTTCCATCTCAGTCCTATTTTTAGTCAACGCTCTTTTCGCCAACCTATCCACCTTTTCATTTCCACTGATCCCTACATGAGCTGGCACCCAAAGAAAGTGAATATTGCCACCACAACACCTTATTCTGCTGACAGTCTCCAGAATAGCATACAGCATGCCCTGCCTTGTCTTCGAACAAAATGATTGTAGACTTGAAAGAACAGCTGCCGAGTCAGAACACACTACCACCTGCCTGATTTTCGAACACTCTACCCATTTCAATGCTACCAAAATTGCTACCATTTCAACCGTGTATACTGCCAGTCCATCCGAAGTGCGTCTGTGTATTCCAATATATTTTGACGGAACTGTCCAAACCCTGTACTTGCAGTAACTGGACTTTTAGCACCATCCGTGAACACATGAATACACTCAGGGTATTCAGTCAAGCTGTGAAAATGAAATGCTGAAACAAGATCGACTCTGCCTTTCAATGTTCTCTTCAGATCCAGCAAGTACCAGTCCACAGGAGGGGTCTCCAATAACCATGGGGGAACCACAGAGAACACTACTGCAGGACATATTTTAAGTTCATACACCTGACACTCCTTAGCCCACTGATTCCCCACCTTTCCAAAATGAGCCTTCTGACTTCTTCCATACTCCCAGCATTCCAAAAGTACCTCCTTTGTGGGATGTGCGTCACCATGACCACCAAGATGAACCCAGTAATTCACCGACACTTGCTTCCTCCTAAGATTTAGGGGCATTTCTCCCATCTCCACCTGTAGGGCACCGACTGGAGACGTCTTAAAAGCTCCACAGCATACTCTAAGGGCTTCCAATTGCAGAACATCCAAACGTCTCAACACAGAAGGAGCTGCTGAACCATATGCCACACACCCATAATCAAAGACCGACCTAATTAATGCCTGGTAAAGTCTTTTCAAAGCAGAAGAGCTCGCTCCCCAACCCCTCCCAGCTACACACCTCATAACATTAATAACTTTGTTGCATTTGGTTTCAATCCGATCAATATGCTCCCACCATGTCAGTCTCGAATCAAACACAACACCTAAGTACTTAAAAGAGCTCACTTTCCCAATTACCTTGTCATACAGTGTCAATGTCAAAGTCTCACTCACTTTTCTTTTGGTAAAGAACATCACTTTTGTTTTTTCCACCGAAAACCTGAATCCCCAGTCAAATCCCCACTCAACCACCATATTCACAGCCTCCTGAACCTTGCCCACTAGGTGCTCAATATTTCTTCCTTTTTTCCATAACACACCATCATCAGCGAACAAAGACCTCCCAATTCCCTCAGGAACATCAGAAAAAACATCATTGATCATTATAACAAAAAGCAGGGGACTAATCGCACTGCCCTGTGGCGTTCCATTCTCAACCATGCACTGATTAGAAATTGTAGACCCAATTTGCACTTGGATCTTCCTACCAGATAAAAAGTCTTGGACCCAATTGAATGTCCTGCCACCAATACCCAACTTATGCAACTTGATTAAAAGCCCATCCCTCCACAACATATCATATGCCTTTTCTATGTCAAAAAACACTACCAAAACAGACTCTTTATTGGCCTGCGCTTTCCTAATGTAGAGAGTTGAGAATAGCTCTCTAGTAAAATCTGGTATCAGAAATAAACTGGGGAAAACAGCCCCCCCCCCCAAAGGTTTTTGTTGTGATTGTATTTTTGTACCTGTCATTTAAAATGCTATCCTACATCCAGCCGCTAGAGGGCGCATTACGCGCAGTGGTATCGAGTAGCGTTTTGGGGCACAGAGGAAGAATAAACCTTCCTGTTGTGAAACTGACATCAACTCAACCTGTGTCCCTTTTTCTATTCTTTATCACAGGTTAGTAAATGCATTTAAATGAATGTATACTGCAGACCTTACAAACGGACGATGTTGTTTATGTGGGTAATGAGCGCAACTCGCTAAAGAAATGGATTCGTTCTGAGTTGTGTCTGAATTGTGGGTTAAGGCTGCAGGCTAAATGATGCTAATGCTAGCGGACTTGGCTAATGTGGAATACTGAGTGTGTGTGTGGGGGAGCTAATCTGACCTGTGAGAGACTTCTGGACTGTGAACTAGTAATGTATTATGCACTCTGATAAATGGGTTTTATACTATGTTTTATTCTTCTGGTTGATGTTGTGGTTTAATACAAAGACATTTGTAAAGTGTTATAAGGAAACTGTTTGATCAATGCTGACTGCATAGTAGTAGTGAACGCTGTTAAAGGAGCATTGCACTCTATATAGTTGTAGGTTGTATAAGAACAGTGAATATTAGGGGTGCAACGATACACAAAATTCACGGTTCGGTTCGATACTTTGGTGTCTCGGTTCAATATTTTTTCGATACAAAAAAATGTTCATGCCTTTTTAATTTGTCATTTATTAAAATTATAAATATATATTTTAACTCAAAAGTACAGTTTTTAAATTTAACCCTAACCCTTGTGCGTGTTTTTTATTTTGACAGCGAATGCGCACCTGCGGACCACTTATGTGCAGCCCCGGTTATATAGCTCGTCATATTGCAGCCACAGAAATTCTTTTGTCCATGAAACCATAAAGCTGCACTTTCTTTTTGCCTTATAGTCTGATTTGTCATAACTTCTCCGTTTTGTGGTAAGCTTTTCTTTGGCTGTCACTTCTTCACCCTGACCTGTCTTATTTGGCTCAGCAGAACTAAAATATATATCCTGCCGCTTTTACACGCGCACTCACATAAGCTCAGCGATTCTCTGCGCGATCAACCTCTCACATGTTTAAGCTTGCTGCGGGAGATTTCACTTGTCATGTTTGCATAGTAAGCTAACGATTGATAAGACGATGTCAGAGGAATTGGTGCACAAATTATCATCACTCACGGATCAGTGCTGTTGCTCTCTATACACAGTTCGCACGATTGCAAAGTGAAAGCAAAAAAACAAGCGCAAATTCAAATGCGATTTCAATATGTCACATATTGACAGTGGCTCACCGATGCCAATGACATAATTACCCAGCTACATTTCTGAAAGAATGCAAAAGCATTGACATATATTTTTCCTTCCTACAATAGCCCGACGGGCAGGGAAGAGATAGATTTTGGTAGCCCGACTGAAAAAATCGCTAGCCCCGGGACGTCGGGCTAGCGATATTGCGAGCCCTGTATCTGATTGAGGAATCACTCATCTTTGGAAAAGAGAGTTTATTACAGAGAAATGGCTCTTTCCAAAATAAAAGCTATACTATCCACTTCTTCTGGGCTATATTCTCAGCAGCATATTAAACAGCTGTCTAAATGACTCGGCTAAAGTTAGTAGCATGCTTGCTTGTTTTTGTCTGCTTCCACTTGTCTTTGCACTAGGATGATGTCGGCGTAAATGTGCAGTCATATTCGTTGTGTTCCCACTAGTGCTTTCAGGTTAATCTCGTTGAAATGACCTTAACGCCACAACACGGCAAATCTCCGTTAACGAGCTACCGCCGATCGCCCCGTGCATGGGGCTAGACGGCCAACACGTTAACGAGCTAACTGCGCTAACACACTAGTTCCCACCCATGTAATTGAGCATTGCATGGCACATCCAACATACTGTTTTACTTTAGTCCATGACTCGCTTACCTTCAGGGTCATACGTCACATGAAAACCAAAATAATTCCAAACGCCAGATCTAAATGAGGGTGGCGGAGGTCCATGTTGCAAGGAGAGCTTAACTTCTGTCTCGCTAGCTTGCCCTGCGCTCTTCCTTCTGATGATGCTGTCTGTGTTGAGCGCTCAGTGGATCTGCGCTCGACAGTGCAGCCTAGGCGGAGTAGTCGAACGCAGATTCACTGAGCGCTCAACACAGACAGCATCGTCAGAAGGAAAGTTGATAAAATAAATTACAAATGTTGTATTGTTCGATACATATGCGTACCAAACCGAAAGCACTGTATCGAACGGTTCAATATCGATACGAATATCGTTGCACCCCTAGTGAATATGTTTGTTTTATGTCAAAGACATTATTTTCTTGTAAAGAGTAAAATAGCTATATTTTAAAAAACAGAAGTTACATTGTCAGTACAGTGGAAATACATTTCACATAAATAATTTAGTGCTGAACAAGAATTAAAATGTTTAAAAATGAGTTAATTTTATGATGTTTGTAAATGTAGTTAAAAATGAAGTACAGAGTACACTATTGTGTTTTGTTTATCTTTGTAAAACAAATGTGTTTATTGTGATACATTGTGGATCTGATATTATCAATGGATTTAAGCAACATTTTGTTTATGTTTTGTCAAAGTTGTATTGAGAGATTTATACAGTCTCTAGCTCAGGGAACTGTGGCCATGTATGGTAAACCGGACTGAAGCATAAGGCCATTTCTTTGCAGTTAGTATGGTGATATCTGAAGCTGTTCTAAGCTGTTGTGAAGAATAAACCTTCCTGTTGTGAAACTGACATCAGCTCAACGTGTGTCCCTTTTTCTATTCTTTATCACAGCACCACACATTGTTGAACAGGAAACCAGTTGCCCCTCTGGTCATCATCTTAGGGAGGCAACACAAGCAACGTGCCGTTATCGATCACATCCACCCCACTAAAAAGCTGAGGATCTGCAGTTTCTGCTACAAGAATATTAATGAAGAGAAGTTTCGCGACAGGGGAGACAGCGCCGGGAAAAGCAGCTCAGAGGAGGAAGAGTTTTGTCCTTCTGAGGAAAATGAGAAAGTGGAGGAAGGAGAGATAGGGATCTATTCTCCCAGCAACTGGCTGGACACCAAAAACGGGACTTGGGAACGACTGAGCATTTATGATTACCCAAAGTCAATACCATCACAGTAGCCAATAAACTGCAACAAAGACACTTTTGAATGGATTCAGATTACAGAAAGTTGATTTTCTTACATGAAGTTACGTAAATGTAAAGATAAATGTGACGACGTATTATTTGTTTGTGTCTATTTGTGTTTTAATCTTAGGCTGTATACGCAACAATTTGCACTGTAAATAACAAATCAGGAGTGAGTCGAAAAAATCATTTTAAAAAGACAAGAATATATCATCTTTGTACATATTCAGTGCCATTAACCATGCTAGTTAAATGAATAATGCTCCATCTGCCTGTCACTTTGCTGCTGGAACAGCTGAATTTCACAATAAAGGATATTTCTATTCCAAAAAGCACTGTCTTCTCCCTGTGCATGTGACTCTGAATGCATGTTTCTTTGTTTGAATGCATGTAAAGTATTTGCATCCAGTATCTGCTCTTTTGCTGCTCCTTAACCTCAACAATAAAGTGCAGATAATCAATTTGTGAGAGATGTTATTACAACACTGAAATCTCATCATTTAGTAATAAGTCCTCTGTTTAGCCCTCAGAGTCTTATTGGAGCATATTACAGTGTTTTCTTGTACTTCTGTGACTTTTTGGGGTTTTTATTGTGCAAGTCAAGGTCAGTGAAGTAACCGTATATAGTTCCTCACCCACTTAGGGTATACATTTTTCCAATAAGCATGTATATAAAAACCATTCGGGAAAACACATAGAACCTTTACAGCACCATTGATTTATCATCATTTTTCTTCTCACTGGCATTTTTCATAAATATAACATACAAACATACATATCAAACTGTAGCACGTCCTAGTGTTACAGTACTTGATGACGCTGCTCTAATAATGCGGTAATAACAGAATGTGGCTAAACATTTACACTTCTTTTCAAAGATTTAAGTTCATTCTAGTTAACTCTCTGAATCGAGCACATCCTAATACAGTAGACAGCTCCAAAACAAAAGCGAGTACATTTTTGAGTCAGTCAGCCAGTTTTGAAAGAACAGTAAATCGACTGAAAGCAAAATACTGATGTAGAAACTGTAACTATGTAACAAGAAGTAGACAAATTGCCTTCTAACTAGTGGTGGTTTCGTCAGAAATTTACTGACGTTACTTTACTGACTGCTTATTTTCAAAAGTAGTTAGTTACTCAGTTACTTAGTTACTTTTTAAAAACATGATACACAACCTGAATAGGCAATAAAGCAATAGACCTTTCAGCCCAATTCTACTTTTTCTGCATAATACATCATACAAAATGTAATCAAATAAAAAAGTCTCTTTTCAAAACTTGTTTTATTAGTTTTAATCTTTTAACTTTGTGCACATTGCATCAAGCAAAAATTTAATTATATGCAACAGTCTTTGACAATTAAACCTATTTTCTGCATATTCCAGAATATAAAATAAGATATATTTTTTTCTGTTTACACTCACTCTTTCAAATAGATGCAAGTAAAACACTCCCTTACTTTACTCATTACTTGAAAAAAGTAATCGGATTACAATGATACATTACTTGTAACGTGTTACTGCCCATCTCTGATGATGACAAGTGTGTGAGTAGCTAAGGCCAAAAACACCCAGTTTCCTGAATTCTTGAAGAACGCTGAAGTTTGAAATACTTCAGGCTGATCGAGCTGATGCAGTGATCTCACTGCATTATCTGCCACATAACCTGATCTTTGCTGATTGACTGGAAGAAATTCACCTGGTTCTACGAAATCACAGTGAGTCATAACGAGGTCAATGTTGATGTCCATTTAAGTTACCAAAAATGGCTCCTTGTGCAGTGAAGGGTTTATTAGACTGAGAGGCAAACTGCTTCTCGCTCAGTCATGTGGAATGGTTTCCACAGAACCCATTTAATATCAGCACTAGTACTGATATACTGGTCAACACAGAGCATGAAGTACAAATAAATACTTGTTGGTTTAAGAAAAAATACATGAATCCCTTTTGAGAAGTTTAATAGAAGTACAGCCACAAAGACTAGAACACCTAGTGTTCAAAAGTAAAATTACCACATTGTCGGGATGCTTGGGGCTTCCCATGCTTTAATTACAATATGATCAGACACATAGAGCTATTTGTCTGTTTGTATATCTGTCAGCGAATTTCCTGAAAGTGGGTGAAGAGGTGGAGCATGAGGAAATGAAGATCTTGGTACAGATTCAGACTGCTTATTTGAAATATGAAAAATATGCCACTGGCTTTGGCAGATGATGTGCTGCTTTAACTGTTGAAAGTTTATCCCCTAACCTGTCAGTATCTTGGATATATGGCCTGTCTGTCTGTCTGCGAGCCAACAATGATTAAATGATAAATGGTAAATGGACTGATTCTTATATAGCGCTTTTCTACTCAAAGCGCTCTGTCATGTCATAACATGTCATAGTTTCAGGTTTCTGCAGTGTATTTGTTCTGTTTGATCCTTGTTACATTGGCTGTGTTTATGGTTTTTCCAGCCTCCGGCCTGAACGTTTGTCTTCATGTGTTAGTTTTTCATGTTTTTGTCATTTCCTGTTTTAGTCTGTAGGTTCGGTTTTTTTCTGTCTTTTTCAAGCCTTTTTCCTGCTTTTGTTCCTCTCATTTTTGACTGAAAGCCCCATCGTCATTACTCTCACCTGTGTTTCATCGTATAATTAGGCCCGCCAATTTAATGCAGTTTCCTTGTATTAAAATATCTCTGGGATTAAATGTTAAGTTAAAGGTAGTAACTTTCTTTAAGCTGACAGAAAGAGTCTGACCCCTTTGAGATCAGGTACGCTGTATGTGACCCACAGTGTAGTATAAGTTTGACATCCCTGGTTTAGATCCAGTTTGTAGTCTGGATGGGAGGAGTCATTTATGGTGTTGTGAGCCTTCTTCGAGCTGTTATTCCAGGGTATGTTGAGAGTGGAGGAGAGCTGGGCATACAAGATGCCCAGCTCTCTGTGATGTGGACTCATAGAAGCTTAAAGATAGCACTAACAGCTGATTGTTGTACATGTAGGACCAAAGAAATTTCACAAACTAACTTGTTGCAACTGTTGCATCCTATCACACTATCACACTCAAATTCAGTGAGCTCTTAAGAACAACCTGTTCATTCACAAACAATATGTTATAAAGGGAGACTGCATGGCTTGGTACTACATTTTACACACCTATGGCCACAGGACTGAAAACATCTAAATTCAAAGATTTAAAGAGTTTGGCCTAATACTTTCTAACTAAATGGTGACACCGTCACATCTTTTGTAAACATCCAGCTCTTTCTTAGAATGAAGAGCAACCTGTTTATGACCACATGGTACAAGGAAATGTTGCCTCTTTTATACACTTACCGAAATCCACATTGCACATTCCAGTCATTGTTTCTCTCTTGTTATGTAATGCCATTCGATTTTTTTGTTTTTGTTTTTTAAACCATCTGGGTTCATGTTGCTTAAGCAAAAGTTATTTTAGTGATACAACAACAAAGCAGATACTGTATGCCATAAACAGTATAGAGTGAGAATGCATGTCAATGTTATTTAAAAAACACTACAAAAGGGTATGAATGTGTGTGTGAATGGGTGAATGAGGCATGTTTCATAAAGTGCTCTGAGTGTGCAAGTGGAGCAGAAAAGTGCTGTATAAAAAACAGACATTTATGTATTATTATGTATTATATAATTGTCCCTTTTTGTTTTATTTAAAATCTTCTTTCAGATGTAACTGTTTTCTGTTTTCAAGACCGCAACAAAACGAATGTCAAAAACTGACCACAGGGTGATATATCAAACTAAAACGTCTTAAATCCATTTCTGAGGCTGGGACAGACAGTGCGTTGCATGTGGATTCATGAGCATGAGCCAACAAAAATGTCACCACAGACTAAGGCACTGCAAACTGACAGAGCATAACAGAGATTTTTATACAGACACCTTTTGGAAAGAAGTTATTACTGCAACAGATCTCTCTAGCGATTGACTTTGGAGCTGTACATAGCTGGTTCCACGGTAAAAGGGTGACACCTATTGGTGAAAGTGGGTAGTGCAGCGGGTTCAGTACAGTGAGTAGAAAGAGAGAATTTGCTACTCTCCGGGCCATTTATAAAATAAGCACAACTTATGAAATCCAGTAGTTTTCAAATACAATGAGCTGCTGTGATATGCTGTGGCAAATAAAACCACTTTTGCTCTGTTTTGACGTATTTTCGTATGATCATTACGCACCACTTTGATGGAGTAATTATGTGGATGCCTAAATATTAAAAAAGCCGCCATAACTGAGGTTGAACTGAGGGAAAAACTCACTAAAAACAATTATTACAGTGATTTTTAACAGTAGGTACAAAAATGCGTGATTTAAAATGACAGGTTGCGTGGTTGCTATGCGTCTCCAGGTTCTATTTGCATTGCATCTTTTGGTATAGTTCAGACAGATTTCACTCGGCGTGTTGTGCAAAGCTACAAGGGATTTCTGCAAATTTCTGCAAAAGTAAGACAACTTTCTGCTCAAGACTTCTTGCAGCCTTACAAGTGTCCAACTCCCATGTCACGGAGGAAAGCGACCCAGCAACCATCATCCATCATGGAAAATGTGAGATTTTATGACCGTTTTCAATAAGTTTTGAATATTTACTCGACGGCCAGAAAGAGTTCACTTTGCAACAGGGCAACATGAAAATATAGACGACATAAATGTGGATAAAAAGCATTAAAAACTTAGGCCTGTGCACGTGGGAGTTATACCTGCATGTTAGACTGTTGCACTGTAGCTGTAAACGGGTAAACTGTGCATAAAGTCATTTAAACTAGTATGTTACCTATAATAACGTTTTCTTTTGTGTGTATTAAATGATCTTGTGGCAGACATGTCACCAAAGATTGCAGCTGGGATAAAAATGTTCAGTCTTTGCTAATAAGTAGAGTATCTTACACCTCGAATTAACTCAAGTGCATAATGATCACCAGGCCTGTTTCTAGCTTTTTTGGGGGGGGTGGGCTGTGCATGTTCCTGATTGGGGGCCTTTATTTTGTATTTAAAACTAAAATCAGGGAATAAAACAAGTAAACACTGAGACTTTATTCACTGTAGAAAAGCTAATCCCCAAAATGTTTATTTACAAATATGCAAGCAATGTTCTGCAGCATCATCTGAATTTTCAAATGTACACACACTGTCACATGTTTACAGGAGCCACATGTAACTGTGATCATCTTTAAAATCCTCAAAGCTTCTGCTTTTGGGCTTTTTTAACTAAAGTTTTAATCTCCTTCTTCATTGTGGCTTATGCTACAATTATTCACCTGACAAGACAGTCACCTCTGGGTAGAGGTCCCTCATTACACCACAGCCTAATGATGATCTTGAACTCATTACCCCCCACACACAAGGCAGGGCTCTCCTATTATTGCAGCTTGCTTTTCTTTATATCCTACACGTAATTTTAAACCATATAAGTGCCACACGTGACCAAGCTTAGCCAGTTACAAAGGTATTTTGTGCATCTGCATTGTTCAAAAACGGCAATAAGCAGCAATGATTATAACAGAAATTAGAGTTTAATACAACATGGACTTTGGTGTTTGTTTAGCTTATGCAAATTATTATTTGACATGTCATTTGGGGGTATGCAGCAGTGAAGCTCTAACACGACGAGCCCATAAGTTGACACGTCTTTTATTACACTGACCTTGATGCATTGTCCTGGTTTTAGTTCTTATGATTTTATGTGAACATGTTGGATATTTTTTGTCGTTACAATCACTGTGGACAAGTTATTCAACCATGCAAGTGGTTTAAGTAGTTTATGGACATATGAAAGGGTTTGTTATTTTTTAAATATTTCATGAACTACTAACTGATGTCTGCATTACTGTCATTTTTGTGTATACCTGCAGCTTACGGTGCCTCACCTCAAAGACCATAATTATTGTAAGAGAAACACTGCATGCCAGGCCCGTGATGCAAAGAAACCCAGAGCCAGCAGGAAACAACCGTGCTGCAGCAAGGACCAGGTTGGATGTGTAAAATTTCAGGAACAGAATCATTTGAGGGTTTTGAAGTTTGGACTTCATTGTGGTTCATCAAATTTAGATTTTTGTCTTGTTTGAAAAAAATGAGGTCGCTATTAACTACTGACATTCCCTTGTGTGCTTCTGACCTTTCCCAGGTTGTTAATTCAACCCAGAGGCCCCGGCGCCGTGACAGAACAGTCAGTCAGCCCCGGAAAAGGAAGCGAAGCCCAGCATCCAGTTCTTCCCGACCTCCAAAGACCTCAGTGCCTCCCTCTGCAATCTCCCATGATGACCTGCCAGTGTCAAAAAAATTGCCCCCCAGACCCGAGCCATGCATTACCGACCACCAGCCAACCAGCTCCAGTGACAGCACTTTAAAAATCTACAACTTCTCAGTGGAAGATTATCAGCGAGTCTACCATGAGGTGGTAGATAGCATGCTGACGTACGTTTGTCTCCAAATGTCCTGTCACTTTTTTAAATCGCCAGCTCTAAAATGGTTACAGTATGGTTTTTGACCACATGCATCATTTTGATTGAATTTCTTCTTGCAGGTCCAAGCATGGCCGCAAACGTCCCTACAGTTTAGAGCTGGGGAGAAGCATTAAAAAAAAGCTGTGGGAGAGACTGAATCGTCCTATGGTGGAGACATCAACCAGCGAGGACGGACTTGAAGAAATTGACATTGTGTATGGGCAAAAAGTCAAAATCCCACAATATGATTTTGACATTTCGAGTTAGCCAAATCCTCAACATCCACCGAGCAAAAGAGCAAAGGAGAGGTGAATGTAGAGCAGCAGGGGCACTGCTACAAAACATATAACATATAACCCATTTTTAAACTCTGTTTACTGCAGCCTATTTAACAATATAAGCAACTATATAAAAACATAAAAAGAGATCTAGACATAAAAAAAAACACGCAAAAAGTGATTGGCATACGATCACTTTTTGGCACATCAGTGCAGCGAGGTTGTAATTGCTGCTTGTAACCATCAGGGGGCAGTATCGCTAGATTGCAGTCTTGGAACCTGTAACGAGAATCACCCTTCATTATCATTAGAGTTACATTGCGCCACACAATATGAATATGATAAAGTCCTAGTATATGTACAAATGCTATGAAGTGAAGTTTTAAATAATACCGTTCGCCCAGTTAGTTTTATTTTTCTTTCACTGCTCGCTTGTTTTGATGACGTCAAAATCGCCTTTCCGCTTTCATTCGCGGCAGTAAACATGGCGGACAGTTAGCGAAGCCACGGTGTGATATTCAATCCTGGGGGGTTTGGATTTCTCTTTCAGGACGTACGCAAAACGTGTTGCATTGCTTTTGGCACACGGAGGTGTGCGTGTGTGTAGGGCGTTGTGCCCTGTGAGTTTTTACTGAACAAAAGGTACAGTGAATTTTTCCCTCCTGTGCTGCTTTCGTTGCTAACGCGGGCCTAGCTATAAGTGCAAGCTAACGTTAGCCGCTAACCTGCCAGGCAAATGCTTTTGACCGGCATGATTTAACATATGTATGTATGTGTTACAAATGTTTGATTGGCTCTGTGGTGTTTATCAGCTCATTCAATAGTTTAATTGTGCAAAGAGCTTAGATAGTTTGACTCGTGCGTTGATTGTCAACTTTCTTATCTTCTTTGCTAATAATAGCTAACAGTAAAATTCTTTAAGGCGTGTATTGTAGATAGTTTGGTTAAACTGCCTTGATATCGAAGTTAGAATTAACAAAAAGGAGGCTGCAATTTGTCAAAAATGAATTCAAACATTGTTTAAAGTCTCAGTGATTCATAAATATGAGCTAAAAGTGTTATTTTTAGGTTGTGACAAAATCCGACTTATTCTTGAACGTACCACAAAATAACAACGTAAGGTTTCCTTTACAAGTCACTTCTCTTCTGTTTTGCTGTATTACATGGCAGCGTGAAGGAGACCTACCGTCACAATGGGGCGACGTTCAACCTCCTCCACCAAGAGTGGGAAGTTTATGAATCCCACCGACCAGGCCAGTAAGTGCTGATAACAAACTGGCGCTAATTCAATCATGAATTGATCTGCTGGATATTGCTCAGTTGCTGATTAGATATAAAAATGGTCATTTCTTCCCCCCCTTCTACAGGAAAGGAGGCCAGAAAAAGGGAGTTAAAAAAGGTTAGAACCATTCACTTAAAAAAAAAAGATATTTCTAAATATGCAATACAGGATAACAATACTGTGATAATATGATGGTAACATCGTTTTCATTTGGAAATATTAGAACAAGAAGCAGAGGATGATGGTGAGAGCAGCAGTCCTGAAGATGAAGGATCCCAGACAGATCATCAGAGACATGGAGAAGCTGGATGAGATGGGTGAGATGACAGGGCAGAGTTTATGCAATTTAGATGTTAGAGATATATTTAGTTGTAACTATTTAGTTGTATGTTTGCCACTTGTAGAGGACCTGAGCTTGTGGAACACATGTATCAGTAGATTAATGCTATATATAATTAGTGTGTGTATTTAAGTATTTCAGGCCTTTAGGTAACAGCAGAAAATCACAGTCAAAATCTGAATTCTACAATTAATTTGCTGCTTTTCTAATGAAAATAATTACTTTGTTTCTGAACAGAGTTCAACCCAGTTCAGCAGCCGTTGCTGAATGAGAAGGTGTTGCGGGACAAGAGGAAGAAGTTGCGTGAGACATTTGAGCGCATTGTTCGTCTGTACGAAAGAGAGAATCCTGAAACCTACAAAGAGCTACGCAAACTTGAACTGGACTATGAGACTAAAAGAGGGCAGCTGTCTCTTTATTTTGACTCAGTCAAGGTGTGTTGGAAACTACATGACAGTTTTGGGGGGCGGGGTTCCTCAGTTTATAATAATTCTTGCATAAATTGATGCAGGAATGAGAGGTATATTGTATGCACATTGTTCCACAGGCTTGTGTACGCCTTGTTGGGCTGCAAAAAAATCTTAAAAGTCAGGATTATGAATATTTTCGGGCAGACACCAAAACCCATTACTCGTCTTTTATTTGTCTTGAGCTTGATTGCTTCAGATGTGTGCTCCATTACCTTATTTATCCTTTGTTGTGCTCTCTGTTTACTCTGTTGTGTGATATTTCCTCTTTTTCAGAATGCAGAGTTGGTGGAGGTTGACAGTATCCCTCTACCAGACATGCCTCATGCCCCATCCAGTATCCACATCCAGGACATCCCACTACCAGGGGCTCAGCCTCCCTCCATATTGAAGAAGAGCTCCACTTTTGGGTAAGACTCATTCTATGAGTAGTAAAAGTTTCAGCAGTTAAACTCCGTATGTGACATTTTAGAATTTTAATGGGCAGTTGAGTTAATTCTGTTTTTATGCATGTCTTAGTAAAGGACCATCGTCCTCCGGACCAGCATTGGCAACAGTGCCAGGTGTCCCACGCTTACCTCCAGGGAAGAAGCCCCCTGGGCCTCCACCTGGCCCCCCACCTCCTCAGGTCCTGGCACTGTATGGACCTGCTCGACGCGGTTACGGCACAGATGCAGGTGAGATACAGCCAGTTTCCCTCTGATAATCAAATGATTTTTTTCCACCTATAATTTAACATTTCTTCTTGTTACACTATTTCTCCTTTGAACAGAGCCTTCCATTCCTGGATTTGAAAAGGACTCTGCAATGGATTTGGGGAGAGATCGGGACAGCGGGAGTGAGAGCGACAGAGATCAGGACGATATTGATGACGACAGCGACTCTGAAGACATCAGTGAAGAAGAGAGAGATGAAGGGGGAGATGGTGAACAGAGAATGCGCTTGGACAGGCAGGACGATGAGAGAGAACGAGAAGAAGATAGAGACAGAAGTGAAAGACATGGTGGTGAGTGTTTCTGACTGCTTCAACACATTTAAGCCTCAACTCACGTCTTTGTTGCCTTTATTTATCTCTTGATCTTATAACTGTTTGTATTCTGTTGTATTCCTGAATTTGTTATTATTTAACTACTGCAGGTCGTAGCGTACGTTTCGCAGATATGCCTGCAGAGGCACCCCGTGAAGGAAAAAGGAAGAAGAAGAGGGTTGTGAAGAAGACCAAGGCCATTACACCTCTGCAAGCCATGATGTTAAGGATGGCAGGTACTGTTAGTGCTAAGCACTTACTAAGCTAGTGCTCCTCACAGTGTCTTTTCTTTGTATGATGATATGCTATGCCATTTTTATTTGTTCATTTTTTGTCTTCAGGTCAGTCAGTTCCTGACGAGGAGGAAGAAGAAGAGGTAGAGGAAGAATACACAGATGAATCAGACAGCTCTGACATTGAGGACAGAGGCCCTCCAGGGGACAACCAGTCCCATCTCATGGCCAATCAGCGACTACCCCCTCCAGCTGGGACCACGGGACAGCAAGGGCCTCCACACATGCAAGGGCCGCCGATGACAGGACCTCCACCACTTGGTCCACCTCCGGCACCACCAATGAGGCCTCCTGGTCCACCATCTGGCCCACCTCCTGGCCCCCCACCAGGTTCGCATTCTGATTAGCTAAAAGATTGATTGCTTCAACTCTGAAGTCATACTAGAATAATTTCCTGTGCCTGTTCTGTGGGGGTCTTCTACTTCTCTAAGTGTGAGTGCTCTGCATCGTTTTTTCAAAGAGATCTTCTGTTATCTTCAGGTGCTCCTCCGTTCTTGAGGCCTCCTGGCATGCCTGCAGGAATGAGGGCTCCAATGCCTCGGCTTCTGCCTCCTGGGCCTCCACCAGGTCGACCACCTGGTCCTCCACCAGGCCCCCCTCCTGGCCTTCCACCAGGCCCTCCACCACGTGGTCCACCTCCCAGATTACCACCCCCAGCACCACCAGGTAGGCACGTGTGTGGAGGCAATCTAAAGATATAAAATAGTGAGAACTTCTGTTGAATGCATTTCTCATTTATGTTTTTTTTTCTCCTTGTAGGTATCCCGCCTCCTCCCCCAAGAGCTGGAGGGCCTCCGCGTCCTCTTGCACCACCTCTGTCTCTCTTCCCTCCACCTCTCAATTCCAATGTGCTGAGTGCTCCTCCAAACATTGTTCAGCGACAAAAAGGCTCAGGATCCAGCCAGGACGGTTTACAGACCAACCTGCAACCCCCTGCCATGCCCATGCGACCTGGTGTCATGCAGATGCCCCCTCCGCCTGGGACAGCTGCTGCCTCCACAGGCACCAATCCGGGCAGCAATCCCCCCAGCCATCACCACCCTCCCACCATCGAAAAACGCGCAAACATCACCTCTGTCGCAGCTGCAGGAGGCAACCTGGCAGCAGGTGCCGGTGCAGGCGGGGCTACCATCTCTGCCAAACCTCAAATTATCAATCCCAAGGCAGAGGTGACCCGCTTTGTGCCCACAGCGCTGAGGGTGCGTAGGGACAAGGTTGGAACAATGCCAGGAGCAGCACCTGGGCCCATGGAGAAAGCAGGGGGTTCTGTTGGAGGAAGGAGGGGAGATGAAGGTGTGGGAGGAGGCCAGTGGCAGAAACAGCACACCGCAACAGCTCCTATGGGCGTGGCCAATCCATCACAGATGGGTGCTGTGTCTCAGCCCAACATGAAGACTAAAGACCAGGTGTATGAAGCCTTTATGAGGGAGATGGAGGGACTCCTCTAAGACTCGGGAGCGTACTGCCGATAATGATGATCAGTGTGGCAAGCTGAACAACAGCAGTGTGTTTGTTTTGTGTTTTCTGTGCAGAGTTATAGAGGTAGCCGTCTTCAAACTTTCAGCTAGAATCAGTTTGTCTGTCACCTACCAGTGAAAGGCCACTACACCCTCAGCTTTGTTCTCTACAGGCTCATATTCATTTGATCTGGGTTAGATTTTTGTTGCATCAACAAGAATGTGCATTTCAAAAAGAGTAAGAAATCTGTTTATTTTACTGGGTAACTTGCATAGTCAATTCAAGAGAAGAACACTATGCTCTGCACAGAAGTGCTTTTTCACATCCAGCATATTGTTTTGTTTTTTTTGTCTTGTTTTTTAACTCTGAAATTGTTTTTCTTCCAACCACCTGTTTGCAACTTGACCTTAGAAGCAATCTTGTATTACTTTTTTCTGTTTTTTTTATTGCAGATCTCCTAACATAAAAATAGTTATAGAATGTTTTCCAACCACTGACAACGGTAAAAGTGTAAAACTGTTTGATCTTCAGCCAAATAAAAACTCAAACTGGTTTAATCTTGTTTCAGTGTGAATCAATCAGTGGCGTGTCTAGAAAATTTTTGTTGGGGGGGCCAGGTAGGGGCACAGATTTGGAGAAGGGTGGCAGATGTAATTGGCAGATAATGTTTAAAAAAAAATTCTACCAACCGTTAACCATAATTCAATAATCCTATAAACCTAATAACCAAATGCACTTTTAACTCTTATTAGAATGAGATTTTAACCACTATGGTGCAAAGTTTTTAGATACTGCGTTGATAAAGTACAAGAGATACAATCAGTGCTTTGTCAGTGTTTACTCAGCAGTCAAGGACAACAATATTTGCATAGTATTTTTACTGACATATAGTGCACATATGTTTTGAGCAAAAACATTTTTGAAAATTAAAATACGAACATTTGTAACAAACAATTGACAAATTAGCCAGTTCCAATGTAAAACTTTCTCTGCCTGTTAAAAAAAGAAGATAATCTTCTCACAAACTGGTGTTTGATTTTGAAACAGGAAAAAAGTGGGGAAACAACTGAAAAGACTAACATTTGAATAAAACCTGAAAGCAAGTAAATACTTTCTATGCTGCCTTATGGTAAACTTTGGTAATATTGATAAAGAACAACACTGGCTGATGATAAAATACAGTCAGCTGGCATGGTGACACTGCCAGTATTAACCTGCAGGGCTGGACTGGGACAAAAAAATTGGGCATTTTCACTACAGACCGACCCACCAGGTATTAAAGCCATAAAGACTTTGACTGAAAACAAACGCTGTTGTGACAGTGATGTACAGTCTTGTTGGTATATGTATGATTTCTATACATTTTACGTCAGATAAAAACTTTGGTTGTAAGATTCAGATAATTATTTAATAAAAGTGAGATATTTTAAATGAGAATAAGAAAGAAAAGTATTTCTTTGTGCCCCCCTTTCCCTGTTAATGCCCTACCTGGCCCCCTGGCAAAACTTTCCTAGACCCGCCCCTGCACAGTTACCAGCTGTCAGCTACATAAAAAAGGATCCTGGTGTTATTTGTCTCTCAGAAACAGTTGATAACTTCAACTCATTCATGTCACCTAAAAGGTAAACCTGTTTCTCCATCACCTGCTCAGCTCTGATGATTCAGTAAGGACATCTCCTGGTTTCATCTTCATGTTTCCCTCTCACCAGATAACCAAACCGATATCAAGACCAGCAGCTTTACAGCTGTGGCTCCAGCAAACATCAGCTGATACTAGAAATTAATATTAAATAAATTCTAACAACAGCTGATCAAGCTTAAACGTGCTGCTGTTGTTTAGCGCAACATCTGCTGGTTTCCTCTTTCTGGCGCAAAGTGAGCGATAAATAAATGAGAGAGAAAAGCCGATCAGCTGATCATTGATCAGTTTAATGATTGAAGTAGCAACAGGAGAGGGAGGGGGAGAGAATGAGAGGAGAAGAGGCAGCTGTGCAGCATAAAGACAGAATAAATCCAGCTTTGTGTCTTTTTTTCATTCTAGCTGAAGTTCGGGATAAACTGCGTCTCTTCTCAGCTCAATACGAAACGTGTAATATTTTCTCTGAATGAGGGACCATTCCATTTTTTTAAGGAGCCGTTGGCAACTCTACTAACTAACCTTATGAATACAATAAAGTTCACTATCAGTAACATCATAGCACCCACACAGCTGTATAAAAACTCCAAGCTGGCTAGAACGCAGTATGAGTTATTGCAACTGACAGTAAAAAGTCAGCACAATGAAAATAAACTCCACCTAAACTTGGTTTATATCTGACCCAGATAGACTGCAGGTCATAACTTCTTACCTGAAGTTCAGTTCACCTGACACTCGGACTGGCGGCTGCCTCGGGGCTCTCCTCCTGCCTCCCCTTCCCTCATCCACCTGCTGGCCTCTGTGGAAGCTCCGCCATAGTCACCACCAAACAACTGAGTTATTTTTACACATCGACCTGCATCTGGCCAATCCACCACCTCTCATTGTTCATGCCATTAAAAATAAATAAATAAATAAGTCACTGGGGATATGCCCGGTATGCCCGATGGCCAGTCCAGCTATGTTAACCTGCAACCAAATCTGCAGCTCCATACAGCAATGTTACGACTTAGATTATATCTTATAACTCATAACTCTTATGTTAGCTGCCCTCAGTAGCATACTGTCTGAAATATTCCACAGCTGCAATAATTCTTTAAGTGTTATTTTTTCCTTGGTATTCTAATTTCACCGAAGTTTACTAAACTCAACAAACTTAATATTACTTACCAGGACATTTATTCTGTCCTCATTTTCTTTCACCGAAAAATTGTTTCCTGCAGTGCCGTCTTTTGCGCTTGGCTCTCCTACCTTTGCTAACGTGATGCGCATAGTGCAGAAGCCGATGCTGCATTCACTTACACTCGGATATCTGAGCTTCACCGTGAAAACATAATCGGACATTTGATATTTGATTGAAGTTTATTGTTTTGCCTTTGGGGTGGCACCTGGGGTGGCCAGTCTGGTTGGGGGGGTGGCCTGTGCCCCCCCAGGCCACCCCGCTGGACACGCCATTGGAATCAATCCGCGACAGAAATTCCCATGTCGTATTTTTAGCCAATCACTGGCTTTTTCGGTCGTAAACACAAACTTCCATCATCCACTGCGGCTTAAGCTCGAACTCGTTTCCGCATCTGCGCAGTGCGGAACTGACGACACGTTGGGGCGAAAAGCATGGCGGACGAGGAGAGCGTGAAGCCAAACACATACGAAACACTCGAAATTTCGAGCAGCGATGAAGGAAGCGATCACGGTGATGGCGGAGAAAACGACGAGACGGTGAAGAGCTTCAAGGATCTGGTAGGTTTGCTTCAGCGAGTGAAGGAAAAGAGTCAGGCACATTAACACGGAGAGACCACTGCTGTTCGAGTTAGCTACAACTCCGCTGTGTTATGTAAACCTCATTTTATCCTTTTAAATATGAATGGGATATGTCTGTGAGACATATACGGCGCTAGTACACAATTACGATCGTGTTACAAAGATTTCTACCTTTTGTCTGCTTCCGACAGGGTGTTACTGATGTCCTATGCGAGGCTTGTGATCAGCTGGGATGGAAGAGCCCCACGAAGATCCAGATAGAAGCTATACCGGTGGCTCTGCAAGGTGAGAAATCACGCTTACCTCTTTCTGTCAGTTTTACTCAAGTAACAGTACATGATCACACGGAACAACCATACGCACATTTTTGGACATCAGGAAAAATACAACCCTTCTGGAATAAAATTCTTTTCGCTCTGCGGGAAATATTTAGTTATGTAATTCCAACGATTGTTTCAGATCCTCTATTTGGATCATCTTAGAGGCCATTTGCGTCCATGCTGTTTAAGTCCCCTAAGGTTTTAAACAATGAGCTGTAGACAATGGGTGGTTGTTGTTGAGGAGATCCTTGTGATGGACAAACTCGCATACAGACAGAAAAAGAAAGAAGAAAACTTTCTACAAGACTGGGACAAATGTTTATTATACAAAGTGAAGAAAGGACATGAATAAATTGAATTATTAAAAGAGGCAGATTTACTCCGACACTACCAGCCCCTGAATGCTCAAATATTCATGAACTTGTTTTTATATGTTTTTGTATGGCTACTTTTCAGCTTTGTTTTGGCATTAGCATAGCCACCATTTGTGCATCATTGTACTAGACCATCAAAAAAACAAGTTGAAGTAACAATGACAGCAAATATCCTGTTAATCAGAGATGATGGGCTAAATGCATGGCCCAGGGATTTGAAATCTGAAATCTCAGCAGAGGATTGGAAATCAGTTTGTGCTCAAATTCATACCGTGATTACACACCTCATATCTGTACGTGTAACATATGAAACTTCTCCATATTTCTCTGTGAATCATTAC
This sequence comes from Maylandia zebra, assembly GCF_041146795.1. Classification (NCBI taxonomy): domain Eukaryota; kingdom Metazoa; phylum Chordata; class Actinopteri; order Cichliformes; family Cichlidae; genus Maylandia; species Maylandia zebra. The sequence goes on along the minus strand of NC_135170.1, from coordinate 11,280,875 downwards.
GATTTAACATGGACTGAAGCTAAAGGAGCAGCGCTTCAGTCTGAATCTCAGGACTTGTTTAAATCTCTAAAGGTTAAAGTGCGTAACATTTCTTGTCTCCTTGTGACCTGCAGGGAAGGATGTTATTGGCCTGGCGGAGACTGGTTCAGGAAAGACCGGTGCCTTCGCTCTGCCTATCCTCCAGTCGCTGCTGGCCTCCCCCCAGAGGCTTCACACACTTGTTCTCACCCCCACTAGAGAGTTGGCATTTCAGATCTCTGAGCAGTTTGAGGCCCTGGGCTCCAGTATCGGCGTTAAGTGCGGTACGTGTCCTTGAAAGGTGAGGCGGCTTGCAGTAGTGCGGGAGGCTCTGTGCTCTAAATCCGTCTGTCTTCCGTTGCAGCCGTGATAGTTGGTGGAATCGACATGATGTCCCAGTCCCTGGTGTTAGCGAAAAAGCCGCACATCGTTATTGGTAAGACTTTACCTTTAAGAACGTTGCATATTTTTCACACTTCACACGTCTGCTTATGTTCACCCACTGTTGTAATGTTTGTATCCTTTATAAACTGATTTTGATGATATACTTTTAAGTAAAAAAATCGTTTTGTTTTTTTCCAGCCACGCCCGGTCGTTTGATCGATCACCTCGAGAACACAAAGGGCTTCTCTCTACGAGCGCTGAAGTTCCTGGTCATGGATGAAGCAGACAGAATCCTCAACATGGACTTCGAAACTGAGGTCAGTAGCTTCCTATTGGTAGGAGACTCACTATAGCACCTCAGCCACATCCTCCTCAGTGTGCTGTTAAATGGCAGGCTCAAAGGTTATTGATGAAAGCATTTTAAAGTGAATGTGACAACCTTTATGGCAGTTTAAATCCAAAAAGTGAAATTTACCTAAACTTCGCATTACTGGCCGTAAGCTGGTAAAAACCCAAGTTGACGTATATTTTTTTTGGTTGACAGTGGAGCATTTTGAAAGATTACAAATAGCTGATAGGCTGAGCTTTAAATTAAAAACCTGCTGGCTACGGGCTCCACACCTCCAACGCCTCAGGCTAGATTTGCACCTGTGACGTGTCCATTTGTGAAGCTCTTTGCCTATAAACAGAGAAGGTTTTCGAGAATTTAACCTGTACAAATTTCAAGAAGCATGTAGCTGATGTAAACTGTCATTTTTATACCTATTATTATTTATTTTTTTACCAGGTGGATAAAATCTTGAAGGTGATCCCAAGAGAAAGACGCACTTTCTTGTTCTCGGCTACCATGACCAAAAAGGTATCTTTGTGTTCTTCTCTCTTTGTCGACTCTAGATGACGGAGAATGTTAGTCGCGTTTCTTTTAGCCGTCCTTGTCCTGCACATTATGGGGGACAGTAATAAGCAGCTGCCAGAGTAGCCTTTGCCTGACCTTCTGTCATATGTTTACAGGTCCAGAAACTAGAGAGAGCAGCTTTGAAAGATCCTGTGAAGTGCGCGGTGTCTACGAAATACTCCACAGTAGACAAACTGCAGCAGTACTACATCTTTATACCATCTAAGTACAAGGTAGGGTGCACACGTGTACATGTGCTGACCATGTGCTGACAGTTGTGTTTGTGACCTGCTGAAGCTGTTTTATATTCAGTAAGTTTAGCTCTTGGTTTTGCCAACAGGACTGCTACCTGGTTTCCATCCTGAACGAGCTGGCCGGGAACTCCTTTATTATTTTCTGCAGCACGTGTAACACAGCCCAGCGGGTGGCGCTGTTGTTGAGGAACCTCGGCATCACTGCTATCCCTCTACATGGGCAGATGAGTCAGGTAAAGCTTCAGAGACTCGGTTGAGTATAAGGATTTAACCTGAGATGTTAGCATTCATTATAGTGCCTGCTGCTCTGTCAGCATTACCTACGCATACTATAAAACCCTGTAAACAGTTTGGTTTACGATCACACTTGCAACACATGCTAAAGTCATGCTTAATTAACTTTACATGCAAGTTAGTGTACTTTTTGTACCATTTGGAAACATCTGGAAGTCATTGTCATGGTCTGCAGTTTACCATAAGCAGTCTACAATCAAATCTACATTCAAATCAGGCTGCAGTTCACTTAAATGTTTGAATAGAGCTCTTTGCACCATCTAAGATGCTGTTTTTGTAGACCAAGAAAAATTTCTTTCACTCATGAATGAAAGTGAATGTTGACCAGCTTTGGTCCCGTTTGGCTGGATGTCAGCCCTCTTTCTGGTTTTGTGGCATTACAGCAAATGTGACCTAATGTATGATATGAGTTGTGTGTAAATATGCACACAGACATTTATCAAATGGAGTTTTTAAGGAAGTGAAAGTTTTCCCTTTTTCTTTCTGGTGGATACTGTGATGTGATCTGGATCTTCCTTCCTTCGCCGTGCAGAATAAACGTCTTGGAGCTCTGAACAAGTTCAAGTCCAAGTCTCGGTCGGTGCTGCTGGCGACTGACGTGGCATCCAGAGGACTGGATATTCCTCATGTCGACTGCGTCATCAACTATGACATTCCCACTCACTCTAAGGTACCGAGGCGCTGATAATCATGTTGGTGGTGCGTTTGATGATTTATTTCACTTCACCGATGAGCTGATCTGTGGATGTGTTTGATCCTACAGGACTATATTCACAGGGTTGGCCGAACAGCCAGAGCAGGACGATCTGGAAAATCCATCACTTTCGTCACTCAGTAAGAAGGGCCTTTTTATTGTCACCAGTCATTCCATATACAATAACATCTCTGCTTTGTTTCCACTTATTGCCATTTTTATACCATTTTGACATGGTTGAGTAAGTTGTGCAATACTGTGGTTTGGAGAGGAAGGTCACTGCAGCAAGTAAATGTGTCTGGTGTCCATATAACCATAGGTATGATGTGGAGCTTTTCCAGCGAATTGAAAGCTTGATTGGGAAGAAACTTCCAGCCTTTCCAACCCAAGAGGAGGAAGTGATGATGCTGGTGGAGAGGGTGAGCGAGGCCCAGAGATTTGCCAAAATAGTAAGTCATCCTGTCTTTATTGTGTCTTTTCTCTGTATTTGTCAGGTATAGCCTAAAATTTGAAGAAGAAAAAAACATGCTGTGTGAAAACAATGGTGCATAAACCCGTCTGAGCCTGCCTGGCCAATGCATCAGTATTTAGTGGTATGTTTCTACATGAGGTGATTTGAGCTTTGTGACACAGTGTGTTATCCTCTTGAAATCAGCCATCAGAAGATGGATACAGCGTGGTCATAAACAGATGGACATGATCAGACAGGCTGTGGTGTATGAACAGTAAACAGTTGGTGCTAAGGATCCCAAACTGTGCTGGAAAAATATCCCCAAAACCATTACACCACCAGCAACCTGAGCTGTTGATAAAATGTCGTTTATGCCAACTGTTACCATCCTATCCAATTGTGGCAGCAGAAATCAACACTCATCACACAAGGCAACATTTTTCCAATCTTCTGTTGTCCTTCTGTTTCATGAGACCATGCAGCTTCTAGCTTCAGTTCCTTGTTTTTAGCTGACCGGAGCAGCACTCTGTGTGGTCTTCTGCTGCCGCAGGCCATCTGCTTCAAGTTTCGAAGCAGATGACCAGAGAACTGACCACACTGGATATTTGCATTAACAGGCAGGTGTAGGTGGTAAAGTTGTTGGGGAGTGTAATGATTTAAATGTAACCATATATTTAAAAGAGCAATGACTGCAAGCATAAACTAAAAGTTACGAACAAATGTTTGAAACTTGGCTAAACCTTGGCTAATTTCTTCAAAAATACATATTTAGAAATGTTTGATTTTTTAAAATTAAACTTGTTCCGTCTTGACCTAAAATGCCTGTATATAGAATATAGTCAGCTATTAGTGTAGATGAACATTAAGAAAACGTTTGTGTTCCCCAGGAAATGAAGGAGCAAGGCGACAAAAGGAAAAGGCCTAAAAGAGGGGACGGAGACGATGATGACACGGAACAGGCGACCGGCGTGAGGAAGAAGGTTAAAGGAGGAGGAGGAGGAGGAGGAGGAGGAGGGAAGAAGCGTGGCGGAGGAGCCTGGAGGGGCGGACGCTGAAGAGCCCCAACATTAACAGACTGTACAGAACTATGACATACAACGCCTTTACCGTCTTTTGAAACTTTCATTGTTATGACACGTTTTCCACTGCTTCCTTAGTAAAGTGAATGACTATTTAATTACAGAAAACACATGTTTTTCTCGCCCCTGGTGACATGTTTCCATTTGTAATAAAACTCAAGAAGTCGCACGATTGTGTGAGCTGGTGCCGCTGCTGATGTTGCTTTCAGACACAAGAGGGAGCTGTTTCAGTCAAAAGCCACATTATGTTTTATTAAGAAGTACTTAACCCTTCTTGTTTTCTAGCTTTTTTGTTTAGAAAACATGTGAGGTATTAGACAACAATAACAATGCGTGGCAAATTGAGGCGGTTTTATAATGCATGCAAGCAGCAGTTGCAATAGTTATTATGTTTTGGGTTTTTTTTATGCTTGTCAGTGGTTTGCAGCAAATTGGGGGGTTGGTTTGTTCCAGCCAATAGTGGAGAAGGGCAGAGAAAGACCGCAAAGCGAGAGCCCAATCGCTTCTAGGCTGCATGTAGTGGGTGTGCAGTGCCTAGATATTTGTGGGATAGATCTTAAAAGGTATCCACCGCAGCATAATGCCCGACAGTGTATTCATTATTGCTGCCTTCATTAATGCCATTGAGGGGATTCTGACAGGCGTGAAGGCACGCACATAAAAATTTATTAGCGGCTGAATCCTGACAAGAGTGCGACAGTGTGGCGTATTGATCTGCGCGATCACTTTCTAGTGCGCACAGTCCACCGTAGGCGGGAGCAGCGGTGGTCAAGCCTGCTCTCTTTAGGAGGGGCCCGAGTGTGGAGGCAGCACTGTGCACTGTGGTGCATACCGAAGCCCAGATACATGCCTGCATTTCTCTTGTGGCTAGCAGCTGTATAGTTGCGTTCAGGGTCGAATCAGGGGGAGCTTTGTGAACAGGTTCTGACTGCTGCAGGTAAGTTTGCTCGCGCCAGCCGCGAGGGCGAAGAACGATGGGGCGCGTGGTGATTATTACGGCGTCAGTGAGTGAGCAGCCTCCGGGATAGGGGATGGAGGTCGCTCTGGAAACTTACTTTGGCTGTAGTCTTTATTTGAGTAGCGGGGTTCAAAATCCACCGCTCGGCGTCATAAGCGCTCTGGTTGACCTCGAGGACTCTTTCTCTCTCTTTTTTCTCTCACCATAGAAACGTGTTAATTGGTAACACCTGAACTCTTAATACGTAACAGAAAAAGTGCAGACTGTGGTAAGCTAGCTTTATGACTCTTTCTTTTGGCTCATGACAATAATTTTCTCCGACAGTAACCTTATTTTTGTTTATCCTAATGGTTGTTCTCCAGACAATAACTTTTAGCCGCTGTTACTCGTTCTTTTAAATTAACCGTGTCGTGACTTATTCCCGTTACCCACTTATGTAGCTAGCTCCGTCAGTTGCGCAGGTTTATTACGCAGTTATTAGCCTAATATTTGGAAGGGCGACTTCAGCTGCATGTTTCAGGCGTTTATAGTTTCCAGAGCTACCTGGATAGGTGTTAAAATTCGGGTTATTTTGTATACAGCGAGCTCCCTGGAGAACGAGAGCGACTTATTGTATGTGACACTCACAGTACGTCGTCCATCTGTCCCGTTTGGTTTTCTGGCAGAGCGGTGTAGTCTCCGCAGTACGCGCATTATTGTTGTGCAGTGCCAGGCTGCCAAACCTACACTGAAGTCTGACTCGCAACTTTTATTTGATTGTCTGACATATGAGTTCCCTTCTTCACTGTATTACTTTATTATACCAGCTATGAATCAAGAGACATACTTAAATTCATGCATATCTATGTGATGTATAATGATCAGTGAATTCTACTAAATTCATAAGTATTAGTGTCACTGGACGTTTCTGCCATTATTGGATCTATAGTGATGACTACAAGTGGGAATCACCAGACACTAAGTTCATAATGCGATGTTATTTTAACAGAACTACTTTGCCATCTGCTGAGAATTGCAGTAGTATATATCACATTCTTTCAACTGCAAATCATGCCCTCAAAGTTGAAGTTTTTATCTCACTTCAGTTATTTATTTATTCATTTATTCACTAAAACCTAACATACGACAGATTCAGTCTGCTATTGAATGGGGTGAAATTGGCATCTACATGCAGTCACAGCCAGTTAATTGTAATATATCTTCAAACATCACCGTTGCTGTCTACATAGACAGAAATTCACATTTAACAGAAATGTATATTTAACTGTTGCACTAAGCAGTGTTCCTGTTTTATAGGAATATAACTAGAATATAACCAGCTGGCAGCCAGTTGTGTGGAGTACCTTTGAGTTGTGCTCGCTGACAATGACTCATTCAGACTGATGGCAGCATGTTAGCAATCCGTCTGTATTTATAAATTAGCTAGTTATCTGCAAACCTCCATCACTCACTCTGAGAGTGACTACAGTCAGAGTGCAGCTGTTTGCAGAAAGGTTACTTCCTATGAAGTGACCAGTGCAATCCCATTGCGATCAAACACACACACACTCCTGTTGATCACATAGGGTGAGATGTAAAATTTGACTAAATTTCACGTTTTGCTACTTATCGCTGCACCCCCTTTTCTTCTAGGTGGCCATATTGTGGTGATCATTCCCAGTTAAAATGTCTCATCGGAGTGGGCAAGAGGACCCAGAGCGCTACCTGTTTGTGGACCGGGCTGTGGTTTACAACCCAGCCACACAGGCTGACTGGACGGCCAAGAAGCTAGTGTGGGTCCCCTCCGAGCGCCATGGCTTTGAGGCGGCGGGTATCCGAGAAGAGCGTGGCGAGGAAGTGCTAGTGGAGTTGGCAGAGAATGGTAAAAAGGTGGTGATCAACAAGGATGACATCCAGAAGATGAACCCACCCAAATTTAGCAAGGTGGAAGACATGGCTGAACTCACCTGCCTGAATGAGGCGTCTGTGCTGCACAACCTGAAGGACCGCTACTACTCTGGACTCATATATGTGAGTGACTTAGACCTGGAGCCTTCAAAAGGTTCTTTTTTTTTTTTCTAACAGTTTACTGTAAACTCAACACACTGGTGGATGGTTGACCTCAAAATTATTTCTCTGGCTGTTCTGCTCGTTGCAGGCAGTTGTTTCGTGTTTAGTCACCTGTCTTACAGTCTTGGTTAAAAGTGAGATCTGATATTTATCCATCTTTGTTTAGGGAAAAAAGCAGCTCATCTGAGTGACTCATGACCACACAAACACACTCACATATTTGCACACAGAATGACTGACAGAGCTCTATGGTCTTAAATGCCATAACTTCTCTCTCACCTTGGCTAAAGACAGACCTTTGCCATAAACCTTGCTGGTGTCACCCTAACCCCCACATTCCTTTATTTTAGCTGTTTCTCAGATCACAAAACAACCCTATCAGTTCAGTTTTTCTCATCCACATGGCCATTTTTTAAAATATATTACACATGTAGACCAGTCAGGAAAATCTCTGGTGTCTGTATATCTAAATGTTTTGTAGTAGTGAATTTTTACGCAGTGTCTGGAGTGGTCTCTATCACTGCATCGCTTCTGTCCCCATAATCCAGTTTCACCACAGATGAAGCAGCTCTGTGACGCGATCTTGACCCATTTAGTGACATGTTTACCAGGAATAGAATGTGGGTTAGTTTTTACCTGAGAGACTGTGGTTCGGGCGCTGCTGGGTGACTCGTTGCACTTATAAATGAGCCTTTCATCCAACAAGATGTGATAAAGTGAATGCAGCAACGCATTGCAATCGTCAAATGCTTAAAAGTATTATTATAATTTGCCGCTACCAAAATGGAAGAAAGCGTTTCAGCAATTTCCCATATGGCTTGAATTTCCATGTCATTCCACCAGCTCCCTCTTCAGTTTCTTCCTAATACCATGGTGTCATGGTTTCAGTTTTTTTCTGGGTTCAGAATTGGCTTTGGTGCTTGTTAATTGTCCCCTTGCCTAAGAGAAATTGAAAACATATGTCTGACTGTGTTGGTTTTCTAAAAGGAAGAGAATTTTCTCCTGTTTAGCTCACTGTTAGAAAAAGAAACCCCCTGTGCTTGAAACTTCTTTCCAGTGCGTTTGACTTACCCCCCCAGAGCTCTGATATATCTACTGCAGACATAATATAATGCCTACCCCAAGGCTGTGCTTTGAATTGAGATAATTGGAAAGACCTCTGTATCTGAGTCATAATATGATTCTGCAAGTCTTTTACAAGTTGAGGTCTGTACTAACTGTTTTTCTAAACCTGTAAAATATTTTCATAGGTTTGCCTTTAGGACACAATTACTGTTTTCAATAACCTAATATTAAAGGGACTCTGTAGTTTGGTCTAACTGTACTTAGAAGACCTATGTTGATAATCCCCAATATCACAATCCACATTCTAGCAGACAATGCAGGTTGTTGTGTATGTTTATACAGTACAGGACTTACTGTACCATGTCTTTATGTATCAGGTACTTAGAAACTAGGGGTGCAACGATACACAAAATTCACGGTTCGGTTCGATACTTTGGTGTCACGGTTCGATATTTTTTTGATACAAAAAAAATGTTCATGCCTATTTAATTTGTCATTTATTAAAATTATGAATATATATTTTAACTCAAAAGTACAGTTTTGAAATCACTCATCTTTGGAAAAGAGAGTTTATTACAGAGAAATGTCTCTTTCCAAAATAAAAGCTATACTACACGCTTCTTCTGGGCTATATTCTCAGCAGCATATTAAACATATCAGGTCCCCATAAGGAGAATCATGTGCTAACGGCTGTCTAAATGACTCGGGTAAAGTTTGTAGCATGCCTGCTTGTTGTTTTTGTCTGCTTCCACTTGTCTTTGCACTAGGATGATGTCGGAGTAAATGTCCAGTCATATTCGTTGTGTTCCCACTAGTGCTGTCAGCGTTAATCCCGTTGAAATGACGTTAACGCCACAACACGGCAAATCTCGGTTAACGAGTTACCGCAGATCGCCCCGTGCTTGGGGCTGGACGGCGTCAACACGTTAACGAGCAAACTGCGCTAACGCACTAGTTCCCACCAATGTAATTGAGCATTGCGTGGCACATCCAACAAACTGTTTTACTTTTGTCCATGACGCCCTTACCTTCAGGGTCATACGTTACATGAAAACCAAAATAGTTCCAAAGGCCAGATCTGAATGAGGGTGGGGGAGGTTCAATTTGCCATGTTGCAACGAGAGCTTAACTTCTGTCTTGCTAGCTTGCCCTGCGCTCAGTGAATCTGCGTTCGACTACTCCGCCTAGGCTGCACTGTCGAGCGCAAATCCACTGAGCGCTCAACACAGACAGCATCGTCAGTAGAAAAGTTGATAAAATAAAAATTTTGTATTGTTCGATACATATGCGTACCGAACCGAAAGCACTGTTTCGAACGGTTCAATATTGATACGAGTATTGTTGCACCCCTATTAGAAACTGTATTGCTTTGAGAGAATGCCTCACACTGGTGTCCCTTGTGATGTTATATTATTTCATTTTCAATTGTGTAAGCTTTGAAAATTCAAGTTAAGTGGAGTAGACTGAGCTCCTGCTGAGCTAGATGAGTCAGTAGGTCAGTAATGCACATTCTGTATGTTAAGGTTACTGTGAAGAAAACAAATCTTATATATTGTTGCCGAAACATGCAGAAAAGTCAACTGTGGGCGTCCAGTAATTTTCCAGTGTGTATCTTTACTGTTAATTACAATCACACATCTGTTACTGGTCAGTGAAATCCTAGTTTCTGTGTGATTTTTCTATCCTGTACAGCCTCTTTTGTATGGCCCTTTGTAGAGCTGACGGCTTGTTTCGTGTAAAGTCAGGCCGCCTGTCAAGCTGGCTCACTAAATTTGGCACCTTTCTATCTGTACGGTGGTGAGTCACAGGCTAGCCACCATGCTACTCACTAGCTGGGCTACAAGCAAGCCTTTGTGTTGCTAGATAAGCCTCAGCTGTCAGAAAGCCTCAGCATTCTTCCACGGCAAAAAGACCATCCGTCTGTCTGTCTCCTGCCGCCTACTTCAGCTCTTCTGCTGCTCAGTGTCTGTCCTATCTTCATCAACTCAGTTCCTTTTCCCACACTCACTCTGCCTCTCCGCTCTGACGTACTTGTCCTGGAGAATAATGACATAGATTTTCTTTCTTTCTTTGTTTTATGGCATGCATTGGTTTTCTATAAGTATCAGCTGATATTCACTCTGTTGACCGATCATCAACTTCATATATCGCAGTTTTGCACTAAAAATGTGTATGAAAACTCTTACTTTAAACATCAGTATTGACCCACAATCCATTTCTTTCTTATTGATTTCAAATATTTGCGTAGTTCCTACACTATGGCCCTGCTCAGAATGATTACATTATAATAGTGGATCTGCCTGCAGGTCTAGAGCAGGCGCAACCTAAGAAAGAGAAGAAAACCTGCATGGCCAGGCTCATCCTTATAACTTTGTAGAGAAAATGTTTTAATATGATTAGATTAAAGTCATCGGTTGACTTCTATTTCTGGAGGAACTTAGGTTGGTTATGATGTAACCTGTTGCTGTGCTATGATTGTTCTTCATTTTGCCTCTTAGATTTCTACAGAAATAAAATGTGTGGTGGATGTAATGCCATAGATTCATACAGCTTTTCTGATAGCATATAGTATGTTTTATATAATGGGCTCCACTGCCTCAAAGCTTATACATTTGATCGTTCTGCTGCTGCTGTTAAACTGATTGGATACCACACATACCAGTGTTTTACTTCAAAAGCCAAGTCTGAAGTATTTATTAGCTTTGCTATGAAATCAGTGAAGCAGAGCCCCGTTGGGGAACTGGTCAAAGTCTACTGTAGTCCACACAGATTAGTGGCGCCGAGCAAGTCTCTGCACTCAGAGTGCCCTTAACGGCTTTTGGAGTGGAGAAAGTCCCGTCAACGTAGGCCTGCTGTCTGACTGATCAGAGGTGGCAGATGGGGTCGGCTGTTGTGTCTGCTGTTGGCTATGTGTTGCTCAGCTGTTACTAGGCCACGGCATCCCCTCCCCTGGATCTGATTTCACAGTGGAAATATCACCTTCTCTTTCCTGGACTGGGCATGGCTTCTTGTCAGGCGGTGTTAAGTTAGCTGTGTCCTCTGCTAGTTGGCAATAGCAGTTGTTAATGGTCTTCGTACTGGATTTATCCTGCAGGATATTTCACAATAAGAATATCCTTATTTTATTTTTCTCATATTTGCATATGTTTGAGGAATAATAACCACTTAATATTCTGGCATCATATCTTTTTTTTTCACTGTGACAAACCATTATGAATAAGAGAGGAGCTGAAAATAGTGTTTTATGACAAAAGACATTTTACTTGACCCTCAAAATGAACAAGAAATCTATAGATAAGGGCGGGTCTGCTCTGTGCAGTTTTAACCAAATAAAACATGAACATAGAATGTGATACAGCAAACTTCAAGTCCAGGTATCTCTCTGCAGCCACACCAGCTGCTTTTGCACTAAATGCTGCAGAACTAAACCATGGAAACAGAACAGACTCTCCATTTATAGTGGCTCCAGTTTTCAGATACGGGGGAATTAAATTTTCATTAGCCTTCGAAAAGGAGAGTGGAGAGTTAGAGTTTCAGCAGCTCTCTCCCCCTCATGTAGGGAGCAATTTACAGAAAGGATGAGAGCATGGCTAGGTGTTTTTTTACGCCTCTGCTTCTCCATTGGATTGGACCACAGGGAGCTCCGTCAGCTGGATCATTGCTCTGCTCTTCATCCTCGTCTGCCTCTCTCTACTTCATCGCCTTCTTTCTTCTGTATCAGCAGCACAGCATCAGTTGCTCAGTGCTGACTTAGGCCCCTGACTGAGCTGTTACGTAACAGCTACAGTACGCTGTGTGCTCTCCGGGTCCTTTGTGATCGTCTGCTGAGTCACTCAGGTAGACGTCCCAGTGCTGTACTCAGCCTTAGGTGCAGCGTTAATAATGAAGCAGGTGTCATGATGTGTGATGCTTTGATACAAAAAGATCCCAGAAGGAGATTGCTTTTCCAAATATTGTAGCTTTGTTTACTAGTTGTACTATATTAATGGCTGAGGAAGCGATAGAATAAATAGCTTTTTAAATATTTACGGCTCTTCAAAACAAAGGCTCTTATTATGGACAACAGTTCATGGAGCATTTGCCTTTTAAATTTATTTATTTCTGAACTGCATTTGTCATGTTGACAGTCAAAAGAGGAACCTGATCGTCAAAATAATTTCAGTTTCATAGATCAGATTTCTATTTCCGGACTTCTCCTCTGCTCGAGAGGTTTTAGTGATTGGTTTGTTGCCTATTTTTTTTTGCAGGATTACTCAAAAGGCAACTGCTTGAAAATTTAACCAGAAGTGAAGTTGGGCCCAAAATAGAAGTCATTAACTCTTGGAATTGATCCAGATTGAATCTGGATCATCAACACTTAAGAGAGTGCACGATTGGGCATTTTGTGTAATATTTTTCACAAAACCACATCAAGTTGAAATAAAAATGAAATGAGGATTGTTCTGATGTTCTCAAGAAAATGGAGCAGACTCATCCAGACTCTGATATCCTTCTGGAACCCATGAGCTTAATTCAAGCATGGTCTCAAGTGAATTTTTTATCATTGGTGGAGATATGCACCTCTGGAATTATGTTCATGTTTTTGTAAGTAGTGTTAAGTAACACTGCACAAACATATCTGTAACTCCAAGTAGCTAGCAGAGAGGTGCCCGACTCTGGTGCCCAGGGTGTTTAGCCATCTCGGCCTCACAGATTTATAATATCCATCTATCTTTTGTTCAACATCTGGCTCTAATTTTTTTAGTTATATATGAGGTATTAACTCACTGAAAGAGGCATAACTCAAGGTATGCGTTTATTATTACTTTCTTAAGGTTCAGTCACTATAGCTGTACTTTATATTCTGTAAATACAATGGAGATTTGTGTGGGCTCCTGGAATAAGCCTAGCATGTCAGTGTGAAGGTCATACTACCGTGAAGCAGCCTTTTCTCTGTGTCATCCATAGGGGAAATGTGAAGCCCCTATAGCATCTGCAGAATGAGCGAGAGCCACTGCCCCACCAGGGCCCCTCACGCCGTCTGCCTTGCTCTCTGGTTGAGTCAGATTCAGCCTACAGCATAGCTCAGAAGCCTTCGCACACACTCTCTAGGGAGACATTGTCAAGCTAATGGCATAGCCAAATGCAACACCGCAAGTCAGAAAGTAGGCTAAACATTTGCAGTGCACACTGTTTGCTCTAACATGAGTCTTTATAATATTCCATAAACTCATTATTCATATTAATGCGGTGCTGTTTTGGCTTAAAAAGGCTCTCTGGGTATTGCACACAGACAAGTGTCTGCTCAGTGTTTCATTTATCAGCATTCCCTCAGATCTGCTCTGCTCTGCGTCTATCACTGTCTTGCATGCCAGCTATGATGATGTAAGCTACCAAAATGTGGGTAATGACAAGTCTTCCTGCACTGATAAAATGCAAGCTAGATGATTTATAAAACCAGAAATGTACATGCTCCTTTCAATCTAAAAGACCTTAATGTTTTACACATCCTGTTTGTATCCACTTATGGTTCCATTGAGCCTTTATGTGATCATTGTGAGCAAACTTGAGAAACATCCACAACAGACCTAATCATATGTTCTTTTAGTTCTTAGAGAACTCTTTGATATTAACCTCCATGTTTGTTTGTTTCATATCTTTAAATACAGACATACTCTGGGCTTTTCTGCGTGGTCATCAACCCCTACAAGAACCTGCCCATCTATTCAGAGAACATCATTGAGATGTACAGAGGGAAGAAGAGGCATGAGATGCCTCCGCACATTTATGCCATCTCTGAATCAGCATACCGCTGCATGCTTCAAGGTATGTTACACATCTGCTCTTTGGAAATGGACCTTTTGCTATGATTACTTGAAAACTACAGTATGTAAAATAAGTGATAAACACATTTAAAGGTAACTTAACTTATTAGCAAACAGGTATAATGGAAGCTGAAGAATTTTGGTGTTTATCTCACTTGCGAGCAGGATTGGGTTTGCCTGTATAGTGTTGGAGATTAGTGTGTGAATATAGTTGTGTAATGTATGTGGAAGGTCACAAGGTCAGAGAGGTGTCTGTTATCACTGAAGGGGTCAAGTAGCAGATTAACTATGTGGCAGGTTTTCCAGGTGTATGGCTGGGGTCAGTCAGTTAATTGGTAATTGCAGGGTAATGCAAGGCTGTTCAACACAGTCTTTATCCTTTAAACACCAGGCAAAGAGTTTTACATCAAAGCTTTAAGTTGCATCGTTTATTCTTAGCTTGTTCTCACAAATACTGGCCAGAGGTCTGCTAATGTAATGTTTTTGGCTCTCTACATAATTATTTCTCCAAACCATGAACTGATTTGCCTTTTAAACCACTGCAGTATTTTTTCCAAGCTGAAATGAAGACAGAAGTTTACTTTATAATGGTGGCATTTTTAGGAGAGCCTTAGACTGGATGTCTCAGATTAGGAGGGGGACATAAAATGGCATTTTCAGCCCCATGGTAGCTGAGAGCCGTAGCATTTCAACTTTCTAACTCAAGGCTTGGTAGTGCCAAAAGCCAAGGCTTGTTCCTCTGTCTCACTCTTATGGTGAACCATCGTACCATCTGCAATACCGCAGAACCACATGCAGGTTTGAAAGGAAAAAATGTGGTGCTTCAGCTTCCACTGAAATCACAGAACCACTGAGCCATAATCAAACACAGGGCAAAAATAGCGTAAGCTCCTGTATATGTTTGATATATGATGTAATGTAGTCCCAAAGAGTTGAGCTAAAAATCTCATCACTGGGGATGTTTTATAATTTAGGTAGAAATTTCAGTATTGACATCATAGTACAGTGGTATCTTTTACTATGCAGCACATAAGCACGTTTAAGTCTGCACTATGTCTTTAAAAGGTTAGATTTGTGCAGCCAAAACTTCTTACTTTGAATTTTCAGATACTGATTTAGTTTTTTATAGAAACACCGTAGTTCTGAGATCCTCTCCTTTTTGTTCAGTTTGAAAAACATGATTGTTTTGGAAATTTAAGCCAGGTCAGCTAAAAGGTTTAGTATATCATTGCTTTGTTTCAACAGAAAGAGACAGTAGTCTCTTTCTGTGTTTCAGATGAGCGTAATGTGCTGTGAGTTGCGAGAGTGAAGCCTGTAAGCTCCTAATAATGTGTGTAGCGAGAGGCTCGCCTGGTAGACCTGATGCCCTGTGACAAAGGAATTTATAGCAAAAGTAAAGGAGATACAGAAAGGCAGGGCAGACACCGAAGGAGGCAAAGTGAGAAAGCAGGTTTTAAAAACATCAGTCTTCAAGTTGTCATTAACTTGACCTGCAGCACAGATTGGTTTTCATCTTGCAAATACACTGCATAGTTGGTTCATGTCTTGAGCTACAGCTGTTGCATACTTGAACTTACGGTGTAGCTGGAGCTCATCAAAATCCACCCGGCCTGCTGTAGGATAGACAGCAGGAAAAGGTTAATAGAGCATGCATTATTGGAAAAGAGTTGCACAACTTGTTTTGATGGTCTTTTATTGAAGCCCACACTAGTCTCCTTTTTGTAATTCTAAAAATGTCATCATGTGAGCATGATTACAATATAAAGACCCACAAGACACAAGGCCATGACCCAGTTTGAATACCAACTAATTGTTTTTGAATTTCTGATGTAGAAGGACTGCTGTGATAAGCAGAACCTTTATTAGAGTTTATCAGTGTTTAGACAGCTTTAGCCTGTCTGCTCTGAGCCATCGCGGTCACTAGAACAACAGTGTTCATGTCTCCCTGTTGTTTCTCTTGAGTCTTCTTTCACATCTGAGGGTTTTGATTCTTTAAATTGTGTGTTTATTTGTACCTGTTTCAGCTTTATGCGACAGTAAGAGGCCTTTCCCACTAGTACCTGCTCAGTTTTTAGGGTTTTTCATTAGGTGGTAATACCTGGTACCTGGTACTTTTTTTGGAGTACCTATTCGGCCAGGGCTCCAAGTGATCTGAGCTGATGTGGCTTCACTCAATGAGTCATGAGAGCATCACCTCCACAAAATCAAATTAAAATTCAAAACCTGGCAACGAGGGAAATGGCTACACAAAAAAACAACGCTGTGGTCCCTGAGTTTGACCTATATCCATAGACAAAGCAGAAGGCATACCATCACCATACCATGGCATTCGTGTCACATGCAAATGACATCACGGGACTTTCGGCAGTATCACTATAAAAACACTACACGCGTTAGGTGGTGCTGGGTTGTGATGGAAAATGTCCAAAGTCGAGTAGATATAAGTGAAAAAGGGCTATAACTGTCTGGTGGACCTGCTGCAGCTGTAAAGCTTCAGGGTTTGTGTGTCTGACTGATGTGCTGAAGGCTTCCTGTCATGACCTCAGGCTGTTCTCTGGTCTCTGCTTTCAGCGACTCTCGCCACTCCAGGGAAGTCATAACTGGCCAAAAGTCACATTCAGTTATTTAAAAAATAAGAAAATCGCCCACGTTTAGACCATGTGAAGAGGCCCAGCCAGTATATTGAGATATATATCTGCTTGTAGAGGTACATTTGTTTCAACAGAAACATGTCTTTTAATGGATCAAAGTACTAACACATACTAAATAAATCATATCAAATCCGAAGTACCTCCAAATGGGACTTTAACTAACTTCCTCTGAGGCAAGTTGTGAACTCTCTGCCTGCTTTACCACATGGTTGTTGCTGAAAGATTTCAGGCCTAAATTGACCTTGGATCTGATTTTTAAAGTTTGGTTTTGGAACTTTTAAGGTGGCTCGTGTAGAGTTAGATCCCAAAGTTCTGGGAAAACAAATTTATATAACATGAGGTTAATGTTGCACCTTAATTATATAGCTCCTGTCTTTGTATATTTTCTTCAATGTGGTTTTCAAAACTTTGAATACACACACACACACACTCAGTCTTACCGGCCTGTTGTGCCTTCAGAATGTGTTTGTCTCGATATAGGACACCTCTCTGGTGCCATCATTCTTCTCTCTGACCCCCTTTCTCTCTGTTCATTCTTTCGGACCCCTCACAACAGGCAGGGCAAACCAGGCAGTGGAATGAGGTCATCGCTGCTCCAGCTCTCCATACCTCACTGTGTTAAATTATGCGAGCTGAGTCATTGTCAAGTTCTCATAGTTGTCCAAGCAGCCTGTTGCCCACTGCTGGGCTGCTGTGAGCAGAGGTAGATCACCGTGGATACCGATGTGTTTATCTGTATATGCAACTAAAATAACCTACCCCTGGGATCTTGAATGGAGGTGTCACTCTGAGTGGCACTATTTAGCTGGCTGCTTCTGTATGAATCTACTTCAGCCTTTTTAATATTTCTGCAGTCTTGTTCAGGATGTCTTTTGTAGCTCCATCTCAAACTATTTGGGATCTCCTACTGATTTCTTTCTCCTCTCAGCAAGTAGAGCAGCTGGCCTCTCTTATTTCTACCCCTTTACTGTTTCACTTACTAGTTTGTTCAGTCCCTTTCTTCCTTTCAACCAGAATGTTTTGGCTCTGAAGACACTGAAGAGGAAAAATTCCCCAAGTCCTTAAAAGCATTTTGGTCGCCTTTCACTTAACATGAAAAATACAAACCGCAGCTCTGCTGGAAACTCTGTGGCAGCGCAGTTTTCTTTGTTCCTTCTGTCTCAGGCTTTGATTAGGAAACACAGGAGAACAAGTGTGGGGAATGTCCACATTCTCATCCCTTCTCCGTGTCAGGATGAAGCCAGGGTTAGACCCCTGTTTAATTGACAACACCGTGTCTCAGTTTTCTCTTATTTCACCTCTCAACTGCTCAGGCCACAAGGCTCAGTTCATGACAGATTTGTCCGTAAGTATTGTAAGTATGCATTTGTGTTTTGTGTTCAGCAGTTTTCATCCATATTTTTTATCCTTTTATGAGTTAGTTGTCTGTTTCTTACTGCTGCTTCACTCTATGAGAAGAGTGCGCCTCACACTCAGGTTGGAACTGTATAATATAGTCATGTTACTGCCACTCGACTCACTTACAGGACTGGTAAGTGAATGCCACAGATAGTCACATATACTGACTGCACTCCATAGGAGTAATTTGCTTGTCAAAAAAGGGCAATATGAGTGCATCCATTTATGAGTCTTTCTTTTTTCTGTATGCAACACAGCCTGGTTTGCAGCCTCACATCAACAAATTTGAAAAGCAGATTTTACAGTGAGATTATTTTTATTTTGATCTCCATCACATGGTAGAGATCCAGCACATCTGAGAACACAGATGGTACTGTAGACACAACCTGTTTAGAAATAACTAAAAAAAGAAAAGCAAACCTACTGTCTCCTTCTACTGTAAAGACATTTTCTTTGCTTAGGTATTGTAGATCTCATTCCATATTTATTCTATATACTCATCCTGACGTCAGTGTGATGAGCATCTGTCAGTATAAGGGAAATCTACTGTTAATGTTAGGTGTAAATTCACACAAAACCCATTGTGATTTGAATGGGAGGTGAGCCTTTATAGAGTGAATGCAACCTCAGAAATTAAAGTAATGCTATCACAAAACTTTTTCTTAAACATGAGAACTACAAGTCCCTCACTAAAGAATGCAGTGCATTTCCCTTAGTATAGGTCAGGGGTCGGCAATCCTGGGCACGCGTGCCAGGGTTAACTGATGGCACGACCATAGCTGGACTGGCCATCAGGTATACCGGGCATTTGCCCGGTCGGTCGAAGCGCTTTGGGGTCCTTAGGGACTAGAAAAGCGCTATACAAATGCAGGCCATGGTGATTTTTAGTTTTTATGGGCCGATGATTTTTTTTTTCTTGTAACGGCATGAACAATTAAAGGTGGTGGATTGGCCAGATGCTGGCAGATATGTAAAAATGTCAGTTGTTTGCTGGTGGCTATGGCGGAGCTCCCACAGAGGGCAGCAGGTGGGTGAGGGAAAGGGGAGGCAGGAGGAGGAGAGACGCGAGGCGGCCACCGGTCCGAGTGTCAGGTGAACTGAACTTCAGGTGATAAGTTATGACCTGCAGTCTATCTGGGTCAGATATAAACCAAGTTTATGTGGAGTTTATTTTAGTTCTGCTGACTTTTTACAGTCAGTTAGAATAACTCGTACTGCGTACTAGCTAGCATGATGGAGTTTCTATGCAGCTGGGTGGGTGCTTTGATGTTACTGATGTTGAACTTTATTTAATTCACAAAGTTTGTTAGTAGAGTTTCCAACCGTCCCGTAAAAAATGGAATGATCCCTCATTCAGAGAAAATATTACGCGTTTCGTATTGAGCTGAAAAGGAACACAGTTTGTCCCGTACTTCAGCTACAATGGGAAAAAAGGCACAAAGCTGGACTTTTTCTGCGTCTTTACACTGTCAGCTGCTTCTTCTTCTCTCATTCTCTCCCCCTCCCTCCCCTGTTGTTACTTCAATCATGAAACTGATCAATGATCAGCTGATCGGCTTTTCTCTCTTGTTTGTTTATCGCCCACTTTGCGCCAGAAAGAGGAAACCAGCGGAGGTCGCGTTAAACAACAGCAGCATGTTTAAGCTTGATCAGCTGTTGTTAGAATTTATTGAATATTAATTTCTAGTATCAGATGATGTTTGCTGGAGCCACAGCTGTAAAAGCTGCTGGTCCTGATATCAGTTTGGATATGTGGTGAGAGGGAAACATGAAACCAGGAGATGTCCTTACTGAATCATCAGAGCTGAACAGGTGATGGAGAAACAGGTTTACCTTTTAGGTCACATGAATGAGTTGAAGGGAAGTTATGAACTGTTTCTGAGAGACAAATAACACCAAGATCCTTTGTAGCTGACAGCTGGTAACTTGTGCAGGGGCGGGTCTAGCAAGGTTTTGCCAGGGGGCTAGGTAGGGCATCAACAGGGAAAGGGGGCACAAAGAAATACTTTTCTTTCTTATTCTCATTTAAAATGTCTAGCTTTTAATAAATAATTATCTGAATCTTACAATCAAAGTTTTTATCTGATGTAAAATGTATAGAAATCATATATATACCAATAAGACTGTACATCACTGTCACAACAGCATTTGTCTTCATTCAAAGGCTTTATGGCTTTTCTTGTAATACCTGGTGGGCCGGTCTCTAGTCAAAATGCCTGGGCAGATTTTTTTTGTCCCAGTCCAGCCGTTGGCATGACACGCAGTGAGTTAATCTGAGAATGTGGATTAAAAAATAAATGGCCGGGCCAGCGATGCACATCACAAATTAGCTCGCATAGACAGACTAGTTCTGCAGGTTCTTAATGACGGTATCTTAGCTAACAACCCCAACTACCAGATTCAACTTGTAATTGCCTAAAAATAACTTACCAGTGAGAGGGACATTGCTAGCTGGCAGTTTTTTCAAGCGATGTTGAAATTTCCACATTCCGACACTTCAAATGCTTCAGGAGCACCGCGGAAATACACGTATACATCTGTAGACTCGAGACAGAATTCACAATGCGTTTTCGGGACTTTCCGGCATATGGACCAGTTTTTTCTTTACTGACCAAACCAGAAAGCTTTAATGAGCAGCTGGATTTGTTTCGCATTAACTGGCTAAGTTAATGCCAATTAATGTGACTTCGAAATGCAGCTGATTAAAATGAAAAGCTCGACTCTGTGGGGGTCCAAGTTTGCAGAACTACGAACGCAGCTGGGATGCATAGCTGTGCGTGTTCATGGAGCTTGCATTTTCACCTGCTGGACATCACTAACTGACTAGTTTAACTGTCTTCAAAACATTGCAGAGGCCTTATTGACAGTATTTGGCTCTAAATATCTGCGTGAGCAGATTTTCTCTCACATGAGTGTCCTCAGGTAGCCGTCTGAATGCTGGACACTCGGAGACCTGTGTCTCTGAGTGGGAGACCAGAGATCACATTAACATGTGTATCTCTGTATTAACAAACATGTCATATTGGCCCAGTTCATTTTTCTTATCATTGTTGTGAGATCTGTTGTATAGTTCATTTGCTGTTACGGGGTTCTTGTTATGGATAAAAAGTCTTTTTTTGTTTCAAAATAGCTGATAACTATTCGCTGATAGCTGCAAACATCTGCAAACAAATGTAATTCTATAAAGTTGTTCTATATAGTGTGTAACTGTTATTATAGAGCATTATTAAATTATTGCTAATGCAGTTATATGGCACATTGACTTCTGAGGAAATTTTAGATGGCACTCATCATCGGAAAGGTTGCCACCCATGGTATAGGTTATTTTTATCCAAATACAAATCACATATTAAAAGCAGGCGACACTGAGTCAGATAGACTGGAATGTCTCCATCACAATGTCGTGTAGATAACTGAGGGAGGAAGAGGAGACATATTTAGCTTTTTTCACTATTGGTTGCTGACGTCCTCCTATTTTTAGTTTATAGCTATTATACTTATACTTATATCAAATCTGTCAATTAAAACTGCACATAAATGTTCTTAATTAAATATGCCATTTAGGTGCATTACCCTTTATTTAACCTTTTTAGGAGGAATTTTCCCTTTACTTGATGAGGCACAGCTGCAGATGTATTGGTTTTAAGCTCTGTAAGACAAACTGTGGGACATCTAAATATAGCTGCACTGCGATGTATACACATGCACTGCAGCCCTGAACTTGCCTAGTCATTTCCCAGCAGAGGTGCAAGTGAGAACACAAATGTCTGAAGTCATAGTAGACATTAATTAGGTTTTTAATCTGCCATCTTTCCAGTACAATACATCTGTGTGATGTTATATTGCACTGATTTGTGCTGATGTTATAACAACGCTGGAAAAAGTCTAATCAGTTTGTCCAATTAATGAGAACACAGAGGATGAGAACCATCTCCTGCTGTGTGATAATGTCTTAACCTTATCGCCCCAGTGTGTTTTAGTTTTTGTTTTGAAATGTGTAGTGTTGTGTTGTTAAAAACAGGTCTGCAGATACTGGGAAAAACACTGTTGTGGTATATGTTTAGTTTCTCTTCCTCCCCAGAGTTGCAGATACACCTATATATGAAATATCTCCCCAGCAAAGCAGAGAAGGAAGATTCAGAGGTAACAAAACAGTCACAGAAGTGGAAAATGTCTTGGAACACAGAGATGTGAAGGAGGTGGGCTGTGCTGAAAGAGTTTGGGGGGGGGGCATAGAGACGTTAATTTTGAAGGGGATCCTTGGAAAGGGTTGCACAAGAATAAAAGATGGCAGAGCCCAACAGACAGGATCAAAGTTTAAGGAGGAATAACTACGAGGGAAGAGGAAAGACGGCAAAGACTGAAAAGGAGTCAGTGATGGAGATGGGTAAAAAGGAAGAAGGGGCAGAAGCGACACAGTTTATGGGGAAATGGAGTAGAGGGTACAGGGGAAAGGCAGAGGGGGTGGCTAGCATTGTGCCTCACAATGGGGGCTTTGTGCAGTCTGGAGGGGGCTGGGACCAAGGCCCTGTGAGTGTGGGTGCAGGCAGGGAGGCCTGGAGTACAGAGTGCTTCCCTGGGAAATGGGGCCACTTGTTGGGGCAGTGAGGGCTCGAGTGGCGTGCTGGTGAGGGGCACACCCAAGATCTGACTGACAAGACAGGTGTGTGTGTGTGTGTGTGTGTGTGTGTGTGTGTGTGTGTGTGTGTGTGTGTGTATTGAGGAGGGGGGGCAGTCAAAATGACTGTCTATACTCCGAACATACTGAAGCTATAACTTCCAGGGAAAGGGTGAAGCTTGTTCAAACAGCATACTTGGATGAGTGTACTGCAAATATACTCCGACTCATACAAGCACACACACACAAATATATGTGAGGGGATGAGTCTTTAATGACAGGCAGCTGCGGAGTTCGTGGAGGATAAAATCATTTTTCTGTTTGGGGGTCATACATCATTTCTGATTTATGGTTACAGTCCTCTCCATGTGTAAACACTTATAGTTTTCTCCTACCTAACCTGGACAGGGGCAAGGTCCAGAAAGCTGTTCTCTGTCAGTTATCTTGGTATCCTTGGTGTCTGACATGGCTTCTTTTTTTTTTTAACTACAAGTTGATGGACTTCAGAGTCTTGGTAGAAATGTAAAAATTCCTTAACTGTGTATGTTAAGAAGAATAAATGTATTATTTCTGCTTAGTTCACTGATTTGACTTTATCGCCCTTTATTGTCATTGTACATGTACAACAAAATTGTGGATTGTGTTTTATTGCCCAGTGCCATAGTGTCACTTTTCTAAAAGGATATTTTTTGAGCTTTTTAGCCTTTATTTGGCAGGAATGTAGATGCATCATATGCCTGAATAAATGGATCCCTACTTAAAATGGTTCAAATATTTTTTTTATTACAGTTTTGTGGATTTCCTTTTAGGGATACCAAAACCTCTTGGGTTTGATAATCTTTTCCTAAACCTAACCAAATAGATTTGCTGACTAAACATAACCAAAGAGCATCTGGAAAACATTGACACAATTACTACCTCGGTCTGGGTGAAAGTCCTGTTTTTGGCCTACCTATGCATCTCTAGTTTTTATAGCTCTGTATTTATTTCAAGCCCCAAATGTATAACTATCTGCGTGAGATAGGCATTAGTCTACTATGTGTAGATAACACTCTCAGCCCGAACACGGTGCCAATGTTTGAAAAGAGTGGTGAGGAGATGATTTAAGGTGGAGTCACTGTCATATATTCCCCTCGTTCTTCGATAGTGTTGTCATCAGAGAAGCATAGCACTGATGCCAGAAGCCTCAGCAGTACAGATACGATTACCTGCCGTCACTGCTCTCTCTCTGACAAACTCATAACCCTCTGAAGGCAAGAGAGAAAAGCAGATGACTGCTCCATCACTGGGTTTAATGAGCAACTGATTACATGTGCATATTTACTGATCTGTAAGGTAAATATATGCACAGCAGTGTAGCTACAGTACAAGGCTGCAAATCACTTTTTCCATTTTTGAGTTAACAATTACTCTCATAATTTCTCTTTTGAGAATTTACTCCACTTCTACTTGTTGCTGTTGCACAACATTAAGTTTGACTTATATTAGTTACACCCACTAGATTTTTGCTTAACCTTGTTACAATAAATCTGAAAATGTATTTTTTTAAACATCTTCTTTCACTCGTTTTATCAGAGTCAGTCATCATCACACTGATACATTTTTCTCCCTATGATTGAATCCCTT
This sequence comes from Maylandia zebra, assembly GCF_041146795.1. Taxonomy (NCBI): domain Eukaryota; kingdom Metazoa; phylum Chordata; class Actinopteri; order Cichliformes; family Cichlidae; genus Maylandia; species Maylandia zebra. The sequence continues at coordinate 11,256,637 of NC_135170.1, read as the reverse complement.
TTCCCCCCTGTGTGTCTGGAATTCCTGTGGGGCTGCAGAGCTTAGCGCTATGATATCAGAGGTACCAGCATAAACACACACACAAACACGTGAAAACCGCCTTGTCCTGTTGGATTATGGCAGGCCTAGCCATCACAAAGAACCACTGTGGACCAAACAAGCCCCCCCGATGGCTGCCATCTGCAATCGATTACATTGCCAAACGCTTGCTGCCATATCTTCCGCAACTGCATTCTCTCCCCTTTCAAGCTCTGTTGGGAAAAACAAACCTGTGCGTATGTCACATCTATAGTTATGCAGCTCAGTGCGTCCACTGTCTTGAAAATTTGTCTTAGGGATAATGTGGATAGTATTTTGAGGGATTTTTGACAGTTGGTAGCCATGCTGATCATGAAGGAGTTGTCCCTGATGTTCCACAGAAGAAGTAGAACAAGAAAGGTTTCAAACGTCTTAGTTATTTTATATTATGTTCCCTACTATGCGATAGAGGTTTTAATAGTAAACAGGCAGGTTGGTCCACTAAAAACATTATCTTTGGACTTCAGAGAAATCGCAGGTTTCTCATTTGTACTCTGCACTAGAACAGCGATAATCTTGTTTTAGTCAATGATGATCTAAATAGTGACTGAGCATATCAGAAGAGGAGACTGAATCCCACCCTCATTTGCTATTGTTGGAAATGGGAACATGACTGTGTGTTTCTGCTATTTGACAGCGCTAGTACTTTGTCTGGTATGGCCACTGTGTTCACTGAACCAAAAAAGTAGATTAAGTCTCAGCGTTGCTATGTCTCTCTACTCCATGTAGTATCCCATGTGTATGGATTTAGTGTTAATGTATTGTGTTTCTTTTGTCAACCCGCTTGGACAATTTTTTTCCAAAATGGAATTTTCAGGCAGTGTTTGAATATGAATATCTTGAAAAGCATGAAATTTTCACTGGCCTTTCTTACCGTCAAAATGAGTCATGATATATATCTCAAGTACTGGCTACTTAAAAAATGAAATACAAATTTAAGCAGTTCTACAAAGTATCAGTATTTATTTATAGTTCAGGAAGTATAAATAAAAGAAAAAAAAAATTAAACGAATGACAAAACAAACTGATTTTCTCAGTTATAGTTAAAGATCTTTTACATTTTTATTCCAATTAAGCTATCTATTGTTATTTTAGTTTTAGCCAGTACTGAAACATTTTTTGATGTATTTGTCCCAAATTACAGATTCTGGTTCATTCTGATAGCAATAAAGGCCAATGAAAATTTCAGGCTTTTATCTTTAATAGTTTTCAAAATATTCATGCCTCAGAGTTCAGTGTACAAAAAAAGGCCTGAAAGTGGGTCAACAGACCATTTTTCAAAAAATATCTTTTTAATAGTATTGATATATAATTCATAAATTTATACCAATAATTGTAAATGTTCAAACTTTGTAACCAAAAATTTTTTATGCAAAATGGAGATGGTCAAGCAGAAGGCCCGTGGAATGGCTCATATGTTAAACTGACCAGACTCACGAAAATAGCATGTTTACTCTTTTCTCTTGTCATAGTAACTGAACAAGGGATACTTTTTAAAATAATTTATCCTTTTCAAATTTGTTAAAGCCTAATGTTTTACATATTATTATGGGCCTACAACTTTAAGCCTGGTTGACAGGTGACTAGTTTTGGTTAAGTGAAACTTTATTATCCTAACAGGTTGTTACTTAGCACTCCACCCACTAAACTTAACATGGCCACTCCTGTTTCCAAAACCAACATGGCAGCAGCCAAAATACCAAAGCAGAGGCTTCAGGATGCAGACTCCATTCACCAATAGGCAGGTAGTTCATGTTTCATAGACATTCTATGCCCCACAAAGTTGATTCTGTTCATGTGGACGTAGCGTTTTCAGTCTAAGACTGAGGAAGAAACTTGGATGAGTTTCCCCCACTGAAAAGTCTACATCCAGATGAACAGGATCAACTTTTTGAGATTTACCCGCCTGAATGATTGGGCATGCATCAACACATACTATGGTTGCAATCATTCTCCAAAACATATTTAGGTGAATTCATGTAAGCACAGGATTAGCTGTGTCCATGGATGCTGAGATGCAGTGCTTCTCATTTCAACTCAATTTGGTTAATGGTTCAATTTACAGATGTCTTCATCCTGTTTATGTTCTGATACCATTACAAAAGGATGTTGATCTGTAAACTGCTGTTCCTCGTTCGTCATGGTCTGTTTGGACAGCGCTGTTCTTTATTTAATAATCTGAATGGTTACTCTTCAAAGCTGATGCCAAATTTAGATCATAGAAGATCATCAGATCGCCCACAGATGTGCTCCACACCACTCCAGCACCTCTTCATGAGAAACATGTGGGAACTGGGTGTAAACTCCTTTCCCTCTCACATTGTCTCTATCTCTGTGTCTATCTCGATACCCCTCATTTTCTCTTCTTTGAAAAATGTGCTTTGTGGGACTCAACATAGGAAAGACTCCAGAAGCCTACTCCCTGTGGAGTCCAGCTCAGACAGAATAACACAGGCTCTACATGTCGAACCCAAGCCGACGGGACGTGGGGCCGAGAATATTAATTTGACATGCAGAAGTCTCTACATTCCAATCATATGCAACACTTTCTCAGACTTCCTCTAACCTTTTTTTCACAGACAGCCATGCAGTGTTACAAATGTTTTTGGGGTTAAGGTTGTCTTGGCTCTTAGTATGAGCGCACACTGATACTGTCTGTTGATACAGTCTAAAATGCTTTAGATATATCAGTCTTAATATGCCTGCTAGGTAATCTAATAAATAATAATAGTGTATATTTTATAGGTTGATATATTGGTGAAGTGGTTAGCCTTACAGCAAGAAGATCCTCTGTTTGAATCTGCTGGCTGGAACCTTTTGTTGTGGAGTTCTCCGACTTCCTCCCACAGTCAAAAGGCATGGATGTTAGGTGAACTGGCAGTTCTAAATTGGCAGCAGGTGCAAATGTGAGTGTGTCTCTGTTAGATAGACTGGTGAATAATACAAGGTGTACCCTGCCTCCTGCCACATGACAGCTGGGATAGGCTCCAGTAACCTGGAACTGAATAAGCTGAGGTGGATGGATAGATTTTATATTGCCATGAAAAAGGCTTTCTATGAGATTAGCTTAAGTGGGTATTATTCCTAAGAATCTTGTTTACAAAGGGTTGTAGATTTTCTGTCCTTCCGTTTCCAGTAGTGTGTTTGAAAAACGGTATAATTGTTAGTAGGGCTGCTCGATTATGGCAAAAATGATAATCACGATTATTTTCACTGAAATTGAGATCACGATTATTTGACGATATTTATTTAACCCTTTAAGACCTACCATAGAACCAAGTCCGCCAGAGCTTATATTATTTTTTTACATGTTGTAGTGCCATTTGTGGGAGCATTTCAAGTTGCTATACATCAATACAACTGTTATAGCCCAAATTTTAATAATATGTCTGCATTAAGTCCATAGTAATTACATTAATTGCAAAAAAGCGCAATAAACTACAAAAAAAATTGAAAATCTTTTTTTTTTTTTTTTTACATATATTTCTACTTGGAGAAATTTAAGAGGTTTATCCCTCAAAACTAAATACAAAAAAGTTGCAAAAAATAGTTTACAACAACAGGAAATTTATTTTGATCCTATGATGCAAATTTGCAAAGAAAACAGCAGGTGCATCAAAATAAACTATTTCCAGCAGTGCAATTTGAGTTCTAAGCATCACGGAATCTATTCAGAAAAGTCAAACATGACTTATAAAAACACCAGTATAGGTATAGGCCTACAAGTAAAAAACTACATTTTCCGCGAAAATGATGTCACTTCCGGTTTCGGGCAGGAAATGCGACAGTTCACGTTGACGTGTTTTTCAATGTGGGAAGTGTTAAGAACAGCTGATCAGATCGGCAAAGTGTTTCTGGAATATTATGTTTTTGTTCCTGCAAGTGCTTTTTATGCAATTTTTGCAAAGCTTTATGTGGAAGCAAACCGTGACTTAGGACAAGCTGATGGCATAAGATGTAAGTACAACTCCTCTGGTTTCATATGCAAAACAAATTATTGCGCTAGCTTACACGGTTCAGGTTCTACAGGGATTTAAAAATAGTTACACAAAACGGAGCGTGCTGCTCTGACTGGCTTTAAAGGGTTAATAATAACAATGTATTGAATAATGACTTTAAAAAATAATATAAAATAGTGTGCAAATACGGATAACAGTGCAAATGTTTGCAATATAAGAAATAAATGAAAAATGTAAACATCTATGTTTAGTGAACTTTGCAGTGTTGCTCTGTGGTGCAGCTACGACACCATAGCAAAGTTTACACACTGTGTCTACTTGATCCACGTCTGACTCCGCAAACCCATAATGTTTCCACACCACTTAAGTTTTTTTTTTTACCTCTCTTTTCAACCAACGGCAGTCACTCTCCTGTCCAAATAACTTCTGCTTAGCTTTCCGAGCTTTCCTCGGGTCCTCTTAATTGTTGTGATGCGTGTTCGAAATGCAGAGAGGTGCGCTCGATTTACCACACGGAGCAGCGCGAGAGTAAAGCACGAGGGAGGGAGGGGCTAATAATCGGCTCAGTCATTTTTAATGATCGTTGAAAGCCCAGATCGTAATCGTGATTAAAATTCGATTAATTGAGCAGCCCTAATTGTTAGCTGCAGCTTTGTCTCATCTTAAAACTGTGGCTGTTGTGAAAATCCAAATTCCTCCTTTCATGCCAAAGACAGTTGAATACACTTCTTATCAGCCGGTATCCCAAATGTAGTTACATACTCCACTCTTTCCCATTGTGTCCTCACACTCCTAACTATATGTATGTCTAATAAGGGAAAAATGCCAAAAGATTTAGCATTTTATAAAAAATAAAAATTCATCCTTGTGGTTTAAAATGTGTGTGAGAGAGAGAGAGAGAGAGAGAGAGAGAGAGAGAGAGAGAGAGAGAGAGAGAGAGAGAGAGAGAGAGAGAGAGAGAGAGAGAGAGAGAGAGAGAGAGAGAGAGAGAAGCCTAACATGCTCCAGAAAGGGAAGCTGAAGGTGTAAATGATGATAAAACCACCTCCACTGGTGTTATTTCCAAGAGGGTGGAGACAATCTATTTCTGTCTGTGATCTCAGCTGCCAACTGTCATCACTATCCCACGAGTGACACAGAAACATCCTTAGGATTTCGTTTGCAAGCGAGTCAGTATTTAAAGCTGGAAAGCTCCCGTTTCAGTACTGTTTTCTTTCTGTCTGCCTCCTATCTCAGTTTCCTCCTGTTCATTCTGCTATCTGGTCGCGTCGCATCACACCCTCCTCTTTCTTACTACTCTCTTCCCTCTCATGGGAAGTATTCGCCTATGCCAGATGCACAGGGGAATGTCCTGTGACTGTCAATGGGATCTAGTATAGTCTCCACCCTTTTGTTCATTTGTTGATGGTGTGAAAATGATGCGTCTCACTGGCACATTTTAAATTGTTTTTTCCTGGCATGGAGAAGGGTTTGATTATTGTGTTTAGTTGATGATGGAGCACATCAGTTTCCGAGTAGGAAAGCAGGCCTCATTTCCCTTTAATGCCACCTCTGTTGCACCACCAGCCTGCTAAAAACAACGCCTGTTCCACACCCAAGAGGCCCCAGTGCTGGAATCAAGGGAAACCAGGAGCAATCAAATTCCAGGACACACACTCTCACACTGACTGTTACTTGCAAAGGGCTTGGCATCTCGATGGGGCTTTCTGCCCTTCTGTTCTTGTGAATGCCTAACTGGCAGCTGGTTCAACAGCATTACATTGAGAAATGCACTTGAGCTGTTTAGTCACTCAGCAGTTACAAATGGCCATATGTAAAGAAACGAACAGTACAAACGAACGTCCTACGAATGACAGTAGCTCAAATATAAGCTGGAATGTCTTTAAATGTTGCATTTTTTGTCCTTAGCTGAGAGTCATAAAGCTTTTCAGTGCCTGTTAACAATTTGGTTTTATGCCAAATAGTAACAGAGCTCACAATTTTACTACATCAATGTCTTAACAACGTTAGTGGGATGTTGTTAAACCATCATCCATTCACTGCAGCTTACTCTGCTCTATACCCATCCAGGGAAACAATGCTGTCAATAAACACTCAACGGACACTTTGTTAGGTATATCTTGATTGTACTGTGTACTAGTACTACTTATTGCACTTATTGTACTGGGTACTAGTACTGCCTTATTTGCTTGTGAAATAGGAATATGCCAGAATTCAGAGGAATCATTCCTCTGAAATTTTGGTCCATGATATGGTAGCATCACAGCTGCTGCAGTTTTGTCAGCCATTTGTGTGCAGTGAACTCAGTCTCGTGTTTAACAAACCAGTTTGTTGTGCTTTGAGCTTGGTGACATGATTTGTTGTGTTATCCTGTTTGAAGCAGCCGTCAGATGGATACACTGCATCAACCATCCCTTTATGACAATGTAGTCATAAAGGGAGGAACACAGTAAGCAGCAATACTCGGATAGATTTGTGAGTCTAAACAATGCTCAGTTGATACTAAGGGGTGGAAAGTGTACCAGGAAAATATCCCCAACACCATTATAGCTACCACCAGCCTAAACAGTTGATACAAGGCCGTTTAGGCCGCATTTGGCAACAACATGCTTTTCATTTACCATCTGAATGTTGCATCATACTAGGGAATGTTTTTCCAACCTTCTGTTGTCCACTTTTGGTGAGCCTCTTGAATTATAGCCTCAGTTTCTTGTTATTAGCTGACAGGAGCAGCACCTAGTGTGGTCTTCTGCTGCTGTGGTCCATCTGCTCCAAAGCTCAAGGTGTATTCAGAGATGCTCTTCTGTTACCTTGGTTGTAACCAGTGAATGTTTGAGTTACTGTTGCCTTCTTATCAATTCAAAGCGGTCTGTACATTCTCTTTTGACTTCTGGCAAAAACAAGGTGTTTTCTCTAGAAACCCTAGAAATGGTTAAGTGGAAAAATCTCAGTAGGTCAGCAGTTTCTCAAGTACTCAGGCCAGGCCATCCGGCTCCAACAACCACGCCACATTCAAAGTCCCTTCACCATGCTGGATTTGAACTTTAACTAGATGTGTTGACCATTTCTTCATGCCTAAATACATTGAGTTGTTTGGTTGATTAGATATTTATATTAACGAACAGTTGAACAGTTGTAACAGTAAAGTGAGCATTTGGTGAAGAAATTCTTATAATTCCTTTAAATCTTGAGGAAGTCGGGATTAAATCTTGTGTTTACTTCCTATCTTATTGTTCTGTGCTCTTAAGTTTTGTCATTATGTTAAAAAAAGAGTAGGTGAACATTTGCACAAAGTTGAGCTGAAAACTGCTGCGCTAAACATTCAAATTAAACCATTAAACATAAAAATATAAAATTAAATGCTTGACATGTATACAGAAATAAAAGGAATTAAGATGGAAAAACCTTATAATTTGATATAAGCCAGAGTCTAAAGTGCCCTGAACACAGTCCAGTTCTCCTTCACACACAAACACACTGTTGGTGCGTCTGTCTCTAGCTACTTTATAGCTAACATTTGTACATTTGGTTTATTGGTTGTCTTGGATCAATCCACACAGACTTCAAAAAGGTTCGGCGCTCTTTTTGGCTCAAAACGAACATTCACTTCGCTTTCTGTCCAAACACACGTTTAGAGGGAATATGTGATAACGTAACCCTGATGATTTCATGTATTTTCTTGGCTTGTCTTTGTGGCCTAGTGTGGGGTTTTTTTTCTTTCTTTTTTCTTCTTTACTCCATTCCACACCAGAGATTGTGTTAAGTGAGTGTTTTTACTACCTTAACTGCCTTTTAGATAATATATAATGTCTAAATGTGTCTGTTTTATCGAAGTTGCTGTTTGAGGATGTGGCACATTACATATTACTCTTCCTTAATCATCTACTTAACTGTGTTAAGTGTGCTTCTCATAATCGTTAGGAAGCTTCCAAGTGACAGTTACACACTGCAGGTACCCACAGACACTACCCAGATCACACTGACTGTTTGCTACTTCCACTGTCTGGGAATGTGAATGAGCGCTCACTCTCTCTCCCACACACACACACACACACACACACACACACACACACACACACACAGCCAGAGCCTTTCTTTTGTTTCAAGTAGCTCTGGATTCTCTCTCTGCTCCTTTATGAGTAATCAGAGCTCCATTTTTATATTACCTTCATATCTGTGTTGTGAGCAGGGAGTTGAGTGTGCATGAGTAATCCCCACAACATATAACAGTTTATGAGAGAGCAGCTCACTGGCCGTCACTCAGGATTTCTAATGTGTGTGAAGTGGTTGCCATGGTGCTATGATTTTCACTGTGTGCAGTTGCGTTTTACGACTTCTTTTATGAAGCAAATTGTGGGAGCTTGTGCTTCAGGGTGGAAAAAATGTGTTACATCCAATTGCAAAGACCCCCTGTTTTAATACTCTTTCCGTTGCTTTTTATTCATAACCAGAAAGTTGTGATTTGTGTCAAAATGCGTGTGAAAGCATTGAGTGCAAAGAGGTGTCAACTTTTCCTGTTTTGTCAACGTGATGACCGCAAGTATTGGATTATTGAAAATGAACACAAGTGTGCAGTGTTTGATAGCTGTCTGATTCATGTGCATAAACGTAAAACATCAGCTTGCAGCAGTTGTAAGCACATTATGTTGATTTAGACTTGAGCTGCATTGGACTGAAGCCACAATGCTGAGGACCATTGACAATAAATGGGCACAATTATGATTCTTGCACTAAGAATGTTTTTGTACACTAAGGTCTGGTTTCAGCTTGGGATGTGGAGTGTTTTTGGTGGCTGCGGTGAGAAGATTGGAGTTTAAATGAGAAATTTTCTTCTGCCCTCGGAGTAATGCTCATGACTTGGGGTCAAAAAAAATATTTCACAGTTTGAAAACTGAACTGAAAACTTGACCCAGGAGAGGAGCGCTAAGGCTGCATAGGGTTAAATAAGGTTGATAATAGGGGGGTTATGATAATGACTGAGGCTTTTGTGGAGACGGGGGGAAAGGGGGGCAAAGCTTTGGAATGTATGGAATGAGGGTTTGTTTAATCCTCATGGGGGATAAATTATTAGCAGCAAAGGGAAACCCTGCTGTGCAAGACAGGAACGTTAAGGGACATTCTTGCATACAAGTGCCAGCATTATATGTCCTCAGTTTGCACTGTGGACATATTTAAATTAACTGGAGTGCAAAATAGTCTTAAGAAATGTTTCATTGTGTGCGTGAAAACAACAATAAATTTTTTATAGTGCGGTCAAGCATTTGTTTTTCTAGCTTTCTTCTTTCTACCTTTGTATTGAAGCGTTCCACCTCTCAGTAAACTACCATATGTCATTGTAGTAATACTGATAAAAATCAGCTTTTTTTGACTCGTTATTTACCTTAGCTGAGCTGAATGAACAGCCGTTTTTATTTCCGACTCACATTAACATCAACTAATGACCTTTGAGTTGTGGTGGAGGAAATAACTAAAGAAACTAAAAGCTAAGTTGATGAGGTGTTTAAATGAAAAACATCTGTTACTGTGAAAAAGTGATTTTGTCTCCAGCAAGTTCCCCCCTCTTTTGTGGTGTGAGTGATCTGGCTTTGCCGCATTCGTGGGGGGTAAAAGGGGAAATGAGAGCAACCGAGAGAAAATGAAGCACAAAGGGGGTGAAGATTTAGTGAGACAGTAATGAGCTACTGGAAAGGAAGCGCATGTTCAGTTTGACTGGTCCACCTACGCCTAGCCAGCATGGCATCCTGGGTAAATATGACCCTGCTGTTGGTTGCTGTGGTGATTTAGGAAACAGGAGCTGCCAAGAAGGCCAAGGTGGCAGCAGAGGCAGGGTGAATGCACCCACTAATTCATTCAGATAGCACAGGTCACAGTAAACTGATTTTTATAGAAGACCACAACAAAAATGTAACAAAAGCGCAAAAATGTCATTTACAGTGAAACAATGAACATACGTTATAACAAATAGACTACTAAACAGTATGCACATAATGTCAGGGCTCTGTGTGCGGGCAGACAGGGATGAGGATCCAAATGCAGGACTCGAAGACAGAATGCAACTCAAAACCAAAGCTTTATTGCAGGCATGAAAACAAAACATGAAGAAACACACAGGCATAATCTAATGGTACGACGCGACACTGAGCATGGGAAAACACAGGGCTTATATACACAGGTTGCTAATCAGGGAATGGGCAACAGGAGGAAGACACAGCTGGGAGGGATTGGACTAACGAGACATGGGGAGCAAAGCTGCACACACTAACATAAGACATAGACTTTCACAATAAAACAGGAAACAAGAAACCATTAAACAAAGCCGCAGACATGACACTGAGAGACAGATTAGACCAGACTAAACATGGGAGCACAAAACGTAAGAACTAATCCCGAAACAAGAATAACTGAAACATAGATTCATAATAATAATCATCATCATCACCAACAAGAGCACCACAAGAGAATAAGAAAACAATCCATGATGCCAAAAACACACCAAAACATAACTCAAAATACTGGGTCAAACTGACCCAGAACTGTGACACATAATCTTTCTAACAGTTTACTACATGCAGTCTTAACACTCAGTGCAGCCCAAACTCGCACAGGCCTAGACAGCAGTCAGCGAATATCTGGCAACTACCAGTTGCTAGGTTACAAGGCATACTTCCTCACCTGGTTAGAGAATGGTTACTGGCAGTCGAAGGTGAAAATTGGTTGCAAAGAGGTATACAGTGGTTCAGTGGAAACCTCCTTGTGATTGCTTTGGTCGTTGACACATTGTATCCTGTAGTTTGCATGGAAAACACCAACTTGACTGCAGACTACATTATGAGCAGAAGAACACAGAATGTTCAACTTCAAAGTAAAAGTTTCACCTTTTGAAATGTGCTGGTTACAGCATTGAGGCACACGTTTTAGAGGGACATTCTCCATTTGTAGTTTGATTCTGCACTAGAGGTGGATAAACAATGGAAATATAGATAAAATTATCAACACACCAGCACTACATGCAAGCTTTATCACTCGTTAGACTTCCAGGAGTCTAGGCACTTACCAGATTAGTTGGACAAGGTGAGCAGTTTAGTTTAGTTTATTAAGATCCCCATTAGCTGCAGCAGTCCAGCAGCTGTTCTTCCTGATTTTGACGGTGCGCCCTAAAACCTAAAACAAATCCAAACAACAAAAACAACTCCTTAAGATCAATCCAGGCTCATCTTAACAATTTCTAACTGTTATCAAAAATTCAGACCAAATAAATATTGTTTTAAAAGTTTTCTAAATACAGTTTTGCTGGTTTCTTGACAGGAAAACGGTGGCCTGTGAGAGATGGCTAATAAATATAACTGACACTAAAAGTGAATAATAATGGTGATACACACAAAATGTATCTAGTGTCACTGAGTAGCCGTATTGTTATACCATCGTTAATGCAGCAGATATATTGTTGCATACTCTCTACTTGATGGATCACTGTGTGCTTGAACATGAGGCTTTGTGCAAAACTCCCCTCTGGCAGGTGAAGTCAGTGTTACCTTTATTTTGTGTGGCCTCACAGGGGAAAGAAATCAGAAAGAGGACACTAGATTAAAGGAATGATTTTCAATCAGTGGAAAAGCTGAAAGGTGTAGGATGTTGACTGAAAAATACATGGCTGGATAAAAATCACAGGAGAGCATCAAAGGTGTGATGGGTAAATAGATGTCTGATAAGCAGAGAATGAAGTGACTGCGACTCCAGTGGAAGTCCAAGGTTGTGTGTGTTTGTGTGTGTCTGCCAATCCCTGTTTTTTCCAGTACAAACAAGATTCGTTATTTTTATCCCCTTTCCATCTGACAGAACTGATAGCTTGTGTATATGTTGCTTGTCCACAAACACACTCACACATCTAAACACCACTTCCATCAGCCCCATCTGTTACCTTATAAAGACACAGTGCAGAAAAAAAGCCTGTCTGCCTTTTTGTGTTGGATCACATCAGTTGACACTTGCAGAGTTTGCTTTATTCTTTTTCTTTTTGTAACGTTAGCAGACACATACAGCAATATCTTAAAATATCCGGGTCTGATTGTATTACTACTGACTACCAGAGATGGGCAGTAACGCGTTACTTGTAACTGAATTAACTACGGTAATCCGATTACTTTTTTCAAGTAATGAGTAAAGTAAGGGATTACTATTGCAAAAACAGTGCGAGAGTGTCTCATGACAATGACGTAAGCGAGTGCGACGTTCGTGGAAACAGCTGTGTGCAGATCAACAATGGATCATAAATCGATTGTAGGAGAGGTTGAGCGTGCAGCGTTTAAAGCGTGGAAGTACTGACCTTACTTTGAGTTTGATTACGTAAAAAAATGACAAAAACATTAGCGTCCGCTGTTCACTGCGTGGGAAGAAAACTTATTTTTACAGCGAAAAAAAAACCCTTAAACTTCCGAGCAAGCACCGAGTGCGCTACGACGTAATGTGAAATTCACAGAGAAACTCGCGGATTCTTCAACTGACCGCTGCGGCACACCTGCACCAGGGCAAACCTCCGCCTACCCTACTCCTGCTTTACAGGTGAAAATAGAGCAACAGGGCCGCTAGTTTTTTATTTTATTTATTTTCTGCTGTGTTTCACTTGCATTTATTTGAAAGAGTGAGTGTAAACACAAAAAATATTTTATTTTATGTGCTGGAATGTGCAGAAAATAGGTTCAAATGTTAAACAAATTTCTTCCAGTCAGAGAATGTTGCAGATAATTTAATTTTTGCTTGATGCATAAAGTTAAAAGATTAAAACTAATAAAACAAGTTTTAAAAAGAGACTTTTCCATTTGATTACATTTTGTATGATGGATTATGTAGAAAAAGTAGAATTGGGCTGAAAGATCTATCGCTTTATCACCTATTCAGGTTGTAAATCGTGTTTTTAAAAACTAACTAAGTAATTAATTACTTTTGAAAATAAGTAATCAGTAAAGTAATGGGATTACTTTTTGGGGGAAGTAATAAGTAATTAGTTACTGATTACTTTTTTCAAGTAACTTGACCAACACTGCTGACTACTGACAAGCTGCTGCCAGAAGAACAAAACATAATTTCTGTGTATCAGAACCTATGTTTCTGGGAACTAACCCGGCACATGGTGTTTAGGTCATAAACTGCCATTTGGGCTTGTCACAGTTGTACTGTATGCATCATTTAAACACAAAAATCCAAAATCACGCTGAATTTTTTGGGATTGTTCTGTTCGAATTGCCATCAGGTGTTAATTTCAGAAACATGAGGTCATGCGCCTCCCCTGTTTAAACCTGTAAACACCTGATGTTGTTCAGAAGCTGTGTAGTTAGTATGTGTTTGGTTTTAATTTTCATGAGGGGTTACGTGCTGTTGCGTGAGTGTCCGATAGGACTTTTGGGCCTGTTTAAACCAATATTGGGTAAATCAGATGAGCATCAGGTCTCAGACTATAAAACACAGGCAGGATGAGTTATCAAACTTTGACCCGAGTTTAAATTCAATTCAATTCAATTTTATTTATATAGTGCCAAATCACAACAAAAGTCACCTCAAGGCAGCCTGATTGTCAGGGGAGATGATGCCAGTTATATTTGCATACATTAGGCTTGAATCTTTGTGTTGCATCTTATCTGCCCTACATTTACATCCGTGATTCTTTTTTTTTTAATCAAACAAAGCTGATTTTCCGTGGAGAGAAAAGAGAATCCCTTTTAATGTTTTCACATGAACACACTCGCACAAACTCATTTGTCACCTGCTTTTTGTCACTTAAAGGAAGTTTCCGCTTTAGTACACAACAAAAGGACATTTCTCTAGGGAAATATAACACCTTAAAGACTGTTTGAGCCACCTGTGAAAACTGAGCCATGTCAACAAGGTGTGAGTAAATTTCTGTGCCAAGTCCTTTAAGCTGAACTATCATCTCTGCGGAGCGGATGGCTTTTAGAGAGACCACTGTAATTATCCATTAGAGCTTTTAGTTAATCGCCATGTTTTTGTGAACCAGCTTTATTCACACATAAAAAAGAACCACTCAACAAGATTACTTTAAACATGTGAGAAAAACAGGACTTTACCTGCAAGCATCTAATGTAGCCACAGCAAAACAGACCCTCTGTGATGTCTAACAGTAAACCTGCTGCTGTTTCCCCAGCACTGATTTGTAGTTGTGATACGTTCCTTTCAGTTTCACTTTTAAAAACATAATTTATTCAGATGCTTCCTTGATCAAGTCATATGTCAAAACAATAAATAAGAATAAAATAACATGTTTTGTCCCCGTGTCATCATTAAATGTGTGTTATAGATATTTTGTTAGCAGTAAGGCATTCACCCTTATGCTGCAGCTGCTCCTCAGCTCAGTGCACGTTTTTACCCCCTGGCCTTTGTCATAGGCACATGTGATGAGGTAATTTCTTCTGTGTTTTCTGTCTCCTAAAGGGCAAAGCGATGATGTCAGGCTTCATTCTTCACATGGTACACAAGCAGATGGTTTTAGGTTTAGTTTTAGGTTATGACTGCAGGTATTAGTCACAGTAAACAGCTACTTAGAGAGCATGGTTTTTATTAAGTGGCTGCTCTCGTGTGAACTAGTAAATGGAATGGTGAGTGATCTTTGTATATTTGAAGTTGTACTTGAGGCTCTAAATAAGTGTCAGGAAAAATTATGGTTTGCTATCATTTTAAAACAACAAGAAAAATATTTTTTAACTGCAAATTGTTTGTTTCTTCAGAGATGACTGCGGTTTTTGAAGTTCTTTTCTCATCATTTCTTGTTCTCAGTCTCTTGAGATGAAGTATGCTTCTTGGCCTGTAGTCACGAAGGCCTCAATTTCACCAAACCAGGTGTCTGTAGCTTAGAAAACCTCAGGGAAGATTCCTAGAAAGTGTAGTATGCTATGAAACTGATAAATGTTTCAAGTAGATACATTACATACATTAGATACTAGGGATGGGTACCGGTGTCCGGTGCCATGATGGCACCGGTTCTGACATAAACGGTAGTAACCAGACCGAAAAGCAGCGCACATTTCAGTGCTTTATTTCGGTGCTTTTTTTTCCTGAGCTGTGATACACTTTTAGCCAATCGTTTTACGTTTCCGAGGATAGTAGGCGGGGCCAGGTACGTACGTTCTGTTAGCGCAGAGCTACAGATTAAAAATGTCCAAGGCGAAGCGGTCAAAAGTCTGGCTGTACTTCACAGCAAAATATGCAAACTCAGCAGCAACAAGTGCTTTAAGCTGATACTGTGATACTGTCAAAGGAGGTAACACCTCGAATCTCATGAAACACCTGGCGACGCATAGCGTTTTTTTAAAAGCCGAGAAATGCGCCGTATTTGATGGCAGCAGCAGCAGCCGTTCTTCTCTGCGTGAGTAGCTTAATGTTGTTCTTGTGTGATTTACGTTGAGTAGGCTAACCACGTTATTACATTAATGCATGTAAGGTGAACTAGCAAACATCATCATAGCTACATGCGGCTGTCTTCTTGTTTGATGGCAGATACTCCCTTCACCCTGGCCAAAAAGGCTAAAATGACCAAAGAAGAAGTGGAAAACAGTTAAACATGAGAGGTTTTTGGACAAAGTTTGTGTTTTTTCCATTGTTTAAGCACTGCTTCCAGCCAAGAGTGATACCATATATGACCCATAGCTGCAGAAAAGGCTAACATTGTTATCTTTTTACAAAAAAAACAGCTGAACATGAGAGGTTTTTGGACAAAGTTTGTGTTCTCCATTCTTTAAGCACCGGTTTGAGCACCGTTTGAGCACCGGCACCATTTCAAAAGTACCGATTTGGCACCGGTATCGGATAAAACCTAAATGATACCCATCCCTATTAGATACCTAAAGTAATTATTTAAACTAGGTGAAATGGCTAAAAATAATACAACGTACATCAGTTTTGAGTTTAAATAGATTCAGCTTCTGTAGTTCACTAAACCATTTTAGTTTTTGACACTATGAAAGGTTCACAATAAATTCAGTTGTTTTAAAAATTGTATTTTGGAGAAAGGCAAAAACTTCTGAATTTGTCAAGACTTGGGAGAACAAGTTAATGTATATAAAGATAACATATACTCATTGCTTAGGTTTAGGGTTAGGTTATGACTTAAATGTCAGAAAATTGAAAAAATATCTGAAAAAACATGAGTAACCCTGTAAGACCCAACCTATCAAATGAGATTTTTATTAACCCTTATAACAAAATCCGCTTTTTTTGCTGTATCATGTTGTGTATGATATATTTTAATTATATATTTATTATATGTTTTTCTATCACATTTGATACATTGGGCATTTTTGGTAACTTCTTTTTTAACAACAATGTTCATTTTAGGCAGCGTTTTGTCCATAACATTTTGAAATCATGGCAAATATTGATCATGTTGATGAGATAGAGGTCTCAAAAACTCATGTATCAAATATGATACAAAGGGTATTGTAGGGTTAATTGTTAGTGTTAGTTAACATCTCTTAAAAATTTTAAATCTCTTCACAAGATCATATTAAAAAAGTCTGGATTTGCTGCCTGGTCATCTGGAAGATTAAACCTGCCATATTACCAAACATGTCGTGTTTTCAAACATATTTTTAAGTCTCTAAATTAGCCCAGAGTTTCTCTTTGATGATAAGCATGTCAGTTCCCTGCTGGCTGTGGTGAAAAATGCATTCCTAACACACCTCCTTTATAAACTTCAGTGTTCACGGAGCAGTATGTTTCTCCTGTTATTCTCAGGAAATTCTCAGGAAAATGCAAGCTGTGTTTATGTACGTGTATGTACTCACAGCTCCAGTATTAGCCTGGTGAAAACTATTAAACTGTTATGTTCCATTGTATGTGACAGCTTAGCCATTGAATGCTATCTCTGTACGTCAAAATGAATGACTAAACAAGAGATGCTTTCTTTCTTTTTCTGTTTTCTCTGAACAGACCGTGAGGACCAATCAATTCTTTGCACGTGAGTACTGCAACTCTTAACTTCTCTTTTCTACTTTTGTCTTAATTTCTTTCTTAGGGCAGATGGTTGAACTGGTCTTTAAGGTGGTTCTAGAGATCAACCAGCTTGATGGACTGGAAAATGAAACTGTCTCAAGACAAGGATTATATCGCTTCACCTTAATAGAGTTACATTATATAAAGACCGCTTGTCCTTGAAATGCCTTTAAATATAAGTATCTTTTATAGTTATGAGTACTTTACAAGGATTATTTATAGTATTTTTTTCCCGTGTCTTTTTATCTTCATTTGGCCAGCTCCCTTTATCCTGCCATGTTCTATTTAAAAGTTGGTTTCAAATAGCTTTTTGCGGATGCTGGGCTTTTACAGTGGCTCTACCCAATACCGAGGGAGTTATGAGTGTGGTTTGGTGGCCGGCCTTCATCTTCTTTGGCAGAGGGTAATTAAGTGCCACTGTCTTTCTTGGGGTTTGATGCTGCCAATGAACAGATGAGAAGCAGTTGCAATAATATGCCCTAAATTCAGAAAACTGCACCCCCTGTTGGGGAAAAGGCGCCCTTTTAAGAGTTTAGCCCCACAGTTTAGATCAGGTGTCGAATTCCAGGCCTCGAGGGCCGGTGTCCTGCAGGTTTTAGATCTCCCCCTCGATCAACACACCTGAATCAAATGATTACTTCATTACCAGGCTTCTGGAGAACTTCAAGACATGTTGAGGAGGTATTTTAGCCATTTAAATCAGCTGTGTTGGATCAAGGACACATCGAAAACCTGCAGGACACCGGCCCTCAAGGCCTGGAGTTCGACACCTGCGGTTTAGATGGTCAACCAGTTTAGAGAAATGTCTCCTCCTCATCCTGCTCTAAGGAAAATTACTCCTGAAGAAACAGATGAAAAAGGTTGCTTATGACCTACATTTATGCAGCTCTGTTGTAATATAGATCACTTTGATTCAGTTGAAAGGCCACCATGCCATTAAGCATAACAGTGCATAGCACAGAATTATATAGTGCATAGTTTAGAATAACATTTAGAGATCCAGGCCTTGTGTGAGCAGTCAGCGTCTGGTATGTAATGATGCATAGTGTTGTATAAATGGTCAAATGTGGCAAGAAACCATGCATTAACTATGTATGATGTTTTCCAGTCATTGGAGTTGACTCTAAAAGTAGGGTCTAACTGCATGAAAACAAGCCACAGAAATGTTCTTTTAATTGGATTCATCTTTAGGTAGCGCCAATTCAAAAGCCGCTGTGTTACAAAATGTCCATATGGTACATATCATAGGACAGGAGAGGGAATATCCAGGAAGACTGAGACCTTGAAGAATCTCTCATTTAAGTTTTCAGAATCTAGTTCGACTCTCTAGCACTGAGATCTGTGAGAAAAGGAGAGGCTAGACATAAAAATAGTTCCCAAAGTCAAAGGTCTTTTAAACCACATGCTTGGCGAAAGAGAGAATATACGAGAAAACCAATGAATGATTTCTGGGAGACTTATTCAAAGAGGATTCATGTCTTCATAGTAAAACAATGAAGACATCAAACCACACTTGGATGAGTACCTGTTTGACCTATATTCCTATGTTCGTACACTGCACTCGAGGACTCGCCCGTGCAGTTCTAGTGTTGCAGCTAAAACTGCAGTGCACAGCTAATAGTGAGTTAGACTAAAGCCACTGGTATGTAGATGGATGTAGTGTCACTGGCTTCTTTTCACTGCTGGCCCTGGTTTTCTGAGCTCCAGGACCCGACTGTGGGAGTTGCGGATGGCCGTGCCTGAACACAGCTATCATTAAGGACAGCCCAAAAGTGGGGTCTGGAAACTTTGGAGCCTGGCTCTCCAAACCACAGGGTTCTCTAGCAAAACAGACTGACAAACAAATGGATTGATTTTTACAAAAACAACAAGATAGCCTGATGTTTAGTCACTCTCTCTGTTTTCTTTTTTGTTTCTATTAATTGTGTCCTTGGAGTTCATCCAATCACTCTTAACCACAATAACGATGAGTGAAAGTTATCTTGGTTAAGGTTTTAGGGTTGTTTTTTCTGTACCTTGGTAAACTGTGAACAACTCATACATAATATTTCCTGTTATGTGGCTGTGCTTCACAAGGGAAACCTTGTAATTCAGGTCAGAAACAAAACCTGTTTGTTTCTCCCTTGTCATGTATTGGCTCACATTTTCTCACTCTATTCATGTGTATTTGTCTTTACTCTTTCTTTTCAGAGGTGAATCAGGCGCTGGCAAGACAGAGAACACGAAGAAGGTCATCCAGTACCTGGCCCACGTTGCCTCCTCACACAAAGGACGCAAAGATCACAACATTCCTGTGAGAGCCGTACTGCCTACGTTTCTCCTACACTAAACATGGCCCCATCTCCTCTAAAATTCATATTTCATTGAAAAACTGGCTGGCTTTATCACTGTGTGAATTATTTCTAAGTATTATTGCTGTGTTTTAAAAAATGTCAGAAAGCTTGAGAAGGTTGATTTCTGTCATACAGTGATTTTATCTTACAACCCATTAGTTTAGCTTGGCACAAATCAGGAAACGGCAACAGCCTGACTCTCATTTATTTAATCCATGCAAAAACTAAAGTGTAATTGAGTTATTTATGTGTAACACTTTTCTTGGCTGTTACCACCAACCTGCATGAACCTCTGCTGGTTTCTACTCAGAGGCAAATGATAGTCTAGCATGTAATGCTCCATAAAAAGGTGAAAAGTCATTATATTGTGGTTTCTGCGTGGATTAACACACCTGAGTAGTTCATTTGTGAGGTACAGTCACACTAGAGAAAACAGTGGAGACCGCGGCACCAAAGTAATTGTGTCTGGGTGCAATGAAATTTGTGATCTCACTGCCTTTGAAATGGTTGCTTCAATGTAGGGCACTGGGGGGTGAACATGTACAGTCAGCTGCTGTATAAAAAGTTACTTTGGTGGATCAAGACAGCAATAAAGCAGTAATAAGATGGCAATAAAGCACCCTGCCGTCAGTTTATGTTAACTGGGTGTATTTAGCAATTACAGGAAATCTGTTTGTGATAATACACAGTAATTAACAGTCAGTGGTAAATTGGCAAAAAATTAAGTGGTAGTGTACATAGACAGAAATTCACGCTATTTGCATTCAGAATCTGGGCACAACATCATAGATGTGAATCTCAGAAATTCCTCCACAAATAGTGACATAGTTGCTGCAGGATGGTGCTTTAATTGCAAAATGACAAACATACTCAACAACCTTTCTTTTCTGTTGGAGTACAACCAGTTTGCAACCAGCTGAGTCTAGTCCTCTAAAGCAAAGAAGCAAGTTGCAGTTTCTGCAACTACTGACTCAGATTGATTGTAATGTGTTGGAGACATGTTGCCTCCCACCAGACGACAAATGCAGTCACCTAGCAGTCAACTTTGGTTGCCATATCTTCTTGCATTTAGTTGTCGAATGTGAAAAATGTAATGCAGTTGTCAACACAGATTGCTATCCTGTTTTTACTCTAGTGTGACTAGCCATTTGTTTTAGCTTTAGCCAATGCTAAGCTAACTGTTTTCTTGTTCAAGAAGCTAAGCTAGCTTCAGGAGACATGAAACTAGCTTAGCGCTCAGCTGTAAAGTAAACTTTTTTAATGCTGTTGTGTTCTACCTAATCCTAAAGTGCCTACCTCAGTAAAAGTTAACCTAAAATGTTAGCTCTTGCTCGAGCGTTGGGCTAAGTTTGCACTGGTGTTCTCTTTCTCATGGCTTTTGTCTGACATAAGAGCTTCAGGTTTTAACACTTGTATTTGTTTATCCATAACAAACAGCCCGATTCTCCCAAAGCATTCAAACTACAGGCAAGTGTATCTCCAGCTTTTTCCAAAATCAGTGTGCCGTCCGTTTTGTCTATGTTTGTGTATATTTGCATGCCCTTCTCTCTAAATCTCTGCTACTTCTGTAATGATGATGACGGACTAATCTAAGCTTCTTTCTTTATGAGGTATTTGTTTGTGCTGGCTCGGTGTTTTCACATGATTATTTGAAACCAAGTGAATCTGTCCGCCGGCGTGCAGGCTCACGATATTAAACACTTTGTTTTATCAGTTGGTTTGGGTTTATTAGAACTGAGGAAAACTGAGAGGTCTTATTAGAAACATCTGTCAGTCAAATACCTGTTGTTAAAGCTGTTCATTGAGTGCTACGGGAGCTTAAATGAACCCTTTCTGGCACAGTTTTGTGTTCTTATTCACAAAGAGCGGTGTGAAAATCAGATGACGGCCACACTAAACATCTCTCCTCAAACTTCGTCTTTCATATTTTGTCAGAGCAAATGTTTTTATTTCAAATATCAATGTGTAAATGTTGCATATATATATTTCTGCATGTTTTCCTTTCGTGATGCATGTTTGTAGTTTAAATAGCATGATCACTGTTGTGATTGAATGTTACAGCCTCACATGGATTTTCAAATATTAAGTCACAGATAAGTTTGAAAAGTACAGAAAACTCCCAAATTCCATCTTCTGTTTGTTGTGGTTTCTCCAAAACTATTTTCTGGCTCTCCTTGTCTCTGGTTGATTTATTTGGTAGCTATTTATCTTTCCCCCTAAACCAATATCTGATGTTTCTTTGTCTTCAGAAAATCTAATAACTGTAGAAAAAGAGGCCCTCGTAGAAGTCCAATAACCCGCTTGTGCAAAGGCAATCTGAGTAAATGCCTGTTTAATATACTTTCAGTCGCAGAGAGTGAGTAGCTGTAACTAAGTGCCTCAGTGCTCCCTTGCCAGTGTACACCATCCACGCTTACCTCCTTAATGCCGCTTTACCGCTGCGTTGCATTAGAGTGACCTCTGAGCGCAGGAATGTAGAGCCAGGGATTGAGGGGGAGCAAAAATATGAAGCAGGACAGGAGACTGTAAGAGGAGTGAAGATGGAGGTGGTGAAGAGGTAAAGCAGACCTGAAGGGAGGAGACTATATGAATTCTCTCTGTAAGAAATATGAATGGAAATGCCATTTGTAGACGAATGTATGTACTGGTTGGAATCGGTTACTCCCAGCTTTTCTCAGTGAACCTCATGCCTGTCAGGATACTTGAATGGAGAACAGTTCCAGACAGCTCATTAGGCAGACATATGTAGCAGACTGCACACGCATACTGAAGCGGCATATGAAGATTCAAGCAGTTCATGATATTTGTATGTTTTTGCACATATTATATTTCCATGTGTCGCCCATATGTCTGCTCAGAGGGTTTAAACTTTAGTATTAACTCTACTCGAGCTCAGTATTTTTGTTCATAAACCTTTTTTCTCCTTTTTGGTATCATATGGAGCGACAAGCTTAAAAGATGGTCCGCTAGAAATGCTTTTTTTTCCACATTTTGACTTATTTGTCTCATTCTGCTCATAATTTTTGCAACACTGAGACTGCTTTTTGTGGAATATAGGATAGAGGATCAGGTTGCTCTTGTTCAGTCACCCAGCTCAGATCTTTTTTGATTTACCTTATTTGTTCTGTTTTACTCTTTGCTTCCTCCATCCGTGCTATAAGATAAAGTACTATTACCTCTTTGTCTTTGAAATATCTTTGTGGGGCATTTTGTTTAAATTAGGTAATGTCGCTAAGATGCAGACAGGAAATGAGGAGAGACATGCGGCAAGTGAACATGGGTCATGAGTCAAGCCGTGCCTGTTAAAGTTATGTGGTATCCGCCTTTAAACAGTAAGCTGCTGGCTCCCTGTTGTCTCTCTTTGCGTCGGTTTCATTTTTCTATTTAAAGTAGACGTACTGTGCTTGTCCTTGTTTTCAGTAGATTGCTCGAGTGGTGAATGGTCATAGTTTCTAACGAGGTCAGCAATTTCATAAGTAATGGCTTTGAGCCAAAGGCTCAGGCGTCTGACTGCTCTTGGTTTTATTCACTTTTTTCAAACACCGGGCTCTGTATGATGTCACGGAGCTGGGATGTCCTGAATTTGGTCATCTCAGGCACACGGCTCTAGCTGTGAGCGCAGAAGCCCCACCCAGTTGGCTTCATTAAAAATTAAATTAAATTATTTGAAATAAGTGGTCAAAAATTAATTTAATTATAAATTCAATTAGTTGAAAATTCTAAATTTTATTAATTAATTGTAAGATATGAGTTTGAGGTTCTTTTTTCCTTCTTTTTTGTGATTTTCTTTTTCAAAACTTTTCATTTTTATGTCAAAAATCAACTTCAGTGCACTTACTATGAGGTTATGGTTTAGGCTGGGCTCTTAGATGCCTTAAAGTCACGATCTGTAACATAGCCTGATTGCTGATTGGCTGGCAAAAATCCATGTCGTTCCAAGACCTCATGGAAAGGGGAGAGAGGCCAGGTTGGATGTCTGCTGAATTTAGTGAATGTGGTTTGCTAGAAATCATGTTTGGTAGACAAAGTAAAATAGAAAAGCTACTCTACTAGAGTCCAAGAATGAAATTATGGCTCTTGAAATAAGCATAATAACTTCAGTTTAAGAAAAAAGATGGCTACAGGTGGACCCATATTTTCTTTATATGCCATTATAGGCCATTACTGACCAGCTTACAACAAGAGCCAGCTTGGCAGCAAATTAGAGTTAAGGCATAACTTAATCTGTTCCCCATGAGTTATCAAAGTCCAGAGGAATATCCTCAGTAGATTTTAACAACTCTCTGATTTGCAGTAGAGGCTATTTTTGGACTGTCATGCCCTGGATATAGGAGGTTATCTCATTTCTCCGGGAGTAAAAGGTTTCATAGGAATGTCTTTTTCCAAAACTGAGAGGAAGCCATCATTATCACAGTGTTGGCAGACTTTTCAGACATACGTTACAGGGTATATTATAACAACGAGAGGAATGCGAAGGCCGGAGGAAGCATCTCATTCATCAACCCAAGATAATCACTCACTTTGGGATATGTGACGAAACACCGTCTCTGTAGTGCCTTTGTGGTTTCACAAGTTCTCTAAAACCGTTTGGTTGTTTTGGCCCCCTAAAATCCTTTCGAGTTCCCCAGAGAAAATTCACATTGTACTGCAATTGACTAAAGTAAAGCCAGCAGAGTCATGGTAAAAAGCTTGTGAGTGGACTTGGTTGTCTAAAGACTGGTTTAGCATATTGACTTTGCTACATTTTCTCTCTCTGCTTTTCGAGAAGATTTGATTTTGCCTTGCCAATTTGTGGATATTTTGGAAGACACAAAAAATAGCGATAACAAGAAAATATTCAGTTGCATAATGCACACGTTTGACAGCTAGTTGGCTTACCTCCCTTTCTTTCTCCACAGGGTGAGTTGGAACGCCAGCTCCTGCAAGCCAACCCCATCCTTGAATCTTTTGGCAATGCCAAGACGGTGAAAAATGACAACTCATCTCGCTTTGTGAGTTCACATTTCTTGTTTAAATGATCATTTTCCAGATTTAAACACATGAGCAAGAACAGATATCCAGAAGGGAAAAACATTGAGTCTGTTATGAGGTTATAAAAACATTGTGTCTTCATGTTAAACAGCTTTAGCATGCAATGTTTGATCCCACTCTAGGTTTGACATATATTTAGTTACAGAATCTATTCAAAATGTTTCATGCAAAAACATCAAACATTTGAATCTTCCTTTTTTCCCCCCCTGAGATAAATTGCTCTTATTTGGAGGTAAAACTAACCATTTCTGGTCTTTCCGACATACTCTCGGTCATGAGTGTTCCTCAAGACGTCATTTAAACATTTCTGCAGGATTGTCAGAACAAGCCACAGTACTCATTCAATCAGTTACAGCACTTTGCAAACATTTTGAGTCATTTATTTTTATTTTGCTTCAACTAAGTGGTCTCAAGCAATAGTTCTCTGGGCTTTCTAACGGTCTTTCAAAGTTTTTCTTTTGACATTGACTTCAGTCCAGTCCTTGTACCTGATCATTTAGGAGGAATGTTTTTGTTTGCTGAGCTACTTAACGCTCACCTGTAAATCATTCAAGCATAAAAGAGTCACCTAACTCCACGTGGGATGAGCCAATGTTGAGTCTGCACAATTTCAAATTATATCTTTAGGCACTTTGATATTAATAGCAGCTTTTGGTTAAAAATGCCATCAGCATGTACAGAGGAGGTGAAGGGAGAAGTACATCAGTGAGTGTGTGTAGCCATCTGTAAAGCACAGTGGAGGCTCTGTTGTGGTTTCACCATCCAGTACCATCTGGAAAGTGGCACTGGCTTTATTTTTCAGCATGACAATAATCCCAAACACAGTGCCAATGCAGTAAAAGCATACTTGGATAGAAAAAGACAAAATGTAACTGTATTAGTCAACAAGAGCTTTAAATGTCAGTCAAGAAGCCTGCAGAACTGTTCCTGAAACTTCAGGAGTAAATTACGGCAATAGAAATTACAAAGAAGCTGCCTAAGAGAGTTGAGGTTGTGTTGAAGAATAAATGTAGTCATGCCAAAACTGACTCTGCATATTGCTAGAATTTTACACATTCTGGCTTAAGACTTTTGCACAATACTGTACTGCTTCTCAATTTGACAGTATATAAAGGTCCAGTGACTTTACAGACTTGTACTGTGTTGAAAGCAATATGTAAACATTACTAGATCCAGATTGTTCAGAAAATTTACCAAAGAGCACATTCACACATGTTCAGGCTCTGTCAGGTTAAATGGGAGGGGTGCATTTCTGAATGAGGTTTTTGTGAGATTTTGACGGGCATGGTGGGTGGAATATTCTTACCTTTGCAGAGTACTGCAAAGTTTTCTTCATATTCCCCCATCTAGATGAGAGCAGTCCCGGTCTTCTAATCCAACGCACAAAACTGTTTAATACATTTTTGGGGCTTTTTGGTTTGACTAATGTAACTTTGGAAGATTTTATAAAAATAAAAAGGTTGTTTCGTAAGTGGACTGATGTCATGCTTCTAATATTCGCTTATTTCAGATCATGTTGAGATGAGTTACAGTAATCGCAACAATTTTCACTCTAAACATTTGACATTTTTTTGTGACTAAGTAAACCATGTGGTCAAGATTAACCACTATGGAGCCTGGGTCCTCGTGAATCACCCTCTGTCTGGGATGCAGAGCAGTGAATACCAGAAGACAGATGGGCACAAATATTCATGCACGCTTGCTCACAATCACTGTCAGGAAACCGCACACATGCCTGAGATTCTTTCTGACCTGTCAACCTGGTATTTCCTAATATAGACATTTTGTTCTTCACCACATTTCTGTCATCTGCAAGGACCTACAAGGTGGTACTTAAAACGCAGCTGTGCCCAGAGGGAGAAAAAATAAAGAGAGGACAGCTGCAAATACACATATACATAATAACGTATAAACACTCATGCATCACAGGCTTCGTGATTATCTGCGGAGTTCAACAAATGTCTTAATTTCTCTTAACAGTGTTTTGTTTCTTGCAGGGAAAGTTCATCAGAATCAACTTTGACGTCACAGGCTACATTGTTGGGGCCAATATTGAAACCTGTATCCTTATTATTTGCAAGGACTAAAGAAGCAAAGGCATAAATCAATGTTTAAAAATAAAACGACACAGAGCAGGGCTAAAGGAGAGGATGCTCACTGGGATAAGAGAGCAGTGAAGGTTGTATGTATCACCAGAGCTTGGGCTTAGCCACAAGAATGTAATTTCCCAGAATAAACACGAGGACACTGAGCTATAGAGAAGCAACACTGTTATTGTTACTCCTCATTTTTATGTGTTGTTATTCACGGTGAGAAATCAAATACACAAGTCAAATTTTTTAGGTGAAATTTGTGTGTTCTAACACAAAAAAAAGTTAAAGATAGTTTCCCAACTTATTCATAGGCCTCCACTGGAAACAAAGGATTACCAAAAATTGCAAGAGGTAAACCTTTCCAGTCAAACTGCATGTGGCAAAACAGGAGCTTCCTCATTAGTGGGACCACAGAGTCATATTTTAGTTTTGTGATTTCCTTGTCAGGACTTAACTTTTGTTCTCAGATCTTCTGGAGAAGTCAAGAGCGATTAGACAGGCCAAAGATGAGAGGACCTTTCACATTTTCTATCGGCTGCTGGCAGGGGCTGGAGAGCATCTTCGAAGTGAGTGTCTGTGCACTGCTTTCAAAGCACGGGCAGTGAGAGTGAACTGATTTAATTGGCAAGCTGTTAAAATTGTAGACAAACAAGGAGTTTGTCAGAGTTTCATTCTAAGTCTGACTTCATTTAATATATATTTATATGTATACAAATGAACTTGCTATTCAGCTGGATCATTGTGCTGTTCCTGGCTTTTCCCCCCTTAGATTAAGAGATGAAATCTTTGTTTTATTCTGATCGCCTTGTTCTTCTGTCTCCTACTGAACAAAGATTACAGCCACAGTCTGACACATAAATTGTGTCAGAACTGGGACCTCGCAGTAAATATTTAAAAAACTAATATAAACAGATTCACCATAAATAATCAAATCACTTAACACAGGATAAGCTGTACCTGCCTTGATACTGCAATAAGAGCATTAGGAAGCTCAAGATATTAGTGAATGTCATAAAAATAAAACATCTGAGACAAATGTTAGAACTTTCAAATTCCAAGTAAAATCTTCTTTAACTCTTTTCCGCTTGAAAGCCAACTATGAGTAACCCTTGAAGCTCTTTTCTGAACTGAGAGCTTCTGTCATATTTTACGCCTGCTTATATAACAGAATGACTGGGTATCAGAAGTTAACGAAGATGCCCACGCAGCTACTCTTGGAAAAACACGGAAACTATTCTAATACCAAAGCTTCAAAACTTGCCATTAAATGTAGAGTGGAGGTCATCACATGTGTTTATGGGGAAAAGAGATGAAATGTTTGATAGTATCATCCTGCCCTGGATCACCATCCAATAGAATTTCCATGCAGAGTTCTGCAGATGCATTTTAGATGTACACAGTAAAACACCAACAAATGCCTATTGTGCAAAATTAAGCAGATACCCACTGATCATTAATATTCAGAAAGGAGCACTTAGATGTTTTTAATCACCTTAAGTCCAGCCCCAACACGCTCACTGCTCCAGAGCCCTCCAAACTCCAGAAAAAACAATTAAAGTTGCTTTTACCATCATCCTTAATTTAACCTCCTAAGACCTGAACTCTTCCAGAGCATGCATTTTTGATTTCTCTTTGATATTTGGGCATATTGGGGCCCAATTAATGTAAAAACAAAGAATTACCAGATTTTGTTTTTACCTTATTTTTGTTTTTAAGAAAAATGAGAGCCACGTATGAGGATATTCGTTTAAAATTTTGATAGAACAGTGGCGTATAAGGAAAATATGTTCTACGGTATAAAGAACAACTCTTTTTTTCCTTTCCTTCTTTAGCGGATCTGCTCCTCGAAGGCTTTAACAACTACCGTTTCCTGTCAAATGGTAACATTCCCATTCCGGGCCAGCAGGACAAGGAGAATTTCCAGGAGACGATGGAGGCCATGCACATCATGAGCTTCTCCCATGACGAGATTGTCTGTGAGTTATAGTTCCATCTGTGCTCCATTCCTTTGGAAATCCAGGTTCAGACACTGCTTTTCCTCAGGCATTGTCTGGCACTCAGTAAGGTTTTTATCTCCTGTTTTTGTCAGGCATGTTGAAGGTGGTCTCTGCAGTGCTGCAGTTTGGAAACATTGTTTTTAAAAAGGAGAGAAACACCGATCAAGCTTCAATGCCTGAGAATACAGGTAAACGACATCCAGTCGAAATAAACAAACATAACTCTTCTCACAGTTTCTGATTTTAAAAAGCTTTTAAATACAGCAGGTTTATGTAAAAATAAAACTTTCACTGTATTCTTTATGATTTGATTTCTGTTGTATATAAATTAGTGGCATGGTTTGTTTTCCCTACTTCTCCCAGCGGCACAGAAGCTCTGCCACCTGCTTGGAATGAATGTTATGGAGTTTACCAGAGCTATCCTCACCCCGAGGATCAAAGTGGGGCGAGACTATGTGCAGAAGGCACAGACCAAAGAACAGGTAAGGTGCCATCTATGGCCAGGTCTTACTAGCCTACCAGGAAGTCCACCTGGAGGATATATTTGTAGTTCTAGCCTTGTAGTGTATGGACTAGATCAGCGGTCCCCAACCCCCGGGTCTCCGACCGGTACCGGTCCGTGAGTTGTTTGGTACCGGGCCGCAAGAGTTGAGGCTCAGGTGTGAAATGTATGGTTTTCAGGGTTTTTATCGGTTTTCAGCGTTATTTTGTTATCGTCTTTATCGTTAACTCTGTTTTCCTGGGTCTTTTCACGTGTGTTATGAATAAATCTTCTTTTTTTCAGTACTAGTACTAGTTTTATTTTGTTGTATTTATCCGCGACACCTTAAAGGCCGGTCCGTGAAAATATTATCGGGCACAAACCGGTCCGTGGCGCAAAAAAGGTTGGGGACCGCTGGGCTAGATCACCAGACCAAAGCAAAATGGAGAAGATGCAGACATCCACACAGAGCTTCACGTTTAACCTCTGATGACATTTTTGTCACTTTGTCCCAAGCGGACCGTTGCATCTTCCCAGAAGATTAGTGTAAAACTGTGAGAATAATTAAGCAAATCTTCTCATTATTTAATTGAATGTCAGGAAATCATGACAGATTTTCTGAAAAATGTTTTAAATCTCAAACTTTTCAAGTAGTTTTTATTGCACGAGCAGCATTGTTAAAATCCTCAGAGCTGGAAACCAAAGTCTGGAAACGTTTTAGATTCCCGATTACAAAAAATCCAAATCAGTAATCAGTTTAGTTGAATTTTAAATTGTTTTTATAAGAACTTAATAAACTAAATGTTTTATAATAGCTATGTTTGTATTCCGTTTTTGTCTTTTTGTTTGCAGCTGAAAAGGTTAATTTCCAGAGTGCTTAAGGGTACACTTCGTTTTTGCGAACTCAAACCATATGTTTGAACTGGTCCACCAGCTGGCTAATGGATTGTCCTAATTGTGGCCCACTGTTTGACGTCATGCCCCAACACTCCAAACTAAAACAACAACACGAGTCTGTGTGTGTCTCATGTATAATTCATGTTGCTCTCCGCACTTTTCTGCTCTCTTTGTTTTACCTCAGGCTGACTTTGCTGTTGAAGCCTTGGCTAAGGCGACGTATGAGCGGCTGTTCCGCTGGCTGGTCCATCGCATCAACAAGGCGCTGGATAGGACCAAACGGCAGGGGGCGTCCTTCATTGGCATCCTGGACATTGCTGGCTTTGAGATCTTTGAGGTGCTCGTGGTGCTTTTAATAGTGACAGATGCTTTTCTACAACATACAAAGTGACGTCTGGCAGATGTAGTTTTGTTCCCTTGTAAGAGTATAAAAACAGACAGGACAGATGATCCAGCGAAAGGATAAATCACATGTAAAAAAAATATGCCAAAGATTTCCTTCTGCTATTCACTTTCCTACCAGCTGAACTCATTTGAGCAGCTGTGCATCAACTACACCAACGAGAAGCTGCAGCAGCTCTTCAACCACACCATGTTCATCCTGGAGCAAGAGGAGTACCAGAGGGAGGGCATCGAGTGGAGCTTCATCGACTTCGGCCTTGACCTGCAGCCCTGCATCGACCTCATCGAGAGACCGGTCAGTGTGCTTGTGTGCATGTATGACAGTGTGTATACGTGTCTGCTTTTAAATACACGGTTATTCGCTAAATATATCTCCTCAGAATAACCCCCCTGGCATTCTCGCCCTGCTGGATGAGGAGTGCTGGTTTCCCAAGGCCACTGACAAGACGTTTGTAGACAAAGTGCTGCAGGAGCTGGGCACACATAGCAAGTTTCAGAAGCCACGTCAACTCAAAGACAAAGCTGACTTCTGCATCATCCACTATGCAGGAAGGGTACGTATATCAGGCTTGGAAGACAAAAATCAAAACGAAAGCAATTATCTTTGTTTCCTTTATAGCTTTAAATCTTTCTGGGAGCTCTGTGCATTCCTTGTCCAACGACTTTGCTGCTTTTCTCTGTGGCACAGACTTGTGGTTGCGTAGTTTAACCAGGTCATTGCATTAAAACAATAGCGCTGTTGTTGTGCTGCTGCCGCTGCTGCTGGAACCCCACATCTGGTTCACATTGGTGTGAGATTGAGTGCCTGATGCCTTGCGGTTGCATAACTGAGATGTGAACTTTCACCTTTGTGTGGTATTCTGCCATCTGTACGGAAAAAATGATCCTCCGCGGCATTCCAAAGGGGGCGCTTGACATCTGATATCACAGCTACCCTGATGTGTTGAATACTATTTACCTGCTTCTTTTTCTGAATTGCACATATTTTTACAAGCTCATTGAAGACCACCAGTCAGTTTAACATTAGTCCGTATGAGAAACGGGTGATTCAGATAAATATTTCACATCCAGCTCACAAAACTGGATCCAACACTAAATCTGAACTTGGGCAAACAAATCCTCTGTGACAGAGTGATACCGAAGAGGAAAATAAGTACAAACATAGCAAGTTTGCTTTTCCTGGACTTTGATTAAACCCATATGCGGCTCTTACATTCTTCATGTTAGGTTGCCGGGCGTGTAATTTGCTTGTTATGTTCCACTCTCGTCCAGCACTGTTCGTAGTATGTCACATTTCTGAAAAACACATACAGGTCATTATCCTGTTTCAGACACTTAATCCAACCCAACTGTGCCGCCGCGATTCTTCACTGTGCTGCCAGTCAAATATAATATCCAACTGTGAATCTCATCATATACAGTATTATATCAGTTTGTGGTTTGAAATAGACTCACACAGCACATCTGGTGCTGCCTGTAAGTTAAAACAACTGCTGCGTGGTATCTGGAAACAGCGCCAGACCTAGCTGTCACTTAAGACAGGTGAAGCAACAGAGCAGAGGCAGTTAATCAGAGCCTGAAAACCATTCCTCTGAGAGTGGATTTTTCACACATGTTCTTTTTATTATTTATACAGTTACACTGGGGTATAAGATAAAAGACAGGAAAGAGAATGAATGGCCTAGAGCCAAATTTGCATAAATAAAGCCTGATTTGATGCTGTTTTTCCTGTGTGGGTTTTAGGTGGAGGTCACAGCCCTCATGGTGTTCTCATCTTTGATTTTTGTTTTTTGCACATATAAAAACACATGAAAGCATTTTTTGTGCTTAAACAATGGCGATCACTGTTTTTGCTTAGGTGGACTATAAAGCTGATGAATGGCTTATGAAGAACATGGATCCTCTGAATGACAATGTAGCCACGCTGTTGCACCAATCAACTGACAAGTTTGTGGCCGAGCTCTGGAAAGATGGTAAGTCATTTAGAAGTTTGTAGTGGCCTGAAAAAGCCCACTGAGTCTTCACCTGTGTGTATTTATATGTATTTTCCTGCTCTCTGCACCATTTCAGACTGACATTACACACCACAAGTTCCAATGTGACATGCTATAACTGAGTGAATGTCATATTTCATGGAGGGAAGTATACTTCCTCTCCTCTCACACTTTCTCTCAGAGCTAGAGGTGTGTTTTATGGTTTTACTAATGAGGGGAAAGGCTTTGCCAGCAGAAACATTAAGGGTAAGTGAGTTAAACCACAGCCCACTCCGTTCAGTCGAATGAGCTGAATGACATTTGGTGCTAAAACTGCCAATTATACCAGTAAACACCTTATTAGTTTTTCAGGTGCTAACTGTGGCCCTTAACATTGTTGTTCTGATTTTGTGGAATTAACAATCTGATTAATGAGAAGCTTAATAACATGGTAATAACACTGATATTTACTCTTCTGTCTTCTTTAATAACAGCTAATCAGTGTTGTGAAAGTGTGCGTGCGTGCGTGCGTGCGTGCGTGCGTGCGTGCGTGCGTGCGTGCGTGCGTTGCATCCTTGCTGTCTTTCTTTTTCTCTCTTACTGTCCTGTCTTCTGTCTGTGTCTCTGTTGCTGTAGACATTCAGACGTTTCAGAGAGCCTCTTTCTATGACAATGTGTCTGGGCTCCATGAAGCTCCAGGTGAATGATAGTAACACTTAACCTTTGTAAACCACTGGCTGCTTCTCCTGCTCTGCACTGGCGGTCTCATTGGTTTCCTGTCCTGTCATGACTGCACCGTGCATCTGTCCAAAAAGTTCTCCTCCAGCTTTGCATGGCTTTAAAACCTCTCATACGTATTTCTATTGGTGCTGGTGGTTTACTGCCACTCTTAATACATCTATTGTTTGTGAAGTCTTCTTTTACAAATTGTGAAAATCTTAAACACTAAATCGGAGTGTGCCTGATCAGGGGGATGCATTTTAAAGTTGATTCAGGCTCTAGTGTACAAATGAAGGATTTAAAAAAAAAAAAAGCTCACTGAATTAATGGGCTGCATATTCAGAATCAGGGTCAACAATTCAAAAGGAAAAACAACTACATCCTGTCAATCCTTATTACTCATAGGAGGCTGTGATTAACAATCTACTGTTTAACAAAAAGTGTTTAGTTTACTTAGACATTAAGCAAATATGATGAAAACTAACAAGAAATAGCTCTTCAACATGAGGGTTTTATTATTATTTTTTTGAAATAGCACAGAAAGAGAAAACGCCAAACCCAACGACCCCCTTTGAGTAAGCACTCGGCGACAGTGGGAGGGGTAAACTAACTTTTAACAGGAAGAAACTTCCAGCAGAACCAGGCTCAGGGAGGGGCAGCGATTTGCTGTGACCACTTGGGGGTGACGAAGAAAGTGAGAAAAGGATTAATAATAACTAATGATTAAATGCAGAGAGAGGTAAAAAAGAAACAGCCACAAGTAAGCCAGCATCCTGAGAACAAAGTGATGTTTTATAAAAATTCATGAATTTGTGGCGAAATCTTTTTTTGTTTCATTTTGTTTGTTTACATTTTGAATATGATTTCTAGCACTGATAATTCCTCTGGTGATGTTTATACCACAGTTTGTAAACATGTGAATAAAGATGTTTAAATGGGGTCTGTTTCTGAAGTTTTATGCAACCTTTGGTGATCATGTGCACATAGTGCCTAATCTAAAAGCGGAGTGAAGAACAGAAACTGCTAGTAAGTAACTACAGATGTAAGAAAATGTTTCTTAAAAATCTGCTTTGCAAATGTCTTATGCAGAAGGAAGTGTGTGTGGGATTCATCCAGCAGAAATATTGTGTAGCATTTATGAGCACCTTGATCTTTTTGTTTATTATATGGAATTTCCCTTTCTTAGATGACATCAGCGTGCCACCACATATTAAAATTTTGGTTTACTAAACCACCGAGCTACACCCAGAGCAAGAAATGTGATTGCATATTGATTTATTTTGGCCAAATTTACAGAAAAAATTTGCAGAAAATTATAAAAGACATTCATATCCAGATCTTACCCGACAGAAAAAAAGGAATAGCGATCCTAGTTTTTCTTATTCTCTACCACACCCCCATTTTTTAGCTATATTTTCATGTGTGTACGGCGTTTAGAAGATCATCTGAAAAACATTACTCCTGCTTTGTGGACTCAAATCCATTAGATTAAAAGCTTTAAAAGCATTTAAGAGTAAAAGACAATTAAGTAGTGTGCTAACTGAGATGGTCATCGCTCACAGCTGGTCTGGTAACAGTGTTGTCTGTCTTCATGCTGTACTATAAAAATAGAAAAGAGCAAACCCAGCTGAGTTTAACACGTCAGCCATTATTGGCAGCGTCTCATGATAAACATTCACATTAGATTTAAAATACACATCAAAGAAAAATTGCCGGCTTTTCTCTTTTCTTTTCATGTAAATAGCAGATCATATCAATCATATCTGCATCTGTGGTTTCCTCCTTTAATCTAGTTATCTGTAATCCTCTTTAACTAATTTTTCTTTACCAGTTGACCGGATAGTGGGACTGGACCAGGTTGCGGGCATGAATGAGACAGCGTTTGGTGCTGCCTACAAGACCAAGAAGGGCATGTTTCGCACCGTGGGGCAGCTGTACAAGGAGCAACTGTCTAAGCTCATGGCCACACTGAGGAACACCAACCCCAACTTTGTCCGCTGCATCATCCCCAACCATGAAAAAAGGGTGAGTCTTAAAATCTAACCATCAGCAAAATGTCCTGCTTCAGCGTAGATTCTGAGTTCGTCACTACAAACAAATGTGCAAATTCTGTGGGAATTTTAAATGCCTTCACTTATTTATGCTTGCACTGAGATGGGAAACATTTGCACTGATCGTCGTGAGTACAGGCAAGAAGCACTGATGTCTTTGGCTGAGAGGATGACACGTGCAGTGTCATGGAAACAGATCTCATTAAACCCTTTTTTTTTTTTTTTTTTAAAGGGCTATTTATACAGAAGCTTTACATAATGTTTTTCATGGTCTCATGTTTTTTTGTTGATCTCATTATTTTTCCTCTTCCTGCTTTGCCAGGCTGGTAAACTGGACCCCCACCTGGTTCTGGACCAGCTGAGGTGTAATGGTGTGCTTGAGGGGATCCGTATCTGCAGACAGGGCTTCCCCAACCGCATCGTCTTCCAGGAGTTTAGACAAAGGTCATTTTTAATCTATGTCTCAGTTTGTCACCTTAATGTTTTCCTACTAAGGTTTGGAATAAGCTAAATGTATTTATTACTTTGGGGAAAAAACGTGTAAGGCTCTTTTCGGAATTAAACTTGTCATATATGAATCCATCCATCTGTGCATTTTCTTAAACGCTAATCCAGTTCAAGGTTTTGGGGGTGCTGGAGTCTATCCCAGCTGTCACTGGGTCAGAGGTGGGGTACACGCTGAACTGGTTGCCATTCTGTCACAGGGTTAATACAGAGAGACAGACAGCTATAAAAAGTGTGATTTACATGTTAAAATACACACTCACTGGACATTTTATTAGGTACAGCTTGTTAGTAATGAGCGGGAGCACCTTTTGTCTTCAGAACAGCCTTAATTCTTCATCAAGGTGCTGGAAACATCTGTATTGACGTGATAGTATCGCACAGCTGCAGATTTGTCGGCTGCACATCCATGACATGCATCTTCAGTTCCACCACATCCAAAAGATGCTCTACTGGACTGAGATCTGGTGACTGTGGAGGCCTCTGCTCAAATAAGTCACGTTATTCTTGGGCTGATTAAATATTTGTATTAACGAGAAGTTGAACAGATGTAACTAAAAAAAGGGATTCATGTGTGCAGCTTCTACCTGACGGGAAACAAAGGACTCGGTCCTGTCTTTCATTCTGTTTTATATAATATTAGCAAGGACATTTTGTCACTCAGTGATGGTGCTTGTTTCTTTCTGCTTTTTAACAAGGTATGAGATCCTCACTCCTAACGCCATTCCCAAGGGCTTCATGGATGGCAAGCAGGCCTGTGAGAGAATGGTAAGGACCCGTCCAAACTCCGGTGATTTATCTTTACATGGAGGAGTCTAAGAAGTAAAGGTCACCTTGTTATTAAAATGATTATAAATAAATTATGAATAGACAACAGTATTATTTCCGTTTCAACCACATCTTCACCTCATCTCCCTCTAAATGATAGATTCAAGCCCTAGAGCTGGATGGCAACCTTTTCCGAATTGGCCAGAGTAAGATCTTCTTCAGGGCCGGAGTCCTCGCCCACTTAGAGGAAGAGAGGGACCTGAAAATCACGGACATCATCATTTACTTCCAGGCTGTTTGTCGAGGATATCTGGCACGCAAGTAAGTATAAACAGAGTTGTTTCTATATATTTGATCACAAAAATCTCACTGTTGTCTCTCTTTTCTTCTCTGTTTGCTTCAGGGCCTTCGCTAAGAAACAACAGCAGCTCAGTGCGCTAAAGGTTCTCCAGAGAAACTGTGCCGCTTACTTAAAGCTGCGTCACTGGCAGTGGTGGAGACTCTTCACTAAGGTGTGTAACTCTCATTTCTCGGTGCTGATAATTATTAAGAGTTTGTAGTAGTCAGTGTTGTGCAAAAGCAGAGTCCCTCTGGTTTTGCTGCTACTGTTCATTTGTACCCACAGGTGAAGCCCCTGCTGCAGGTGACCAGGCAGGAAGAAGAGTTGCAGGCTAAGGATGAAGAGCTGGTCAAAGTGAAGGAGAAGCAGATGAAGGTGGAGGGAGAACTGGTGGAGATGGAGAGAAAACATCAGCAGGTTGGTTACAACTACAGCAATAACATCAAATGTTCGCTTTAATGTTGAACTCTCTGAGGTGCACAATCGACACAGTAACATTATCGATGTGTAGCTAATGGAAGAGAAGAACATCTTAGCCGAGCAGCTGCAAGCGGAGACAGAGCTGTTCGCAGAGGCCGAGGAGATGAGAGCTCGTCTTGCTTCCAAAAAACAAGAGCTGGAGGAGATCCTCCACGACCTGGAGTCCAGGCTGGAGGAAGAAGAAGAGCGGAGCCAAGAGCTGCAGAACGAGAAGAAAAAGATGCAGTCCCATATCCAGGTATCAGGGCATTAATGCTGGGAGAAATAGATTCTTTGTCTCTCAATTACTTATGTAACAGCTGGGAATGTTAAAAAAACAAGTATATTTTAAAATATAACTGACTTACTCAGTGCAAAATATGTTTGCTCATTATGTTTGTTGCTGTGCGTAGGACCTGGAAGAACAGTTGGATGAGGAGGAGGCTGCCAGGCAGAAGCTGCAGCTGGAGAAAGTGACGACTGAAGCTAAAATGAAGAAATACGAAGAGGACATTTTGCTGCTGGAGGACCAGAACTCCAAGTTCCTCAAGGTGAGAGGAAGATGCCTCTAAAAGGGTGGACGCATTCATGTTTGAGTTGGGAAGTTAGCTGTGCATTAAGGGGTCTGTCTCTTTTCATGTTTAGGAAAAGAAGCTGCTTGAGGACAGAATCAATGAGGTGACCTCGATGCTAGCTGAAGAGGAAGAGAAGGCCAAGAACCTGGGCAAGGTCAAAAACAAGCAGGAAATGATGATGGTCGACCTGGAGGGTAAACAAGTATAAAATAGCATACGGAGAATAGTAAACTATCGCTTCTACAGCACAGTTGTTAAAAGAACTGTCTTATATTAAACTGATGTTTTATTGTGTTTTATAATCAGAGAGGCTGAAAAAAGAGGAGAAGACCCGACAGGAGCTAGAGAAGGCTAAGAGGAAGCTGGATGGGGAGACGTCCGACTTTCAGGACCAGATATCAGAGCTTCAGTCCCAGATAGAAGAACTTAAAATGCAGCTGAGCAAGAAAGACGACGAGCAGCAGATGATGCAGGCGAGGTAGGAGATGGTAGCCCGACTACGGAGGAGAATGAGTCCTGATCAGTTCAACAGACTGAGCTAAATATGGGCTTCAGAGTCATAGAAATTCTAAAGTGATTAGAGCAGGAGTGAGATAAGTGTTGCATAGCATTACGAAGCAGTCAGCGCACTGGAAACATTCACACTAGCCATTTTATATGGAGCGTTTTATTAGACTTGCAGGCCGGTTGTACAACAGTGCTCATATTGTTAGAGTTCACTTTTTGTTGTTCTGCTTGGTGACCCGGCGCCGGCTGATATTTACTACGTGACTCTCACGGCACTGGAATGTGTTTGGAGTGTGCGATTGTTATTTGTGAGGCATTATTGATCATTTATAAGTGTGAGATCATACTACATTCATACATTTCTTTTAATTAGAATCAACAGTGATCCTGCCTCTGCTGCCACCCACTGGACCAGTGGTTTCATTACATGCACGGCATTTTTAGAGAAGCAAATCTGAACAAGCACTGGCACTTATTGAGTTCGTGGCTCAAGAGTTGGGAGTTCGCCTTGTAATCGTAAGGTTGCCGGTTCGAGCCCCGGCTTGGACAGTCTCGGTCGTTGTGTCCTTGGGCAAGACACTTCACCCGTTGCCTACTGGTGGTGGTCAGAGGGCCCGGTGGCGCCAGTGTCCGGCAGCCTCGCCTCTGTCAGTGCGCCCCAGGGTGGCTGTGGCTACAATGTAGCTTGCCATCACCTGTGTGTGAATGTGTGTGTGAATGGGTGGATGACTGGATGTGTAAAGTGCTTTGGGGTCCTTAGGGACTAGTAAAGCGCTATATAAATACAGGCCATTTACCATTTACTTTTATTCAAGTCTAAACCGTCTTACATTCAACCAATGGTTTTTCTGTTTTATAATTAGACGGGCTGAAGGAAGAAGAGAGGAAATGACTGAAAAAGTTTCTAGTGCTTATTTTTAGTGGAACATTGAGGTTGTCCTATATCTCCAGAGGCATTGTGTTTTTTTTATTATAGCCACTTTTATACTTTGATTTCAGGAGCGAGGAAGAAGTCAGCCATAAGAACAATGCTCTGAAGCAGATTCGGGAGCTGCAGGCGCAGCTGTCTGAGCTGCAGGAGGACCTCGAGTCCGAAAAACAGGCCAGGAACAAGGCTGAGAAACTCAAGAGGGACTTGAGTGAAGAGCTTGAGGCCTTGAAGACTGAACTGGAGGACACCCTCGACACAACTGCAGCCCAGCAGGAGCTTAGGTACTGTATGCTACATTTCTCATCCATATTTTAAAGAGTGGTGCATTTAGGAGAGCTTGTTATGTTCTCTGTAGGACCAAGCGTGAACAGGAGGTTGCAGAGCTGAAGAAAGCCATTGAGGAGGAGACTAAAAACCACGAGGCTCAGATCCAGGAGATGCGACAGAGGCATGCCACAGCCCTAGAAGAGCTGTCCGAACAGCTCGAACAGGCAAAGAGGGTAACTGACCTTTTTCCAATCAGCAGATTCACAAGTTACTATAGGTGCTACTCTGTCATTTATACTACTAATGTTTATTATGGATTATACGTAGTTCAAGGCTAACCTGGAAAAGACCAAACAGAGCCAAGAGACTGCCAACAAGGAGTTGGCCAGCGAGGTCAAGAGCCTGCAGCAGGCAAAGCAAGAGTCCGAACACAAGAGGAAGAAGCTGGAGGCTCAGCTGCAAGAATTCATGGCCAGGGTCACTGAAGGAGAGAGGGCTAAGGGAGAACTGGCTGAGCGCTCACACAAACTGCAGGTGAGGTGGTGTTGGGTGGTGGTGAAACTGGTTTAAGGTACCAGAGCAGAGGAAAAACACATTTTTATTAAATGTGCTAGCTTATCAAAAATATCTGGATTCTTCTAGAAGTAAAATCCTCTTGTTCGTGTACATAAGCTTAAAGTAAATGAACTGGTTCTTCTTTAGTGCTTTCTATCTATCATTCACCCTCCGAAGGATACTTTGGCATATAGACTCGAGTAGCCAGGGATCGAACCACCAACCTTTTTTAACCTTTTTCATTGTAGTGTAACTTCATTTTTTTCACTGTTCAGTTGTATTTCTTTGTGTGACTCTTTATCTTTTCTCTTGACGATAAGTCGACGTTGTAAGAATTCTTTTGTAGCTGTTTAGTCTTTACTTTGGACAACAGCTGCTTCATTTAATGAGTTTATAGTACATACTGACTGCTAAAGGACAGATTCTTGAAAAACTGTAAATATAAGCTCGCAGAGATTTTGTTTCGCCACTTGTCATTTTTGTATTCAAATCTGTTGGACCAAAGCAGATAATCTGGTTTAAAATCTTCACACAGACTGAGCTGGACAATGTGTCTACCATGCTGGAAGATGCAGAGAGGAAGGGGATCAAGTTGGCCAAAGATGTCGCTGGGCTAGAGAGTCAACTGCAAGACACACAGGTAGCGTAAAGTTAACTGTGATATTAAAGGGAACCTCCTATGCTCATTTCCAGCTCAGTATTTCTATTCTTATTCTATTTCTATTCTTATTCAAGTACAAAATGTTTCTTTGTCTTATACTGGGCCTTGGTGCACACCCTTATAACTTTTCCAGTGCCCATTTCCAGTCTCTATTACTGGAGAGTGTATATAAGATAAGATAAGATAAGATAACCTTTATTAGTCCCACACGTGGGAAATTTGTTTTGTCACAGCAGGAAGTGGACAGTGCAAAAGTTATGAGGCAAAAATTAGAATACAATAAGAATAAATACAGTACACAACTGTACAGAATAGAATAAAATACTATATACAGTAGAATAAAATAAATATACAATAAGATAAAAATAGAATACAAATACAAATACTATATACAACTGAGTAAAAATACAACGATGACAGAAAGGATTATTGAACTTAGTATTATTGCATATGTATGGATGTGTGTGCTTGATCAGTTAAAGTCTTTATTATGGAGTCTGACAGCAGTGGGGAGGAAAGACCTGCGAAATCTCTCCGTCCCACACCATATACATGCTGTAACGGGTCCTCTTTTAGCCTCAAAATCATTTAAGTGAAACTGTTCTTTTAAAATAACTGTATCCATATTCATTGTTATTAGGAGCTACTCCAGGAGGAGACCCGCCAGAAACTAAACCTCAGCAGTCGAATTCGCCAGCTGGAAGAGGAGAAAAACACTCTGCAGGAGCAGCAGGAGGAGGATGAGGAGGCACGCAAGAATCTGGAGAAACAGATGTTTACCTTACAGGCTCAGGTAGGACATGATTTCTGCTGTAGGAAACAAAGTTTAAGTAATGTGACTGTCCTTTAAAGTTTCTTTTCTGTGGTGCAGCTGTCAGAGAGCAAGAAGAAGCTTGAAGACGATGTTGGAACAATTGAAGGTCTGGAGGAGACGAAGAAGAAGCTGCAGAAGGACCTGGAACTGGCCAACCAGCGTCTGGAGGAGAAGACGATCGCTTTTGAAAAAATGGAGAAGACCAAGACTCGTCTGCAGCAGGAGCTAGATGATCTAACTGTGGACTTGGACCACCAGAGACAGATCGTCTCCAACCTGGAGAAGAAACAGAAGAAGTTTGACCAGGTGAGAACATGTCAGTGGATGCATTTCAGGTCAAGTTTGTTGTACATACAATTTTTTGTTTTAAGCTAAGACTATAGAGAGCAACTCTGTTCTCTTGATAGATGCTGGCTGAGGAGAAGAGCATCTCTGCTCGTTATGCTGAGGAGCGTGACCGTGCTGAAGCTGAGGCCAGAGAGAAGGAGACCAAAGCTTTGTCCATGGCCAGAGCCTTGGACGAGGCACTGGAAGCCAAAGAGGAGCTAGAGAGGATTAACAAGCAGCTCCGCGCTGAAATGGAGGATCTG
Source organism: Maylandia zebra (assembly GCF_041146795.1). Lineage (NCBI taxonomy): Eukaryota > Metazoa > Chordata > Actinopteri > Cichliformes > Cichlidae > Maylandia > Maylandia zebra. Next base: position 11,214,652 of record NC_135170.1, on the reverse strand, counting down.
ATGAGCTCGAAGGACGACGTGGGCAAGAATGTGAGCGGCACAGTGTTTTAGAAGGGGACCTTTGAAGTTTGTATCCAAGTGTTTCTTCTTCTTTTTTTCATTCACTCCTCTTTTTCATATCTCACACACACATATCAGGTCCATGAGCTGGAGAAGTCGAAGCGCACGCTGGAGCAGCAGCTGGAGGAGATGAAGACTCAGCTGGAGGAGCTGGAGGACGAGCTGCAGGCCACAGAGGACGCCAAGCTGCGCCTGGAGGTCAACATGCAGGCCATGAAGGCCCAGTATGAGAGAGACCTGCAGGGCCGGGACGACCAGAACGATGAGAAGAAGAGAGCACTGGTCAAGCAGGTGGAAATTAAATCTAATTATGTTGCATTGGTTCATTCCCCATAATTTCCACACTGATGACTTGTGATGTCTCCTTCCAGGTGCGAGAGATGGAGGCGGAGTTGGAGGATGAGAGGAAGCAGAGAGCTTTGGCTGTGGCTGCTAGAAAGAAGCTGGAGATGGACCTGAAGGATATAGAGGGTCACATAGAAGGAGCCAACAAGGCTCGAGACGAAGCCATCAAACAGCTGCGCAAGTTACAGGTGCAGATTTTATTCACGTGTTTGCATCAGCCGAATTTTTTTACTTTATTCTCCAGTAATGCCTTGTTGTTGCTTCCTTCAGGCCCAAATGAAAGACTACCAGAGGGAGCTGGAAGACACTCGAGCTTCCAGAGACGATATTTTTGCCCTATCCAAGGAAAACGAGAAGAAGCTCAAGAGCCTGGAGGCAGAGATTGTACAGCTACACGAGGTCAGGACAGTCTGAAGCTCAGACGTTTTGTGATGTTTGTTGCTATGCAGGGTGTCGGTAATTCACAGTTAACAGCAGTTTATACATTCAAGAGTCCCTCTTAATGTTCGATGAAGTGCTGATCAATGTTCCCTCTAAGCTGCACACGTGCGCAATTGCGCACTGCTGGCACGGTCTCTGCGCACAGAAAATCTTCGTTGCGCACAAAAAAAAGGTAACCTGAATTGAAATTAAAATTAAAATTTTAACAATTCTGTTTTGCAGTGTTAGTCAGTAAGTGACTGGCTGCTCCCGTATGGGATTAGAACGATGCCACCTTATCCCATAGTCCAGCCAATAATGCGATTCACATTCGTATATACGCAGCTAATCAATGTCGCTGACAGGCTATGACAGCGTCCTTATGTGCCGACACCGGTGTTTTAGCTAGCAAAGCGGTGTAGCTGATGTGGCGTGAAACCACGTTAATGACAACGTGTACAACCATTGGAGATGTGAGCAGGACAGACGGAACAACTAACGGAAAAAGTGTGGACTTTATACCAGTTTTTAAATTGTGTTGATTGGCCACGTAAAACCAGAGTTATGATAAAAATATCTGCAATGTTTGGTTTTCTTCCTGAATACTATCGTTGTTTATATTTACTGCGGGAAGAAACGTTCTATAAGAAAAAACGCTCGAAAGCACTCTCTGCCTGTGAGCAAAAACAAAACCAAAAAAACCCCACCCTTTCCTATTGGTCGAAAAATTCCATGTCGACCAATCAAAAAATGATATGGCAAGTTGTTAAGAAACGGGGGGAAGTTTTAGGAGTGACGGCGGTGTTTTGAGATGTAAGAGATTTGCACCATAGCGCAAATCTTATGTAGTTAGTGTGTAGTGTAGTAAATAGTCTTGTTGTGTGTGTCAGAACAATGAGGCGACTGCTGAGTGTTACAGGTGTTACAGCAGTGATGCATCTCCTGTTGTCAGGCTTGCAGGTATCAGGCTGTTGTTCTCCTTTATGTGGACAGAAATTATTTTTTGGAGTGGCACAAATAATTTGTATGGAATCAAATTTGATGCAGAACAGCTGATTGTGCTGTAAATAGTTTGAAATGTTTATTAAAAAAACACCTTGGCTGCATTTAAAAAAAAAAAATAGCTGCAAAAAACTTTGTTGTTTGCCAAACTGAGGTACTTTTTTGAAGAAGTAACTATATAATTAATTGCCCAACATTGGTCATTATATACTGTATTTTGCAGACAGAGTTACAGGACTCTCTCCCAGACCACAGACTCATAATACAAGTCAGAGCTTTATAAAAAAGAAAAAAGAAGAAAGTTGTGTTTTCAAAATTTGAGTTCAAGTTATTTTTACTTCCAATAGTGTTACCATACTACACAGGTCAATGACTACATTTTTGTTTTACATTTTCATTGTAAGTGGGCTAAAGCAGTTAATTAAAAGTAGTCTAACATACATGTAAATGCTGTAATTTGATTATCTTAATAAACCATGTAACTTGGATGGATTCAATGCTGGCGTGACCACAGTGCACACGTCTGATGTCACTCACAGTGGTCCAAGGGATCGCTCAGGGAGTTTGTGTGTTCGCTCAGACACATGGAAAATTAGAGGGAACATTGGTGCTGATAGATTTTTTTTTTTTTTCTGCCCTGCAGGACTTAGCAGCGTCTGAGAGGGGACGACGCCACGCGGAGCAGGAGCGCGATGAGCTGCAAGATGAAATCTCAAACAGCACCTCTGGGAAGTAAGTTCACCTGCTCTAGGAAATGACATTACGAGAAAAGTGCAAAAGTCAAAACAAATGACTCTCAAAAACCAAACCAATAATTTACAGAAAAACTAAAATGACCCTGACAGTCGTATTTCGGCTGCTCTGTTCATCGAGGACATCTTATTTTTCTCGTTGTGTCAGGACTGCTCTGATGGATGAGAAGAGAAGGCTGGAGGCTCGCATCGCCCAGCTGGAGGAGGAGCTGGAAGAGGAGCAGGGCAACATGGAGCTACTCAATGACCGCTTCAGAAAGACAACCATGCAGGTTTGATTTCATACCGCAATGTCAGTATGAGCGTATTCAGTGTCTTTAATCATCCGAGTCTTCATTGGACTAAAACATTTACTGAGCTCCAAGAAGCTGTAAGAATGTAAGAAAGATGGATGGGCCCTTGTTTCATTTCAGAGGTGTATCAGTTTGTCTTGAGTTGACTGCAGCTTTTTAAGGAAATGTAAAAAGCCAACAAATCCATGTGAAACCAAATATCAACTGATGTCATCTCCAAATGAAAATATCTGGGGGGGGTTTTGTCAACCTCAGTCTGGCAGCACTGATGAGGAGGGCAGGTTTTTACCCATCTCGGCTATCGGAGAGGAACCATAACCTGTGTCGTGCACCATCCCTGTCCACTTGGATTCTCTCTGTTTCTCCGTGACAATTTTTTTTTTTTACTCCACCTTTCTCGCCCTCCATCAGGTGGACACTCTGACTACAGAGCTGAGCGCAGAGCGCAGCACAGCCCAGAAAAGCGAAAATGCTCGCCAGCAACTGGAGCGTCAAAACAAGGAGCTGCGGGCCAAGCTGGGCGAGCTGGAGGGTTCTGTGAAGAACAGGTTCAAGGCCTCCATCACTGCCCTGGAGGCCAAAATAGCACAGCTGGAGGAACAGCTGGAGCAGGAGGCAAGGTAGGAATTTACTACACCGCTCTTCGTGCTCTAGCTAATGAACAAAACCAGTCAAAAAACTTTAAACGTGGAACATCTTCTCCACTCAAGGGAGCGAGCGGCAGCCAACAAGATCGTCAGAAGGACCGAGAAGAAGCTAAAAGAAGTCTGCATGCAAGTGGAGGATGAGCGTCGCCATACCGACCAGTTTAAAGAGCAAGTATGTCTACTGCTGCTGTAAATAAGCTGCATTTATCACTCACTGCGCGTGTTCTCAGCTTCAGCTTAACAACAGCTCTATGTCTCGCGTCTCCGTGTGTGTGAAGGTGGAAAAGGCCAACTCCCGTATGAAGCAGCTGAAGCGGCAGCTGGAGGAGGCTGAAGAGGAGGCCACGAGGGCCAACGCTTCACGTAGGAAGCTGCAGAGAGAACTGGATGACGCCACCGAGGCCAGCGAGGGCCTGAGCCGTGAGGTCCACACTCTCAAGAACCGCCTCAGGTGAGGAGGGAGAAAGTGGCTGCAGTCACAGGATCCTCATTTACTTGATCTTTTTTTTTAAAGTGACATTCCTACTTTAACCATTTGTCGCTAACAGCAGCAGACATTTTCCATTTTAATTTGTGTCTTCCTGTTTTTTACCTCCTCTCTGCTCCTCTCCCTCTTACAGGCGTGGTGGCCCCATCACCTTCTCCTCCAGTCGCTCAGGCAGACGTCCGCTGCAGGTCGAGGGAACTTCTTCTTTGGACCTCCTGTCCGACGATGAGCTGGAAAACAAGATCACTGACAACAATGCCAATGAGACCCCAGCGCCACAAACAGAGTAGAAGAAAAGCCTTTACCCTCCCTCAGTCAGCCCTAACAGACACAGCGGGACTCTCACAGCTTAAACAGGGACCCTCTTCTGGCCACTTTAGCACATGAAGTCCAAAACATCCCCAGTTTGACTAGATTTCCCTCTTCAAACCACAGGCAGCATGACCTAAGCCATCCTGACTTTCCTTTTCAACCTTAGCAGACACCAGCAGTTGGACCCCCAATGCTCTCACCACCGCCCCACTAAAGACTGTAAGAAACGCCTTACTACTCCAGCTCTGTGCTCAGCTCCTCTAGTTGATTTTCTTCTGCTGGACCACCGTTTAGCTCACAGGTGTCGAACTCCAGGCCCCGAGGGCCAGTGTCCTGCAGGTTTTAGATGTTTCCTTGATCCAACACAGCTGGTTTAAATGGCTAAATTACCTCCTCAACATGTCCTGAAGTTCTCCAGAGGCCTGGTAATGAACTGATCACTTGATTCAGGTGTGTTGACCCAGGATGAGATCTAAAACCTGCAGGACACCGACCCTCAAGGCCTGGAGTTCGACACCCCTGCTCAAAATGCTTCCAAATGCTAAAACGATAGCACTGCAATATTTGAAAGGAGCGCATCATAATGAAAACAGATGCTATTTTTTTTCACCGATCTACAATACATGCACCATGTGACTCAGTTTAGTTATATTAGTTATGAACTGGAACTGATATTGTTTGCTTTTCCAGTCCTATGCTAGGATTGCTTGCTTGCGTATGAGTATAAAATGTGAGTGTAAGCTGCTTCTTGCATTGGTTTCTCTTACGTTCGACAGTAGGTCAGTGTTGACTTGTAATTATTTGGCGTGAGCGCTAAATCGCACTCATGTCCTCTCGCTTCATTCTTCTTCTTCTGTGCCTTTTTTCGCTCTCTTTAAACTCTAAACCCATTTATGCCACATATACTGTTCATATATTGAAACATGCTTAATTTCATGAAGGTATTTTCATAAAGCAAAAATCATAAATTTACATTTGTAACAGATTATATTAGTGGAAACCTGATTTACTTTGGCGTGTATGTCCTCCTGCAGCGTGTATGTTGCCACGATGATTGATATGTCAGCCGTGTGGGGTTCTTTGTAGATGGGTGCTATGACTTTTCTTATCAGTAACTTTTATACTTTTTGAGTTATTAAGAGTTAAAAACAATCCAATAGACATCAACTGTATTTATATCTCTGCTATTGTATACGAGACAAACTCCATTCATATTTCAAAATGCTCAGTATTGCACATTGCTCAACTGTACCTTTGCTCATGACACGTACAGTTTATGAGTCTTTAGAAGTTCTATAATGCATTAAAGTCTATGGAGCCCAATACTCTCCTGGTTTCCTCAGCAGTCACTGATGTTTTTGTCTATTTTTTGTCTTTTGACTAAAGAGCATTTAGCTGAACTCAAAGATGAGATGCTACAGATGTCTTCTTCACTGCCAGAGGCATCAAACTTCTATTAGTTTGGGAGTCACACATAGCCCAGGAAAATAACTGCATAATAACTAATAACACATCCATGTTTTTATCTTACAGCTAATATAAAAACAAGAAGATTTACTTTCATGAACGATCTGTTTAAAGATCGGATGATAAACAGCTTTAGATGTCTCAAGAAAAGAAAAATGATGTGTCCGTTTTTCACCCTCCACTCATTGCTGTTAAGAACCTTGCCAGTGTTTCCTCAGTTTAACCAATTTACTTGTGTTTGGGGTGAGAACCTGTGAGGGTTGAGTGTTACAAAATACAGTCATGAACCAGTTCAAAGGTCAGATAAAAAGGGTGAATGCCAACGGAGATAACAGAGTTAACAGAACCAAAATGTATCTACGTTTTTAAGAAAAAGAAAGAAGAACATCGTGTGGTGAGTTTGTGAATGCTAGTTTGTAGTGACGGATCCTTAAAAAAAGAAAATCTAAACCAGAACAAACCCATACACACCTGCCTGCTGGGATCTTTTAACACAAAACCAGAAAGACAAAGAAGGTAAAGTATGATGAATGTCCTCAGAAAGCCAAAATGGGAGCACTTCTAACACTTTGGCAGCCCAGCAGAAGGTTTTTATAAAATTGTCTTGCTGATCTTACACCTTTTTTGTAAGCCCTCCAGTCCTAGAAGGTAATTTAATGTCAGTCCGTCTTTTTGAGCACAGGAACCTTTTTTAAAGTCACAGAAACCAAACTGTGAACACCAACAGTGTCCAGTAAGTTTACTCCAGTGCTGTACCTTAACAGTGTTTAAAGGGGATCCATTATGTTCTCAGTTATTTGGTTTTGAGGCTCTAATAAAGTGTCTTAGTAGTTCAACATAATCTTTATTTATCCCACACTGGGTGATAAGTTGCTTCCTCTCAGATCATCCTCTGTGTGAAACAAGTTCCTCCCGCTTTCATGCCAACTTTGTTCTGATTGGCTGCCCCTTGACAATGAACATTTGAACTAACATATGTGGATGCCATCCCCAGAGCAGCCTTCTCCCTCAGACGAGCTGAGACATTTCACCCCTAAACATTTTTAGGTGATTCAATCAACAGCCCAAACATAAAATTATGGAGCGTTGGGAACCACTTACATACAGTGCTTCCCTTTTTATCCAAAACACACTGTGGAGTCTGTGTGCGTGTGTGTGTGTTCAGTGAGAGAGGAGATAAAGTGCCTGTAATGCGCCGAGTTGTGGAAACAACTTCTGTAATCCTTCACCATGTGACTCATAGTAATAATCACTCCATAATGAAGAGAGCTGTGCAGCAGGTGAGACGCAAACAGAGAGACGCAGAGCTGCTTCAGCAGTCACTCCGCAAACTTAACGGACTTACACGTCAACACCTTCCGGTAAGTATCGCTCACAGCCTGGTTGTTGCTTTGGAAAGTGTACAAGTGATGGATGACAGAGGTTTGTTTCGTTATAATCTGCTTCTTATCAGACTTGACCGCACTGGATAGTTTGATCAAATGCAATAAAAGCACTTAAGCAAACTTTTACCACCTGCAGCTGCTCCAGGGGCATCATGGCTCCCTGTACACAAGCCAAGAAAAAAAAAGCCAGCAGTGGTGACTCAGTGAGTCATCAATCATTGTCTGTCGGTTTTAATGGTAAATACCAACAATGGCTTCTGTTGATTACAGGGTTCAGAAAATGGCCCTACACTGTTGTGACCTTTTTTTTATTCATTCATTGACAGCCAAAATATTCAAATGCAAATCAGCCTGTGAATCACAGCTAGGAGATCTGTTCTATAAATACGGATCCAAACCCCCCTGTTGTCCTCGCAGGGCCCGACAGAGGTGATCCTGCGAAGCAGGAAGGAGAGCAGGAGAGCGCAGAAACACTTTTTTCCGGGAGGAGAGCGCAGTGTCGTATAATGTCAGTTGTGGGCGCGCAGCCTTTCATCAAGCCAATGCAGTCCCCACCTTCAGTTTCGCCCGGTATCCAAAGGAGACACACGCTTCCCGCGAGTGAAGTCCGACCGCTCAACACGCAGGATGCCATAAGCGTCTTTGAAATCGAGCGAGAGGGTAAGTGATCCTTCCTGTGGGTCTTATGCTGACGCAGAAATCCGCTCTGGACTTTTTGCTGAGTGGAAATAATGATTTTGTTAAAGTGTGGTTTCATGTGGGGATTTGATTTATTTAACGAAGTCACGTGATGCATTTTTCTTTGGTGTATGAACTAAAGATGTCGTGATTGCTCCACAGTCGATTAATTGATCGATTTGGTCCGTTTAAATGTGTGCGTAAAAGTTGTGCCAAACCGCTATTGCGCACGGACCACCAATCTCTCTCTCTCTCTCTCTCTCTCTCTCAGCATTTATCTCAGTGTCAGGTGAGTGCCCCCTCCACCTGGATGAAGTACGTCACTTCCTCACACTGTGTCCAGAGCTATCCATGGGCTGGTTTGAGGAGGGTCGGTTGGTGGCTTTTATCATCGGCTCTCTGTGGGACCAGGACAGGCTCACCACAGTAAGACATCCTGCATTTTTTTTTCTCTCTCTGTCCTTTCACAGTTAAAAATCATCACTAATTATTAAACCTCCCATTTCCGCTCCCCTCCAGGAAGCGCTGACGCTCCACAAGCCCTGCGGCTCCACCGTGCACATCCACGTCTTGGCTGTCCATCGCACTTTCAGGCAGCAGGGCAAAGGTCCCATCCTCATGTGGCGCTACCTGCAGTATCTCCGCTGCCTGCCCAACGTGCGCCGAGCGGTGCTGATGTGCGAAGACTTCCTCATCCCCTTCTACCGCAAGTCGGGCTTCAAGGTGCTGGGGCGATGCGCCATCACCGTGGCCAACCTGACCTTCACCGAGATGTGGTACCCAATCAGCGGCCACGCGTACATGCGCCGCAACAGCGAAGCGATCCGCTTCCCTCAGCACCCCCTGACTGTGCCCCTGACAAAGACTGACGAACGCGTTGATGTATGAAGTGCTTACTGAGGGCCGAGCAGGCTGTCTTTAATCTAAGAGGAAGGAATTCAGTGTTGTTCTCTGTAGCATCTTTCAGGGTTTGTCTCAAGTTTCCAGCCGTTTCTCTGATTTGTTGGACTTTTGATCCCATGTGAAATGATTTTAATATGTATAATAAAACAAAGGATGTACTATATACTGTACTGTGACGTGTTATAAATATGCGAGAAGAGTCAAGTAGTGAGTAACTGGAGTTAAATGTCGCATTTGTGGTAGACTTTGCGCTTGGGTGTAAAGCTGTCTTCTGCTAAGCACCTTCCTGGGCTTCCTACAACTGTGGTCTGACGTCAGTAAACCGGGCTTTAGCAGCTCAGTCACAGCTCCACCATCCTCCAGCTCCTCCTCAGCTCCATTAGGGGGCTTTAGCTATTGTAATCACCGAGTGGGGATTAGTTAACCTGTAGGACCAATGACCTTTACCTAGAGAAGCACAAACAGAGCAGGTTGGCGTTAGTTGTGACGACAGTTTGACAAACCATGTAATTTTTTTTAAGTTCTTTTCTGTGACAGTGTTTCAATAAAATGTTTTATACTGTTTTTTAAGATGAAAAAGTTTCATTTTTAATGTAATTTGTTCTCTCAGACATTTGATATTCTCTTTGCTGTAAGATTGCACTAACCATAGCTTACACAAGCACCCACTGTCTTTAGCTGTCCCTGCACTCCATGCTGTAGACAGTGTGCTGTGCAGGTGAAGCTGTAATCCATGACACAGTCACCGACTCAGGTGTAATCCCCTAACGTACCAGGACGAGCTGCTCCCACCCCTCTGAAGGACAAACCTGGTAGTGGTCACCTCATAAATGACCCAGAACTGTCACATCAACACTACCTCAGAGTGGAAGTCTGAATGTAAGCGCATTTATGGATATTTCTTAAAAAGCTATGGGGAGAAAAATCATCACAGGATTAAAATTGCTCTCTCTTGGATGTGAGAGACGAGCTGGATTCTATCTTTACACTTTGTACCTTAAAGATCAGGTACTTATTTAGACCCCTGTATTTCCTACGTCATGAAGGCCAAACCTTAACCTCTGGTGATTTGGTACTTCCCTGTAATGGTCCAAAAATGATGATTATGGTCCAAAAGTAGGGAATTTGAATCTGCACCTGTAGCCACTAAACACAGAGGGATTTAAACTCATCAGAAATGGAAATAAAACTTTAAAACCATTAAAATATAATCCAACCATTTTCTTCCACTTACCCAGCTGCAGTCTGTCCGAGCTATCAGTGACCGAACACGGTTCAGTGGAATGTAAGTATGTGCATACAGTAGTTTTGTGAAGTATGAAGACATAATGACGCAAGACTCAGACTGTGAAAAATCAGTCAGTGCCTCTCATCTGATCACCTTAGGATCAGCTGGGGGGTTTTTTTGTTAATTAGAAGAAGAAAAAATTGTAAATAAATGTAAAACTGATTGGGGTGCAGTTATACACTCAATAGTCTCTCCATTAGGTACACCTGATCAGCTGTGCGTTAATGCAAATATCTGATCAGCCAATCACATTGCAACATTTCAGTGCATTTAGGCGTGTAGACATTGACGAGGTGACCTGCTGAAGTTCAAACTGAGCATCTGAGTGAGAATGAACTGGGATTTAAGTAACTTTGAAGGTGGCATGGTTGTTGGTGCCAGGCAGGCTGGTCTGAGTGTTTCAGAAACTGCTCATCTGCTGGGATTTTCCAACACAGCCATCTGTAGGCTTTACAGAAAATGGTCTGAAGAAGAGAAAACATCCAGTGAGCAGTAGTGTTCTGGCTGAAAGGCGATGGTAAGCCAACTCATCTCCTGATTTATTACAACCACAGAAGAGCATCTCTCAGTGCACATTGAACATGGAGCTGCAGAAGAGCACACTGGGTGGTGCTTGTGCCAGCTAAATAGGAAACTAAGGCTACAATTAGTACAAGCTCACCAAATTGGACAATAGAAGAAGTTTTATTAGCTAGAGTCGGTTAAACATTGCCTGATCTGATGAGTCTCGATTTCTTCTGTGACATTCAGATAGTGGGTGTCAGAATTTGGCATAAACATGGGTCCATCCTACCTGGTATCAGGCGGATGCTGCTGGTGTAAAGGTGTCGGGGACATTTTCTTGGTTAACCATGGGTCTCGTAGCACCAAATGAGCATCATTTAAACATCACACCTACTAGAGTATTGTTGCTGACCATGTTCATTCCTGTATGACCGTAGTGCACCCATCCTCTGATGTCCCCCTCAGATTCAACCAATCTAACTTGTTGAATCTGTGCCGCAAAGAATTAAAGCAGTTCTGAAGGTAAAAGGCTGTCCGAGCAAAAGCCACCTACCTAATAAAGCAGCTGGTAAGTGAAAGTTTTGTCTCTCTCTTTTACTGTATAAAAATGCTCTCTTTAAATATGATTTTTTCCAGGAAACTGAACTATTTCAATTTGTGACTCCTTTTAAAAATCTTGTAGACTTTGGGAAGGATGATTGCATCAAAGATTTTTTCACATTCTTTCAGTTAAATTTTTCTCTTCCAGCAGAAATCTGCAGAGTGAAGTTGGCTCGCAGCGATATTGTCTTATGGCTGATTCCAGCCAGCTGGCACCTTTGCACATTTTGCTCGATGGGAGTTTCTTCCTCCTGGCAGAAAGTTTTATTTTAGTCTTGTGATACTGAGGTCTTCATAAGGCCATGCATGCTGTTTATTTAAGGATTTGTCAGTGTGTGGATGACTGTGATGAGAACTCATATAGTTTGCAGCTTTATATTTAAATGCTTTCAGTAATGATCAATTTCAAGTAGCAACAATAGACTGAAAATTTGCTGCCTATATTTATTTAAAGAGTGCAAATACTGGACGGGCTGCCTGAATGAGAGCGCTCCAAATGGTAGCTGATATGTTGTTGGCATGATTGCAGGGCAGGCATATGTGAGGCTTTGCCGTCTTCATTCACAGAGTCCAAATCAATTCAGAGACCCATTGTCAATGTTTAACCGATAGCGCCGTAGTCTAGAATTATAACTGCAATAATCAAACAAAACAAAGAGGAGCTTCCAATTATCACATACGTCACTCGGGCAATAATCGGTGAGTCCAAAGGGACCACTTTTGCTGCTACGCACTAGTGATGCTGCCATATAGCAGGCTTTTTAATAGGCAGGCGGTTATTAGACACGCATTATGGGGTTAGACACAAAAACATCTGAAATCCACAATTTAACTCCAATTTTCACTTTGAAAAAATGAGAAATTACATCATTATGTGAGCCAACTACATTAAGTGAGATGACCCAACCAAATCAGGGGACATCCTTCATCCCCCCGGCTTTGGACACAGAATGGGGCTACTGCAGTCTCCAGACAGGCTCACGTGCAATAATCCCACAAAGTCCTTACAGTCACCGGGTAATCTGGCAGGCAGACATCCCAGCATGGAGGCCACACATTCCCAACACCGTTTTCTATCACCACCGCAGTGTTAGACCATAACCAATATCACAACTTAGGCCCATGTAGACAAATCAGCTTCTGCACGCTCCTTTGCTCATCGGCCTGGAGACAAGAAGGCGTGCACGTCGCTGGGGCAGTCTGTTATTAGACGCACGCCTCAACGAGTTCGACCTTGTTAACCTTAACGCACTACAGTGCTCTTATGTGACTCATGTTTAATCTGTATCCGTAATCCACCATTTCCAAACATATGACTCGCTGGGGTTGGCAGCTTTGTACAACTATTTTCATGAGAGGGGTATTTGTAGTTGCAACACAAGCGTCACTTATGAAGAACACTGTTTCTGGTAATGCCAGATTCCTCATATTAATGTTGAAAACTAGGAGTCCGCGGTCATCATGGACTGTATATAAAACATGGACAAAGCTGGCAAACTAAAAAGTGAAGGCCGGAGAACTGGAGAAGTGGCTTGAACCTGCAATGTCCAGCAGGGGGCAGCAAATGCAGCTGCATAAAGTTGTACAGAAGTCTGCTTTATGACCTGAGTAAACGCTTTCCAGATGAGTTTATAGGTTCTATTGCTACTTTCAGATCATACCGACTCAGTTCTGCAGCACTTTGATGTCCAGGTTACACCCGTGACTGGTCAAAAGCCTATCACAGGCTGCAGCTGGTTGTATTTTAAATAACAAGGCAGAAAAAAAATCAAAGTGAAGCATTTTAATAAGCCCCTATGCAGCACATACATAACAAAAAATAACTGTTTTCACAGCAGACCAACAATAGAACTGGAAAAAATGAAACAGATAAAAGTGTGCAGCTCTACCAGACACTTTTTTTTCAGTGTTTTCAAAACATATGAACACCTGTCTTTCTCTTTTTCTTTCCCCCCTAAATATGTTAAATAGACTTTTCATGCACCCTCTAGCACCACAGTCTGTAGAAAATTAAATCTTTAGCTAAATTTAGACTTTAAAACTTCCTAGAAACGGAAGTTTGAGTATGATGGAGCATTGGCAACGTCAGTGGAGGTTGCAGGAAGAAGCAAGAGGCCTGTGCTGAAATCTTTTCTACACAGATCCATCGCCTGTTTGTATGATATCTTCCCTTTACTGATGGGGTCCACCAGCTCCTTTGTGTGGGAAGCCTCATCTTGCAGATCTTTTGCCGTTGTGCTGTCAATCAGACCGGTGGCGAGAGCTTCCTTGATAGTGAGGCGGCCTGCTTTGGTGGGATCTACCAACCCGCCGGTCAAATACTGCGCCTCTAAGTACCTCCTGGCATTTTCTTGGGGAATGAACCCTTTCTGTGCTGCCTGTCCTACAGCGAGACGCTGTTTGGTCACAGGATCCTCGACTCCGGTGAAGGCCTTCTGGGCATTCAGAAGCTTATACTTTTGGTTTGTGTCAATGAGGCCCTGTTCAGCTGCTTTGTGGACAGACAGCTTGTCCTTTTTGCCCAGATCAACTATTCCACCGGTGGCTGCTTGTGCCTCCAGCAGCTTTAGAGCAGTGTCGGCATCAATGAGACCGCGGGTGAGGGCACTTCTCACAGACATGCGGCTTTCGGTGGTGGTGTCAAAAATGCCAGAGATTGGGAAAAACTCATCACCTGGTAAAGCGCTGAGGTTGGTCAGACTGCCGAGACTGCCGCTGTATTGAGTGTTCAGGTTAGTGTAGGAGGACCTCAGAGATGAAGACATGGAGCTCAAGGGAGAGGTTGAGATGGGTTTGGTAGGAGCGGTTGGGATTGTTTTGGTGGGAGATTTTGGCATTAATGGAGGAACGTAGGGCTTGCTTCTTTCGCCTGCAACGAGGAGAGCAAACTCAGAAATGGGCATTTTCCCTTCCTTGTAGCGGCTCACGTCACGTTGAGTCAAACGGCCCTCCCTCAGAGCATCCCTCACAGAGTACTGATTCCCACTTTTTCGATCGTGCAAAATGATTGTATCTCCACCTGGACCAGTTGAAGTGATTTCCTCCCAGTCACACTCCAGCTCTGACAGCTTGATGTACTGGTTTCGATCGATTAGTCCCTGTAAGTAGGCATCGTAGGGTGACAGATCTTTACCAGTTTCTGGATCGAAGATGGTGATCTTGGTGGAAAGATTTGCCTCTCTGGTTTTAGTGTCAGAATGGTCCTCATGCTTTATTTTGTCCAGCATCTCGATGATGAGTTTGTCTTTCTCGTGTATTTTGTCCTTCTCTTTTAGGATCTCTTTTTCAAGCCTCTGTATTTCAGAGGACGTCTTAAGACTTCTCTGCCGCACCGTCAGGTTCCTCTCACTCATCAACTTGGACTGTTGCTGGAAGGTGATGCTGATACTCTGTCTTTGGGACTCTAAGGTTTTGAACTGCTTCAGGAGATCTTCCTTATCTCTCTGCAGAGCATCTCTGATGGAAATGAGAGTGGTCTCCTCCTGAGAAGTCACAGACCTTGACGTCTGCAGATGGGTCATTTTGAGGTGCGTGCTTTGAATGTTATCTTCTTGGTTCCGCCTGAGATTTCTCTCCTTTGTTACTAGCTCTCTGAGTTGTTCCCTTTCAGCTTCAACTGCTGGGTCTTTCTCCACACGGACAACTTCTCGGTAAACAACCTTCTCAATCGATTTTTCCTTTTGCAGAGTTTCAAGCTTGAGCTTTATGTTGCGGATTTCTCTCTCTAAACGATTGATTTCATTGCCCTCTGTCTCCAAGTTGTCATGTATACTACCAATAAGTTTGTCCAGCTGAGGATCCTTCTCCACTTTCAAGACCTCCTCGACAATTATTCTTTCCTCAATGGGTGGTGGGGTATTCTCCAGTTCAAGAATACGAGCTTTGATCTGTCTCAGCTCTGACTCTACTTGGATCTTCTTCTGACGATCATCCAGCTGAGCCAGCATAATCTCTTTATCTTGAATCAGAGCTCTGAGTTGTCGGACTTCCAGTTCAAGTTTTCTGCGGGTTTTCGTTTCATCATCCAGTTTCTTGTTTAATTTCTCATGCTCCAGGATCTGCTTAGGGTCCTTCTGAAGCCGAACCACTTCTTGTGTTAGAATTTTCTCCTGTGGCTTCTGCCTTTCGAGGGTGATGTGTTGGTTCTGCAGGTCAAAGAGACATTCCTCTAAAGATCGGCGCTGCTGAATCTCTTCTCTGAGGTTCCGTCGAAGCCTGTCAGCTTCTTTCTCCAGAAGAGGATCATTCTCATATTTAATGACTTCTTTATTCACTAGCTGTGTCTCCACTTTAGTTTTTTCAGCTTTCAGCTCATCCCTTTCTTTGCGCAGGTGGGTCAGAAGCTCTATGGTGGTGTGATAGTTGACTTGCAGACGGTTCATTTGGTTGTTTAGTCTTTGTAATTCCCTGATGACTTCTGGACTCTTTTCTTCTTTGATCACCTCTTGGGTCACCTCCTTGTACTCCACCTTGGGCTTCTGAGCCCGCAGTGTAACCAGAGTTTTTGTCACTGTGTCAATTTCTTTCTCCGTGTCCGTGCGGTTTTGGCTTGAATCCTGCAGCTCTTTTCTCAGACGTATCATCTCGACCTCTGTCTCAGGATCGACTCTGTAAATCTCGTTGATGATTTCCTTCACCTCCACCTTTGGCCTGAGATTCTCCAGTTCACTGTAACGTAACTGAAGGGTGGTCAGGTCTTTCATCAAGATAACGTTTTCATCCTTCTCTTCTTCCAAAGTCATCCGTAGCTTGTTTGACTCTTCAACCGTTTCCGGATCTTGTCGTACCTGGCTCACAACCTTCGTAATAACCTTGGGCTGGATGGTGGGGATGACCCTCTCCAGTGTGTTTATTTGGCTCCTTGTGCTAAAAATGTGATCATTGAGGGCCTTGCATCGGTACTCCTCCTCTGCAATATCACTCTGGAACAGAAGAACAGCTTTCAGCATCTCTGGATCTTTCTCAAGTCTCACCACTTCCTTTTTAACAACTTTCTCTATGATTTTTGGTTTCTGCTGAGCCAAAACGGTTATCTCTTTTTTCACTTGAACTGCCTCTGTGTTCCTCGTTTGGAGTTCCAGGCGCAACCTCTGTATCTCGTCTCGAAGCTTAGCTGCTTCTTTATCAAGCTGGGGGTCCTTCTCGTATTCGGTGAGGATCTTAGTCACTAGTTTAGGCTCGACTTTGGTTAGCTGCAGCTCCAGTTTGATAATCTTCTCATTGTTGATTTCAATCTCTGTTTTGGTGCCTGACCTTTTCAGTTCTTCATCCTCGATCCGACTTTTCAGCGACTTCAGTTCCATCTCCAGTTTGGGATCGCGGTAATATTGCACCACCTCCTTCTCCTCCAACCTCTCCACTCCTCTCCTGTTCTTCAGAGACATAAACCTCTTGCGGTATGTATCCAGGTTGTTTTCAGCATGAAGACGCCTGTTGACCTCCTCACTTAATTCCTTTTTCAGACTATCGCTTTGCTCCTGGTCTTTCATTTGGCTCTGGAGCTGCAGCTGCTGAGTGACAGCCACCTGACTGATTTTCTCTTCATTCTGCACATAAATAAAAGGACACAAAGGAGGTCAGAGAAGGCAGGTGAGGTGAGGTGGTGAGTATTATTTAATGTAAAAAAACAGAAAACAAAAAACACAGACACACAGTGAAATAACAACAACAATGCTGCTGGGTTTATTTTGATTCCATGATATCCTACCATAGCCATGATGTTCTTTGTTGTACCCAACTGATTTAGTAGCTGGTTGTTCTCTGCAGACACCTCAGCGAAGTGGTTCAACAGATCTTTCTCCTGTAGTAAAAGAAGAAGATTCTTATTTCCATCTACAATAATTTAAAATTTGGTTATACAGAAATGGCAAGACCGCAACAGAGAAAAAAGCAGGGAACTGTGAATTATGACAGTAAATAAGTCAAATACAGCATGACAAAAAGGTGGGTTGCAAAGCTGCTTGCAGAGTCACTTATTGACTCTGTTGAGCCAATGGTGTGCTTGAAGTAATGATTGACAAAGAAAAATATCTTTTTGTAGCTACTTTATTGCCTTTGTGTAGCTGTGTGAAACCATACCGTTCTCTGTATCGCCTGAGACAGAGTTGAAGTTTGACGTTTCAGTGAAACTGGTTCCTCGTCAACGTCTTCTTCACTCTCGTCAGCACCATCATCATCCGTCAGAATGGCACTGTAAGTGTTTGACTTGATCTCATAGTCCTGAAAAGAAATAGAAATACATTTAAACATTTAAGAATGGCATCATTTTGAGGCTATGCCTAATATACAGTAAATATTTCGCTAGGTTTAGGTCTTCTTCTCAGAACTCACATTTAAGACATTTTGCAGATTGCGGGAAAGGTCCTTGACGCGGTTAAGATCACCTGACTTCTTCTTGATGTCCTCTACCACTCTCTAAAAAATAACCAAAAGCAGACTTGAGCTATTTTATTTATAGACATCAGAGTCTTGTTAATGCATGTAAATAAAATGAAAATTACAAAACAAAATACTTCCACTCACCTTCTGAGAATTCTCCTTGCTTGTAATTTGTGCCACTCCGTCCGTAGGTTTGATCTTATTATCTGGCAAATTGACCAAGAAGAAGTCCAGCGACTGAACGGCACTCTGGAAATCCTGGTTTTTATTGACTGCTTGCTGCACAAGAGCAGACCTAAAGCAAAAACATACACGCGAGTTACAACAACACCCATGTGCAATGGTTACCACAATGCCTGATTTTGTCTTTACTTTTCTCTCACCTCTCCTGAAGCTGGCTATTGACCCTTGTGTAACGGTTTTTCAGGTTCTTCACCTGGTCCTCCTGGCGGCGGATGTCGGGACAATACTCATTGAGATTCTGTTGCAGAGAGTTGCACGCCTGCTCTGTCAGGTCCAATTCTTTGCCTAATTTCTTCAGCTCATCTTTCTTTGAGGCCACATCTTTACTCATTGCCTGTTTGACAACATAACGACAAAGAAAAGGCATGAGAAAAGACACATTTGCACGATTCCAGTTATCTATATTGTTGTGTACGTTTTAGATTTATTTACAACACCTGAAGCTTCTGGTTGCGGCTCTGAAGAGAGTTTGGTTGGTCAAGAATGGTGCCGTCTTTAGCCAGTTCTTTCTCAAACCCAGAGACAACGCCCTCTACGTTCTTTATCTCTTTCTCCAAGTACATGGAAGCTGTTGCTCTGATGAAAGCAGAGAAGTAGCAAAGTTAAATAAAATAAAGAAAACGCCACAAGAACACGCACATAGATATGCTACTCTACTATATCTGAACTGACACGTTGCTAAATGCTCAATTTAATGGTAAAATCCATTGAAACAATTGGCTATTTTTGTCCACTGTTTACCACAGCTGTCAATGTTGGGTGAGATGTGTCCATCTTTATTTACTACAGAGGCTGTAAAACCTTTTGAAATAAATCCAATACAGGTCATTCAGTCAGAGAAGTTCACTTCTGACTGTTGTCTCTTTCTTTATGTTTCTGGGGTGAAGGGGACCCCTCCTCTGTCAATAAAACATGTGCATGATGCCTTTTATCTTGAGTCTAAAGGTCCAAGAACGGACTGAAATGTCCATCCACAGCACGCGAACGCCTACAAATTCTCTTCTCCTCCACCTCTGGTGTAATCCATATGTAGCCGGTCTCTAGCCACATATATAAAACACGATCAGGTGGAAGGGAGATAATTGTATTCAATTATGGTGGGGGAACATGACGGTTTCCACAAACCTGCTTATTTTTAATGGCTTAATTATACGTTTATGACGTATCATTTTTCATTCAAGGCATAATTACACGCTAGTCTATGTATATTTATGAGTGAACTAGGCTTTTTTTCTATTAAAACACTTCCATTATAATGACTGCACTTTAAGGAAGATTTCATTCTAGATTTGAGATTTTATTTAGAATTTCATTCTAATGTTCGTACTTTTTATTATAAAGGTCGATGAGAGCATTGATGTCATCAAACTTTTTGTTGGTGGCGCTGAGTTTAGGTGGTAGGGCAGAGGCGGTGGGACCCAGAGGTTTCTTAGCCAGAATAGGATCCACTTCTCTCTGGATGGCAGATTTCTCTGACTCTAGCTTCTTCACAGCGAGAGCCGATTTCTGGAGGGCAAAGGAACACGTTTAGATAGGACATAATTCAATTACGTTGTGACCTGTTTGGTGCCATTGAAGTATAATGCTCGTCATGTTTACCTCATGCTCTTGCAATCTGTTTGCCAGGTCCTGAGTTGGGTTACGGTTGTCTAACGGGGTCCTCGCTCGCCTCAGGATCTCCTTTTCCAGCGCCTCCAGGGCTTTATTGATTTTGCCTAATTCACTGAGGAGCTCTGCAACTCTGGGATTCTCTGGACTTTTAACAGCAACTGAGGAGAAAGGAAAACGGCTCTACAATGAAAAGACAGACTAGCCCAATCGTTTCAGAAAAGACTTCTGTCCTGGTCTGAAAGTCCAAGGAGATGAGAAGAAGTGAAGTGACTGCTTTTGTTCTCACCTCTTTTCTGAGTCTGAATCACTTCTACAGCAGGGCTCTTTAAGGAGGCTATGAGAGCAGATCTACGACGCTTTAGATCAGCCAGCTGTCTGTCCAGACTGAACACACACACACACAGTGCTGGTTTAAAATCAGCTTCAGGTTGAATTATAATCACCAATAAAGTATGCTGAAGGAGTCGTGATTATACCTATTCACTGTCTCCAAGGCCTCAGGATCAGGTGGTGGGATCATAAAACATGCTGCAGAGAGGGTTTTGGTTTTCCCACTGCTGTCCTGAAGCTTCCAGTTGTTATTATCAGAGCTGGACTTCAGGGTTAGCTTCTCACCACGTCGTACGGCACCCTAAAACAGATAGAGAAGGAAAGAGTAATCCCTAAATTTACTATCTCCAACATAAGGTGGCTGCCTGTAAATGACAGCTGTTGACATCGTACCTCTTCATCGATCCAGTCACACAGGGATATTACAGTGGTCGGTTTGCTGAGCTGCATTCTGCGCAACTTCAGAGGCACGACGCTATCGCTAAGTTCCCTGAGGGCAGCCAGGCGCTGCTCATTCCTCTTCACTGCTGGTTCATCTCCCTGAAAGTGAATTTCAAAACAGTTTCAAAGTAGTTTCCATGTTTTCCCACTGTTCAAGTAGTTAGAGGTACAAACTGATTCCTTGAGTATATCCTTAAATGGGGACAATGGGTTTATTTTGCACCATAACACAACAAAGTCACCATTGTTCAGCAAGGAAATGAACACTTTAATGAGCAGAATTAAGTATAAAGTATAAAGTCAATAAAGGCCGAACTGGTGGTTCTAAATGGGCCAAAGGTGCGAATGGTTATCTGTACACAGTATTATTAGGAGGAGACAGACATTTGAACTTTGTCATAAATCCCACACACTTAACAACTACAGTAGCACTGCTGTAATAACCATTTTAACATCCCTGATCTTGAACAGTGGCCTAAAATCATTCCTTTCTACGGCAGTCTCAGTCATCACAGCAGTTTGTTGTTGTTACAGTCCAGCTGAGTCTCCTAATTTCATGGGTATGGAAGTCTGTGCATTTAAAATTGTAACAGACTGAATTCCCAAACTGTTGTCTGGTTTGGTTTGGTGTTAATTTTTGGTAGAATTTTCCATGTACCACCTTTGACTAGTTGTCGGTCCCTCTTGTGTCAGCCATGAAAACATGGCTTTTCTATGCTTGTTAAGACTCCTAGAAGTTGCACAGAAATCACAACATATTTTTAAAAAACTGTGTCTTACCTCGAGTGCCAACAGGATCTCGGGGTTCGTCTTGTTCTCCATGGACTTTGAGTCCAGAGTCGAGCTGAGTCTCTCCAGAGATTCTGACAACCTTTCTGCATCCAATTGGAACTGCATTGAACAGTCAGCTGTTAGCAGCAGGCTCTTAGTCAACTGGAAACTTTTAATTTTCCTCACAGCTCTTTACCTTTTTGTAGTTGTCAATATTGTCCAGGTGTACTTCCTGTGCCAGACACAGGTTGAGAAAGGCTTGCCATTCAGCTTGTACCGTATCTCTGTGTGCCTGACAACGACATCAACGATCATGTTTAATTAATGCTACAACCTACAGCCATACGGGACAGTAGGATGATTTATCACAGATGTAAAATGTACTTTTATGGTTGGGCTGCCGGGGTGTTTCATCTTAATGAGGTTATCTCCTTCCTCCTGCAGCTGGTTGACTTCTTGCTCGTGTGCTAACAGTCCGTTAGCTTTGAATTTCTGTGCAAAAATGAAACGTGCAAGTGCTCAATTCAAAGTTGCCTTTGCACCGATAAAATCACAAACTGGGACTTTAACTAATAATAATCACTCAGCATGCGTGATGCTGGATTCTCACCTCATACTCCATGCGGACGCTCGGCGGGTCAACCATGCGATCACTCCAGTCTCTCTGGAGGATCCTATCCTGCTGGTTCGACAGGTAGATCAGCTCCTTGCTGCAGCTTTGCATGTACTCGTATAAAGAAGCCAGGTGGTTGCGCCGTCGCTCGGAGCTCTCCTGCAGAACACGCAAGGTGCAAACAACATATGAACACCACACACAACACTCCTCAAGTTTAACTCCAAGTGGCAAATTTACTAATTAAATCGACTTACAAAAAGTTCAGCATATTTCTCTTTGACGGCAGCGTACTGCTCCTGTGAACAAACAAGAAGCACGTTAATGATCCATCTTGCACGCAGGAACTGTACATACATGTGAAGCTTTGCTCTGCTACCTGTGAGAGGGTAGTGCTGGGCTTCAGCTGGTCTTGATAGGCCTTGATCTCCTGATGGCGAAGGTTATGAGCTGCTATCTGCCTCTCTACATCAGAAAGCTTAGGGCCGTATGCCTCCGCTCTCAGCTGTTTCTGTGAAACACAACAGAGAACCATTCAAGATTCAAGCGGCTACTAAAAATCTCTGAAGGACTTTAAGGTTGCAGAAATTTTGGTCGTTCAACTGACCAGCCTCTCATCAAACAGAGGACCCCAGCCAATCTTTTGGGTCAGGTCCACATCTTGTACCGATTCGTACACTTCCCTGAAGGTAGCACAGTCCTTGGCCCAGCGATAGTGGAGATTTACCACACTGAGAGACAAAATGTTTAAGTTAGAAGTGAGAAGATGGGTGGAGAGCAAGGAAAGGGATTGTGGAAATGATTGTTTGTGGCGAGTGTGCCTCCGTGGCATGTAACAGATCAAGTTCTGTCTGCTTGGCATGCATGCTAGCGTTTGTGCGTGTTTGAATTTTGGCCATGACACCCCTAAACACACTCACTCCTTCTCAATCTCTTTAGCCTGAGGGTGTTGAAGCTTCTTGGCTCCGCCCACGTCCATGAAAAGATCCTTGAGCAGTCCCTCGGCCTGGGCCAGGTTGTCTGCATTCTCCTTCTTGTGGAGCAGTTGCTCGTTATTCCCCTTTCGCTCTTTGTCCTGCACAGGAGAACCGCAAATGCAACAAAGTAGCTTTTTTTTTTTTTTAAAAATCTCTAGATTTTTTTGCTAAACTTCTTGTGGAAAGGAAGTGCCTCAGAGATTCACTTTAACACTTATGGCAGAATGATAAGTTAAGTAAAGGAAATGCTGGCATACAGTGCCTCCACCTATGATTCATCAGGACTTCTTACCACAGCCAGCAGTTTCTCTGCTTGCAGGATATTCTTCTCCACTTGGTCTGCATTCTTTTGCATGCGAGAAATCAGCACAGCCAGTTCTTGGGCCTGAGTCCTGGGTAGGAACAGAGACAGATGATGGTGAAAATGCTCCCAATTAATCACTATCCTTATCTCCTCTGATTGGGTGTGCCTCATAAATACAAGTGGGCGTGTCTGGAGACGAGTTCCTGCCCCAAGTGGAGGAGTTCAAGTATCTCGGGGTCTTGTTCGCGAGTGATGGGAGAAGGGAGCTGGAGATCGACAGACGGATTGGGGCTGCAGCCGCAGTGATGCGGACGCTGCACCGGTCCATCATGGTGAAGAGAGAGCTGAGTGTAAAAGCGAAGCTCTCAATTTACCGGTCGATCTATGTCCCTACCCTCACCTATGGTCACGAACTGTGGGTAGTGACCGAAAGAACAAGATCGCGGATACAAGCGGCGGAAATGAGCTTCCTCCGAAGGGTGGCTGGCCTCTCCCTTAGAGATAGGGTGAGAAGTTCAGCCATCTGGGAGGGGCTCAGAGTAGAGCAGCTGCTCCTCCACATCGAAAGGAGCCAGCTGAGGTGGTTCGGGCATCTGACAAGGATGCCTCCTGGGCGCCTCTTGGGTGAGGTGTTCCAGGCATGTCCCACCAGGAGGAGGCCCCGGGGCAGACCCAGGACACGCTAGAGAGATTATATCTCCCGGCTGGCCCGGGAACGCCTTGTGTTCCCCCAGACAAGCTAGAGGAGGTGGCTGGGAGGTCTGGGCTTCTCTGCTTAGGCTGCTGCCCCCACGACCCAGCCCCGGATAAAGTGGAAGAAGATGGATGGATGGATGTGTCTGGAGAGGATATCCCTTCTCTGGTGCATCATACAGAGCCAAGAGTTTAAAACAAACCCTGCCACATATGCTGACTTTACTTTAGTCAATTTAACATGAGCATCCATTATTTTAAATCTGTGACAGAAAATAATGAAAAGCATAAAAGCCCAGTTTAAATATTTCCAGATGAACATGAAGAAAAAGAACATCCTAATTGTGAAAGTGGTTAAAGCTAAATGATGGTGTTATTTACCTTTCACACAAAGAAATCTGTTCAGCTGTGAACATAAAAACCAGCTCGGTGGCTCTTCGTGTTTCTTCACTTTAATGTCACTCATCAAACACTTTCCACGCAGCTCTTTGTTCTCATTAAATGTGTTTTTTTCTGTCATTCCTTCTTGGCTGTAGTATGAAAGACAACTATGTATCCTGACACACCCCAGATGAGGGGACGCACATTGCAGGGTAGAGGGGAGTGTCCCCCTGTCGCCTCCCTTTAGCAGTCAGGAATGCTGTCTGTGATGAGCTCAGACATCCCTGTTGCACCTTTAATCATATGATTAACCATTGATTGACATTTGTAGTCAGACATGATGGCTTCCAAAGGAGCACTGATGCAGGAGGGTAAGATCTAGGAGGGTGTTGTTTTCATGTCTTGCAGGGTAAAAAGGGTTTGGATTAATTTGCTCTGTCACGTCTTTAATCTATATTTAATTCATGTAGTAAAAAGAAGAGCAATTTCAACAGTGTGTGTCAATTTTTATTTTTTATTTTTTTTGGGGGGGGGGTGGGGGGGTGATTTTGCTTGGCCAGTGCTTGACAGCCCTGCCATAGCTGCTCGCTTTATATTAAAAAGCGCTTCATATTTCATGGTTTCTTTTGATTATTTTATTATATTTGAAATTAGTAAGAATTAGTAAGAATTTATCCCTTTTTGTTTTTAAATTGCCAGCTCTTTATCAAATAGGGTATGTAGTTATGTTATTGGTCCATGATTAAAATAAATAAACTGCAGTCCTGTTTAAAACAGCCACAGCTTAATTAACACTTGTCTTAACTAAAATTACATAAATATATACAACAACGATTTCATATAAAATAGTATTTTAAAATGTCAATTTTTTGCACTATAAAGTAAACTATAAATGTGTGTGTGTGTGTGTGTGTGTGTGTGTGTGTGTGTGTGTGTGTGTGTGTGTGTGTGTGTGTGTGTGTGTGTAATTAAATGACACACACATTTTCATTTCACAATTTGTAATTCTGACGTACTTTTAGGGAAAAACAGGATATAAATAGAATACTTCCTCGAGCACTGATTTCTCCTTTACTCAAACTGATTTTTACTACAAACATCTAAGATGCGGGTCACGTGCTTCATTCCTGAGAACCGCACAAGAAATACGTAGCGCTGCTGGAGCTCGTGACCCCCATGAATCGCGAATGTTCAGCTCTGTGCATCAGAAATGATGTGAATGCCCACAACACAATTCAATTAAGTTTTATTTATATAGTGCCAAATCAAATCACCAGTCACCTCTACAAGGTAAAGACCCTAAAATAGCACAGACAAAATCCAGATAATCAGACGACCCCCTTGATGACCAGGAACCTCCAGCACGACCATGGTTAGGGGAGGAAGACAAGGACAGAAGACGATGAAAATGCACAGTGGTGTATAAACTCAGTGCATCATGGGACGCGCCCACCACCCTGAGCCTGTCGCAGGCATGCAGGCGGAATAAACATTCACTTCATTCAGGTACAAGTGTCACTGCGCTGATTATGAAAGCAGCAGGAAAACCCTGCCCTGCCGCTCCTTCATGCCTTCTTTCCAGTCACACTTTCAAGTCTTTGGTTTCAGGTCACGCCCCACTGTAACAGTATGAGTGTGTTTGCCTGTGTCCCCTCACACCAGGATGAGATAAAACCCCTGCTTAATCGCTTCAAGAGTCCACACATTTAACATCGTCAGGAGTCAACTCACTTTTCCCCCTCGAACAACTGCAAAGCAAGTACTGCAAGCTGCACACTATACACGCTGTCGGATGAAACAACAGGGACGTTGTTGACGTATCGGCTGAGTGAGTCAGAACTTCAGCCTATTGAGTGGCACCAGAAATGGATAAAGTGAGTCAGTGAACTCTGGTGATACACCCCTTGGTCAAAGAAACAATTAAAAATGTGTGTGGTTAAGTGAAGGAGTTGGGCGAGGTGACAAACAAACTGACTTTAAAGTTAGTGACATGGAGACGAGAATGAATGAGACAGAAAGTCTGTTTGCACGTAAAAACACAGGCTGTACTTTAACACTCAGTGTGATTGTCGGGGGAAAGTGAAACAGCCTGTGCAAACATAAATGGGATCATGGCACAAAAAAAACACCATCAGGCATTTAAAAGAGAGAAACCAAGACAATACAGTAACACACACAGACAGAGGGAGAGAGAGAGTAAATCCCAACTCACTTGTTTAACTTCACAGTGCTGGGATCCTGTTTCTTCGACATCTTGGGACGTCGCTTGTGTGTATAATCTGAGTCCAAGTGTATTTCTTCCTAACGCTCTCTTCTTCCTCTTGCTCCCTTCTTGCCTCCCGTGGCGTCTCCCTCTCAGTTAAGGGAGCGTTCACCTGTCTCAGCTCCTCCCCGGGCCAGCAGGTGTGTTGCCAGGAAAAGCAGAGAGAGCGGCAGACCGGGCGGACCTGTTCCACGTTCCCGCAACCTCACATTCTAGGAGAATAATTGTGTTTACCCTTGTAATTTTGTGTGCTTGTGCTTTCTCAGAAGTGTGAGTGTGCTTCTTCTTTTTTCTCTCTTTTTTAATCCCTTTGCAGGAAACTCGAGAGGAAAATCTGACAGAACATCATTTTGCTCCTGAGGTTACACCAGAATCATTGATTAGCTCATATGTGACTTACAGTCAGCTCAGTGGGATTTGTTTTCCTTTTTTTTGATCATTTTACAGAATTTCATCATAGTAACGGGCTCTAAAGTTGCTTCTCACAAAGCACTCGTGGTCCCCTCAGAGATGATTACAGGGGAATGTAGAAAAACTAGCCACTTGACTGGATATCAGGCTCATCTTTACTCTCTTTGTTTAGATGTGACAATCAAAGGTCTAACCTAGATTTTCACTGTGCTACGTTTCAGTATTTGTTATCTGAGAAGTATGAATAAAAACAGAAAAGACAGAGTATGAAATCTAAATTGTATACTCAGTTTCATTAAATGTTGGGTGGTACTCTAAATAGTTGACCTTTCACCTTTCAGCGTGGGTGAGCATATAAATTTCTATATCGTCTGTGCCTACACACACACACACACACACACACACACACACACACACACACACACACACACACACACACACACAAACAAACACACACACACACACCCTGTGAAATTACCGGACAGGAGTCAAGGTCTAATGTGAGGAATGCAAACTTCACCTGCTGCCAAAAGAGGTAAATAAAGAAAAGAAAAGAGCTGATAACAAAGATAATCTGCAGGGCTGCAGAGCATGCATTGTATCTTGAGTGTGTGTGTGTGTGCCTGTGTAAGTATGCGGCATGCTTAGTAATTAACGTGGGTGATTGGAGTTAGATGCACCTCTGCTCGTGGAGTCAAACAATATGAGTTTGTAAGAAATTAGTTCAGCACGCTGCTCCGTCTCATGCTTGCTGTAGGTGTGTCTGATGCACACCCAGAGCAGTTACTCAGGAAACCAACTCCTACATACCTGCGCAGGAGGACAGGGAGGGATTGAGTAGAAGCCAGAAAAAGGTAAAACGAAGTAAAATCAAACAGAGGTGGTCGGACATGAAAAGCAGCTCATGGTTGGGGTCATGGACGTGACACTTTGACCCCTGCAGCACTTTGAATCTGCAAGATCAACAGTGACAGCATGAAATGTTTTTCCCACAGTAATGAACCGGCAGACGGTTACTGCCTGAGCCTGCAGCCATACCAAGTTTTAGTTTTGGTTGAGGTTTTGACCTAATAATAACCTTACAGCCTAACACCGTAAATCACCCTGTTCTGCAATCAAACATCTGACATGTACTAACTACCTGATGAAGTCACTGGAACATTAAAGAGCTTGAAGAGCCAGATTTACATCCTTGTACAGAACAAAAACAGAGTTAACACCGAGGGAATACTCAGCAGCTTCAATGCATTCTGAGGTTGCTCCAGATTTCACCACAGTCTATGGGGCAAGGGCACAGCTAAAGAATTGGTCTCGGGTTCCCCCTTCCCTCAAGTGGGCTGCTTCCCCCTTTTTAGGCAAACTGGTGTTTTCATCCTCAGTGTACCAAAGCCCTGAGTGGTTAACACTAGGAGGCATATTTAGAAATGAACTAAAATTAGAAATGCAGAAAAAAGCACACAAAATACAACAGAAATGTTTTTGGGTACACAATATCGTGATGGAACAGCTTCCGAAGAGACAGAAACCAAAACATGCGAAGGATCGCACTGAGACAGGAGTCATATAGATATAGATATAGATAGATATATATAAATATATATATGACCAATAACCTGCCTCAGTACTACATGGAAGCTCCTGTCAGGCATCATATCGGCTAAGATGAACAGGCACATGGGTCAATACATGAGCGGGACACAGAAAGGGATTGGCAAGAATACCAGAGGCGCAAAACACCAGCTACTGGTAGACAGAACAATCAGCCGAGACTGCAAGACCAGACTGACCAACCTGTGCACTGCCTGGATTGATTACAAGAAGGCCTATGACTCAATGCCCCACAGCTGGATACTGGAATGCCTAGAATTGTACAAGATCAATGGGACCCTAAGAGCCTTCATCAGGAACTCAATGGGGATGTGGCGTACAACACTAGAGGCCAACTCCAAGCCCATAGCACAAGTCACCATCAAGTGCGGGATCTGCATAGGCCTGAACCCCCTCAGTGAGATCATTAACAAGACTGGCTACGGATGCCGACTACGGAACGGAGCAGTTGTCAGCCACCTCCTGTACATGGATGACATCAAGCTGTATGCCAAGAGTGAACGAGACATCGATTCACTGATCCACACTACCAGGCTATACAGCAATGACATTGGAATGTCATTCGGACTGGAGAAGTGTAGTCGGATGGTAACAAAGAGAGGGAAGGTAGTCAGAACTGAGGGGATTGAACTACCAGAAGGCAACATTGCAGACATAGAGGACAGTTACAAGTACCTGGGGATCCCGCAGGCGAATGGGAACCATGAAGAGGCCGCTAGAAAAGCTGCAACCACCAAGTACCTGCAGAGGGTCAGGCAAGTCCTGAGGAGTCAGCTGAATGGTAAGAACAAGATCCGGGCCATCAACACGTACGCCCTGCCCGTGATCAGGTACCCTGCTGGGGTAATAGGCTGGCCAAAGGAGGAGATAGAAGCCACTGACATAAAGACAAGAAAGCTCCTTACCATGCATGGAGGGTTTCACCCCAAGTCCAGCACCCTGAGGCTGGACGCTAAGCGGAAGGAAGGGGGCCGGGGACTGGTGAGTGTCAGCACCACAGTCCAGGATGAGACAACGAACATCCAAGAATACATTGGGAAGATGGCCCCAACTGACCGAGTGCTCAGTGAATACCTCAGGCAGCAGAAACCCAAGAAAGAGGAGGGAGACGAGGAACCATCATGGAAGGACAGGCCCCTGCACGGTATGTACCACCGGTAGATAGAGGAGGTGGCTGATATCCAGAAATCCTACCAGTGGCTGGACAAAGCTGGACTGAAAGACAGCACAGAGGCACTAATCATGGCAGCACAAGAACAAGCTCTGAGTACAAGATCCATAGAGGCTGGGGTCTATCACACCAGGCAAGACCCCAGGTGCAGGCTGTGTAAAGATGCCCCAGAGACAATCCAGCACATAACAGCAGGGTGCAAGATGCTAGCAGGCAAGGCATACATGGAACGCCATAACCAAGTGGCCGGCATAGTGTACAGGAACATCTGTGCCGAGTATAACCTGGAAGTCCCGAGGTCAAAATGGGAGATGCCCCCAAGGGTGGTGGAGAATGACCGAGCTAAGATCCTGTGGGACTTCCAGATACAGACGGACAAAATGGTGGTGGCTAACCAACCGGACATAGTGGTGGTAGACAAACAGAAGAAGACGGCCGTAGTGATCGATGTAGCGGTTCCGAATGACAGCAATATCAGGAAGAAGGAACACGAAAAGCTGGAGAAATACCAAGGGCTCAGAGAAGAGCTCGAGAGGATGTGGAGGGTGAAGGTAACGGTGGTCCCCGTGGTAATCGGAGCACTAGGTGCGGTGACTCCCAAGCTAGGCGAGTGGCTCCAGCAGATCCCGGGAACAACATCGGAGATCTCTGTCCAGAAGAGCGCAGTCCTGGGAACAGCTAAGATACTGCGCAGGACCCTCAAGCTCCCAGGCCTCTGGTAGAGGACCCGAGCCTGAAGGATAAACCGCCCGCAGGGGCGTGCTGGGTGTTTTTTTTATATATATTATATATATATATATATATATATATATATATATATATATATATATATATATATACATACATATACATATATATATATATATTTTTTTTTTTTTACTTTTGCTTCATATTCTTCCATATCAGTCGTGTTTCATGTGCATTTCTTTTTACTGGTCTTTGCTTAAGTTGCCTCACTGGGCCACCGTATCAATGCGTAATTGTAAATGTAACTATATGATTTAAAATAATATAATAAAATGAATTTGAATTTCATTATAGAAGCGTACACCTCACAGTGGTTTGCTCCACTTCCTGGCGTTCAGGGAAACACATTAGCACCATTAACTTGTGCTTTAACGTTAAAGGGCAGCTAAGTTTCATAATGGATATTTTTATTGTTATGTAACTTTTTTTTTTTTTTAACTCTAATGGGCAATAAATAATTGTCATTTAACAAACTTTTAAATGACCTGATTTAAAATATGGCTGACTGCTTTCTACTCTTTGTTTATAATTAATTAGATGAAATTAATTTGAGAAATGGATTTGTTACTACAGTGGAAGTATATATGAATGTGAGTATATGTTGCTAGAAGACATGCTCAGCCTGGTCCCCTTGTGCCCCCCAGCTTTAAGATGACAGTGTTAGGGTGGGAATGTCAATGATTGTCTGACTCGTGGTGGACTAGCAGCCTGTCCAGGGTGTACCCCACCCACACTTAATTACAACTAGGATAGCCCTGACTTGGATAAGCATTAAGAAGATGTTTCAGAAGAGAGGATATTATAGTAAACTAAGAGGAAAAAGCATCTAATTCATTTCAAATAAGATAAAAATTCATTCAAAACTATGACAGCTCTGCTTTGAAGCAGCAGGGTTAATGATGAACTTTTATCAGTGGAAGTGTTTTGCCATGAACTGTTTCTAGAAAAAAAAGTGCAGAATGACACAAGCAATGAGTAAGACGAGGGCAGTGAGGTCATAGGCACATTTTAAGCTTCCTCAAAGGCAGCAATGGTGTGATCCACCTCTGTCCTTAAACCCAGCCCATCTGTTTAAATGACACATTATGCAATTCATGAAAGATAAGCTTGTTCTCCCAATCAAACGTACCTGCCGTAAATTGATTTCACAATGTAAAAAAGGTTGTAGTCCTGAAAAGAAAAAAACATACAAGACAAGCGTGTGTTCATTTCAGATAATGCTGTCGGCATTGAGGTGTGGCTGTCACAAAAAAAAAAAGAGCTCTTCTCTGGCTCTGTAGTATTTACACAGCGTGCGTTCCTCACATACTTCTACGTTATGGTTCTGTAAACATGTAGAAAGCAGTTTAATCAGCCGCACCCACAGCACCTGTGAGCAGCAGCGGGGACTGTTCATCCAGAGATCTGATCTGTAATCATTCGCCACTGACCTGTGACCAGATTTCAGTCTCTTTATCATGAATATATACATTCATTGGGTGGAGCACCAGCTGCGCTGTGATAACTGGGACCCGCATCCTCTTTTAACCTTAATGAGAAAGACTGCAATGCTTAGTCTTACTAGAGCTATGACAGAACAGTTGTGCTTCCTAATCAAAAAAGGAGTTAAATGAGCAAAATCAGTGATATCTCCATATCTTTATGTAGTGTACATAAGTACACTTGATTCCTTTAGTTTGTTCCTAATATTTCTGCTGCACAAAATTTCTTTACCTGTGACTTATTTTAAATAGAAGGTTGTAGTTGTGAACCTAACATGTGCTTGCCTAAAGATAGATATTGGATAACACTTTGTTTTGTACATTTTATGGATAACTGGATGTTCTCAGGAAGTAGCCAAACATGTGCCAACTGCTATAAGGAGTGTAAACGCGGAGTGGGATACACAGCTCAAGACTGCCTATTTCCATCTTAACACTGCAGAGATGGCTAACATGCATGGGGGCCCAGCCCTGGAGCAGGGTGCCGCCGGTGCATCGAGCCACCTGGGGGGCTCTTCAACTGGTGGGGGAGATTGTCACATCTTGCAGGAGCTTTCCTCTCCTCTGCAGGAGGGGAGATACAGGAGAGGTGGAGGAAGATCTCAGCCTGGGTGTTTATTGTCTTATGTAGTCTGGAAGATGAGTGGATGGTGGGGTGGGTGCAGTTTTCTCTGTGGTGGGGTTGGGTGGACTGTCCCGGGCTCTGTAGGGCCGGGAGGCGCTGCTGCACTGGGCCCCGGTCTGGATGGGCCTGGGCCCCCTTTCCCTGGCGGGTCGCGGAGTATGGGGGTGCCTACTGGGGTCAGCGGGGGAGCTGGCCCCAGGGAGGGGTCACTTGCCCCTCCCTTCCTTCCCTCCCCATCTCCAGCTGCCTCCCTCTTCCCGCTCCACCACAACCACCCACACATGCAGGGCCTTGGAGTAGGGGTATGTCACCAGGGTGCAGAGGAGGCTACCCCCCCCTCTGTCCCCTTCTGGCTGCCTCTGCCTCAATTTTATCCCACAACTTAGACATTCACATTACTCACACTCTCATTACACATACATATAGGATCTTGGGGGTGGGCACGATACACGGAATCCAAAGTACCATCAGGGTGTACACCCCACCCTGGGCGTCGTTGCCCACCTCTCAATTTTAACTCATTCACTGCCATTGACGTCTATAGCCGTCAATGGCAGTGAATGAGTCAATGGGTTTAACTCATTCACTGCCAATGGCTGGCAGTGAATGAGTTAAATACACGTAGACATTGAGGGCTAGCAGGAGGGACCATGCGCTTACCTGCTGCTCTCTGGCAGGTAGCTCCATGCCCTCCTGGGTTTTAAATGCACCTTAGAACACACATGCATCAACACTACAATGAGCGGGTGGAGGGAGGTTTGGAGTCTTCTCTCACCCCCCATTCTCTGCGACCTGCTGGAGCGGGGGGGCTAGGAGGAGGAGTTGGCCGTCTGACTGCGGTCTGGAGTGTGGGGCCTTCCTGCTGCTGCGGAGTCGGGGCGGTCTGCCTCCCCCCACCGCAGGGAAAAGGGTAACACCACCTGGGTCTGGGTGAAGTTCCCCCCTCCAGGGGCAAGGGTACCTAGACCCGGTTTGTAGAGTACGCTTGGGGAGTGTGATCGTGTGTACAGCGTCTCTTTATGTCTGTCTCCACGTTGGTTGACTGTGGAGTAAGTGCATATGAGAGCATGAGGGTGGGAATGGATGTTTGTATCTGTGTGTGCCTGTATGTCTGTGTCTATATGTCAGGTTGGGTATCAGACGCCACCTCTCTGGGGACATCTCAGGCCCTCCAAGGTTTGGAGGCCTATCTCCCCCTACCACCACTTCTCCTGCCAGTGGCGGACTCCCTCAGACATCGGTGCGTTGGTGGTTCTTTGTGTCCGGGGATGGGTGTCCAGGTACACACCGGCTCACTCCTTGGCGGCCGCTTATCGGGGCCTGGAGCCTGGGGCTCGCTCGGGCCACTTCGGAGGTGGGGTGCCCCCGGCCTCTCGGCCTGGGGCTCGGTCACTCAGGCACGACTGGCTGCCGGCGGAGCTCACGGGCGCGTCACTGCAACTCCCCCTGGCTTCTGCTCCGCGGCTGCTGAGTGAGCCCTCATCTGGGACTCTCCTCAGCTCTTTCTGGGACAGTGGCGCGGCTGCCCCTCTGTTGGTCTTCCTTGGTCTCTTGTGTTCTGGGGGCCTCTGGATGTCTGGAGTTTTGATCTCCTCCATACCTGCTTCATGCCCTGGAGGACGGGGCTGTGCCCCCCCCCCCTCTAGCAGATTATTACATGAAGGAACCTTTTAAAAAACAAAAAACAAGCGCGTCCATGCTCACAGGTGTACACACGGGTGATCACACCCACAAACTACACCCTTTTTGGCTCCAACCTCAAAGCACACTGTGTTCTGTTGATCTTATGTGCTGCACAATAATGTTTAATATTTAGTATTTACTGTCATATTCCCATATATCATTGTGATGTTGTTTATTCTATTACTCTTGTTCTCTTCTGCTTGCTTTCTTTTTTCTTTCTCAGCAGGTGACCCAGGTGATTGATATATGCATTTTTTTTCTCTGCCCGTTCTGTTGGTTTATGTTTTTTGCCCTTCTCCCCCGTCCCTCTTCTCAGCTGTTTCTCTTTCCCTCTTTCTTTCTCCCCTTCTTTCCCCCAGTCAAGTCTGTCCCATGTTCAGTAAGTGAAAATAAAATAAACAATAAAAGGTGAATCAAATGGACCATTACGGCAAGGCTGGGATGGTCAATTTGGTAAAGTAAATCCGTTGGGCATCTTTGTTTGCCTTTAGACAACAATTCTGATGGCAAAAGAGCCAAACGGGACAGGCAAAAAAAACAAAAAAAGAGATGGCTAACATATGAAATAACAGATTTTGCTGATAGTCAAGTGGAGCACTGCATGGAAAAGCTTGCCCAGTAGTCGTTACTCTGCTCATACTGCAGTAAAACGTAACTTGAAGTAGACAAGAAATCACTTTGCTATTCAATTCTCTACCAGCAGATGTAGACATTGCTTCATCTCAGCCTACTAGCAGCTCCACAGGTATTCAAAATTTAACATTAATGCATTTATACAAACCCAAAACTCATGTTTTATGAACACTGTCATTAAGTTGTGGTGGGATGCAACCCTTTTAACCATTTTGCCTTCACCTGGCACCACCCTCCCTGCAAAACAAATACTATTTCAGCTACTAGATTAAGCAAGGTGATTTTTATTTTTACTCCTGTTATGGCAACATCAGTAACACAAAAACCGAGACACCTGATTGTCATTAGGTTAAATGCTGGTTTAAGGGATTGTTGTACCTGATTGCACACTTCGCTTGAATTCTTGCAGGACCCTGACATCTGCTGGACATTGAGAGTCATACTAATACCACTCCTCTAATGACTCAGCAACATTCATGTTGTAGTAAAGGAGACACAAAACTGTCTTTTCAGGAGTTTATTTGAAAGATCATGCAGTGCACTTTCAAGAAAGGAACTTAACATCACTTTCAATGATACACGTGAAAACTGATACATTTTTATTTACCTAGTACAAAATTTTAACTAAACAGGAATGTAACAAATTAAATAGCATTAGGAAAAATGTGTGCAACATCACTAGTGCTGCACTGCAGATCTTAAAAAGGTTTGACAGAGGTTGGAGTTGTTGTAACCCTGTTGTGTAAATACAAAAAAAAAAAAAATCTGGATCAAGTATACAACTCAGACAAAAAGCAATAAATTACTTCTTTCAAGTGTACGACAAGTTTACTGTGAGAACTGAGGAGGCATGGGGTACGGCACCAGTGACGGTGGAGGATGCTGCTGTTGCTGCGGCGGTGGCGGAGCCTGTCCCTGGGGGAAGGGGAATGGGGGATGACTCACACCATTCTGCGCAACAGCCTTACCAGCACCAAACTGCTGGCCCTGGAAGTTGTTCTGGCCTACGAATGACCCAGTCTGGTTACTACTAAAGTTTGACTGTCCGTTACCATTGTAGCTTCCTCCATTGAAGCCATTGCCGTTGTTGCCCCCATAGCCTCCATTCTGAGAACTCATGCCATAAGACTTAGCTGGTCCATTATCAAAGCCTCTGTTGTCCCTGTCCCTAAAATTGCCAAAATCGCGCCTTCCTGAGGAATACCTATCTCGATGATTATCTCGATAGTCACCACCTCTGCCTCCCCTTGAACGACCTAAAAAGAGATGTGGCAACATTAGAAAAGCGATACAGGAACACGTTTTAGTGAAAGCAATTTAAACTCAAAGTTGACGCAAAGATCAAGTCGTGATAAAGAGATTAATCTTAAAAGAGAGGAGGAGCGGGTTAAAGAGACTCATCACCATTTTTGTATCTCACCAATTAGATTTACCTCCTCTGTCTTCTGCCATTTGGAGGAGCTTTGGGTTGATAGCCTGGTTGGCCTCTCGAAGTACAGAGACGAGGTCGCCGGCTTGCCTCATGTTGTTTGGTGTGAAGAAGGTATAGGCTGTGCCTGTCTTTTGGCTACGAGCCGTTCTGCCAATGCGGTGGATATAGTCCTCGGAGTTGTTGGGGTAGTCAAAGTTGATGACAAATTTGACGTCTTCAACATCTGTAATGTTGCAGTGTGGCATAAAAAGAGGACAGCACACAAAATGTGCACCGGCGCCACCACAACAACCGGATCAAAAACAAAAGAGGGCAAGTTAGTACGGTCATGACGGTGGGATTGCTGGTTAACCCACAAAGGCTGCAAATTGACTGGCATTAGACACATAATCCTCGGGGAGACTACGGTGGGAAGAGAGGAACGATGCACACTCCGTTAGCTCCTAATCCAGTGAGAAAATAAAAACCTTCCCTGCTAAGCAACTGCCAAACCACACAAAAAAGAATGGATCAGCAGCCTTACCATTCTTGGAGTATGCATTCACTAGTCCATTCCCATTGCAGAACACGCCCCTCATATTGTCAAGTGACCTCATGTCGCTACACAGTAGGGCTGCTATGCACACTACTGCCTCCGAGTGTGCTTCAACTAGCTTTTACCGAGGTCCCTTTGTTACGCACACATGAGACCTTTGTTTTAAAGCTCACATGTGCATCTCTTGGCAAGAAACTGTAGCTCTGAACCCATTTGCAGGATGTCTACAAGTGCACCCCTTCTCAGCTTTTCCAGACCCACTGTTCACTTGATCACAATGTCTCTCGTTGGCAGGTCTCGACATGACTTTGAAACGCAGGCGAGGGAGGAGTGTGAGCTTGGATTTTGTCCAAGTTTGTCCAACTAGCATGTCCCACTGTCACCAAAAGGGCCAGTAGCCATGTCTTTACAGAGGTGAAGGTATGACCGATCTGACAGACTGCTCTTCAGACAGAAGTTTAGGAAACTGCAACATTAAGCCACCCATGCTTTTAAAAGTCTAATAAGGAAGCACCTAATATGACTAATGACTTGCCATGCCCAAACAAATGCAAGACAATCAGAGGCTGTGTTGGTGGGCTTCGAGCTGGGAGAGTTAGAGCCTGGGTGTGTGAAGCAGTCCAAACCATTGCCAGAGAACAGATGAGCATATGGGGAGTCCTTCAACTTCCCCCTCTTTTAGGCAGGCCAGAGCGTTATTCTGCACTTGGGCCTGGTCACCTCTGTACATCTGCACAACTGGGAGACCCGTGCCTCGCCAGTCGGGACACCTCCAAGAATCCTCCTTCCCCCTCTGGATACCTGGGCTTGTCATGCCAAGGCCCTGCCACATAGACTGCTCCTTAAGGCCAGGGGAGAAACTCAGAAAGAAGCAGAAAAGTTAAAGAAAGCAAATACACTCTCTTTTTAGAGGTACAATATAGGTATTAAACACATCATGGAGGATACTGACCTAAACCCCTGGATGCAACATCTGTGGCAATGAGAATTGGCGCCTTCCCATATTTGAACTCTAGAAAACAGAAACCAAACGCTGTAAGACTCAACCATGATGTGCACTTTTTATTCTGAATCTCAGTTTAACCAGTGGTTTAAATTTACCATTGAGCACCCAGTCTCTCTCCTGCTGGCTTTTATCTCCATGGATTCCCATAGCAGGCCATCTAAAAGTAAACAAGGGTTCAAATTTAGTTGTGTTACTACATCTCAGCAAAAGCAGTACTTTAGTTTTAACACTTACCCGTCCCTTCTCATCCTCCTGGTAAGGTCATCACACCGCCTCTTAGTCTCTACAAAGATGATGGTCTTGTTCTCCTTTTCACTCATTATTTCCTCAAGCAGACGAATGAGCCTACAAGAAATCAGACACTCCGTAAGTAAAACTGAGGAACA
Source organism: Maylandia zebra (assembly GCF_041146795.1). Taxonomy (NCBI): domain Eukaryota; kingdom Metazoa; phylum Chordata; class Actinopteri; order Cichliformes; family Cichlidae; genus Maylandia; species Maylandia zebra. The sequence continues at coordinate 11,176,786 of NC_135170.1, read as the reverse complement.
CATCCTGTCACCTTACAGTTGGCACTTTACTATAGAACAGTTACTCACTTGTTCTCCTTCTCGCCATCATTGCACACATCCACTATCTGCAGGATGTTATGGTTTGCACTGAGCTGCAGTGCCCCAATATTGATCTGAACATATTCCTTCAAGAAATCTTCAGCTAGCTGGCGAACTTCTTTGGGCCAAGTGGCACTCCACATCAGAGTCTGCCGGTCAGGCTGCAAATATAAAAAAAAAATAAATAAATTTGCAACGCATTACATGTCTAGCAGGGAATCACTTTATTCCAACAAGTCTACTTGGATATATATGCAGAAACTTACTCTGATTTGGTCAACGATTTTCCGAATCTGTGGCTCAAAGCCCATGTCCAGCATTCTGTCAGCCTCATCAAGCACAAGGTACGTGCATCTACGGAGGTTGGTCTTTCCTGCCTCCAGGAAGTCAATGAGTCTGCCTGGAGTGGCAATGCAGATCTCCACACCTTTAAAGTAATAATGAGAAGTTAACATCTTAACTATACAGGGCAAGCACTTGACCCCCGCCCCCCAAAAAAATAAAAAATAAAAATAAGCAACAGTACCTCTTTCCAGGTCACGAATCTGGGGTCCTTTAGGTGCACCACCATAGATGCAGGTGGACTTTAGACGAGATGCTCTGCCATATTCAGCGGCCACCTGTTGCACCTGTTGTGCCAGCTCTCGGGTTGGGGCAAGCACTAAACACTGTTAGAGGAAGATAATAGCTTTTTACAAATGGCTCAGGGAGGCTACACAACTTCAACACTGAGAAAGAAAACACGAAAACCCCTACTCAAGCCAGTACTGAAGCTAACACACACACACACACACACACACACACACACACACACACACACACACACACACACACACACACACATATAAGGAAAGCATGTCGTTACTTACAATTGGACCATCTCCACGTTCCAAGAAAGGCTGGTGGTTGATGTGAACGATTGCAGGCAGCAGATACTGCAAGTCAAAAGAGTTTCATAGGTAAGAAAAGTATCAAGGAAATATTAAATCATCTGGTCAGCTCAGATGATTAAAGCTGCAATTTGTTTAAAGACAAAACAATACTGAACTTACAGCAAGAGTTTTGCCAGAACCAGTCTGAGCAATGCCAACCATATCCATGCCACTAAGAGCCAGAGGCCAGCCCTGAGCCTGGATGGGTGTAGGTTCAGTCCAGTTCTGTTTGTTGATGACATCCATCACATATGCTAAGAAGAAAGAAATCAAATGTTAATTGAAATAATTTAACCTGTTTGCAATACCATCTCACCAAGTTGTTTTCAAACTTACAGGGAAAGCTTGCTTCATGAAACTTCATGATAGGATTTGGGCAATCCCTCCCCTTCACTGTAATTATTTTGGATCTCCTGTACTGTTCAACCTCTGGCTGCAAAGAGTGAAGAAAAATAAGATCAGTGGTCACAACCAATTGCATAACTTCTAACACGTGCAGGGCAGAGCACATGTCGAGAGGCGTTACAAAACATGTCATACGTACATGAGACCTCCGGGCAACGTCTGGATGCTGCTGATAGAAGTTTTTCTCAAACTTGGGGAGCTCGTCCAGGTTCCAGTGTTTCTTCCGCAGTCGGTCACCGGGATTGCCAAACTTTCCTCCACCGCCACCACCACCACGGCTTCCACCGAAACGAGGAGGCCCACCGCCATAACTGAAAATAATAAAGTAGTTTTTGTGTAAGTTTTTTTTTTTAAACTCAGTCTCCTTACAGTTATTATTAAAAATACGACTTGCGCTGTCACTTTAGACACCGACTATTATAATATAGAAAACTTCTTATTAACTGCGTCATTCTCTGAAATTACATAGCTGCTATATACTTTCCAGCCAGCAGAGGAACAAAGAGGGGGCGAAAAAGCCGGCATTTTGTATCCGCATTCACGCTACCACATGGCGAAAAGCCGACTAGCCAGCTGTGCTAGCATTACTAACATCACTCGCGCTGACCACAATCATTTCTCAGAAAAGGCTAGATTTAATCACAAAAGGTGGGGAGGACGCGAGGCCAAGCGATTCCGATCACCAACATTTTGAATTAGCTCCCTGCTTCCTTCCGAATTTGCTAACGTATCCTGAAGCTAACGAAAACCCAGTGTGCCAGGGCACGAGGCCAAACTAGGCCTTGAGCCAAAGACAACGACAGCGGGCTTCTCTCACCGGCCTAGGCCTTGGGTTTGAAATATACCGGTCAAAAGCCTGTTTTTCCAAAGCGAGACACTTTCTGTTAATTCAAGTAAATTCTGCCTGTTTTTTCATCGACAAAAACTACAATATTGAGCTGAGTGGTTCTTTTTTTCGACTACGAAAGCCTTTGGACATTTTTACTAGACGGTGATTAAAAAAACAAAGTCTAAATATATCAAATAATGTACTTACCCTCTATCCCTGTCTCTGCCACGATCTCTGTCGGAATATCCAGGCATTTTGTGTACAAACCGTATAAATTAAAAGGAAAAGGATAAATACAACAGACTTGGCCCGCCGACTGAAAAATTCCGACCGGCACTGACGCTGAAATGCCGGTATCGCAAAAACGGGGTCCGGTTTTTATAACAAGAGGAAGTTCCACCCCCCGGGATGTATTCATCCGCCATACGGGGTTCGACTTTTAATGCTCAAAATGTGAATAAAACACACAATAACACACAACAAAGAAGTAAACTCACCATAACTTTTAAGCTATAAGCTGTCTTTCCGAGAGTTTTACTAAATCTATTTTAGAAGCTAAGCTTGGCAAAATAGAAGAAACGTCAGAAAGGCTTCAGAAATAATAACTCAAAGAAATGTTTTTCGTGTTTTATTCCTGAATAACATGCTTATAAAAATCTCTCTTAAATCGTAAAGCACAAGTTAGAAAAGGAAAAAACTCAGGATCGCTTTGACCTCGGTTACTGAATCATATACTGGCGGAAGAATATGTACGAGACAGAAAAGCGGTCACGCGGCTTGCTTGAACTCCCGACTTATAACTGTAAGTGACGTCATTAGAGGTTTCACCATATAAACTTTTTTTTGTTTGTTTGATCGTATGTTGTATACAGTCAGTCACACCCCGCGCAGCACGTGTAAACTTGTGTTTTACATATACTCGAACGACTAACTAGAAAATATTGTGATATAATAATAATAGTATTGTAATAATCAGAGAAAATATTTAAAGAGTAGGGAAAAGCGTTTTTTCCCGACAAGAAATGATCCCATAGCAACAAAAGAATACAGAGCATTATTTGGATAACCGTTAACAAAGAGAGACTAAACAAATCTGTGTCTCTGATTAGGGAGCTGTAACTTTGTAAGACCCGAACTCTTCCACGACATGCATTTTTAATTTCTCTTTGATATTTGGTCACATTGGGGCCCGATGAATATAAAAACAAAGAACTACCTTACCCAGCAATATTCGACTTAACTGGCTAGTTAAGATAAGTGAGCCATAATCCAGTTCTCCATTACCAGTGTTGTCAACATTTTGAACCCAAACCCACATAGAAAAGTCTAATGTTCTTTTTCCTTCTTTACATTTATTTGCACTCCCCAAGATCAAAACCATTCAATGGGCCGAAATTGATAAAGCCACATCTTGTTAGTGTCTAGGGTGCCATTATAAATCAGAACTTAGGTCTGGGCTTTGACACAGGCCATTTTTCTCTCCCCAAGCCAGGAAACACTTGATCTCTGCGACTTTCCCCCCACAAACCTTTATTTGGATTACAGTGATTTGCTATTTATGAATTCACCAGGCCAGTAACTAAAGAAGCTGGATACTGTCTGACAGGATTTTATTTTTAAATACTGGTTGTGGAAATCATGTACATCACTGTCCTCTACATGCTGCTGCTAAAAGGCCATCTCTGCATACCCGCTGACTTTCCCATTGGTTGTTTTTTTACATCTACAAATCTTTGTTTAGACTGGTTTCTTCTTATCTGTATGTCTAAATGTGTAAAAGCCACAACCAGTGTGACCTACATTCTCCCTATATTACACAAGTATTTTTCCCCAGAGTGAGAACAGGTCAGTTTCCTGTACCAATCTACAGGAGGAGTTGAAACCCCCCTCCCCAGCCAAGTACCAGCCGTTTAATCTGGAGTGGTCTCAGTGGGTGGTCACAGCCTTATCCCATTCACATATAAAGACTTTGCACACCCACATGAGCTATTCTTATATTAGATGGTGCTAATGATGCAATCAAACTGAAATAAAGTGATTGTTTAGGATCAATACTACCTGAAGTACCCTCCACCCCACCCCAATACTAATCATAATCAAAACACTCTTCTTGAAGAAACCACAGGACATCTGTTTGTACAAGGCCTTACATTGTTAGACAAAGGCAAGTTTAATTAGAACTAATTACACACAAAAATAAAATACTCTTACAAAATGATAGTGTTAACATACATCAAATTGCATCAGTCAGCTATGAGAGATATAGTCCTGCTAGTGGATCATGCTATTAAAAAAAATTAAAAAAAGCAAAAAGAAAAAAAAAAGCGGCATCTCTCAACTTATTGAATAAAAAGTGTAGTTCAATGGAGAGGCAGCTGTGGGGCGTTGCTGAGCGACGTAGTGTAGAAAGACAATTGGGCAAATCAGCCTGTGCACTGGACTTAAAGGTGAATGAGTATCTGGCACAGAGGTCGCCGAAGAAGAGGCAACCTCCATCTGTTCGTGTGCAATTCCTCTACTCGGTTCAAGAAAAAAAACGTCTTCTTCTGCTTAAGTTAAAAGATAAATTACAGTTGGTTTGATCCACATATACGAACGATATTTTTAATTACTGTACAAAAAGCACCATCTGAGGACACTTTTCACTTTGCGAGCACTCGGTCTAAATGTATTTCTTTTCAAGCGTATGCAAACGTTAAGAACAGTCCACGGTCGTAGAGATTGCTAGACAGGCAGCATCTTTTAAAAACATTCAAGAGTTTCATTTTCAAAAATTGTAGAAAACACCCCCCCACCCCCTCCTGTCTGGATTAAAACGTAGCGAAAGCAGGCTAAAAAACAAAAAACACAGGACTTGTCTCATTTTAGTTCACGTTCAAACAAACGATGGAGACATGCAACAGTGAGTGTGCGCTTATGCTTTTCTGTGGGCACACTGAAAATATGACTTTTTAAACACCTTAAAGAGGACCTATTATGGGATTCTACTAGAGTAGCTTTGCATGATTTCACAGCTCAGAATGATCCTGGGCCCAGAGCACCCGCCTCAGTCCAATCCACCATCTGAAACAAGCCAGCTTTACTTTAATAGGTGGGCGGTGCTGTGTGTCTGAGCATCCTCTCCTCAGTGACTCACACAGAGACAGGAGTGTTAGAAAAAGAAGCATAAAACATAACATTTAGCAGTGAGAAGTCTGAGGTTTGGGCTTACAAGGATTACTCTGTGACCTCTACATTTGAAACTTTACCCACTGTAACAGCAGATATATGACACAAAAGAAGGAAAAACACAATAGGTCCCCTTAAACATTCAGGAAATCGAGACAAATAGAATTAATTTCAAATCAAACCAACATCCCAAACTACTTTTGACATCTCCTGAGAACGTGGCTAAGTAGAGCTCTTGGTGTCCACAAACAGGTAATGAGTGCGAGTAGTGTATTGTGCACTTTAAGCAGTAGTATGTCAGTGAGCGAGGATGCCGATACAAGACAAGTGTTAATGCTATTTAGCACCACGTGGCTACAAGGTAGTAGAGGTTTTTCTTTTTTCTTCTTCTTTTTAAAAAACAAAAAAACAATAGCAATATGGAGCCAGCGCAAAGAAGACACCAACAGAGTTTGGACAGCTTTAGAAATGAATGGCAGGCATTGTGACATTAATATAGCCCAGCTACAAATGACTGTTTAAATAAAAATTCAAAAAAAGGGGGTGGGGGCTCACATCACCATGTCTGTCGCTCCAGGATGAAAATCAGTAGAATTTAAAGGGTCAGCTCAATATTTGCAAAGATCCATTCATTCAGAACAGCTATGGCACTGAGAGGACATCGCATGTGTGTCAAAGACCTTGTTTGTTTTGCCCTTTCTGACAAACGTCTCCTCGTACAGTGCGAGGGGTCACGGCGAGAGATAAACCACAGCATTCTTTAGTGAGATTGAGTCAAGCTTAATTTTTGTTTTTCACAATTTGTCTTCTATAATTTAAACAGCAACACTTAACAAAGATTTTATTTTTCTGAAACAATGGAAAGGGGTTTCTGAAATATAACAGCAATAAATTATATATATTATATAGATTTATTTTTTTTAGTGTTTCTTTCTCAATTTTCCCTGTTATATAAAAATAACACATTTCAAGCCATTCATCCATTTACTCTTTTTTTCTGAACACGGACAGTTGTCAAAACTGGTGAAAACAGGCTTTCTGGGTATGCAGACACAGGAGCGCTGGTCCCCCACTGCTGTCTTTGGAGAAGGTTGTAAACCGTCGATTGTAATTCAGTCTCGAGTCCTGCCCTTCTCATCCACGCACATCCCCAGTTTTCCCATCCTTGGCGTTAGAGATAACCCCAGCGTGATCGCCGCGAGGCACCACACAGCCCGAGTCACCACACAGCCCGAGTCACGCACTCTCGGCGTCCAAATTTAGTGTTTCCAAGTAGTTGTGCTGTAACCACTTGTGACCCTGTGCTCTAGCAAACAACAGTCTTGTTTAAAGTGGCCATTGTTTCAGAGCGGACTGACCTTGTTTTCTGCTTGGCAAGATCGACAATTGCTACATGGAATATGTTTCTTTTTTTAAATGCTAAAATGAACTTAGAAAAAGGGAAGAGCCAGCAAATTTTGCCAGTTCAACAAGTTAGTAAATAGTTTGAGTTATTAGCAGCTGAAGAGATCCTTTTCAAAGATAAAAATAAGATATTAAGGAGGGCTAGGGGGCAGGGGGGGTGTCTTTAAAAAAATACCCAGAGTCAGGTGACATTTTGAGGTCTTCTTTGCCCACCCTCCCCCTTAGCTTGTCCTCTGGGAAGTTCGAGCACCCCTTTGTGAAGCATCCATCAATGAACCCCAGTTGGAATGGACGGGTGCTCATCGTGGCCGAACCACATTGCTTCTGGTCGTCGGTGAGCTCCGCCAGCGTCGGAGACTCACTCTACAGCAAAGCCGCACGTCTCCTCGATGGCAGTGAGCAACTTGTCGTACAGCTTGTCGTAGCTCTCATAGGGAGGAATGTCAATCCGGTTGAAGCTGGAAGACAGAGGGTGAGATGGAGTTTAGGATCGTGGGTCAACGCCGGAGCAACGAGTCTTAAAGCGAGAGGACTAAAACTATTATAATGTCAACAGTTTGCTCACCAGGTGTGGGCTTTGGGCAGGTTGTTTGTGCTGGCGTCAATCTGGTGAATGGTGAAGAGTCGGGGGCCAGCAGCACCTGTATACAACAGCAATAAAAAGGATATTTACATACCTGCATTGTACTGTGTCGAACTGAGGACCACATAAACAGAACAAACATGGAAATGTAGTCTATAATTTAAAAAAAACAAAACAGTTTTTACAATTTGTAACCAGCTTGAATTCAATATTTGGTACGACCTCATTTATTCTTCAACACAGTCTAAACTCTCTTAGGCAGCTTCTTGTCATTTCTTTAAGTAGTCTTCAGGAATAGTTCTCCAGGCTTCCTGAAGGACATTCAAAGCTCTTCTTTGGATGTTTCCTTTGTTCTGTTCTCTGCTTCAGTAACATTGAGGCCAATGCACGACTAATTGTGCTCCATTGTGTGATTGTGTATCCAGGTTTGCTTTTACCGCACTGGCTGTGTGTTTGGGATCATTGTTGTGCTGAAAAATTAAGCTGTGGCCAATCAGATGTTTTCTAGATAAGTTTGTATTTTGGATCAAAATCTGATGGTACTTTTCTGTGTTCATAATTAGTTTTAATAAGATCTCCAACACCATTAGCTGAAATGCAGCCTCAAACAATGACAGAGCCTCCATAATGGTTTACAGATGGGTGTAGAGACCCACTGCTGTACCTCTCTCCTGATCTCCTCCATATATACTGACAATGATTTGAACCAAATGTGGATTCATCACTCCATCAGACCTGTTTACTCTCATTTAGTTCTTGTGTAATTCAGCATATCTCAGCCTTTTCTCCTTCTTTTCCTTCCTTAAGAATGTAAGAATGAGAGTTGTCTTTTGGCATCTGCAGATATTTTACTCAAGACAGGACGATCACGTTATGTAAGGTGTTGTCAGCATGTGGATCGCTGTGTACTGCTCATGCCAGGGTGATGTGTCTGTGCACAGATCTGTCTGCCAGGACGGACCAGGGTGCATATCAAGTCGCAGAAATCCAGACAGAGACAGGCAAACACTCCAACACGCACCTGTGTTTCATGTTTTCATCCTGAATGGTATTACCTTGGAGAGCCTTAAAACCTTGGAGGGGGACCCTGGAGGAACCGGTGACAAACTGCAGCAGCCGGGCTCGGCGTTCCTCATCGAAAGACTCCACAGCTTTCCAGAACCATTTAACGATGTTGCTGTCTGGAGTGCAGTGCTTGAGTCGTGTGTTGGACTTCCAGTCGTTGATGTCGATTTTACCCAAGCCGCACACAATCAACTACAGAGAGAGAGAGAGAGAGAGAGAGAAAGTCCTCAATTAGAGTGAACAGACTCACAAGCTAAGCTGAGCAACATAACATCCTCACACAAATAAGGAGATGTTAAGTTACCTCTAGCTCCTTCTCATCAAAAGCCTTGAGAAGGTGTTGGGGGATGACCTCGTTGAAGCCCTTCTGCAGAGCCAAAAACTGGGCTTCTATGCCTCGCAGGAAACGCCAGTTTACGTAAAGCCGCACGTACTCCTTCTTTGTGTCCTGGGTGACGGAGATGCTTTTCCCATTGGGCTTGAGCTCGTGCTGGATGATCTCTCCATAAGCATTATGCTCTACACAGAAGGTGTGGTCCAGCACACCTGTGATGTCATTATCCCTGGAGGAAGATAAACCTTTAAATTACTTTTGAAGAGTCAAAACAGGCTTAAAAAAAAAGGCATCATTAGTAATGTAACATTTTAAATAAGTGGTAATCAGTAAACCCAGCAGGTAGAATGCTAAACCGGAGTAATGCCCTGACATCATGTCACATTACATAATTTCTTTAGAGATTATTAAAGTATTCTGACTCTGATGAGTCTGAAAATATGTGATTAACAGACCACTGATGTAAAAACTGGTTTTAAACCATAGGGGGCGCTGTCATCAAAGTTAGAAGAAGTAAACACAGTTATACCCCCCCACCCCACCCCTTTGCATAACATGTATTGACATAATGGGAATAAAATTGTGAGTGATGTGTTGTAATGATCCAGAAATCACAACAAAAAATGAAAAGAAAAGGAACGCTGCTCTGACTTGTACGTACAGGATCCAGACAAGACTGTTGTGCAGGTCAGGATCAACAGACTCCATGTCATCCAGGGTGATGGGTTTACCCAGCAGCTGTTTGTAGAAGGGTAAAGTAAAGCCCCCATCGATGTAGTGGCCATGGAACACTGCCATTCCCATGATACGGCCCACGAAGTGAAAGTATGACAAGTGCTCCTGAAGGCAGACAAAACAAACTTCAGTTTCCAAATGAATAGATGGCGGCGAGTTATCTGCAGACGTGAATGTTCACAGTGTATTTTGGACTCTTCCCCCAGACTGTGCTCAACATAAACACACACCTCTCTGACAGGAGGAATGTACAGTAATATAAAGCTGCTTCTACATGGCAGAAGCAGTAAATAACAAAGGTGAACCTACATCTCAACCACACTACGCAGAGGCTGCTTCTCCACTCACGCAAACATGAAAGTGCTAATTAATGTTAAATGACACCAGCTTAAACATAGCGCAATGACGCCGTGTAAGGTAAGACAAAACGCCAAGAAGTCCCTGATGGCAGCTGCACAGCAAGCTGTTATGAAAGAGGACGGCCTTGGTGTGACAGTGGCAACATCTAAAGGAACCAAGCAAGAGAAAAAAAATTAGGAGACGAAAAGAAAGAAGGAGAGGAATGAAGGAAGAAGAAAGGAAAGAATGAAAAAGACAAAAAAGAGAGGAAGAAGAAGAAAGAAGAAGAAGGCAGAAGGGGAAGGAAGGAAGAAGAAGGAAGAAGAAGAAAAAATAGGAAATAAGAAAGATGTTTATGTGTGTTTATTTACTTATTTATTTAAGAAAAAGAAAATCCCATCTTTTTTGTGGACACTTGGTTCTAAAAGCATATTTCCAACATGGCTGCAGGTTATATGTGCAACTCACAGGATTGACTGCAGAGTCGGGGTTAATCTGCAGAGTGTAGATGTCATCACGGGAGTACTGGAACAGGCCGTAGTACGGGTTCAGCATCTCATGTGACAGCAGATAGAGCCACTCCCTGCACGGGGGTACAACAAGCATGGAAGAACAGAACAGAAAGCAGTTACACTCTCTGCACTGTAATCCCAGACCTAAACAGGAAAAGCACCTAACAACAAAACAGACGGGTATCAGGAGGCAGATGCCGTATTCACAGTTGGTCAAACTCTTTACCTCGCCACTCCTCCATAGTCGAGCCCCTCTTCACCTCTAAACTTCACCATCAGCCTTTTCCACAAATCCTTTGGCCTCATCTTCATCACCTGCCGATAGGATTCCTGCAACGCAGACACAAACATGTCAGGAACAGTGTCGACTTAGCTAGATGCTGATGTTAGAGTCACTGAGAAGACTCGCGTAATGCTGCGGCCGCTGTCAAAAATCGCGCGTGGCCAGTTCCCCCGTTACCTTCTGGTCATGAAGCACACATACAAGAACACAGCCCTGACCGCTGATCCTACACCTGCAGCTTTTGTGGCCATTGAAATGAAAGGCAATGGCTCAGAAGCCATGTTGAGGTCTTTTATGCTAATATGGCAGTGCATTTTTTTGGTTTTTTAGCAGTTGCTTCCAAGGATTTAGGACGACCTAAATCAGCGTTCCTCCCACGTGCGACCGGCTCACAGTGTCGTGTGGGGGGGATTCATTTAAAGTGGATTAGGGGCAGTTATAATAAACACAGTCGTAAGACTATAATAACACCGCCTCTTCCACAGCCAGGTTCCGCTGTGCCCTCCAGACGGAGCAGACAGCTGAAGGGTGCTGGGGAAGAACTGGGAATGTCTTATCTGCGCCGAAAAAGCACACACGGAGACAGCTCTGACAGTCCACCGCCTAACACTCGCCTGTTCACTCATAATTTAATGCTTCAGCTGGTCTGGAGAAACTATGCAGTTATGTCTCGCTCAACCTCAAGATGTCCTCTGCCCCGCCTCCCCCCCCACCTCCACCCTCTCTCTTGCTCACATCGAGATCAGCCAACAAAAATGTCTTCGTTCAGATTAACAGACGTGGCTGTTCCAGCACATTCCAGTGCATATTTTATGAGGGTCATGCAGTCTGTTGCAGGTGTTGTTGTTCTGGTGAAGGCCCTGCACGTCATAAGACACGGGAGGAAAAAAAACGAAGAAGGAGAAAAAACCCCAAAAAACCCTCCCCCGCTGAGAAAATGTACTTCATCTCGAACAAGAGGGTCTGCTTTAGATTTTGAACAGACTGCCTTCACACATCATAGATAACTGTGTGCGTGCGTGCAGGTGTGTGTGTGTGAGAGAAATCGCTCTTACAGCCAAACTGCTATGGGCAACGACCTTTATGGGAGCACACACGGAGAACAGGGGAGAAAAATACCTATAAATAACGCGTGCAATTACAAGCTGCTCAGCGGGTACACAAGTAATTGTGGTAGTTGCTCAACTTACAAGGCATGTAATTTTGTAGCATTATGGAGAAATTGAGGGCATTGGTTGTTGTGTGTTTTTGGGGAGGTTTTTTTTGCCAAATGTCAATATGTTGGCTGGAGTTTTAGGTTAAAGGATCAGGTGGTTGTGCAACGGAGCGCGTTTATTATTTCCACAATCTCATTTCAAATGTTTCGCACATGCTCTGGCTCTCAAGTGAATACTCTCCTGGTTTAAATCACGTACCAGTTTCTGAACATGCAAGCTTTAGTTGTAACGAGGACTTTTCCTTTCCCTACTCACCTCAAAGATCTCCTCGCGGGACACCTCAATGCGACAGTGGCCGGCCTGAGGCTGCTGCTGAGACAGTTCCTGGCGAAGGATCTTGAGCTTCTGAACAAGATCTCGCTTGTACTTGGGCACCGTGAGGCACTCGGCCTCCTCGGGGAGCTGACCGGGGGACACCAGAGCCTGCTGGGCCTGATCCTTCAACTGGTTCTGACGACTGCAGGGGAAAGATCACACGGAAAGGCAGAGGAAGATGAGAACGGGCCAAAAGAAGGAGACAAAAAGACACACATCGCTTGAGAGAAAAATAAGCAAGCACTAGTGCAAGAATAACAAGAGAGAAGCCAAAAGGCTCAAAAACGCGTACTTTCTTAGTCCTTTGCTGAGTGCAGGGAATGAGGAGTAAACACACTGAGGTCATCTGGTAAGAACATCAAGTCAAACAGCTCCTCACATACACACAGACATATAGTAGGTGGAGGTGGGATTACTGGAGGTAAGACATCACAACGTGCGCATGCATACATTCCCCCACACCTGGCAGAAACCTCGCACACAGAGATGACTGAATTGAAAACTGTCTTTTAAAAAAAAAATACATACTCTGTTGTTTTTGACTCATCACATAAACTTGAGCTAATGTAAGGTCCTCAAGGCCATCCCTCAGAGATGTGCAGGCACATTCTGACAAGTCCAAAAGTTTGTCACCAACAGTCGGCGAGAGAAAAGCCTACACGCTGTCATACCGCATACTGGCCTACAAAGTAGAAAAGCAGCAACTAGATATTTGGTCAAAAGTAAGTCAAGGCAGGATTTACCGTCTGCTTTGGCATATGGAAAATGTTGTGTGGAAGGGAAAAAGAAAAGCATGGATCTATACAGCTAAACAGAAGAGTCACAGTCGGCCTTCACTAAAGCTACTCCCCAGTCAGGTCTAAAGTCTTACATATCACAACACGAAAATGGTCTTAAAATTAGGCTACGTCCACGCTAATACGTTTTCGTTTCAAAATGCATCTTTTTCTCTCCGTTTTGGCCTCCCGTCCACACTGAGACGCCGTTTTAGTTCAAGGAAAATGCAGCGTTTTGAAAACGCATACATTTAATGCCGTTTTCGCTTCACAGTGTGGACAGCGAACCCGGAGCCTTTTCGAAAAGGATGACACATTTTAGTCGTGTGACCAATTAAACTAAGATAGTAGAGGGCATTATACAGCAGTTGTTTTGTTTGCTCTCAATTTTGACAGTCCTCTCAAAGATTAATATCAGTTTGTACATGCTCCAGATAGCTTTTCTTCAAATTCTTTAATTCTCACTCGTTTTTGCAACTTTGTACTTTTGTGTTACTTGCAGCAACAACTCCACCTCATTGTTAGCCCATTTAAAAAACTCGGTGCTTTTCCTCGACATTTTGCAGCGACGCTTCAAAGAGCCGGAAAGTAAATAAACAGCAGACAGTAATGAGGCAGGTCGAATCTTCTTGCGTTTCACACATGCACAGTACTGGAACGTAAGCGTTTTCAGCCGTTTCAATGTAGACGCACAACTCTGTGAAAACGATAGTTATCCGGGCTAGTGTGGACGTGGAGCGTTCTGAGGCTAGTGTGGATGTAGCCTCAGCCAAATACAACCTGGGATGAATAATAAAAGGTCACATATTGTTACGCTGTGTCACATATTAATACACAAACATTCAGCTGAAATGCAGGAATGTGTAAAAAATTAAGTGCATCCTAATAACGGCACAATGCTGCTGTGCTTGGGATCAGAGTCCTTTTGCACGACCCAATTTCAGCCAAACTTTAGCTGTCAGACAGACGGCCTCATATTTGACTCTAGAATACTTTGGTATACAGAGGAGTTCATGGTCGACTCAGTGACTGTGAGGTGCCCAGGTCCCGTAATAAGCCCAAATCATCACGCCTCCACACCACTGCGTTTGATTTTCACCAAATATTACATATTTGTAACATTACATCCATCCATCTGTCGAATGTAGAATGATGGGTTTTAAAACCAATCTTTCCCAGATTGATGGGCAGCAACATTTGCTTAATTACGATGAGTGCTGGTCTCTTTCCTCCATGGCATTGTGTTAACACACACCTGAAAGGCCCGAACTGACAAAACCTCAGTTTATATGAAGACCCTCACCCTTGCTAATCATCAGTTAACAAACTACACTGGATTGGCAGCACCTGGCTGCCATTACTCTCTTAATTCCTATGAAACCAGTGAAAAGGTTGGATTTTGACACACTGCATCTGCATTGGGCGTTGTACATCTGAAGCCATATTTACCTAATTTTAAGACCAAAGCATTTGAAAATGTTCACAATTAAAGAGTTTCTATGGTTCATTTTTGACAAGTGTTCAGTGTTTTTCTTTATAACTCGCTCTTTAAACTATAAAAGCTTCAAGTTGTGCATTATTAGGAACACGGCCACTTTGATTGACGGGTTGGAGGTGAGTAGGCTGTTCGTTTTCAGTTAAGGCACTGAACTGAATCGTGCGGTTGATGTTTTTTTGAAGCATTTGTAAAGCACTTGTCTGTCAAGAATGATGGCCTGTGGTATGGTTAACTGTAACTACAACCCACCTGTGAGTCTGTGTGACAGTTTGGGTATTTTATTTGATGCTACTTAGTACTATGTCTATATGTTTCAGCTCGCTAGGTAATAGCTTCACCATCTCATCCAACAGAGGTCGTTCACAAAGCACTGGGTGGTCATGTTAATCTTCTTTAGATCTAAATGTCTGCATCAGACTGCTCTACATAAGTATAAAGTAAGCAGAGAATAAAACACTAATGTTTTAATTTAAACACTGCTGCCTTTTAAAGTTCTTACCGCCCGATCAATAGCGAGACTGTGATCTTTGTCTGAGGCTAATGATGACCAAGCTCCCGACTCCAGTGTAGAATACAACTTTTGAGTTTGGTTTGGGAAGAACGCCTCAGAGGGGGGTACACAGCACACACACAGAGTCAAAAGAGCCTCTATGAGGCCTTCACTAAAGGATTATTTACACAGTGGCCTTTTGCACTTCAGTGGCCCGGGGGGGCAGGCATGAGCAGGGTCATAAACACCAGACTGTGGAGCTGAGCACAGAGGGTGGCTGACACACACACATGCACACACCACAGTCTGCGGGCACAGTATGGCTATGTAGGAAGTAACACTCAAAAGGGACGCCAAGGTTAAAACAATCATGTCCACGCCAACTTTTATCAGGTTTTCAGTGAGGCAAAGAAACAGGGAGGAGACCTAAAAACGTGTCCAGAGTTCGTTTAGCTCAGCACTACTACCTTAAACTATCCACCCAACAGCTTGCATTCCTCTGCACCACAATGACAACTTCTTGAAAAAGTGACTGAGTTTGGTTTTGGTGACTGCCAGGCAGAATCCAGTTTGGCTTTTCAATCACTTCCTGCTATCCCAGAAAGCCACAGGGCCCCATAGGACACTGAAGACCTCCTTGTGAAGCCCTTTATTTCCTGCAGACTAGACTTAGAGGGAGGGAAGGCAGGAAGGGCACTCTCCTGACAGCCCAAAATACTGTAGACACTCAGATGTTGGGAGGGAAGGAGCAGGAGAGGAGGCACAAGCATCTCTCGCTGCACTTTCCCCCATAAATCAAAACGTCCCTGCTCCGTCTCTCTGTCTCTTTCGCTCAAAGTCGTCGGCCCTACGGCTCTGTTCTCCTTCCAAAAGCTCACCGAGGAGCACGACTCTGGTGCATGTTACCTGAAGACGCTCACTGCAAAGACAAGTTGTTGCAATAAAAGCAATGTTTTCGCTGCGCAACAAATCACAAACGTCTGAGAGGCTAATATCATTTCTCATGCAACTGTACAGACGGGCAATTCTGCAGCCAGGTCTTAAAACCAGACGAGGATTCGGTTACCTATTGGACAGTGACCTTGACCATTCAAGCGGCTGGAATCTGCAGAGGATTGCAACATCACAGAGGAAGTTTAACCAAAACCACACTCTTGATGCTCAGGATGTTTCTTTAGCAAATAAAAAGAGGGCAATAAACTATAACACTGACAGATGTATATATAAATATATATATATCTCTCAAACATTTTTCTGGGGTGACAGCACACGGAGGGTGAACATTTTTTAAAAATCTGATAGAAGGCAGATGTCTTGAAGGAAATGCATGAAGAATGATGTGTTTTCCAGACTTTTGTCACGAGTTAGAAAGTCATTCCAAAGCTGTGACAGAACGTAAAAAAGCCTATAGATGATCTATTATATGGTAGTTGTAAAGAGAAAGGATTAACATAGATTTATGGAGGTTTTGCATATCTCAGACCAAGGTCCAAGTGTTCTTGAGTAACCAAGACTTAACACACGCACACAAAAAAAGAGGAACCACACAGCACAAGAACTCCAATAACTGCAGACATTTTTCTATCTTACTTTAAAAACACACACCCACTTATTAGCTAATCTTCATATCATAATTTATACACAATCAAAATTCCATTTTTTCTCCTTTATACATCTGGTCATAATTATGCTTATGACAAATTATTATAAACAAATGTGGCATGCAAAGCAACCAATTTTATTTTTTTAACTTTGTTAGGAGGGCCACAGGGCCCAGCTAATCCAAAAGCCCAAACACGTCCTTTGATCCATCAGAAAAGAGAAGGAGGGGAAAAAAAGAAGAAAGAAACATGATCTCCGTGTCGATGCATTCCATCTCTGCACGGAGCAGGAATGAGGTCAGGCGGAGAAAGCCCACCAAAGCGCCCGTACACTTCTGCAGCTTTTGCAGAGCAAAGGCCTCTGGGTAATTCTACGGCGGCTGCTGATGCTTCTACGCAGTGTGTGTTTGAACAGCTGCGCAGGGGAAGAAATTCTGAGCATGTGCATCCCCGCACGCCGACATGCACCGAGCGCGGGCCATTACAGTTCCTTCATTTACTTTGGGCATAGAATTTATGCTTCGCCTCCTGGACGTTGAGACGCTGCTCGGCCGCAGACACGCCAGCCTCGGTTTCCACTCTGCTATTTGATGTCTGGCCAAAGACAGCTTTGTGACGGATAGTGTGCTAAAACGCCTTTACGATCAAAACCCTCTGCATGGACTGAGGAATTTGGAAATTTGAAAAGAAAGAGCGTGCGGGGGAAGTGCCCTGTGTATGTATTTCTGTGGGTGAGTGCTCACAGACGTCTGCTCAGCAGAAGCAGTGCGCTGGGTGTTGAACGTCTGCAGGTGGTGAACACGCAGGATCCCGGGGCAAAAACATTGGCTCAGAGGGAGGCAAACTATACGAATGAAGTCTGGCAGTGTCTGCTTGTGTGTGTGGGTGTGTGTGTGTTGCTGGCACAAAGCCCGACCCTTACCTGACATTCTGACTCTCGATGCCTCCTCGAGAACCATTTGGACTTGGACTGCAGAGACGAAATGGAAAGAAAAATAAATCTTTGCTTTTGCATCGGTCTATTTCACATTTTTCCCCGATTGAAGCGTCCCATGCTTACTTTAGGACTAGATGCAGGTTAGCGGAGAGGCGCGGGTCTGTGAACTGTGTGGTTCGGTTGTTATGATCGACGAAGTACACTCTCCCGGTTGCCGTGTTCCGTATTTCCCATCCCGGAGGTAGAGGACCCAGTTCCTCACAGTTTACATTACTCAGATCTCTGAGGTGTACGAAAACAGCAAACAAAGAGTTAGAAAGCGCAAATTTAATGTAGGGTAGATATGAAACACGTGAAAGCACTAAGCACTGAAAAGAATTAAAGCAGACAGCGGGATTCTGAATGTCTGAGAAATCACTTTTATTCTGTTTTTCTTCTTCCTCCCATCTAAAACTATTTACAGCTGCCCTTCAGCCTTTCAGCTGGACTCCAGGGAGACCAAGACGTTCAGAAATTGCAGCTACGCTGGCGCTAACCTTTCAGTTTTTAAGATTTGGAGCCAAAGTGACCAGAGCCTCACAAGCTGTGGCTCCTGACAGGCTCTATCACTCATAATCTCATTGGATGCAAGACAGAAGTGATCAGTCGTGATTTATTGAGCGAGCGCACTGAAGTCTGTTTCTACACATTTTAGAGATTGTGCATTCTTTCAGAATACGGTAATCAATAAGATGCACATGCCTCAGCGGGTGTTACTCAACAGCCTCTGGTATGACTGAGTGAGACCTGTGTGCTGTTGGCCATGTGGTTCGGGCCTTTCGGTACTCATGCCAGAGGACCGAATTGCTCTCAGAGCCCCGTGACATGGGTCTTCTCACAGCATGTTAGGCTCATAATCAGCTCCAGGTTTACGGCGCACTGCAAGGCGACCGGGAATAACACGAGCTATGGATTCTGTCAGGGGGACCGTGAAGTATAAGAAAGAAGGATAAGTGATTTTGGTGTCTTCCCCATTCCCCCCAATTAAAATAGCCAATTGTCTACCACAGACAGTCTGTGTGCAGTGACCTGAAACTTTTGATTCTAGCAGCATATCATGAAAAGTGGAGCTAAGCAACAGGTTTGACTACATTTATTCTAGAAGCATTTTTGGCTTTAAACTAGTGTTATGTGTATGCATTTGGACGTCCTGTGAAGAATATACCTGGGTACCCTGGGATCGTGCCACGTGCTGACACCTGTCTGAGTGTGGAGGAAGTAAACTTGTCCTTGCTGTGTTGTCCTTTGCTCTGTAGTAAGACAAAAACATACAATTAATCGTTCATTATATGTTCGCTTGAACACTTAGATTAGGCAATTAAATGTGCATCAAATCATCCAGACGAATTTGAAAAAACAGAGTTGAGTTTGTATGCCACTGGGCGACCCCCGTCTGCATTCGAGCGTGATAGACAGATGGAGTTTAAAAAACTGCTCGAGTCAGTGGAGATCCCAAAAGGCAGCCTGAAAGTGGCGGCAGGGAGGGGGTGAGGTGAGAGACAGGGAGATGAACGCTGGAGAGACTGGAGGGGGGGGATGTCTGACTCTTTAGTTGGTGAG
Organism: Maylandia zebra; assembly: GCF_041146795.1. Taxonomy (NCBI): domain Eukaryota; kingdom Metazoa; phylum Chordata; class Actinopteri; order Cichliformes; family Cichlidae; genus Maylandia; species Maylandia zebra. Next base: position 11,157,704 of record NC_135170.1, on the reverse strand, counting down.
CTCATTCATCATGGCATGACATATATTTCCATGGAGCTGCTTGCCAAGAGAGAGCTCTTCGCTGGCATCCCTTTGGCTGTGCTAGCCTACTTTAATACGCACGTACACACGACCTTACAAACCCACCACTTAGCCGATGAGCGCGCTGCACGCTCGAGGCGCGGGCAGACATCTCTTGGCTCATGCGGGAACCAAAAAGCTGCTGACAGGTTTTACGTGAAACCCCGAAGAATTAACAAAGTAAGGGCAGAGTGAGGACGTACTTATATTGCTGGATCTGTCTAGCTCCAAGTGCGGTTTCAGTTTATGGGCCGGTTCAAGCCTAATCTCAAAGAAACAACATTGTAAAGTCAATTCATAGATCCAATTTAAAAATCAATAAATAAATAAATACACCCTCCCCCTGGAAAGTCATCTAAATAGGCCAGATTGAATCTTTTTGGCAGGTCTGTTCTGTCCTGCAGGCTGTACAATGAACCCCCCTCGCTCTAGCTGCTCCTTTAATTAAGCCACAGGATCCTTAGAGCTTTATTCAGACATGCTAAGCAAGTACAGGAGGCTTTCTCACGGTCTTGTTACACTGGCTGTATGTGCAAATGAAAGGTCACTCTCTGAATCAGCAGCTTTTGGTGTTATCAGAAAAAATTGAATGAATTGATGCCTAAACATCATAATCTTTACTTGTTTTCGGTCCAGCCGAGGTTGCTTCTTCTGGCACTCATGTTAACTCGATTAAGAGAAAGAGGTACAGAGATGGGGAGCAAAGGAGGTAGAGGACCAAGCATAGCAATGCTTGGAGCCTCCTAATCTGAGGGACTGAGGGCAAAGCTGTGATACGCTTCTATGGCTCTGGCTCCCAAATCCTGCAGATGATGTTACTGTGAGGATAAACAAAATTCCCTTGAGCTGTGCAGGGAAACACAGCCTGTGTGTGTTTGCTTTTATATGAATGCGTTTGATTGTCTGCTTCCAAAAAAACAAAAAAATCAGGGGAACAGAGGGGGGAAGACTGTGTCTGCAGCCAGCTTTTAACAGTTAGATCAATTCAATTAGATGGTCTAAAACGGAGCCAGTATTTCAGGCTCCTTGTGTCGAACTGCAGAGTCATGTGAGCAGCGGCCGACTGAATGAGGACGCAGATTAGCTGGGCTCAGCGTTGAGCAGGGAGGAGGGCCAAGCAATTAACACAACAGCAGTAGAATGATGGCACTATTTGTTGTGGAGGCGGCTTTCGCTGGAGATTTATCTGCATTAAGATTAGAAAATCTGGGTCAAGTGCAGAACTATTAGCACAGTGCACTGAATTATATCACTTTTTTTTAAAAGATTGGAAGACTATCTTTTCAGAGAACTCAAGTTCAACTTCACCATTTCAAAAGAACTGAACTGATTAGTCAGATTAGTTAATAACCTGTTTGTCTGTCAGGAGGAGTAGGAGTTTATGACTCTTGCCACCAGTAAGAATGATTTTATTATAAGTGATAAAAGATATAAAAAATTCAGAAAAGAAAACAGAGAAACAACAATCAGAAGATGCCCTATGAGCAATGGCTTGGCGACAGTGGGAAGGAAACACTCCCTTTTTACAGGAAGAAACCTCCAGAAGGACCAGGCTTAGGGAGGGGCAGCTATCTGCTTAGACCGGTTGGGAGTGAGGGGAAGAAGAAAGGACTAGAGACAAATTGTGGAAGAGAGCCAGAGATGAATCACAACTAATGATTACGTTCAGAGTGGCGAATAAACAGTGAAGAAGAAATGCCCCGTGCATTATGGGAAGCCATGACTCGTATAGGAATTCTTTCAGTGCATTTGCAGCAAATGATGACAGTTTGTCAATCTTCTGCAATCACTTACTCAGAACGGTGCACAACCTGCAAAAAGCATGTAAATGTGACATTTTTAGTCTTTTCACCAGGCTGTGCGCATGTTCACAAATACTAACCGTATCCCTCGGGAAGGTCAGGGTGCGTGTGCAGATGGGTTCTGCTCATGTAGTTGCGGTGCCTCTGCGAACGGACCCGTCTCTCCTGCGCTCGCTGGTCGCCGTTGCTCGGCGGTAACGCTGTGGTGGGCGTGGCGCCGTTCGTGCTAATAGGCGTGTTCTCGTCCACAATGCAGCTTAGAGGACGGCCGGGGCTGGAGTACTCCGATGCCGGCCTGAGAGGGCAAAAAGGCAGGTAGGAGGAGTTCAATAATTAACAGAAGAGCGTGGCTGACGTCAGAATCGAGTAATAAATACAAAAGAGGTTGCTTGAGACATTAAAAAAAAAAAAAAAAAAAGAACCTAAGAAGAAAAGGCAGAGGAAAAAAAGAGATGCCTTCATTTCTGCTCTTCTCAGCTCCTCCGTATCATTTAACGCCACTGTCTGAAGCAATTTGTCTGACACCTTTTTTTTGGTTTTTTTTTCCCCCCTTCAAGGAGCCCACACAATTTTTCTCCAGAGCTCCCCAGTTTGGGAGCACTGAGGCCAGTGATGTGGATTTCCATCAGCCTGCTGCTGTTTGATTTAAGAGGTCTGGCTTTGAGATTCTGCAGAGGCTGCAGAGTGTACTCACCTGGTAGGCCTCTCCCACTGTGTGGTGCGTGTGATGTGGTTCAAGTACTGGATGCGCCCAGACGCGGTCCTCCTCTCCTCCCAGCTGGCAGCAGAAACGTACACAGACACAGCACACGGTTAAGCAGACACAGAAGCATCTAGTAGACGCGCTGCCCCCTTTCACTACATGCAGATATCGTATTCTTATATGAATTTCAAAAATAATATCTCTTCCGAGAAGACAAGAGAGTTCCCCGACTCACTCACCCATCTGGAAGATCATTGTCAAACAGCCGACTGCAGTCCACCACAGGACCTCCTGTGCCTATCCGGTCCCTCGACTGCAGGCTCACTACAGCAACACATGGCAGACAGATGAGCACACACACACACACACACACACACACACACACACACACACACACACACACACACACACACACACACACACACACACACACACACACACACACACACACACGTTACTAGACTGCAGCTCACAGCGTAGGCACAGATATTTTATCCATGCACAAAATGGAACTTTGTGTCTTTATTAGAAGCAGGGAAAAGGTTATTTCTTTTTAATTTTTTTTTTTTTTTTTTTCAAATCAGAGGTATGCTGAAGGGTCTGGTTAAACAAAAATGCATTTCCTTCCAGATCTTTTTTTGTTTTTAAACTTCTGCCGGGAGCACGTGGTAAATCTGAGCTTCAGTGATGTATTTTGTGTGTGACAAGAGAAGCAGATTTTCAAGCAACATTTGGCAGGTCGCATTCATTTTGAGCTGTTTATACACGTGAGAAGCAAAACAGAACACTGCGATTCTTCTACAACCTCTGTCAAAGGAAGTTATAAAGTATCACCGGATAGTTTTACAGCGGGCACACAAAACCGTACTCACCCACTATCTGGCCCCTGACTGTGTCGCTGTCGTTGGGACTCAGTTTGTTCAAGTCTAGTCTCTGATCTGTTCAGGAGAGAGTGAGAGAGGCAAAGAGGAGAGGAAGAAGCCAATCAGACAGACAGGAAATGAGAATAGAGATGAAAGGAGGAGTAAAAAGAACAAAAGAAAAAAAAGGATTCATCAACTTCAGAAAGACATGTAAACTAGCGTGTGTTGGGATGTATTCGTCTCCCCCGCACACTTTGGATAATTCCCACTGCTCTGTATCATTTACATCACTCAGAGTCTCCGTCATTATCTGTCTCTCATTCTTCTGTCTGCAGACCACAGCTTGGCTGTGCCCTGGAACAGATGGTCTGCTCCGTGGAACAGCCACTGGCAGTAAAAAACAAAAACTCACTGAGCATCGGTACAGAGCGGGCTTCAGTTCAAATGCTGGGGTCAAACATTTGACAAATTTCAGTACAAAGCCTGCACTATTCCGCTCAGCCTTAGCGTGGACATGAACTTCTGCCAAAGTCTGGAAACTCTTTGTCTGAACTTCTTAAAGTCTGCGGAATTTGAGAGTGAGTGAGAAACGGAGAGAGATCAGGCGGAAAAGAGAGAAAGGAAAAAAGAAGTTGCCTGCAGACATGAGAAATGCCACTATCTGCTCTCTGTTGTCTGGGTGTCATGCAGATCAGCTCAGGATGTGTGTCTAGACTAAACAGGGACCAAAACTGGCAACGGTCGAAGCGTTACGAGGCTGGCCGGAGGTCAGCAGCCACTGACAAAACAGAAAATGTACTCGTGCTGAGGTTGGATGAAAGTGTATACATGTAAATACTTGCACAGTCATATACAAGAGGACATGAAACATAAACGTTGCAATTATGTATAAATGTTACAGTCAACCCGAGACGCTCTACAATTATACACAAAAGTTGTACTCTGTGCCCTCGGTAAGGCTTGTGGAGGGGACTGAATGGCAAGTGCTGGTAAAAGCACACACACAGACAAAAGAATGACAAACGCACACAAGGGGAGAGACCACAACACTACATATCTATGCTTACACTTAAATAGCTGCACAATTATGCATGTCTGCGTGAAATGACCGGTTGTCTAGATCGGCAGACGGAGATAGAGCGAGATTAGTTACAATGGCATTTGTGTGTGTGTGTGTGTGTGTGTGTGTGTGCGCGCGCACATGTTCCCAGTCTACAGAGGAGACTCGAGGAGAAACCCGAGGGGTGAGGAGAAGGCCAGGAGAGAGAGAGGGAGAGAGAGACAGCGAGGGGAAAAGCGGGAGGCAAACCACTCACAGCTGTGGCACAAGGTTCAGGTTTCCTGTGTCCCTCCAGGAAAACAACAATGTCAGGAGCTTCTAGGAAAACTGGTGGGATTCTTTCACGGTTCTGCCTACAAGACCGCAGGCCCATGGAGCAGGTACTGGCTCAGACTCACTCCAGACCGCTTTTGCTGAAGCTACAACAATCTGGCAGGGCTTTTATATAGGGAGCCATTAACTAAGACCTTCGTCTCATTTATCCAGTTAGCTTCTGACATGAGACATTTTTACCGTAATTGCTGGGTGATGTTAAATGGCTCTTCCTGTTCTGGCAGGGGCAGAGTGCTGACCCCTCTCACACCCCGGTCTGGCCTCTGTCAGGCTTAGCGAGTGAGACAGGGCACTAAATGGAGCCACTCTAAGTTGCAGTCATGTAGCTCTGGCAGCAGCGGTGTGGACAGATAGTCCAGCTTCAGTGAGCTGTGGAGGTCTGATGGCCATAAATGACAATTTAACTGCTGTCATCTTCTCCAGCAGATTGTAATAAACCGAGTAAATCAAATAACGCATAAAGAGCTAATAGAAAAAAAAACTGAGGTCATCCAGACATATTTTAAAGTACAAGATCCAGATAAAATAAACCTCACATCAGCCTGCTGTTGAGGTTGGCCTCCTCTGCCAGCTTTCTTCCGATTGGCTACCCCTGGCAAACAAAAGCTTTGAACAGCATGTGGGTGGAGCCCTGTGACTGAGATGACCATATTAGGAATATCTGCTCTTAACTACATCATACAGAGCCACGAGCACAAAAAACAGTCTGAAACTGAGCCTTTAGCATTTGTCACACTACACATGTGTGACAAGTATAAGGAAAACTGTAATAGATCATCTTTAAAGTTTGTGATTTCATACTTGTTTTCATTGAGATCAAGTCCCTCTGTCTCATTAGCAAAGCACAGGCTAATCCTAGCAGCTGCTAATTAATGCAATGAACATATTAACAGTCAGTTTGGAAGGAAAAGCCCTCTTTTAAGTGTGAGGAGAGCAAGAGTTCTTTAAATCTCAATTTTAAGGAAGTCCCGTTAAAGAAAATGTCTGAAAAAACAAAGATTACGGATATCCTGTTCCACATGCATTATAATTTAATGCAATATATTAAGTAGGAGCCTGACAGTGTCTCTGTATGTATTAAGCAACTGGATGTCAAGGAAAAGTACAATACAGCAGTATTTTAGCATGTTTATTATCAATTTTCACAACAACCTGGAGAGGACTCACGTTTTAACCTGTATTCATATCTTATTAACACATTTAGTCTTCAGGACCTTCATTATCTGAATCAGAATTATTTTAATATGTCAAATATACATTTCGTAATAATCAACCGACAACTATTAGGAAGCATCCTTCTATTAACTATGCTCCAAAATATTTTACATTTCTTTAATTCCTGGGAATTTAGTGCTCCTTTAATCAAAGTCTCAGCAGAGCTACACTGACCACCCCCTCCCCTGAGGCGGCCTTAAGCCAAGCCGGAGACAGATTTCCTTCAGCCTGTTCTAGTCTGCCCTCAGGTCCCCCCCACCAATTGGACATGCACACTTCACCTGACCCAGGAAGAATCTGTGAGGCATTCTACCCACCTCATCTGGCTCATTGCAGAAGAGATGTACTTTAAGTCTCTTCTGAAGGACTGAGCTCCACGCCTCATCCCTCACCAACTCTTTGGAGGAAACTCATTTTCACCGCTTGTATCTGTGATCTTATTTTTTTAGGTCACTACCCGCAGCTTGAGGCTCCCATCTCTCCACATCGCTGAAGATACTCCATGATCTGCCTGTCAATTTCTCAATCCATTCTCCGACTACTGACGTACGAGATCCCAACGCACATTAGACAAGAAACAGTGCAGTCCATCCTTTTCCCACAGAGATCCATGAACGCAGACTTAGAGCTGCTAATTTCAACAATTAATATAATTAGTTGCTTTTTTGGGGCCAAAAGTACGAGGCCAGTTGGCAAAATTTTAAAAAGATCCATCTGGTCATAATGTTCATAATGATAATGAAGTATAACCTATAACCAGCAGCTGTCATTTGTCATGTTTGTACAAGCTTTTCAGAGGTATAAGGTTGGGCTGGAGATTTGAATATTACAAGACAATCTTAACCTGGATGCAGAAATCTATACGCATTAAAGTACATCACTTTGCTACTTGTGCTGACACAAAATGCCAAATATATTGTTAATCCACAGAGAGCTACACTGTTAAAGAGGGTTTAGGGAAAAAAGGGAAAATTAAACATCATAATGTGCGGCAGATACATTAAAGCATCACTGGCACTTACAGCCTGTGTCTTTAAGGCGGTTGATAGCATTGGACAGAAGGCGGACACAGCCCAGAAAGCCAGCTCCTTGCTTCTTATGGATCTTCTTGTGATTCCACACGCTGATGGTGATGGAATCCGATTTTCCAATGTATCTGTTGGGAAAGAGAAAAGGAGATATAATAGGTACACGTATTTAATGAGATGTGCCATAGAAACTCTCTTTTACTGCTCAACAAACAGACATCTGGTGAAAGGTAATAGAAATTTCCCTGAGGATTTCCCCGGCACTACAGCAAAGACGCACCCACGTCACGGAGGTTACTACTAAAACTCCTTGTCAAGGACTACAAAGCGAGGCGGAGTCGGCACACATGGATGTGGAAGAGGTAGGTGAGCAAGCTCAGAGGGATTTTCTGATCCTCTGTGCCTGAGAAGAAGACGAAGCACCACAAGTGGAGTGGGATTCTCTGAATCATTTATCACCAGCCATCCTCAATAAAAGTGGGACAGAAGGCCACGGTACTCCTGCGATGACACCACAGCAACAAAACCACTTTAACTGTAAAATGCCCCCTGATCTGTCGTCATTTTAAATACTCTCCCAGCGTGCAGGGGAAATGAAATAAGCCCTACGTTTTGCTACAAAATGGATTTTTAAACTTGGGCTGACATCGAGTTTTCTTTTGGCTTATACAATTTACACACAAGACATTTTAAGAAAACCATTTTCCTCAATATATGAAAAGTACAAATGACTTTCTTTGATCAAACCAGCAGCACTGAAATTATGATTGGGTATAAACAGTCATTAACTGCTCTGCCAAACATGGAAGGCCGTAACATTAGTTATATAATTTGAAGGCTGTTTGCGTCAAAGTAAACTATTTTGACTTTATGAGTTTATGATGAGGTAAGAAGTGCAGTAGCTGTACAGTAAGCCCTCGACATAATGTTAAAACCCACTGTAATCTCGGTTGAAGATGGTTAATGATTGCACTTAAAGAGGATGAAAAAAAATTTAAATGACAAGTCAATAATTATAGGATGAAATATCACACAGCAAGACCGACTCTGCAGCAGCGCTAGCATCTCTGAGGGGATATCACCCTATTAAACATCATAGAGGCTCCTGTTTTTCAGAGGTTGATGTTCTACGGTTGTTTTAGACATGAGCTTTTCTAGACAGCAGTGGAAGGAGTTGCAAGTGTAAATGCAGCTCCAGTACAAAGGCTTTGTGATGCCCGACTGCACCGATCTGTGGCGATGTGAAAAAAGCTGCAGGTGAATTCGCGGTTGTTGATTGGCTGTCCTGTGTTCTGCCTCGTTCAGGCGGCTCATGGCTGATGTAAATGATCTCCAGCTGTGGGCTACATCTACAAAAGAAAACTTCAGACAATGTCCTGACCCAATTCTTCTGACATCTTTTGTAGTTCCTGTGTAAAAAAAACCCCAGCTTTAGTCTCACTGTGATACTATTTGTTATTTCAAGCTAACTGAATGGCAATGGTGTCACGAGACAGAGTAAAGAGGGAAATAATAACAGGTATAGGTATACAAGTTTTTGTAGGTAAACACTACACAAACTTAGCGTAAAAACTAGCCCGTGTTATGACTGACAGCGATTGCTACGGTTGTACTGCAAGTACTGAGAACATTACAAGGTCCTATTATAGTTTTCCTTACAATGTTATGCCTGATTGTTTTTTGTAAGACAGAAAATGAGCACTGACCGGTGAAGTGAGTAACAATGATTATCTCTCTTTATCTCCATCTAACCAGCGTTAGATGGAGTTTGTTGTGTATGGTTCTGCATAGCTGCAGACCAGTCAGGGTATCCATGCTGACCCCTTCCCACGACCATAAGCACCAACAATGGGTATGTGAGCATCAGAACTGGAGCGATGAGAGAAGGCGGCCTGGATGGCTGGGTATTTGTGGGCATTGGTTACCTGGGGAACACCTGAGACCAGGATGACCTATGGAAAGCCATGTTCTGCTGGGAAACCTCGAGTCCTCCAGGTGTCTGTTAGTTTGACACGTACCATCTACCCAAATTGCTTCATGAACATGAACACCCTTTCATGGAAACCGTATTTCCTCATGTCCGTGGCCTCTTTCAGCAGGATAATGGACCAGGCCAAAAAGTACGAATGGTTCAGGAGTGGTTTGAGGAAAGCAATAGCAATTTTAAGGGTTGACTTGGCCTCCAAATTTTCCTCCAATTGAGCATCTCTAGGATGTTCTGAACAAACAAGTCCAATCCATGGAGGCAGCACCTGAAAATTTGCAGGACTTAAAGGATCTGTTGCCAACATCTTGGTGCCAGATACCACAGCACACCTTCAGGGGTCGAGTTGAGTCCATGCTTTGATGGGTAGGTCTGGCTTTTTTTGGCAACTAAAGGAGGACCAACACAATCTTATTCAATGGTCATAACATTGTACCTGACTGGTGTACATTGTTACACCAATATTATTGTTGGTCAAGCTTTCAAATAATGAGGTCAGCTTGAGTACAAACTCCTGAGAGCCAGAAAGCTCAGGCTTCAAACTGCTTTAAATGCTCCATTTCAACAGTCTTTTTACTTTTTATCATCCTGGCTCTGTGGTCTGATTTCAAAGAGAGATAATCATCATCATCATCATCACCACCACAGGCACTGAGCTCAGGTTATAGGTACAAAAGCCCCTCCCACTCGGTGGGTCAAATCTTCTGTCAGCAAGGGGCAACCAATCAGAAATAAGATGCATTTGAGGGAGTGGGAATGGGGGAAATGGGAAAAATAATTGGGATAGGCCAGTAGACTCCATGAAATTTTTTTTTCTTTTTTTAAAAGGGAGCTGGAAATGGGCATAATTTTCTCTTTAAAAGATTAACTGGTTTGACCACTATGCAAGTAAAGGACATGATCAGGCACACACAGAGTTACAGATGTGCTGGCAATGAGAGACGCGTCTAAATAAGTGGAATTATTTCCTTATCGTGTCTGCCTCCTCGTGTGTCAGGCCTCAGTGTGATAAAATCTCAGCATGTGAACCTGTTGCGGCACATCTGCTCGGGTGGGCTCCCTCCTTCAGTCTAAAACTAATCGTCTGTACGATTCGGAGAACTGCATCCCACTGTAATTATCATGCTGCTTACCAAAAGGGATATGAAACAATGAGGCTGTGAGTAAGACGTCTGGACATTTTGAGTCAGTGCCAAATGCCTGTCTGGGGTGCGATGTGAGAGAGCGCGCTACTATGTCAGACAGACATGACAGGAGGGAAGTATTATAACCAAACCAAAGTCATCTGGATCCTTGTAATAAAATTCATTAGTCTGGCTAAGATTTTTCATACAGTCATAGGTACACACACACACACACACACACACACACACACACACACACACACACACACACACACACACACACACACAGTCAATGGGAAAACTGGCATTAAAGGAAAAGCAGCAGATTTAAAGAGCCATATGTGCTTTTTTAATACACCTTTCATTAAGTAGAGGAATCTTTGGTTTTATTTTAGGTTTAAGAAAAAAATACACACCAAAATGAAAAATTCATAATCAGAGATACAAATGCAACAAATCCCAGACCTGTGAATCAGTGTCAGATATTTGTGTTGTGGATGAACACCAACAAAAATAAATCTGTTTCCTAAAGACTCTTAAAAAAAGGGCAGTAATAAAATACCTCTTTGATTTAACAAATATAAAAAGTTTAAATTGAAGTATTCTAAGGAACCCAAACCATTTCATCATACACAACAGCTTGCTTGCTACAGATACAACAGTTACATCATTAACCACAAAGTGCAATCATCGCTCTCAAGTCATTTCTTGTTAGACTTTACTGGACCTAAACAAGCAGGCTTCCCAGCGAGGCTGCTTTCAGCATTATCCTCAGGGTTTCTTTCAATGTATTACATGTACTAAACCAAATCCCAGCCAAAACAAAGCAACAAACAACAGTCAGGAGTTGGACTCGAAAACAAAACCACTTAACCCAGTGATTTAACGGGAAAAAAACCCTCGCAAAACAGAAAAATGATTTTAAGACGATATCTTTTAAGGTCCTTTGTTAGCAAATGTGTGTTTAAGATATTTTAAGACCAAAAGACACAAGCAATTATGACAGATTTGGAACTGAAATAGCTCAAAGTAATAGAATACACCATTTTTATTATAGAATTAATAATGTATTATATTGCAAGGTCAGTCATTTGCCAGTCAAGTAGTACCTAACATCAGTGGATAGAGCTAAATAGGACAAGCAACATCTGACACACACAAAAAGTTGCAGTAAAAAAACTCAGTTGAACAGTGGCTGACAAGAAGCTATTCTTAAAGCAGCAGGAGAAAAGGCTGAGGTATGTCAAATTACAGAAAAACTGGACTGAAAATCAGTGGCAACAGGTCTGATGAAGTGATGAATCCAAATTTGACATTTTTGATTCAAATTCTAGTCAATATATACACAAGTGGTCAGGAGTGTGTGTACATCTGTAAAGCATGGTGGAGGCTCTGTCATGGTTTGGGCTGCATTTGAGCCAGTGATGTTGGGGTCTTGTAAAAATTGATGTAATTATGAATGTAGAAATGTATGCAATCAGGAAAGTGTCTGATTGGCAAAGGCTTTAAACACACTGCCAATGTAGTAAAAGCATAGCTGGAGAATTATATATGGTGTTTTCTATCAGTCAAGGACTCTGCTCCCCAGAGCCGAGACATCAACATTATTGAAGCAGTGTGGGGTCATTTAAACAGAAAGGCAGACGACTATTCCTGAAGACTATTAAAGAAATGACAAGATGGAAGAGTTCAGAATAAAAGTCATCATACCAAATATTGGCACTCAAAATTGTACAAATTCTGTTTATGCCTTTATATTAGTATGTATGTTTGCACATGTCTCAATTAATTACCGTACCTAAAGAAATGAGTGGTGGCACAAGACTTTTGCACAGTACTGGTAGTACCTTGGAAAGCTGAGAAACTGGAATAGCCAGCTATTAGTTCTTTTGAACTTGTCGCTTCTACAGAATTAGAGCTCAGACGATGGGAGGGGAATGGATAAGCGGGTGGGTGTAAAGAAATTTGAGTCTAGACAGGGCACTTAACATTGCAGATGTATTATTTAATAACACTATATCTGATGGATTCCTAATTGAATAAATGTGACAGCATGACAAAAGAGTGCAAAAATGCAGGAAGACACTTCCCGTCACTTACTACAACGATGAAGGTCCTCCAGACGAACGGTTTTATTACTCATAATTACAGTATCCTTGCCTCTACTAATCCCCAACAGGAGTTATTCAGCTTAGACTTCCTTTATTTCAGTCATATCCTATGAGTGTTACGGATCTGTTTTAGAAACCGAGAGCAAGCAGAAGGATTGTGCGACCCAGGCAGCTAGCTAGACTGCGTCTACTATTCTTGGCATGCTGGCAACATCCTGCAACAATGCTGAAGGGTCACAGACCATGGGCCAGTTTGCTCTCTGCAGCATGCCCAAGAAATGAAGACCCAGCACACACACACACATCATTTCTACACCCTCACACACAACAAATGGAAAAAAAGAGTCACTGCCAACAGCTTTAATGCACTAGGCTCTTTTGGGAACACCAGGTGTTGCAGGCCCTATTTTAATAAGTGTGAGCCAGCCAGACAGCCAGAGAAGCTGCTCTCAGTCAATTAAAACCTCTCTCCTCCAACACACCACCTGAGGGTCCTTCTGCTGTTCACCACGAGAATAAACACAGACAGTAAAACGGGATACAGTCATGGTAAACGTATCACCGGTGCAGAAAAACCCAAGTCGTTTTCACATAAATTCCAGTCTACGATATCTGCAGGCTCTCGGGACAAATTAGAGCAGAGACGTTTCCACTGAGCCACGAGTCTGTGTTCTCCGCTCCAACAATTCATCCCCGAGGTGTGCGTACGTGCGCGTGACTTTTTCCCTCTTGTCAAATGCGACAGGCGTGGGGCCTTGTAGAGAGAGGGTCCTGTATCCCCAGCAACCAAACAAACGGAGACACGTGCTTCCTCTCGCTGTTGGCTACGCATGACGGCTTGGATAAACACTGGGCCAATACTGGAAACTTTCACTCTCACATTTTCACTCACGCTCTGTCTCTGTTTTTTCCAGGTTACTTTCGCAGGACACTCCATCTTTGGGAAAAAGGCAATCGGGGTACAACAAGACATGCACGTGTTTCAGTCAATGGAAGAAAATACTATTGGAGACGGCCCTCCTTTTCTGATTCCTTAAATACTGTTCCAAGGGACATTTTTCGACTGAAGGGTTATGTCATTACACAGTATTTAAGTAAGTGAGAGGCCAGATGCAAGAGCTGTTTTCATCGGTTGGCAAAGTCTCACACTTCAAGGTTATAAAAAGAAAGGCATACTAATTGAGAGGCACTGCAATAAGCCAAGCATGGCCTCAAACTGCTGTTTGTAATCAGATTTAGTCTGTGGGGCGGTGGGAGGTATTCAAATAAACCAAAGAAGACTTTTTAAATCCTTACAAACAGATGTCAGAAATGATTCAGTGTTATAAATAAATAAATAAATAAATGAAGAAGAAGAAAAATGACTCTGAGACTCACAGATCATAATGTTGGTTCCACTTTGGGTCAAGCGTGTTCCTCACAGTGTCTGTAGAGTGGCATTGTCCTGAACCATCCACGACCACCTTGGCAAATGGATCAGGCAGGCCTGCGGGGAGAAAAGAGCACACCGCAGCACAAGAATAAACAGTTTAACAAGACACAAAGACAATGCACATGCAGTGATCAACACAACACTGATTTCTGTTGCAGGACCAGTCCAGGCAGGCTAAAGATTACCATTTTATTACTTCCACAAACTTTTTCTATTCTTATGACAACTGACATCCTCTGGTGTTAACGCATTGCAGTGCAAGGATGCACGGGACACCTTACATAACAAATGATTAATTCACAGTATAAATGGTGCAAATGATAATTACAGTTCTTGTGCTCCAGAACAGTTTGAGAATGTGGGACCAGTGCTACTAGCCTGTAGCAGCCTATCACTGATTGGTGTATATCAGGGGTGTCAAACTTATTCTTTGTCAGGGGCCACATACAGCACACTTTGATCTAAAGTGGGCCGGACAAGTAAAAATCCACTTTCTGTCTGCGTAAGTTTAGCTGCACATTTAATCCCTACGATATCTCAATAAAAGAGAAAGAAGCGCAGCTAAATATATTCTGCTCTATTTAATTAAATAAATCTATCAACACAACTCGTTGGACTTAAATTGTAAAAACACTGGGGAACCCAAAAGCTGTTATTTTAATTGATTATTACTTTGGTGTAGTATGAAAGACGGTGGAGGTGTTCTTTATTAGTAGCACAAGCTGTAAAATGTATTAACATTTTACAAACACGGCCAGCGGGCCAGGTTGGAGTCTTTGCCGGGGCAATTCTGGCCCGCGGGCCTTATGTTTGGCATCCCTGCTGTATATGTTCTCCAAAATTCTCTGATAGGGAGAAAACAAAGATCAGGGGAATTTGTAAATAGTGTCATAACACCGTTTACTTAGCTTACCGGCTCCAGCTGCACTCGTTACATCAGTCTAGTACTGTCTGCAGCACATGTAGCAGAGTAGCATGATAGCAGCGCAGATGGTGAGCAGCTTTCCCACAATGACTAGATTTGAGACTTGTATTTTGTATCCGTCTTAGAGAACTGTGATGTACTTAGTAACAGAAAATCTTCCGTCCTCTTATTTTGAAAGTTCAGTTGCTGCTAACCAGCTACGGTTACTGGCTGGCTCACTGGCCAGGTTGCTTTGTGGCACTCCCTGTCTTTTAGCTGCTCTCCAGAGAGCCTCTCCCATCCTGCAATCGGATTGACTCCTCACTTGTGAGCATGAGACACATCCCTGCTTTGTCTGGGCAAAATACAAGCTGCAGACATGAAATACATGTTAAAGCCATTCTGTCATGAAAAAAACCCAACAAAAAAAACAAAATTGTGCCTGAGCACAAAACAGACTTTTTCGTGACTATTTCACAAAAAGCGCCTGGCCTCTATGATTGATGTTTTCCTATCTACAAATAAAGTAGTTGTAGCTTGGATCAGCATGTTCACATAAGTACACTGTAATACACCACGAGAGCCAAGTCTGTATATGTATCCATGTTCGCAGCACCACTCTCCACGTAACTGAATGTTTGCTCAGCTCCTGAGCGAGCAGAGGGTCTTAAACGCTCATTCACCATGACAGCCTGACCCAAACACACCAAAACGTGACACTTGCTGACACCTACGCTGAAGAACCTAGTAAGCAACAGTTGCACAAAACTTACACTTATAGGGTTTTAAAGGCATTCTACGATACGAGACAAATTTACCAAACACACTGCATATTAGGAACATTTGGAGAAAATCTGTTGAAATGAAACTGTTTAAATACTAGCATAGCTGCAAACAGTGGCCTCTCTGTCAGCCCAAAGTGTCCTCATACCACTTTCACTTTCATACCAAATTCCCATGGTTGTTGGTTAAATGAAAGTCTGAATAAGGTTTAAAAGGTTTATGATGAAAAGATAAATAAAAGGCAATAGATACTTACGGAAGAAGTCCTTCTTCACCAGGTTTTTTGCGCAGAGGACTGAAAAACAAAAGCAAAAAGTCAAGCATTAGATATATGTTTAATATTCATCCCAACAAGATCAGGTTTCAGGGGCATCACCAAGGGGGAAACTGGCCACCCCCCAAAATTTGCTGGCCCTTGATCCCTGGCAAGACTGTCCTATGTTGGTAACAATTTTGTTGTTTGTTTGTTTGTTTGTTTGTTTGCCACTCTGCTGTGCCCCTGCACTGTTCTGTTTTTAGTGTGCTGCCCCAAGACTTTTAGTGGCCCCCATACATGGCCACCCCTAAAAAAATTCTGGAGGTGTTCCGGTCTGGTTTGCAATATACAACTTTGCAACTTAAGGGTTTTTTCTTCCATCTGAAACTGTGGATATCTTTTTTTATTTTTATGCATTTTCTTTTAATTCCCTGGTTAGAAAAGTGGCAGGAATGTGCATGGGTAGGCCGCAGGGAACGATTCGTCTAGTTTAGGATTCGAGTCGGAAAACAGTGTGCTGAGAACGACTACATTACAGCTGTGAGCCAAACACAAGCCAAGGCTGGTACAGATTACACAAACAATCTTTCCTTTGATTAGACTGCGTATTTATAGCACATGTCGACAGCAGCAGAGAAACCAACTCCCTTGCTGGAGGTTTAAAGTTGAAACTTCAGCACAATTAAGATTTGGTGTCATTAAAACAAACAGAAATAATAAAAAAACACCACATTGCACTTTTCATTATAACATGATGTTGAGCTGCAGGAGTGAGTGTTTGTTTAGTCTTTCTTTCTCCCTTCCAAAATTTGTGCAGACTCGATAGTACTGTTGTACTCTGAGAGCCTTTGTGGCAGTTGCTGAGGTGATGAGGCAGAGCCACTTACTCCCTCTTGTGCAAGTGTGGATGGATTAGGAAGCTCAGTAACCACCTGGGTGTCTGGAGCTCACGGTTGCAGCCGGTGAGTCAGGCACATGGAAATAGTTTTGCTTTTCTCAGGAATAAAGCCCTTCTGAGAAGCTTCCCCTAATTGGTCTGGACACTGATGTGGCTGAGTCATGGGTTCAAAGAGGGATGATACATTACACCAAAGTAATACAAACATAAAACAGTGAAAGTCTGGTTTATGATTCAGTCAGTCACTATTAGTACAGAGGGAAGTGCGCCAAGTTAGTTTTATTTTGAAGAAATTGTGCCAAAAAAAGAAATGGTTAGCTGATGCAAAGTATGACACAAAGTAACTAATCTCACTTTTGCCTCTTTTTGTTAATTAAACACTACACAGGGTAAATGTTGTCATTTAAAGTTCAGTCTACTCCAGAATCTGTTTTGCTGCTTGTAACTTTATTTGGATGCTTTGCTCTTACTGCGTAAAAAGGTGTACAGAGTGCAGAGCTAGTCATATTGTGTTATCAATGGTATATACATGTTTTTATGCCAGTACAATTACATTTCTGAGCAGACAAAATGAAACTCAAGTCCTCAAAAGCACCTGAGGAGACACTAAGTATGGCTCCTGAGAAGCCATAAAGTTCCTTTAATTCAATTCTATTCAGTTCACAACACTATTAACCTCAAGGTGCTTTATACTGTAAGGTAAAGACCCAACAATAATACAGAGGCAACCCAATGCAACCTCCTATGGGCAAGCACGTGGTGACAGTGGGAAGGAAAAACTCCCTTTTAACAGGAAGAAGCAGAAGCAGATTTGGAGAGGGGCAGCCATCTGCCGCAACCAGTAGGGTGATAAGGGAAGGAAGAATTCCTTGTAATATAACAAATATAATGTTGTAAACTGTTTTCTCAAATCCTAGTATTATGTAAACCTACTTAAAACTAATGCATTCCAGTGCAATTTAAAATAAATACTACTTCTATGAATGTCATCAAATTCAGTATTGTTTAAAAAGTAAAGCCCGACCAATATTTCAGCCCCAACATCAAGGTTGGGCTTCAGTTAACCAATAGCCAGTATATTAGTGTTGGCATTTTGGCATTTATAACTGCTAACAAATGCAAATTTTAAAAGTACAGAAAAATAAGGAAAAAAGAAAAGCAAATTTTAGAGGACAGTTGGGGTGGTGCTGAACTGTCATGCTAGGACAGTGTAAATGTTGGCATGTTTTCTCTTATGTAGTCAACTCTTTTTAAAATCTTTCTAATATATTAAAAAAAAAAAAACCTACTCATCATTGCTGTTGTAACTGCATACATAAAAAACTGTGATAGTAGCAACAGACTGGTCTAAGCAATGCTTCACATGTATTTGATTCAGGCTTCTGTGCTCCTGCCCCTCATTCACCTTGAAGAAGTTGGCTTGGTTAGTTCTTATGTTAAAGGTGAGAGGGCAGCAGGTTGTGCCATTCAAGCCTGCAGCAGAACTGCCTGTTCCTCTCCCCCATGCTGCATGTACTCAAACGTGCACCATGTCAAGCATCAGTCTGAATCTGAGTCTGGTTTGAGCTCAAAGAATTTTACCACAAGAAATCAGAAGGAGAAAGCCATATTATTGACATGCTGCATGGACAAAATTAAAGGAACCGACAATCAGCTTTATGGTGTTGAAAGACACACAAGTGACACAAGTGAGCATGCACATGATACTAAAAACAGCCATCGTGTGTGTGTGTGTGTGTGTGTGTGTGTGGGGGGGGGGGGGGGGGGGGGGGGGGGGGGTAAAGAACATGCTCGACAGATGAGGAAGAATTTCTTTCCGCAAACATCCCTGGGAATGCATTACGTTCCAGCGAAACCCACCTCATTTCTAAAACATCTGGTACACATCACATTCGGTCACATTCTTCCTGAACACAGAGGAAAGCATGTGAGCACACGCATGCTCCCCGAGACACATCACTCTCCTCTCCAACGATCTAATTAATTATTAACAAGTACTGGGGAGTGAATGCATGGGTTTTGTGTGTGCGCGTGGTGCACTAAAGGGCTGACTGAGGTAACAGATGATGGTGTCTCCAAAAAGATCTAGTATAGTGAAATGAATTCAGACAGTTGATGTTTACATTGTAACATGACTGAGGAAATGACTAGCAAAAGACTGAGAAATATGACTCTTCAGCAAGGAAATGTATAGACAACAAAACATTTAATTAAAGTCCAGGCCCAAAGGAGCAAGAGTTAGGACCCTATGAGATCCATTCAAGGGAACGGCAAGACAACCACAGCCGGAAAAAGCTGCAGACCCTTGTGTAAGTGGCATAAGCAGCACTCAACTAGCCACAGAGCAGGAAGGCAACGCTACAATTATACCTATATAGGCTTCTTATGGAAAAATAAAAGGGGCCGAACGACAGCTGAAAACAGAGGGGAAAACCGCTGGAATGGTTGATGCACAGAGACAATAGCAGCGAGAGAGCCAGTTAGGTCTGATGCTGCTGTGCAGCGAGAAGGGGAGACAAAGGACATCAATCAGGATGGAGTGGCATCCAGCCATCCATCCAAACACAGTCATTAGAAAAAGTAAAAATGTACATAAACCTAAGTGGAGCCATATTTTACAGATCTTGAAACACTAGAAGGATTACAATGTGTGTGATCAGACACCCACAAGACACAACGGAATGAAAGGATTGCCAGTTCTGATATGCCCTGATTCCAGGAAACAGCCACTCTAAAGTTCAACATGACAGCAGCTTTGACCTTCTCAACGTCTACATGCAAACAAATGAACTGCCAGCCACTGAGCGCACTATTTCCTTTAGTTAACCCAAAGACTTCAAATGAGGGTATCAGCAAAGTCTTTCTGTCTTTGTGAAGCGAAGTGATTGATGTTGCGAGTGCTGAGGAATCAAAGGATTCCCAGAGTGGTAACATAAAGGGCGGGCTGGGTTTTTGGGACCCTTGGTTTGAAACGACTGTCACACTTTGCAAAAGCACTGGCTTCATTTAATTTCATGAAACTTCTCTAAGGGTGGCTGCCGCCTTCGCTCTGACAATCACCGTCACTCTTCACAAGCTCTGAATTTCACACACCTCCAGCTTGTAAAGTCTCTCTAATGAGATTGTTGTAAGTGCTGTGATCCTCCGATTCTAGCCTGAAAAAACATCAAATAAATAAACACGGGGGGAGGAGCTGAGCGTGGGTTCTGTCAGGCAGGAGAGTCCAAAGTGTAGAAAGGAACTCAACAAAGCTCAATGTTGATGAGAAAATGAAATTTGTCCTCCTACATATTCATCCACACATCCATCCTCCAACTCCTTCATCCAATTAAGAGTTGCCATAACTACATGGGAAGCAGCAGTACCCTGAGCAAACTATTTCCAGATAGCTCCTCCTGAGGAATCACTTATAGAGAGTTTTTGGCAATGTTTGAAGTTCTCATCCAGTTTTGGATTTTTTCCAACCGCCCGGTAAAGAAAATTGAGCCACCTGTAGTCTCAGTCTTGTTCTTTCAGCCCTTTGGGTGAGTAAAAAGCAGAGGTGTGACCTACTGATCCTTATGTCAGATGCTTTCCTCACTATAGCTTTGCCTGGAAGCCTACATTCTAAAGACCACAAGCAGGAGTGGAGACAAAGTACAGCCTTGGCAAAGTCCAACAACCACAATTAACACGTCTCGTTTAACGCTGCAGACGGGATGTGAAAGTGCACTCCCGAAGCACCTTCCCATAGAATCCCTTGAGAAACCACATCATAAGCCTTCTCCAAGTCTATAAAACATGTAGACTGGATTGGCAACCTCCCAGACTCCCCTCCATCACTAGTGAGAGGGTGTGTTACTACCTACATAGTTTCTCTTTGATTCAATCACACCTATTGGTCACCCTTCCAGTATCCTGCCATGGTGTCTACCAGGGAAGGTGGAGAGAGGGATAACCTGGTAACAGGCACACACCCTTCTTTAACAGACCACAATACGCCAGTCTGCAAATCCAGAGGCACCGTCTGCAAGGTTTATGCAAGACTACACAGTGGTTTCAATCAAAACAGCCTGATAAACATCAAGTACGTTCTAGGCAAATTTCATCCACCCCCAGAGCCCAACCCCTGCGGCTTTACACACAAATATTTTATTGCCGTTATTGTGAGTTCATGACTGGGCATTCCCCTCAATGCTTTTGGCATGGCCTACAGATTTAACTGGGGAGCCTCTGCAATGCTCAACCCCCTGTAGAGACACCGTACATCATCAGTAGCTAAATGACCCAACATACAGAGAAACAGGTTCTTTTCCTCTTATGCAAAAGGTTTATGTAATGACTTTAAGTGAAATGGCTTTTCATCCAAATTTATGTCATTACAGGATGAGGTGATGATGACCGATGCCTTTTCTAAGTAAAGTAAGTGAGTGAGCTCTCACCTACAGGGTAACATCGTAAATCTGCTATTTTTCTGGGTCACCGCTGACGGGCTTTCTTGAACTCACACACAGATAAATGTAATCATGTGTTCTTTCTCCATCTACATAAAGCTGGAAGAAAGGCATGATGCAAAGATCCAACCCACAAAAAAGAAAAAGAAAAAAAAAAGAACAGACTTCACTTTCTTACATTTCAGAGGCCAGCTAGACTATTCCATGGCTATAAAGCACTTTAGACAGATTTTAGACAGACACAGTGTTAACTCCATAATCTTTTGAAGGTAATATTAATCCTAAAATATATAGAGCAGGTCATCTACTGATCGGAAGGTTAGTGGTTCGATTCCTGGCTCCTACAGTCTGCATACCAAGTATCCTTGGGCAAGATACTAACCCCGATGCATCCATCGGAGTATGAATGAGTGTGAATGTTTGTTAGTAAGCAATTAAAAGCATAGAAGTGCTTGTGTGATTGGGTGAATGTGGCATGTTGTCTAAAGCGCTCCGAGTAGAAAAGCGCTATATAAGAATCAATCTATGTAGTGAATAAGAATGGAATGGCTTAGTGACTTGTGCCAGACTATTTCTTAGGTTTTGGAAGGAGTGCTCCAAATTTTGTGGGAACATCTTGGGGATGGACCCTTTCTGTTCTAGCATGACTGTGCACCGGTGCACAGAGTAAGGTTCATAAAGACACGGATGAGCGAGTTTGGTGTTGAAGAACTTGATAGGCCTGCATAGAGTCCTGACCTCAACCCGACAGAACACCTTTGGGATGAATTAGACTGTGAGCCAGGCCGTCTTGTCCAACATCAGTGTCTGACCTCACAAATGTGGTTCTGGAAGAATGGTCAAAAATTCCCATAAACGTTCCTAAACCTCTTGGAAAGCCTTCCCAAAAGACATGAAGCTGTTATAGCTGCAAAGGGTGGGACGACATCACATTAATCCATTCTATGGATTGAGAATGGGATGTCACTCAAGTTCATGTGTGTGAAGGCAGACGAGATGCCAATATCTTTGGCAATATAGTGCTAGTCAGTGTCTTTGAACATCCTTGTTCTGTGTTGATTTTGTATCCAATTTAATAAAATGTATGATTAGATTAAAAACCCCAGTATGAATTAAGAATGAAAAGTCACTACATGTGAAAAGCTCTAACTAGAGATATTTGTGACACTTTAACTCACTGAAGTGATTGTTTAAATAAGATGATTAATTTGCTTAAGGACTTACTGATCAGCTATCAGAGTAAATGTTGTAGCTCTGGTACGTAGAACCCTTTTTTTGATTTAAATATTAATCTTTTTTTATTTGAGCGAACCATTATCTGCATTTTACACAGACACGCAATCTATGGGACGACTGTATCGTCACGCGACTGTTCCTGACTTGCTCTTCTATCACATAGGCACACAGTCGCTCACTCCGGAAAAGCATCAAATAACCCCTCGCATCTCGGGCCCATCTAAAATCCTCTGTCGTCATAGCGACGGCAAGTATCGAGGCAAAGCTGAGAGAAGGGTTTCTCTGTGCTGCCTGTGTTTCTCATTCCGGTCGCAGCGGCTCGCGCAGCCAGTAACTGCGGCGCTGACTGATAGGACTGATGGGGGGGGACACCACTGTGGAGACTACAGACAGGATGAATGCCACTGAGACACTCGCAGCACGATATGGGTACAAACATTTAACATTACAATCACGAGGCTGTGAGCCTTTCACACCACGACGAACGACTGGATAGGAGCGACAAGTGGGCATGTGCGCTTTTTCCACAGTAGTCGGAAATCTGTCATTCGAGTTTCTCACTTTGAGTGGGATTTTTTTTTTTTGGGTAAAGTCGTGATGTGTCACTTCAGACTATTTGGCCGTCCCCATCTTCCTGTCCTGAAAGTGGATCATAAGTTTCACTTCCTTGCATCTGATAAAAAACTACAACCTCTTAGCCTGAGAGCCCATTTTACTTTCTTATTTTAATAAACCACAAAGAACTGGGTAAAAAATGATTTGAGGACTGCAGGCAGAGGGAAAAAAAACATTTTAAACAATCAAAATCAAGATGCTATGTCACTCAAGGCTCACCTGTAGATTTACAGAGTACCTCCAAAAAACAAAAAACAAAACCTAATTTCTCAGTGAGCGAGTGGAAACGCCTCGGCTGACTGCAACTTATTAGTCACATAATGGCTTTTCACATTACAGCCCAAACAGAGCTGTTCCCTCCCCCCACCCATCCCCAACCCCCCAAAGGACAGCTGGGAAAGCTAAACAAACACAGCATACAACTGATTATCGGCTTGCATTGACTTAGCTCCTTCCTTTGCCGGCCTGTCTCTTAATAAAAATCAAATACGCAGAGTGGCGACAGCCGCTCCATGCGGGCAAAGACGGAGACCTTGGGGGTGAAGTTTAAAAAGTCCCACCTGTGGGGAGAGGATGGGCACAGTTTCTCACAGGCTGGTACACAAAGAGCCCTACTGTGCAGACGAATCAATGAAGTCCACCAGACGCAAGCCAAACACCTGGGAAGGGAATGGTCACGTGATGTCTAGGGGAGGTGGGGAGGGTGGAGGTCGTGGTAGTGAATGCTGGTCAGGACTAGGAATTGACTTTGGTCTGTTGTGAGCTAAACATATGTAGAAACTATAATGGTTACATTCACTCAAAGCAACACAACAAAGCATGGGAAAGGAACACAATGCCGTAGGGGGAAGAAAACAAAAAAAGAAAAAGAGGGCTCGCACTGCCTCTAGTCTGTTGCTCTGCGGTTAACCATTACACTAGAGCCCATGAGGTGGAGGAAATGGGGGTGTGGGAACAGAGACAACCGCCTGGTAATATTCCACCATTCCCATCCCTATCCATGAGTTAAAAAAAAAAAAAAAAAAAGTCTGGAAAAGTAGGCTGCTAAGAGGAAGATGGAGAGCATGAGCAGATCGTCTGGTTGCGTGAAATCCCCGTAGGTCTGCCAACTCAGGTTGACCACATTCTGATCATCGCTTCCTGTCCACCTGGTCCCTCCAGTTCAGTGCACTGACCCAGCATCGCCAGACAGTCTGACACATCTTCAGGGAGTAGCATTAACCCCCCATCTCCTCCTCCCCTCTCGTCCAGGCCCAGACCTTTCCTCTGCCTGTCTGCCCTGTTTTGACTGCAGGCCCAGCGCCATGCACTCTCATGCGCCGCATTGTTCTTCTATAAACAAAGGGCTTCCTTTTCCCTTTTCCACTCCTCCCTAACCTTTGTGGGATTTTGAACCTAAACGGAGGGAGAAAGCCAAGATGAAGAATTCTGATGGCTCATTGCTAATCTTCAAGCCGCCTCCTTATACGTCTCCAATGACAGCATGCTGGGTAATGTTTAGTCTTGAACACCATGTCTTCAGACCACTATCACTGTAACTGCAGCAAAGGGAAGCTGATATTAGCTGGGTACCGGAGCTTCCATGCGAGACAGGCTCGCTGGCATGCAGCTATCGAGCCTGACACAAAGAGGAAATAACGCACAGTCCAGCAGGAACAAGTCCAAGTTCATTTTGAAGAGAAATGACTCTGATGTATCCAATTGCTCTTTTGACAACACAGTTCGAGGAACTAGAGAAACTAAACCAAGACTGTGTTTCTAATGTGCCACAAAGATTAAACCCATAATGGGCACGCATAAGGAAGTCCGCGAGTTCTTGTTTAGACTTCAAGTGACTACACGTGAAATAACCACAAACAAGGCAAAGTGGGCGGGACCTGAGATTATCTTCTCTCAACTTCCCAGCAAGCGATTGAAGCGACTACCAAGGAGGGCACAGGATTCTGTTAATCGACATGTAACCTGGTAGTAAATATATCAGGGAAAATAATCGCTAAAGCCCCACCCATACAGGCCTACAGACTATTCGGTGACCCTTTTCCCCTCGGGGACCCGCCTGTCGTTTAGGAAAAATGTACATTCCCCAACATGTTGCAAAAACCGTGCACATGTTAGCTGCAGCTCTGAGGAACATCTTTTACTTTGAAGGCAAACCGTTTCCAATTCAAGTTTGTCCCACTTCTCAAGATTCTGTACCGCTCAGCTAGTAGTTGGCGTGTTTTTGCAGACCAGCATGAGGAGGAAAAAAAACCAAAACACCAGGAGGTTTGTGGTTCAGTTTCTTTGCAACCGATTTCACCTGGTGAGAGCCAGAAACCCGTGTTTACATCACGTCCAACATGGCAGATGTCTCAAGGAACAGCATAATAGGATTTAACCGGCACTAGATTCCTTGACAGGTTCATAGTCGCCTGGGAAACTGAGAATTCCAGTCAATATGCTAAAAATGTACAAAAATCCATTTCATTCCTCATCTTTTCCATAGTATAAATATGATGGATGAAACATTGAAGAGTCTAATTATCTCTCAGGCTGATGCAAAATTTTAAAAAAGAGAAAAGAAGGCCTGCTTTAAGACCCTGCTTTAAAGGGCAGTATGTTTGCCACAGAGGCAACCGCACCACCTATTTACCGAGCTCGTTCACTGCTTCCCTGTTTATAACAAAGTGGGTTACTTTTTAAAGACCTGGCTCCACCACTTAAACGTTAGCCCTTAAACTGCAGTCAGGCAGAGTAGAATGAGGAAGCTGGGTAGAATTTCAGGAGCTCCGTCCAACTCTACATGGGGTACAGACTAACTATGGAAATGTGGTTGAGACAAACTGGCTTGTAGGTACTGGGAAATAACTTTGCTCTGGCAGGTTTTTACATCTTAGTAAATCCACTTATGTAATATGCAAATCTGATAAGACTTCTGGTCACATTATACAGATATTAAAGTCACTGGTAGCAGAGTGATCATGGAACAGCTAGCTGCCAGGAAAATCTCTTTAAAAACCTCCAAACAGACCTGCAATTTCAAGGGTTTTGAAAATTAGAAAGGAAAAAGAACAACATAATATCCCCATGAATCATTTTAAACGGAGAGAAAAACAGAAAAGGTAAACTTTCAAGTTGCACGTGTCTTGAGCATGGTGGGAAAAAACCGATGTCAACAAATGAGCAGCAGTGAGACGCACTAAAGAAACTCCCTGTGACATCCACTGTATATGGCACAAACAAAGATAGAAAACTCAAGATTCCCTGGACTCCTGTTGCAGGAGGAAAGGATGACTGGGGACATCTGCTGCACCCAAATCAGTGTGACCAGAAGCATAAAAAAAGTGATGGAATTAGAGGGAAGAAAAACCACAGAAGACATAAAATCCCCCCAGAGCTTCTTTTCATAAAAAGGATAAAAGGCCGTGACTATGAGAAGCCATATATCATCATACATCACACTCAGCACCTGCTGGAAAAGTAATGAGAGCGCTCGTGAAATGTTTTGAGACGCTCAGAGGAAGCGAAGACCTGTTCTTCCAGGTGGCGTTAGAAAAGGATGTATTAAATTCCAGTGATTATATGATATTGTTAATGTTTGGGCAACCAGTCGAGGTGAGTCATTAGGTGGGAAGATAAGCTTTGGTTTTATTTTAAGCGCTGGCTGCTCTCACCAATAGTTCTTTGGTGACATTTGAGATTTAATGAGCAAAGGAAGTGACTGTATTAATGTTTATGTCTCACAGCAACAATCACAGTAACTGGAATAACAGACTACTCCTGTTTAAAAGCAGGCGCCAATTTGTGGAAGTCAACATGTTGCACCGCCATTTTGAATTCGACATCACTGTTCCATCTAACCACACTTTATCTATGTGACTAGAGAGGGGTTACATACGTGGTACGCCGAAGGTAGATGAATACAAAACTAGTATATTAATTAATATCAATTTGTGTCTACACTTTTAGATTCAAGACATGAAGGATCATGCCTGTGATTAATGATATGAAAAGTCCCCTTTACCAAAGAAGTGAAAATATGAAGGACAGGAGACAAAGAGACATCTAGATAAAACCTCACCTCAAGCCTCATCTCCTGAATTAAAGTCAAGGCTTTAAAGACACGAAAACATGCATGTATTGTCACAGTTACTTATTGTCAGCAGGTTAGACATGATACCGTACCATCTCCGGGCAGCTGATAACAACAGGGATGCTTGTGGGACATGATGGTATATTTTTTCATTGTAGGTATAGAGGATTACAGAGCTAGGTTTAAACTTAGAGGATTTTATTTATAGTGCTGAGGTGGGGTAGACCAGAGGCAGGACAGTTGAAGGGGGTGGTACAATGGGTGGGACACCGAACCCATAAGATTGTGTTGACTTCCGGTTGTGAGCCAGACCTCGCTAAACGTAGCGGAAGCAGGCTAGTTAGCTAGGTCTCCGGATGCATCCGTATTTTATTGTAAAGCGCAAATAAATACATCTGGTTTTGGAAGTAAGAGTCTCGGCCTGATCGCTACCATCAAAAAGAATCCGTGAAGTCGGCGTACTTCAACACTAGCTAATGTTAGGCTGAGTGAGCTAAGGAGGAAAGTTTATTCGCCAAGTGTCTGACAATTAGATGCGCTTGGTTTCACTACCAGCAGCCAACAACAGCAAAATCAGCAGCACTTACTGAGACAAAAGTTCAGGATATCCTCAACAACTCACCTCAGTATCTCTGATACAAATCGATGACTCAGTGAAGCTCACTACTGTCTGATGACAGACTCCTTTCACAGTTTTACACCCTCCTCCAGAGCAAATAACCTCCAGCTAAGGTAAACAGCGGACGGACTGCCTAAACTCACTACAGATGAACGGTAGCCAGAACTGTCTGTCCTACAGCTGCCACTGTAGCAAGGAATATGCACTTGCATTGGGAGGTACAAGAAAACTAAATTCAGTTGACTGCAATCTGCAATCTACTGACATCTAGTGGGGAGATTTTAAACACGGGAGCTTTAAAAGAAGACAATACCACAGAATCCAGTTCAGGTTTCTGTTTTTTGTCCATTATTGTAGTAAACTAATATTTAGGGGCTTGGATTGTTTAACAGAAGACATTTGGGGAAATTCACCTTGGGAAACACGCCATGCATTAAGAAAGAAAATAAAAGTTAGAACAGCAATCTGAGCAGTCAGCAAAATAAGTTGCCATAAATCAGGAAATTGCAGAGGACCATTAAAAAGTGCACACAAGCAGGGACTATTTACACCAATAAAGCAAGTATATTGTGCCCACGCCTCCCTCCCATGTTATCTTAGGGCCAGCAGCAACTGATATGATTGTGATGCCTCACACTCCTCAGATGGGGATTAAACTTTGTAGTGGACATGGACAGCTGCAGACACCATGGAGAAAGAGTAGTCGCTCCTGTTATAGCTCTTTGAAGCCCGCTTGGATCTGGGCTGACGGGAGCATGTGTAGTTGTTGCTTGTAGTACGGTAGCAAAACATTGGCAGGGGTGCAGACATCCACAAGGAGCCTTGAGCTCACCATCTGATAACAAAAATTTGTATCACTTGGATACAAGTGGACTCTAGCACACTCGCAGCCGCGAAAACTATCACATGGCTTTTAGGGTGTAACAAATGATTATTGCAGCTATATAGTGTAAGAAAGTGTGTCCACATTGTGAAGTGACGTTAAGCCCTAAATTTTCCTCTTATATAAGGGCTCCCAGTCCCGGAAACAAAAAACAGCTTTTTAACTGTGATACAAAATCCTAAAAAATGACTCTTTAAATGCTTGAAAACACACAATAGGACCTCGTGACGTTGAACTAAGATTACCTTTTGACCAAACTAGTCTTTAAACAAAGAGAAGATGCCGATACAAAGATACACACAAAGGGAGATTATCAAACAGGTCAGCTGCCTTTGCAAAAAACCTGTTGTATGACATGGGGAAAACTTGCCACACACATCCACACGTGAGAGGAAAGAGGCTGGCAGCATTCTTAATGTGAGAGCATTTCATCCGCCTCACGTCACCTTTTCCCTCCGTGATACAGTCCGCTGCAATTGCATAACAGAGGAGTCCGGCCCTCCTATTTTCAGCTCCCAAATAGTGGGAAACCATGCCACAATGGCACTGTGGCATTCCTGCTTCCCCTGCGCAGTACATCACTCTCTCTTTCCACTCTGTGTGCTACAATGTGCCTGACAGAGAGCCATCCAGACGAGTAAAGTCTTCCACAGTACCATCACTACTAAGTGAGAAGTCAAAACAGTGAGCGGAGCAGAGCAGAGGCACCGCTCGGGCTTCTGCAAGCTTGCACCACTGTTGGCTTGGACCGGAGCTGTTTTGAGTGGCTGCGTGGCTCTTCTAGCTTCTTGGCTCCTTTGCCCACTCTGATGTAATGGAGGAGAGCAGAGGAGAGGCTTGGATCAAGCTGCAGTGGAGGGGTGCTTAGTACCAACTTGTTTAACAGAAGTTGAGGACCACCGCGTGCTCCCTCCAAAATTTCCCGGGGACTTTTAGTTTCTAAGAATGACTTCACAGCTTCGTCTGGGAGCACCGTTACATCATTACCACCATGCCATATTTTCCCTTCTGCACTTCGCCAATGGATGCGTTGCACTGGGTGGATCTCGGAACAATAACAGCACGGTCATCGTAGATGAAAGCGCTCCGCTGCACGCCAGCAATGTCCGACTAACGCTGTGACGTCACATGTTCATTAACAGTAATTGTCAGCATTAACTAGAGCCGAATGCCGCTGTGTGCAGGTGCATGCAATAAACGGCTTTTACAATGCGCTGCGAGTCGCGTTTAAAGTGCCTGACAAGTGTCAACAGGACATGCGTCATCATGTCTGACCCAAATTTAGCCATGCTGAAACCATTTGTGAGGGCATCCATGTGTGCGAGGAACGAGGCACACCCGTGCTTTTCTAAATTATTAAGTAATACTTGTTTAAGATGCTCCTGTTTTTTGTTAAATATGAGACGATATGCTTTAGCTCAAAAGTTGAGAAATCCCTGTATTACAGCAGCCAAAATAAAATATCTAAAGTAGAATTTGACAGCTTGTAAATGAATAATGAAACAGCATAAGGCACAGTCAGTCTCATCCTGCAGAGAGACGCCATCACCTTGGGTTGCAACTGGCCAAGGAAGTCCCTGCTCTGCTCTGAAACCTCGGTGAGCTTCGTGCATACAGCTCTCCACTGGCTGCAGGTTCAGGATTTTAAGAGCCAAAGTACAATCACCAGCTGCGGTGCAAGATGGTGGAGTTGAACCGTGTCTGACCGTGGGATGAGAAGCTCTCTGGAGAGACAGCAGAAATACGAGATGGAGAGGCCAGGGCTAGCTGAACTTTTAAAATAAGACGGGGGGGAATCATCCACCGGTAAACCGAGTGCAGATAGAATTGCTCTCTCAGACAGTTGGAAAAATTGCTAAGATGAGTCACCAAATATACTTTGCTGCCTACAATAAAATAAAGTCTGTGTGCAGGAAACTCTGCAAGCCTGTTGCTGATAATCGTTTTTCTGCATTGGACTGCTCTGCAAAAAGAAATATTTTGGTTGAGAGGAAAAAAGCAGCACCGTTGGTGGCTGGTTACATCACTAGAATCTGAAGTTGGATATCAACCAGAAAAAACTATTAGACCCAGCGCAGATGAGGGGGTTAACAGCACTATACACCCACAATACCAGTGGCGGTCAATACAGGCCTGGAATAATTCAAAAACAACAACCGTGTGGCAACAGTGGCAGAGATTTTACAACCCAATGTGGCTACAGAGAGAACAATTTAAACGGAGTCCTGTTTGGTCAGTAGATGAAAGAAACTGTGCTGACTAAATAATGAGTAGGCACGCACTGCAGGGCCCTGATGACTTGATGATTTCCTGTTTCATGTTTAGAAAAGCGCCTAGCTCAAGGCATCAAATGCACATTCCATATAGTTTAACCCATTTTTCCAATACTTACTAAAGTGTATAGGTATGCAGACATTTCAAAGACATGCTTAGACGTGTTTATCTATAACTAAGTATGCCTACACAATTAGTGCACAAGTCTCCTGCTGTATTGGTCTTTTAAAAAAAACGCTTTTAGTCTTAAGCCATTTGTACATCAAACACTTTGCCTGTAATAATATGGGTTAAAAGCAGATATCAGACTACATCTGTAAACATGAGTGAGTTCAGTGTCTGTAGCATCTGCCCGAGCGCTGACTCATCAGGCACTCCCAGTTTTGGCTGGATCTTGACTTCCTGCGAAGGAAACCGCAACGCTTATCAACCAGACAGTCATTCGAGAGTAGACCGGGAATAGTGAGTAACTACGAGCCTCTGCACATATTTAGGATTTTTCTAACTCTGAGGCAAGCGCCACTGCTAAAATATCATAGTTACTTGTCTGTGCGTATGCGGTCAGATTTTTTTACTGCACAGGAATCCAGTGGTGTATTTTCTCAGCTTCAGAGGAGATGCCATTGGAAATGTGATCTGGTGTGAATATAAACATCTCTCTTCTGATCCTGTCTCCTAAGAGCACTCAAGGGGGCTCAAACGTCAGGCTAAGGCATGAACAGACATTTCCAGTCAGCTGTTGGCGTCTTGTGGCTTTAGCACCAACACCACCACCACCAACAGCTGGTAACACTGGGAGACTAGAGAGCACCCCATCTGCTTAAAGTTAGTCAGAGTTACACAGATAATCTTGTCAACCCCTGTCCATCAGAGTTTAAAGTCAACCTAGCACGTTGAAGAATTAATCTCAGGTTACATGCATGCGTCGATGTTTATCAGTGCTAATGAGACTTTGTGCAAACGTGCTGAGTGATCTCACCTGGGCACGCTGCTGAGTGATAAAAATAAATAAATAAATAATCGCAGACATCCTGACCATCAGGTGAAAGACAACTCGAGCTTCATGCACACATGGGTGATTCTGACCCAAGTTACCCTCAAATTGTCAGTAAAATAAGATATAATCACAATGTCTGATGGATACTGTTCTTCAGTATACACTTCTTTTAGACATGCAAGGGCATCTAAAGTCAAACAGGGTTCTGGACTGATATCGGTTATGCATGCAACTCTCTAATGGAAAAAATACCCTCAAGTGGAGTTTCTAACTTCAAAGGGAGAACCAGTTTGGGAAGTAGGCAAGAAATGGAGCTGGGGTTGGGAGGGTTGGGCTTTTGGGACCGACAGCATGTATAACAGCTATGCAGGGGATGATAGGAGAAGTGCCTGCGGGCGAGAATCTGTTTAGTTTTCACTGGAACGTCCCTCCCTCACACGCACTACTAATCCAATTCAAGCCCATTAACCACCACAGCCAGGTTAAGAGAGCAGGCCTTTGAAGGTCTTCCCCAAACCACCCTGAAGGATTAGTATTTTTCCAAAGGCCAATAAGATGGTCTCACTCTGTGCACTCTTTTTTTTTTTCCCTGTCAGGCCCACAGAAGCCACACCACTAGTGCGATCCTGGAGTGTAGCGATCCTGATCTGACTCATCCCGGACCCTGAATATACCCTGCTAATCTAAATTCTTTAAAAACTGTAATTAACCGTGGCTTCGAGCACATACACTACATAAAACATAGGTATGGAGGTCGTCCCTGTCTCAAGATAACAGCAGACATGATCATCCTTCTCTACCTGGAGGGCCAATTGACACACAGTGCAAAAGATGTACATCTGTGTGTGTGTTTAGTGTTTAAATGGGTCAGAAGATGAGGCGGCACAACCTACATGTGAGGCAACCACACAAGCTTGAGAAAAGCAGTGCATTTTTCCCCCTCCGATTTGGCCTTTAGTCCCATTTATTCATCTAGATTTTTGTCTGGGTCAACACTGGTTTGATTCTGCCTTTGATAACTCCACTGTCCTGGCCACTAGTGCTGCTGTCAAATAAAAGGCATAAAGGCCTGCAACCTCCAATACAGGAAGTCTGAGGCACACAGAGGGCCTGCGTGTCAGACTTGAGCATCTCGGGGACCTGAATTGTCTCAGTTGTGGTCCCAACTCTGCCAACAAGAGCTCAAACGGCCGCACTGAAATTCCCAAATATCTGTCGCACAGCTTCAACATCTGGATCGAAATGTAAAAAAAAAAGTTACTCCCCAAATAACAGCTGTAGATAAGCTACCAGGATGGATCATGAGTGGTCTGCTTTGCTTCTCAAAGGACTATGAGCTCTGTACCCTACTGGTATCTCTAGAACTAATCCCCTTCGGATACAGGCCACCCCGGCTGAGGATCTCTGCTGTCGAAAACTTGAGTACAAACAGGGAACACCGCGGCTGATTTTCCCTATTCTTTCAGACACCAAATAAAACAGAGTGTGTGGATACAGGAAAATACTGTTTGTTCGAATATTAATATCACAAAGCAACCAATATGAGGTGTTGAAGCTCTGCTCAGCAGGAAGAGTTAATCTCCCCAAACCACACACGCTGCCCACTAATCAAACCCATACACACTGTTATAATTCAGCGAGCACATACATCTGCGAGGCACCCAGTGACACAAGCAACACACTAGACGCCTGAAGTCCCGCTGAGTAATACGACTGCGGTTCTTCACTTTACTTATTATCATAAGGGGATCTAGACTGCTCTGCTCCCCACCTGTCGGGGGTGACGTTTGGACAAGTGTTCGAGTCTGGGGAGCACTTCCTCTCTACAAAGCTGCCCACTCTTCTCTCCCGCCTGCTACATCTGGTCTCCTCTGGGCCGTTGCTGGCAGCAGTTGAGGGCTAAAGCAACCGCAAGAAGGCTTTGTCCTCATCGAGGAGCAGCTGAACCAACAGGAAAGCCAACTTCAGCCAGTCAATTAATTGATGGGACAATTTAAAAATTATGGGAGGCTCACAGCGGAGGGGGTGTTTACAAATGATGTGCCATAATTGCTCGTTGCATTCCTCCACCCTTGTTGTTTTATTTTCTCCACCTCTCCCACTCCTCCCTGGTCTTTTTCAGCTATTCTTTTGTTTTCTTTTACAACCTGTCAAAAGCTTAGAAAAAAACAAAACAAAAAGTAAAAATGTGGAAATGTTTGCTCAAGATGCATGACCGCGATGGGCCGAGCAGAGTCGACATTTCACCACATGCAGCTAATCACTGTGTATTTACAGTGTATCCTGTCTGAACACCCAGATGCACCCAAATCACTTCCATACAGCCACTCTGTAAAAATGGCTCTGACTGAGGCCACATGAATGCACCGAGCAGCCAGCTCAGACCACATTAAAACATTTTTGATGATCAGGTCCTGTGTGCCTCCACAGCCTCATCGGTGCCCAGCTGTGTGTGTGTGTGTGTGTGTGTGTGTGTGTGGGGGGGGGGTTCTTCTGCAGTTAAGCAGCATCCAAAAGACCCTCATCTGGAGGCGATGAGCTGCACTGAAAAGCGAGGACTTGCAATTTAAAAAAGACCCAAGTCTTTCACTCCAACCCACACTGGGCCTTTGTTGCAGCTTTCAAATAAGTGTGTTTTTTTCTGCATGTTCATTCATTGGTATATTGCAAACCACTTCATGAAAAATAACAGCACTGTCAAACTCTCATGTGTGGTTATTTAAAACAGAAAAAAAAGAAAGAAATAAACTAAACACAAAGTGCATCAGACAGAAGGACGATCGGAGAGTGATGAGGAAGCTCGGTTAGAGAGGGTGGGAGTGAAATATGCTTTGGACCCTGGTCTGAGAGGGAAGAGGCTTACAGTCGGAAAGAACAGGAGTGACTCAGAGAGGAAGAGGTGGGAACGCGAATGGAGAATTGCAGGGAATCCCACTGAGATAGCTCTCTTCGGCGGTTCACGCCGCGCCAAAGAATTCAGATGAGCAAACCATATGCTTAACAAGTCACATGTAAACTCAGAGCTGAGACACAACAGCAATAACCCGTAAAGGACCTAACCAGAAGAGACAAAAAAAAAAATTAAATTAAACATCGGTCAGTTTTATTATTCTGGTGCACATCTTTCCAGATAGAAGCATTTTTCATGAGGACATCGCTCCAACTGTGCCTGATTATTAACCATCTATTTTATGTGTCTGATTTTACTTCTATGACAGGCGAGCTTGTGGTTCTATATTTGCTGAGGGTACAAATGACGTGCTCTCTTTTCTGCAAAGTTTAAAAAATTCAGGCACAGATGATGGAAAGCATCCCAAGTTATGCCAGAAGCCAGGCGTGCATGACAGAGCTTAAGATGCATCGGACGATAAGACGAGTCGTTTCTCAGCAATTTCACTTAGGTGCATGTGATGTAATGTTACGCCATTAGCCGTGTTTGTTTCATGACATAACTTAGCAGACATCAGCTGCAGGTTATAATGGAAACCTGCCCTCAGGAGCCTAAGTGTGGGCTTTAGCAGCTTGCTTGTGATATTTTTTTTCCCCTGCTTTAATAGCCGGCAAACATCTGCAACATCTGCTTTAAATGGACAGGAGGCTTGTCAGCGAGGAGAGAAGCCTACGACGCAAACAGTTCTGGGCCTGTTTAAATGTAGCAACTCGTCGCTCACAACCTGTCGGGGGAAGAAATTAATCAGAGAGCTATGTCAAAAAAAAAAAAAAAAAACTCCACTGGAGATGACAACACGCAGCTACGACATAGCAACACTCTCTGAAGTCATTGCTTCTTCTGTACCGACCTAGTACACAGAGCTGTGCAGGGCTAAACAAAGAAACATAATGACAACGTGGAGTGAAGCTTCAAATATGAAAGTGAGGACTCTGTCTGCCTTCCTACAGATATATCTTTCTACGTAGCACTCTTAATTCTTATTCTCATGTATATATCTCATGTATAGCTCATGCACATATCTTTCTACGTAGCACTTTTAATTCTTATCCCTACTTTTATTTTTTCATGTCTATTTAAGTGCTATTTATGACACTATTTAAGTGCTATTTATGACACTATGTTTGCACTGAAGCACCGCAGCAATTTCCTAATGTTGTAAACCTGCTCAACATTTGGCAATAAACCCCTTTCTGATTCTGATTCTGATTCTGAGAACTTCCTCTGAGCTCCGCTTTGCACGAGCTGGAGAACAAGGGATCGCGACGGCCTGAGCGAAGGAACAGAGCGGACCATATGGATGAGATAGCACCAGATTACATAAGTCTGGGGGGGGGGGGGGGGGGGGGGGGGACTTTCCATGGATAGCTGGTGTTACTGAAAAAACAAAACAAAGCATGCAAGGATCCTGAAAGCCAAACACATACATGTGTGCAAGTAGTAGTTTCTATTTCTCTTGCTGATTGATAAGTAGGGAGCTTAATATTGACTCTTGATGAGTGTTTCACAAGTTTAACTGAGCTTAAACAGGAGAGGTGCGCTGCAATGTCCTGCTCTCACCATTTTTTCCCTACAGTGGACTCAGATTCTTCGAATTCCACCAGGAGACGACTGCAGTGACAAACTAGTTCACAACCGAGACTTTTATTATGCTCATCTCCAAAGTCGCATTTTTCCTCAACCCTGCAAGTCTACTAGAGTAGCTTTGCATGACACGGGGTTCAAAATAATCCTTGTTTAACTTGTATAGCTTCTCAGTTCATATACTCTCTGCAACAAGCCCTTTTAACTTTAAAGGTCCACTTTAATTTGAAGTTGTGTACCTAAAAAAAAATGACATAACTTCATTTTGCAAAGTAGAGTTACAAAGTGCTTCACAGTTTAAGTAAAATCCACACATCAAAGTATAACGATCCAAAATACGGACACATAGACAGCCATATAATCAACTATTCACACTTCAATACATGCAAATAGTTGTAAACAAGGGTCGAAAATAAAGGGGACGAGACTAAGGGAAAGCTAATGTGTTTTCAGCTTTAAAACCAATAACACAATCAGCTGACCTGACAGGCTGAGGAAGGCTGTTCCACAGCTTGGATGCCAAAACCTAAAAAGCAAGATCACCTCTGGTTTTAAAATTAGAGCGAGGGACAGTTAGGAGATCCTCGGTAGAGAATGGGAGAGGCCAGCTGTAGTCATTGGGTCTCAGATGCTCTGCTATATAAGCAGGGCTCTGTACATGTCGAGCTTATATGTTAATAACAGTGTCTAGTTTCTGTTAGCAGCCTTACTTCAGAGGAACATCACTGTAGAGAAAGTAAGGACTGGGATCCTAACAGTTTTGAAGGCAACGCATTCTCAAATACACACTCATATACAACTGTATGGATGATCAGTATCTAATTTTTGCGTCATTGTGAAACTGTTGCTGAAAGCTTTCCTGTCTTCTGCCACTCTGCATGTATCCCACTCACCTCACTGAGATCCCCTGTTTATCTCCACTTGTTCCTATCAGAAACATCACCAACTTAAATGTTTCCCTCGGCAGTTCCTGGTGGAACAAACAGCCCTTTAATTGGATTCAGGTCGGACCTTGGACGCACATCAAAACAAAACAAAAAAAGACCCAGGAGGCAGCCGTCTGACCCCCTCTTCCAGTCAAAACAGTGAGCTGCTCTCGTGTAAACCTTTTTATTTCCCCCCCTCCTGAGTGTGCTGATGCCGAGGAGAGCGACAGGTCCGAGCAGACCAGCACAGCTACATGCTACTTCCAAACAAAGTGACATTCAAGTGTTTCCCAGTGAATCATAACGTAGCGGTACAAAGGGGGCCACGGGTTCACGGATACAACTTTAACCTGCTTTAACGACGACACCAAAACAAAGGGGGGCAGCCGTTTGTCGGTTCTGGCGCACTGCTCAGACTCCAGTGACCTGAGCTGCTTATCATCTCAGCCGAAGCTTGTCCTGTCATAAAGACTTGATTAGAGCTAACCGGGAATGCTACGTTCAGCTAGCCAACTTTTGTGCGAGCCCGTCTGTCAGCGGAACAGCACAACACTTGTAAAGCTCCCCTTTGTTTAAAAATAATGGAATTTTACGAGCTGGAATATAAATGTGAGACACTAATACACACTAAGGTTTGATAAGCGTCAACCAGCTACAACTGGAAGGCGGCTCATTACTGGAGCTGAGCGACCCGGGTACCACTGTTATGGCTGGTGGTGCTTTACTGGCGACAATCACGAGGCTGAGACTATTTCCAAGAGCAACAATATCCTCATTAAGCGTTTTCCTCGCTTTTCCTGCTTGCCTTAGCCCTGTGAAGTCAGCTAGTAATTTAAATACACTGTTGCTGCTAACAAATCTGTGCAAATGAGAGCAGAAAGCACCGGCGGCGAGCCAACTCCGTAGCCCATGTGAACTGTTCCCAGCCAGCAAATACACGGAGCCTTCCTAGCTGGTGTGTGTGTGGGAATACGTGGGGATTTAAAAGCGTTGCAGGCTACCTGTTAATCGCAGCTTCACGGGGCCATTCCGCCGAACTCCTTGGTTAGACATCTCCTCTCGACCCCAGCCGTCACTGCGCGTCCCAAAAAAATGTCTATTTAAATGTAAAAAATGACAAGGTTTATCAACCTCTCCGCCAGTTTTAGACAATAATGGAGTCAAAGCATTGTGGCCCGGATGTGGACTGAACTGCCATAGCGATCGCTCACAAATGAGAAAAATTAAGGAAAAGGAAAAAGAAAAGCCCGAGTGGAGGGCTGCTGCAAATTGCATTTACTGGAAATGAGGCCGCCGTTGCTGGAGCGTGTGAACGAGCTGGTGGTGGAGCCGAGGCGCTGCTTATCTTCACATCTTCATTGAGAACCTCTTCCTCGGACTGTGAGAGTCCTCCTCTGCTCGTCGAGAGTTGAACTGCGGAGCCCTCCGGGGTAGATCCCCCTTCAGGAGGCTGCTGCTGGGAGCTGACCAGTGACGACAACACGCTTTGTGGGAGTGAAGCATTTCTCCAACATGTGGCATATAACTATGAATCATATACACAGCCCCCTCCAACAAGGGTTGGTGATGAGTAGGACCGCCTTTGATGGCACAGGCAAGCCCAGCTCCCTGTGTTTATATCCCTTTATTAATTTAACATGGGCGTAGTTACAGTCTGAAGTTGCCCAAATTGTTTTAAAGACGGGCACATTTACATTCCAGGTGTCAAAATATATGAAAATTCTTTTGACAGTTTTTTTTGTTGTTGTTTGCTGTCAACTAATCATAGTGGAAAGTAAAACATCACAGTGATTTTGCGGTCATTAAAGTGTGTTCAGCATTTGCAAATTGATGATTCATTTCATAAATTATGAGGCACTATTTATCCCTACATAAGCTGCCTTTATAGGTTAAAATTATCAGTATCAGTTTTGGTATCGGTAATACTGGCTCTGTGTTTACTTGGTATTGAATCAATACCAAAATTTGCAATGTCACGCAGCACTAACACGGATACCTTAGCTCTTTTTCTATTTATTAGTGTTTTCTTAAGTTGCACTGCATTTGACCTCTCAGGGCCACCGTATATGGGTATCTAATTAATGATCTGTAATAATAAGCAGTAATATCAGAAATTAAAAAACAATCCTAAATAAGTAAGTAACAAAAACATCATTAACAAAAATGAAAGGAAATATGTCACTCAGGTGAACAGGTGAACACCTTAACAAAGGGGAAAGTCAAGACTATCCACTACGTTGACAAAAGTATTGGGCCAAACTCTTTGAATCTTTGAATTTAGATGTTTTCAGTCCTGTGGCCATAGGTGTGTAAAATGTAGTACCAAGCCATGCAGTCTGCCTTTATAACATATTGTTTGTGAATGAACGGGTTGTTCTTAAGAGTTCACTGAATTTGAGTGTGATAGTGTGATAGGATGCAACAGTTGCAACAAGTTAGTTTGTGAAATTTCTTTGGTCCTACATGTACAACAATCAGCTGTTAGTGCTATTGTTGCAAAGTGGAACCACAGCAACTTAGCCATGAACTTTTAGAACGTGTTCTCGCTGAGTGCTGAGTCTATAGTGTGTAAAAATCACCAACGCTCTGTCAACTCAAAGCTGCAGAGTTCCAAACCTCACAGATGATGTGCAGCTCTCCTCCACTCTCAACATACCCTGGAATAGCAGCTCGAAGAAGGCTCACAACACCATAAATGACTCCTCCCATCCAGACTACAAACTGGATCTAAACCAGGGATGTCAAACTTATACTACACTGTGGGTCACATACAGCGTACCTGATCTCAAAGGGGTCAGACTCTTTCTGTCAGCTTAAAGAAAGTTACTACCTTTAACTTAACATTTAATCCCAGAGATATTTTAATACAAGGAAACTGCATTAAATTGGCGGGCCTAATTATACGATGAAACACAGGTGAGAGTAATGACGATGGGGCTTTCAGTCAAAAATGAGAGGAACAAAAGCAGGAAAAAGGCTTGAAAAAGACAGAAAAAAACCTAACCTACAGACTAAAACAGGAAATGACAAAAACATGAAAAACTAACACATGAAGACAAACGTTCAGGCCGGAGGCTGGAAAAACCATAAACACAGCCAATGTAACAAGGATCAAACAGAACAAATACACTGCAGAAACCTGAAACTATGACATGTTATGACATGACAGAGCGCTTTGAGTAGAAAAGCGCTATATAAGAATCAGTCCATTTACCATTTATCATTTAATCATTGTTGGCTCGCAGACAGACAGACAGGCCTTCAGGCTGGTAGCAGAAGGGTAGAAAAACACATCTTCTCTCACAGGATGGTCACATAAATCAGTCAACCTCAAAGAGCAATTAATATTACTCCCCAACATTATCATATCTGCTATACATAATAATAATAATGATAATAATTAAAAGAATGCCAAATATATCCAAGATACTGACAGGTGAGGGGATAAACTTTCAACAGTTAAAGCAGCACATCATCTGCCAAAGCCAGTGGCCTATTTTTCATATTTCAAATAAGCAGTCTGAATCTGTACCAAGATCTTCATTTCCTCATGCTCCACCTCTTCACCCACTTTCAGGAAATTCGCTGACAGATATACAAACAGACAAATAGCTCTATGTGTCTGATCATATTGTAATTAAAGCATGGGAAGCCCCAAGCATCCCGACAA
This sequence comes from Maylandia zebra, assembly GCF_041146795.1. NCBI lineage: Eukaryota > Metazoa > Chordata > Actinopteri > Cichliformes > Cichlidae > Maylandia > Maylandia zebra. Next base: position 11,116,889 of record NC_135170.1, on the reverse strand, counting down.
TATGGTAATTTTACTTTTGAACACTAGGTGTTCTAGTCTTTGTGGCTGTACTTCTATTAAACTTCTCAAAAGGGATTCATGTATTTTTTCTTAAACCAACAAGTATTTATTTGTACTTCATGCTCTGTGTTGACCAGTATATCAGTACTAGTGCTGATATTAAATGGGTTCTGTGGAAACCATTCCACATGACTGAGCGAGAAGCAGTTTGCCTCTCAGTCTAATAAACCCTTCACTGCACAAGGAGCCATTTTTGGTAACTTAAATGGACATCAACATTGACCTCGTTATGACTCACTGTGATTTCGTAGAACCAGGTGAATTTCTTCCAGTCAATCAGCAAAGATCAGGTTATGTGGCAGATAATGCAGTGAGATCACTGCATCAGCTCGATCAGCCTGAAGTATTTCAAACTTCAGCGTTCTTCAAGAATTCAGGAAACTGGGTGTTTTTGGCCTTAGCTACTCACACACTTGTCATCATCAGAGATGGGCAGTAACACGTTACAAGTAATGTATCATTGTAATCCGATTACTTTTTTCAAGTAATGAGTAAAGTAAGGGAGTGTTTTACTTGCATCTATTTGAAAGAGTGAGTGTAAACAGAAAAAAATATATCTTATTTTATATTCTGGAATATGCAGAAAATAGGTTTAATTGTCAAAGACTGTTGCATATAATTTAATTTTTGCTTGATGCAATGTGCACAAAGTTAAAAGATTAAAACTAATAAAACAAGTTTTGAAAAGAGACTTTTTTATTTGATTACATTTTGTATGATGGATTATGCAGAAAAAGTAGAATTGGGCTGAAAGGTCTATTGCTTTATTGCCTATTCAGGTTGTGTATCATGTTTTTAAAAAGTAACTAAGTAACTGAGTAACTAACTACTTTTGAAAATAAGCAGTCAGTAAAGTAACGGGATTACGTTTTTTTGGATAAGTAATCAGTAATTAGTTACTAATTATTTTTTTTCAAGTAACTTGACCAACACTGGTCATCATAACATCAAACAGGGGTAACTTAATGAAACCCTTGCATTAGAAAAATTTAAAAGATTGTTTAATTTTTAGAAATTAGTGAAATGTGTAGTATAAAGACGGTGACCTGTTTACTTAAAATTAGCAGCAGGTATTAGACATTGACCAGACGGATCTAAGGAGCCATGATATCTCCAAAACAAAACAAAACAAAACAAAACAAAACAAAACAAAACAAAACAAAACAAAACAAAACAAAACAAAACAAAACAAAACAAAACAAAACAAAACAAAACAAAACAAAACAAAACAAAACAAAACAAAACAAAAAACAAACAAACAAAAAAAACTCCAGAAAAACAAAAAACACTCCTAATAAATAAATAAATAAATAAATAAATAAATAAACATAGAACATAGGTAAACAGGATATTTGATGTTGCCAGAACTTTGCATATCACTGTACAGTGATCCAGTGACAGATTTGACCCATTTATACATCATTTTCTTTATTCATTTATTTTTTGTGACCTTATAATAGTTTTATTATACTTAAATCACATATATTGGTGTTTACTTTTACTGTAAGTCTTATTACTGCTAAAATTAACGGAATAATTCAATATTTATAATTTATTTAGTTTTAATTGAGTTGCATACAAAAAATGTGCAGAAACCACCACTAGTTAGAAGGCAATTTGTCTACTTCTTGTTACATAGTTACAATTTCTACATCAGTATTTTGCTTTCAGTCGATTTACTGTTCTTTCAAAACTGGCTGACTGACTCAAAAATGTACTCGCTTTTGTTTTGGAGCTGTCTACTGTATTAGGATGTGCTCGATTCAGAGAGTTAACTAGAATGAACTTAAATCTTTGAAAAGAAGTGTAAATGTTTAGCCACATTCTGTTATTACCGCATTATTATAGCAGCGTCATCAAGTACTGTAACACTAGGACGTGCTACAGTTTGATATGTATGTTTGTATGTTATATTTATGAAAAATGCCAGTGAGAAGAAAAATGATGATAAATCAATGGTGCTGTAAAGGTTCTGTGTGTTTTCCCGAATGGTTTTTATATACATGCTTATTGGAAAAATGTATACCCTAAGTGGGTGAGGAACTATATACGGTTACTTCACTGACCTTGACTTGCACAATAAAAACCCCAAAAAGTCACAGAAGTACAAGAAAACACTGTAATATGCTCCAATAAGACTCTGAGGGCTAAACAGAGGACTTATTACTAAATGATGAGAGATTTCAGTGTTGTAATAACATCTCTCACAAATTGATTATCTGCACTTTATTGTTGAGGTTAAGGAGCAGCAAAAGAGCAGATACTGGATGCAAATACTTTACATGCATTCAAACAAAGAAACGTACATTCAGAGTCACATGCACAGGGAGAAGACAGTGCTTTTTGGAATAGAAATATCCTTTATTGTGAAATTCAGCTGTTCCAGCAGCAAAGTGACAGGCAGATGGAGCATTATTCATTTAACTAGCATGGTTAATGGCACTGAATATGTACAAAGATGATATATTCTTGTCTTTTTAAAATGATTTTTTCGACTCACTCCTGATTTGTTATTTACAGTGCAAATTGTTGCGTGTACAGCCTAAGATTAAAACACAAATAGAAACAAACAAATAATACGTCGTCACATTTATCTTTACATTTATGTAACTTCATGTAAGAAAATCAACTTTGTGTAATCTGAATCCATTCAAAAGCGTCTTTGTTGCAGTTTATTGGCTACTGTGATGGTATTGACTTTGGGTAATCATAAATGCTCAGTCGTTCCCAAGTCCCGTTTTTGGTGTCCAGCCAGTTGCTGGGAGAATAGATCCCTATCTCTCCTTCCTCCACTTTCTCATTTTCCTCACCAGAAGGACAAAAATCTTCCTCCTCTGACTTGCTGCTTTTCCCGGCGCTGTCTCCCCTGTCGCGAAACTTCTCTTCATTAATATTCTTGTAGCAGAAACTGCAGATCCTCAGCTTTTTAGTGGGGTGGATGTGATCGATAACGGCACGTTGCTTTGAGCATGAATTGCAGACTAAGAAGCCGCAATTCCTGCAGTGGTGTCGACGATTGACCCCACTAAACTTTGTAGAGAGGCACCGCATGCATTTGCAAGCAGCCGGATCAGGAATCCAGGAAACAGCAAACTTCTTGGAAGGTTTGCGGCTGGTGCCCTGCATTAGGCTGGACCGGCATTCATTGATGTGCTCTATCCAGGCCTTCTTCTCCTCGTATGAAGGGGCGGACACAAAAAAAGACTTGCTCGGTGTTCGGATCAGCCACTGATGCTTGAATATGTCACTGTCCTCCAGGTCTTCCAGCTCAATGTCCTCTAAAATCATAGTGAATTTGATAACAACATAAAAATTACATGGATAAAGTGGTATGAGCAGAAAGCTGAACATATGAAGTTAAATTAGCACAGCACACTTGCTATTTTCTACTTGCCAGTCATATTATGGACAGTATTCAATAGTGTTGGCTCTTCTTGAAGCTTTTGTCTATATTTCTTTCTCTTCAGTCATAAAATTGTTTTTTGGCAGTTTCACATTAATCTTCTCACAGTAGGTTAGCTGCAGGAAACGCAGATGAATGTCTCACCTAAAGGGATGATCTTCTGCTTTTTGTACCAGCGACCAGGCACAACAATGCTGCCGTACACCAGAATATCAGTGAAGAGGAAGAGGATTTTCTGCTGTATCTTCTTGCGACCCTGCTTAAACACAGTTCCCTCTCCGATTAGAATCCGGCCCGGCTTGGACAAGGGCTTCCCTGCTTGATGGAATGAACTCTCCACCGCCTGCACACGCTCTTGGTTCTCTCGTTCAAAGGTTGGGTGATCCATCATTTCTTTGGCGTGAACAAGTTGTGAAGCTTGATAGTGTCTGAACTCCAGAGTGCCTTTTTAAACTATTGGTGGTGATGTAACGGGGCGGGCCAAGTGACAAACATGTTATACTGGAAGGCAAGAAAAGGGAGTAGTGAGGCAGATGTAACTCTAATGATAATGAAGGGTGATTCTCGTTACAGGTTCCAAGACTGCAATCTAGCGATACTGCCCCCTGATGGTTACAAGCAGCAATTACAACCTCGCTGCACTGATGTGCCAAAAAGTGATCGTATGCCAATCACTTTTTGCGTGTTTTTTTTATGTCTAGATCTTTTTATGTTTTTATATAGTTGCTTATATTGTTAAATAGGCTGCAGTAAACAGAGTTTAAAAATGGGTTATATGTTATATCAAATTTTAAAGCAGCTCTATGAATCTGCTTTATTGTACCTACATTATAAAGATCCACCCAGTCCTTTTCGGCCACTTGAAGAACATCACAGTTTTTTAAAGGACTGTGATTTTTTTGTAACTTCTGCAGCCCTCCAGGCCAGACCTCGTTTGAAAACGACATTTTTAATGTCAGCGACACTTTTTACCTGAAAGCTGAATAAAAGTCACATCTGATGAAAGGAAGTTTCTTTTTGGATCAAAATGAATTGATCTCATTCATGAGAGAAACGTTTGACAGATTATATGACAGCAAGTCATTTACATCTGTTACCATCAATTATCTTTCGGCAAATACCAGAAATCACTTTGGCAAACGATCACTTTTTGGCACAACACTGGGCACCGGTCATTAGAGAACATGAATGATTATTGAATATTTAGTATGCAAACAGAATGACATAAATCTCTAGCATTCTGCACTTTATTCAAGGAAGTTAAGTAATGTGTTGTCTTTAAAAAGACAAAGGCGCGAGTGAATTAAAGTTGGATGTTATGTTTTGTTCACAGTGCCTGAATATATATCATGGTCAAGAAGGACTTCAAATGAGCCCTTTTGAGTCAGATAAATAATAATATAAGTAGTGGTTTTTCAAAATAAAAGTCCTATGAAGGTTTTATGAATTTTCTCAGCAGTGACCTTAAACAGTTGTCCAAACACACAGTGGAATATATCTATAATACACAGAAACACAAACTTGTGCAGAAATTACATTTTAATCAAAGTCACATGTGAACTATTTACAGAAAATCATATTGTGAGATTTTGACTTTTTGCCCATACACAATGTCAATTTCTTCAAGTCCGTCCTCGCTGGTTGATGTCTCCACCATAGGACGATTCAGTCTCTCCCACAGCTTTTTTTTAATACTTCTCCCCAGCTCTAAACTGTAGGGACGTTTGCGGCCATTCTTGGACCTGCAAGAAGAAATTCAATCAAAATGATGCATGTGGTCAAAAACCATACTGTAACCATTTTAGAGCTGGCGATTTAAAAAAGTGACAGGACATTTGGAGACAAACGTACGTCAGCATGCTATCTACCACCTCATGGTAGACTCGCTGATAATCTTCCACTGAGAGGTTGTGGATTTTTAAAGGGCTGGAGCTGGAGCTGGTTGGCTGGTGGTCGGTACTGCATGGCTCGGGTCTGGGGGGCAATTATTTTGACACTGGCAGGTCATCATGGGAGATTGCAGAGGGAGGCACTGAGGTCTTTGGAGGTCGGGAAGAACTGGATGCTGGGCTTCGCTTCCTTTTCCGGGGCTGACTGACTGTTCTGTCACGGCGCCGGGGCCTCTGGGTTGAATTAACAACCTGGGGAAAGGTCAGAAGCACACAAGGGAATGTCAGTAGTTAATAGCGACCTCATTTTTTTCAAACAAGACAAAAATCTAAATTTGATGAACCACAATGAAGTCCAAACTCCAAAACCCTCAAATGATTCTGTTCCTGAAATTTTACACATCCAACCTGGTCCTTGCTGCAGCACGGTTGTTTCCTGCTGGCTCTGGGTTTCTTTGCATCACGGGCCTGGCATGCAGTGTTTCTCTTACAATAATTATGGTCTTTGAGGTGATCGGGCACCGTAAGCTGCAGGTATACACAAAAATGACAGTAATGCAGACATCAGTTAGTAGTTCATGAAACATTAAAAAAATAACAAACCCTTTCATATGTCCATAAACTACTTAAACCACTCGCACGGTTGAATAACTTGTCCACAGTGATTGTAACGACAAAAAATATCCAACATGTTCACATAAAATCATAAGAACTAAAACCAGGACAATGCATCAAGGTCAGTGTAATAAAAGACGTGTCAACTTATGGGCTCGTCGTGTTAGAGCTTCACTGCTGCATACCCCCAAATGACATGTCAAATAATAATTTGCATAAGCTAAACAAACACCAAAGTCCATGTTGTATTAAACTCTAATTTCTGTTATAATCATTGCTGCTTATTGCCGTTTTTGAACAATGCAGATGCACAAAATACCTTTGTAACTGGCTAAGCTTGGTCACGTGTGGCACCTTATATGGTGTCTGTGGAACCAGCTCCTAATCTGGAGTTGGGAGAAAGACATTCTCTTTACTTTTAAGATTAGACTTAAAACTTTCCAGTGTTACACTGTTGAAATGATGGGCCAACTCATCTCCCGTGCAACATATTTATTTTTACAGAAAACTGTAAAAACAGAAAAATAAGACCATCAGTTCTCTTTGGCGCGCAGGCCGTACGCTGCCTCTTCACCACTGGCACTACTTCTTCTAGTGTAGCGTCAGCTACCGAGGACCGAGCGCCCGTACAGGACCGAGCGCCCTCTGCTGGCGGAACTTATACAACAGTAAAACTTACATTGCAGTGGCCTTACTAAAAGAAAATGTCCTTGAGTATAAAATAAAATGGGGGGCTACTATTTTCATGTCTCTGTCTTTAACATAGTGCCACACTCTCCCCCACAAAATTAAATGTCACCTGACATTTCTGTGTGCATCATCTATTCAACCATAGCTTTAACACACTCCCACAGCCCATGGTCTCCAGAAGCCATTACAGTCAATAACCTGAGCCATAGTCACTGTACAGTTCCTCTGAACCAAAGTTGGCTGACCTAAAGTGTCATAGCTCAGTACCGTTGGTTGCTGTCTTTGTCTTTGAGGTCGCTGCCTCACAGAGTCAGTCTCACCACCAGTTGCAGCTAGAATGTCAGTCATAGCATCACCACTCAGTGGCCTGTCATTGTCAGGGTCAGGGCCTTGGATCTGCCCAGGCCCAGTCTCTTCAGTTTGTAGTGGCAAATCCTCTTCGCTCTGTAGTGGCAAATCCTCTTCGCTCTGTAGTGGCAAATCCTCTTCTTGACAGTGGAGACTCAGATGAGGCTGGAAGGACTCTGCCAAAGGGTTAAGCGGAGTCTGCCTCTGTCGTCTCCCTGGAACCGGCCTGAGGTACCACTGGAAGGTGCCACTGTCGTCATCATCCGATGTGTCGCCATTCCCTGGCTGCTGCTGTCTACGCGGAGGTCTGAACTTCTTCCTTGTCACAGTCGGCGAGTCTTTTTGGGGCTGAACAGTCTGTGTTGATGGCTTCTCACTTGGTAGGAAGTCACAGGGCAGTAGGAGATTTCTGTGCACCACTTTATCTCTGCCTTGGCCATTTTCAGGGCTGATCACATACACTGGACTGTTATCTGCTTTCCTCTCCTTCACTTTGTAGACTTGGTTCTCCCAAAAGGACTGGATCTTCGCGGGACCACCACGAGGAGTGAGATTTCGGAGGAGCACTCTATCCCCAGGCTGAAGATCTCTCCCTTTAACTTTCTTGTCGTAGTACGCTTTGCCTCGAGCAGCTTCCTTGGTAGCAGTTTGAGAAGCCACTGTGTACGCCTCCTGCATTCTCTTTTTCCAGCAGCTAACATAGTCATCATAGTCCACATGAGCTTCATCCCTTTTCAGGTTGAAGAGCAAGTCGATGGGCAGGCGTGGGGAACGTCCGAAGATGAGGTAATATGGGGCGTAGCCTGTTGCCTCATTCTTCGTACAGTTGTACGCGTGGACGACTTTAGCTAGCGACTCTTTCCAATCATCCTTCTCCTTGTCCTCCAGGGTCCGCAACATGGACAGCAGGGTGCGGTTGAATCTCTCCACCTGTCCATTACCCTGTGGGTGGTAGGGTGTCGTGTGGGAGCCCTGGATACCAGAGAGTTCTTTCAGTCTTGCCATGAGTTTGTTTTCAAACTCCTTGCCCATGTCGTGGTGTAGTCTGGTCGGGAAGCCAAATTTGAGTGCAAAATCATTGAAGAGCTTGTCAGCGACTGTTTTAGCTGCTTTGTTCTTCGTTGCATAGGCTTGGGCAAACCTCGTGAAGTGATCCATGATAACAAGTATATACTCGTAGCCCTGCTTACACTTTTCCAGGTGAAGGAAGTCTATGGACACCAGCTGGAATGGGTAAGTGGACTGGATCGAGGACAGAGGTGCACGGGTCTGCTTACTCGGTTTTTTCTTCTTAAGACACTCACATTCTTCTGTAACAAAGTGTTCAACCTCTTTCGCCATCTGCGGCCAGTAGAACCTGTCTCGAATCAGGTCGAGCGTCCTTTCCACCCCTAAGTGGCCCATGTCTTGGTGGAGTTCTTTAAAAACCAGGGAACGATAGGCTTTAGGGACCAGTAGCTGCTCTCGCCGTGATGTTTGGCGACGCAGGACACCATTCTGGTCGACGTGAAGCTTCAACCACTGCTTGAGTAGTGCAGCTACTGCAGGATGCTCTGACTTCACCTCAGTTCTACTTGGTCTTCTACCCAGCGACTTATACCAGAGCACTCTTGCCAGAACTTCATCTGCCTCCTGGGCTCTGCGTATATGGTCTGGTGTAAAAGACTGGGTAGTGTCAGAATCTTTGATTAATTTCAGAGCACTCACCTGGATAACTCCAACGCCTTGGCAAGGGTCTCTCTCCTCCACCGTTACAGACTCCATTGATGCGCTTATGGCTTCCTGTCCAACTTCAGCTGTACAGCTCTTCATGTAGCTGTCAATGTCCAGCGGCATTCGCGACAGCCCATCAGCATCTGCGTTGGTCTTGCCTGGACGGTAGCGGATGGTGAAGTTGTAGCTGGCCAGCTCCGCGACCCATCTGTGACCTGTGGCGTTAAGCTTCGCAGTAGTGAGCACATATGTTAGTGGGTTATTATCAGTGTACACCACGAACGATGGGGCATGGTACAGATAATCCCGGAAACGTTCACAAATCGCCCACTTCATAGCCAAAAACTCTAATTTGCCAGAGTGCAGGTGGTACTTTTTCTCTGCTGGACTCAGGGTGCGGGAGCCATATGCTATGACTCTCATCTTGCCTTGCTGCCGCTGATACAAAACAGCACCTAACCCAACCTGTGATGCATCACAATGTAACACAAAAGGCTCTGTGAAGTCGGGGTACCCGAGAATGGGGGGTCGTGTAAGTGCTGGTTCAATGTCTCTTGGTGGGAGGTCGTCCACTGAATGGGCGCCGGTGATGGTAAGTGGCCTTTACTTTTCTTCACTTCCTTTTTGGACTTGTCGACTGAGACTGGAGCAGAGTTCTCAGAAGATGGAGGGCTGAGCAGGCTGTAGAGTGGATGGGCTATACGGGAGAAGTTGGGGATGAAAGGCCTGTAATAAGAGAGGAAACCAAGCATTTGACGTACCTCTCCGACGGTTGCAGGTGTCTTTTCCTTTAACGCCATTACTGGGGCCAACTCTGCCGGGTCCATTGTGTAGCCTTCACCTGTTACCAGCTTTCCCAGAAACTTCACACTTCGCCTGAACAGTTCACATTTCTTTGGGGTCAGCTTAACACCATGCTCTCTGTAACGCTGGAGGACAAGGCGGATATGTTCCAAGTGTTCATCAAAGCTGCTGCTGTGCACCAGGTTGTCGTCCAGGTTTGGGAGGCAGATAGTGTCTCTGAGGCCTGCCATACAGTGCTCCATGCTTCTCTGGAACTCAGCGGGTGCGGAGCTCAGGCCAAAGGGAATGCGTACCCACTGATAGAGCCCCCAGGGTGTGATGAAGGCGGTTAAGGGGCGGCTTTCTTCATCCAAGAAACCCTGGTGGTACGCCTTACCCTGGTCTAACACAGAAAACCAGGAGCTCCCGCCCAGAGCATCCAACATGTCTTGGATCCTTGGGATTGGATGGCGGTCTGGGACTGACTTGCGGTTGAGCTCCCTAAAGTCACAACAAAGGCGGAGAGTGCCGTCTTTCTTGCGGACACACACCACAGGTGATGAGTAGGGGGACCGTGATGGTGTGATCCAGCCTTTGTTAAGCAGGTCTTGCAAATACTCTTTCACTTCGTTGTGCAGGGGTTTTGGGATGGACATGTAAGTCTTTTTCACAGGATTTGTGTCATGGAGGCTTATATGCATCCTCAGGGATGGTATGCAGCCGACATCGTCACTGTCATATGCAAACGCCTCACATTCCTCTCGCAACATCTTCCTCGCATCCGCTCGCTGATTTTCATCCAGATGCTGGAGATCCACTGGTGGGTCCCATGACTTTGGTCTCTGTTGGTTCTCTCGTGTCTGTGTGTTACTCGGGTTGTGTGACTTTAGCTCTGTACCATTTTTGTTCTCTTGTGTCAGCTCATTTACTTTAGTCTGAATGCCAGCTGTGTATACAGTCTTTACTGGTTCAAGGTATCCAATCACTTTACGGCTCTCCAGATAAACGGTGTGGTCTGTGGTGTTAGTCACAGGGATGGGCACATATGGTACTTTTCTGTCTGGGATTTTCACCAGTACATCACTGAATATTATGCCCTCTGGTTGTGGGTCAGCTCCATCAGGTAGAAAGAGCATGTCTTGGCCCCGGGCATGTGAACTAACGTGTGCCCGTACATAAACTGTAGTGACTTGGTTCGCTGACAAAGGCACTCTTCTTACACCAGTCCTTACCACACCTGTCTCTGGGCCTTCACTGCTGTTCTGCACAAGCTTGACAACATTATGTGCAGTGCGTACAGTTATTTCAAATGCTTTACTCACATAGTGTGCTAGCTGTTTTCTTCCTCCTTTGGTCTTTACTTCTTCCTGGTTCACGATAGCTTCAATGACATTGTAGCCAATGATGGGATCACTGGCCACAGCCGGGTCACTGGATACCAATATTGGAACTTGCAGCTCATGGTTGGGGACAAATCACTGCCTAGTCTGAAGCTGACTTCTATCCAACCAATGTAGGGAATGGGTGTGTCATTTGCAGCAAACACTGTGAGCGTCTCATTGTCTAACAGTTCTGAAACAGGTCTGACGACTGTGTGAGGGAGGTGGTTTTGCCGCCAGTTTTCATTTACTATGCTGGACTGTGCTCCTGAATCCCACAACACCTTAGCTGGGTGATTGTCCATAAAACAGTTCACAGTACATCTGTTTCCCACCAGGCTTACTAACCGTGACTTCCGTTGAGGGGGTAGATAGTGAACCTCAGTTATCGCTGATGGGACACCAGTTGCAGTTTCTTTGGAGGATGTTGGTGGGCTTGACTGTTCATTATGGGACCGTGGGCTTTGGACTACTGTTGGTCCCGTCTCAGTAGTCCCTCCCCGTTTCCCGATGGCAGTCTCGGTGCTCGGCATCCACGGGAGTAGTGGCCCTCTCGCCCACATTTGAAACAGTGCAGGCAGCTCTCTCCTTTCCCCTCTTCTTTGCACTTTTTACAGCCTTTTTCTCGTTGCTTTGGTGCCATGGGGCGGGGACTGGTTTCCATAACAGCCATAAACATTTGTTTCATCTCTTTACGTAGTTCTTCTATAATCTGCTGCGTGTCTGACTTAGTCTCTTTATTTTTCACTGTTGTCATGGCCACTGTAGCGGGGGATTCTCTGGGTTTGGAGGGACTCTGAGCAGATGTCAGGGCTGTTTGGCATTCTGTTTGGAGCTCTTGGACCCTGGGAATCTTGGCTGCAGTGGACCTTTTCCGTTTCTCAAATCTTTCATTTTCTAGCTTTGAAGCTTCATTGACTTTCTCAATCAGTTCTTCATCTGTTATGGTTATGTCATTTAGGGGGGGCAGTAGCTGATACTTGATAGAGTCACTGAGCAGCCCAGTTTCAATGGAGCGGAGGAATTTGCGCTGGATGGTGGCTCTGCTATACAGTTCATCTGTCTCCTCATTTGCCGCTTTCCATAACAACTTCTCTTTAAGTTCAATGGCACGAAATACAAAGTTTAAAGCAGTTTCTTTGGGCTCTTGGGAGATATTGAGGAGCTGATGGTAAAGCTCAGTGGGGCTGTCTACCCTATAGTGTCCCTTTAATATGGTGAGCAGTTTGCTAAGTGTTAACCCACGTTTAATCTCCAACATGTCTCTTAGGGGTGTTCCTGGACTAATGGCCCTAATTACCGCTTCCACAATTTCAGTCTCCGAGTGCCCTTTTTCACTCCCATTCTCAATCTGGCGAATCAAGCTGAGATAGGATAGCTTGTCCTTCTGCCCATGCTCTCCAATCTGCCCACAGATTTTAAACTCCTTCTTCAGTGTTACCTCTTGAAGAGTTCGCGTTGCCTCTGGTCGGGCTCTGGGTGAGTAATCTGCAATATGTACTGGAGTAGCACATGCGGTGTTCTCAAGATCTTTCTTTTGCATAGACTCTATGCCTTGGGGTTCCCTTTCTGACTGACTCTCCCCTTTGCTTAGTCTCTGGATGTATACAGCAATGTCTTTATAAAACTGTTTCACTTGATCCTCTTCCTCACTTTTCTCCACATCATCAAACATGCCCTCTGCCAACCTGATGAGTGTCCTCTTGGTCTTGCTGTGAGACTCTGCGCTGTCCAGGCCGGAACATTTCAGTCGCCTGCAGACATCCACAAGATGCTCTCTCTCCAACTGCCACAAGGCTGCACTCACTTCGTCACGCAGAGGTTGCAGAGATTCCATTTCTTTTGGTTGAAGGTTCGTCTCTTGGGAAAGAAGGTGGTTGGTGATGGTGTTGACTCACTAGCGCCACCTCCTGGCTGGCTCGCCAAAATATGTTACACTGTTGAAATGATGGGCCAACTCATCTCCCGTGCAACATATTTATTTTTACAGAAAACTGTAAAAACAGAAAAATAAGACCATCAGTTCTCTTTGGCGCGCAGGCCGTACGCTGCCTCTTCACCACTGGCACTACTTCTTCTAGTGTAGCGTCAGCTACCGAGGACCGAGCGCCCGTACAGGACCGAGCGCCCTCTGCTGGCGGAACTTATACAACAGTAAAACTTACATTGCAGTGGCCTTACTAAAAGAAAATGTCCTTGAGTATAAAATAAAACGGGGGGCTACTATTTTCATGTCTCTGTCTTTAACATAGTGCCACACCAGCATATAATTAGGTCTAGATCAGGTGACCCTGGATTCTCCCTTAGTCAGCCTGCAATTGGGCCTAGGCTTTTTGGGGGTTCCCATGATGCACTGAGTTTTTTCTTCACTCATGTCTTTATGTTTATACTTGTTATTATGAAACTCTGGCTCCACAGTGTGTCTTTTGTCCTGTCTCCTTCCCCTCACTCCCAACTGGTCACAGCAGATTGCTGCCCGTCCTTGAGGCTGGTTCTGCCGGCGGTTTCTTCCTGTTAAAAGGGAATTTTTCCTTATCAGTGTTGCCAAGTGTTTGCCCATAGGGGGTCATTTGATTTTTGGGATTTTAATATTAAGTCCCTTTATATTAACTAGTAACTACAATTGGAGCTTTTAAATCAAATGTTATATGTAACTGGGGACAGTTGTGATCACTCAGCTTATGGCCAGCAAACTCTTACATAAGCTGCCAGAAATGAACAATGAGGTAGAAACAAACTCACTGTATACAAGTCAGAGGATTTTGTCTCTAACTAGCAGCCTGAGTGATGTGGCTGAAACTGACAGTATTGAAGATAATTTAAATGAGCTTTGAGCCTGAACACCTCTGGGTCATCATATAGCTGCAATAGCACGAAAGGCAATCATAATAAAATATAAATGTGCAGTCTGCCTGGTACTACAGTAAGAAAATAGCTCCTAGCATCCATCTAACTACATGGTAACCAGACTTTAATACATATTAGGAGCAGGCTAGAAAAAATATGGTTGGCGTAAGCAATGGTCAAGGTACTCTTTGTTTTATCACACTAACAGATTTAAGAAATGTGAATAAGCAGAGTAGCTAATGCCTCTGTCTCCTAAGTCCTGTCACTGTAAACAAGGAGGGATGCCTCTCTACTACAGTGTCTCACCTCCAAATCTCTTGCAGGTCTTTCTTAGGGAAAAAAGGAGTTTTGCAAAGCCGGCACATCTTTCATGCTGGAGTTTGATTTCCTCCCTGCTCCTGCGACTGTGACTCTAAAAGGAGGTGAAGAGCTCAGCAGCGGTTTTGTTGGACAGATTACACATAGTGTAGTGTCCAAGCGTAATGCACACAAACACACTGATCGCCTTTTTAGTGCAAATGCTTGAGCACAACATGTGGGCCACTAAAGCTCCTAACCTATGAACTCTCATTCTGTAAGCTGTGAGATAAATACATTACTTTCTAACAGATCAGCCATTAAATGGAAACTAAAAGAAATCTTTTTGCAATTTTCCAGTTTTTATTAGCATTTATTATGAATTTATAATGAGTTGGATACTTCCAGTGCTTACCTTGGTATAAATGAGGCCTAATTGTAGTCCAATAAACACACTAATCAACTAATGATGATAAAATATACAGTAGTTATACTTTTCAGTATATAAAGTAAATAAACAGCATTAACACTTTTCACAGTATGCAGTGTGCCATAGGTCAGAGTGGTTTTACACTGTGAAATGTCTTATAACACCCCACACAAATTTTGGCTTTTCTATTCAATCATATACATCACACACCACATGCCCATCAGTGTCCACTAGGTGTCAGGGAAAAGCAAGATAAAAACACTGTGGGGTCTGTGGGGACACATGCTCATTGGGTTTACTCATAGAGATCACAAATGAGCTGTTCTGTATTCAACAGGTGCACGGCTGATGTTTTAAATGCAGTATAGCGACTGATCACATGCTGGTTTCAGGCAGTTGAATTGCAGCACTTAAAGGTTACCAAAAAACCCCCAAAAATTTTAGTTGAGTAAACTGTGTCGGCAATCAGAGAACTGTTAGGCATAGCTAAGCCCCACATAAATCCTTTGCAGCGATTTTAACTAAAAGCTATTTTTCATATATTTGTAAAAACTGAATGTAATGCAAACAAAGTTTTTTTTTTCCATGTCAGCACTGTTGGAGACTGCTAACAAAAACATTAGCCAGGTACTTTGCAAGATTCAAATATCACATATGTCCTTAGAAAGTCTGAACTTGTAACATTCATCAAGCTGAGAGATGTAAGACATGTAAGAAAAGATGTGTAATCACTGCTGTGCAGTCCAAGCATCAACCTGCAGAATGCCTGACTTACTTCCTCCCAGGTGGCCCTTTATACTTACTTATTTAGGATTTAACGGGTCTGGGTTTTATGTGGAAGTAATCCTGACGTGGACCACCTGCCCAAACACTGTTACAGACTGAGCACACTCCCTCACAGTGACAGCCCCCGACTACATGAGCAGCCAGAGAAACATAACAAACAAGCCAAGGTGTTGCCAGACTTCCAAGATCAAAATACAATTAAGAATCCAAGGAACACATTGGAGCCAGATCCACTGAGGACCCACTCCCCAACCATCAGCTCCCAAAGGATCCACTGCCAACATCCTAGTGCTAGACTTCACATCCCAAGGTGCCTGTGTCCACACCCCTGTGGGGCTTGTACACAGCATTATGCAGGCAGTTTTAATGTTGTGGCTAATGTGAGCATCTCTGGCTGTTGCTGTCTCATTGTGCCTCCGTACTCTCACATAACTTGTTAAATCTTACTTCCCTAATGAGGTTTGTATCGCTGGATGCTGTGGAAATGCGGTGTGTACAGAATGGTAACTGTAGTTCAGATGCATGTTTAGATATCCTGCTACTGAGCTCCAGGAGACGTTTGAAGTGGTTTGAAAAAAACTGTTTTTTTACCTGTCACGTTAATGAGCTGGTTAATAGCACAGTTACTGACCACTCAAGGTTTGCAGTGATATCTGTGGTTGTGTAGTTTTGCACTGAAAGAATGCTGTTATTTATTGTACTACATGGATTGGTGCTTGTCTTGGTACTTAAGCGATCCTGCTATCAGTATATGTAAATAAAGTGCACATTGAAGATGCAGATAACAAACTCACCTGTTGGTAATCATCTCAGCTGCCTGCTGTTTAAGATGGTTGTTGAACTGGAACTAGTTAGTGTTACTGGCTCATAGTCTGAGGTATTGTATGCATTGGCTTGTGTCATCTCCTCACCTCTTCCGTTTCTCTCCGCGGGAATCCTGAGTGGGTCTCTGAGAGTGGGTTTCTCCTTGTGTGGAGATGATTCTGTGGACTAACATTTCTTCTGCCGTCCCCACTGCACCGTAAATAAACACACCTTCACTGAATCTTTCTGGGTTCTGCATCTTGAGTCCAGTCTGTACTGTAGACTATGACAGAATGATCAGGCTCACGTGGACTCAGCGGACTCAGGTGCTGAGTCGCTCTCTGGATCTACAGAAAGAGAAGCTGAGCACACATCAAAACATGCTCTGTCAAATGCCATTGTGCAAAAGATTGCTGAACTCTAGGATATGTTTGTTTCTTCTGCGTCTCACCCATCTCACACTATTAATCCTCCACTTGTCACTACCCAGGCACAGCCTTTGCTCGCTCCTTCGCCACTGTCACCTCCCAAACCTCTGGAGAGACCTGTTCCAACCCCTGAGGTATTTTTTCAGATTTCTTAAGACAATTTTTCTTGGTGTTTAGACAACAGAGCTGAACCTATTCGTCAGACGGCACAAAAATTACTGGTTGAGTTACTGCGGGGATGTGCATTGAGGTGGGCGCAGGCAGTTTTAAACATTAACCCTTATCCGTCTTAAAAACAATAATATCCACCACCCTCTTACATCTGCTTCAGTAGAGGTTTTAAAACCTATTAGGCAGGAAAGAAATTGGCGACTACAGACGGCCGTGCTGGAGATGAAATATCACATAGAAGCCAGTAGTCCTTCTCCACAGTTTCACCAAACAGCCACCATTGCCTGGTCTACCAGTCTCAGATAATATGTCTGACATATTTCAACTATGGAGTGGAAACCAGTCTAAAAGAGAAGCCACGTTTCAGATGGATGGGGAAGACTGGCGACCACCTGCATCACTGACGGTTGATGACATTTTCCCATCAATCCAACTTCCGAGGTGGACCCAGAAAATCAACTAACCACCAAAATTCACAGACTAGGTGAGATGCAACCAACCATCTTTAAACTCTGACTGTGGAAAACCAAAAGGTATCTGTTGATTAATAGACCACCTCCCACTATGGACACACATCAGCTGGCCTTGCAGGGCATAGCAGATTTAATAGATGGGCCCGTTACACCACAAGTTTGCCTCTAATATGATCCATGAGCTAACAGGAAAAGGAAACAGTGGGGAAATGGATTTGAAAATGAGGACTGCATTCACCATTTTAAAGGTCAGAAATAAAAGAACGGATGGGTTTTAAAATGTTTTCAATGTTTGAGTTAGTAGTTCTTTGCAAAATCCATCAGATTTAAAGAATTATTGGATTAATTTTGAAATATTTAGTGTTACTTTACTTAAATGATAAATTTAGTAATGTCTTACTAAATAAAATTTTAGGCATTTTACTGCATATTTTGTTGCACAATTGGAGCACCAAATTCTTTATTCTAATGCGTGTCCCACTTCTAGTGCTCCATACAAAGCCAATTCAAATAACCACCAGTTAAGTTATACTGTCAGCACATCATGCTTCTACTTAAAGATCAAATCCACTAAGCTTTTTTTGTGAAATCTATGACCTGCAGAGGTCCAGAAATTTGGAATGAACTTTTTTTTAAAAGAATCTGTTTTAGGAAATTATACTATATGTATTATGTAAGCTCTACATAGCTTTTCCAGGGCTCCTGTTTATAACTAATGCATTGTGACTTTGGAAGTTTATTAACACAAACTCTTAAAAAGCATTTAAACTCACTAACAGCCATTACTATACACTATACAGGGAGTGCAGAATTATTAGGCAAATGAGTATTTTGTCCACATCATCCTCTTCATGCATGTTGTCTTACTCCAAGCTGTATAGGCTCGAAAGCCTACTACCAATTAAGCATATTAGGTGATGTGCATCTCTGTAATGAGAAGGGGTGTGGTCCAATGACATCAACACCCTATATCAGGTGTGCATAATTATTAGGCAACGTCCTTTCCTTTGGCAAAATGGGTCAAAAGAAGGACGTGACAGGCTCAGAAAAGTCAAAAATAGTGAGATATCTTGCAGAGGGATGCAGCAGTCTCAAAATTGCAAAGCTTCTGAAGCGTGATCATCGAACAATCAAGCGTTTCATTCAAAATAGTCAACAGGGTCGCAAGAAGCGTGTGGAAAAACCAAGGCGCAAAATAACTGCCCATGAACTGAGAAAAGTCAAGCGTGCAGCCGCCAAGATGCCACTTGCCACCAGTTTGGCCATATTTCAGAGCTGCAACATCACTGGAGTGCCCAAAAGCACAAGGTGTGCAATACTCAGAGACATGGCCAAGGTAAGAAAGGCTGAAAGACGACCACCACTGAACAAGACACACAAGCTGAAACGTCAAGACTGGGCCAAGAAATATCTCAAGACTGGTTTTTCTAAGGTTTTATGGACTGATGAAATGAGAGTGAGTCTTGATGGGCCAGATGGATGGGCCCGTGGCTGGATTGGTAAAGGGCAGAGAGCTCCAGTCCTACTCAGACGCCAGCAAGGTGGAGGTGGAGTACTGGTTTGGGCTGGTATCATCAAAGATGAGCTTGTGGGGCCTTTTCGGGTTGAGGATGGAGTCAAGCTCAACTCCCAGTCCTACTGCCAGTTTCTTGAAGACACCTTCTTCAAGCAGTGGTACAGGAAGAAGTCTGCATCCTTCAAGAAAAACATGATTTTCATGCAGGACAATGCTCCATCACACGCGTCCAAGTACTCCACAGCGTGGCTGGCAAGAAAGGGTATAAAAGAAGAAAAACTAATGACATGGCCTCCTTGTTCACCTGATCTGAACCCCATTGAGAACCTGTGGTCCATCATCAAATGTGAGATTTACAAGGAGGGAAAACAGTACACCTCTCTGAACAGTGTCTGGGAGGCTGTGGTTGCTGCTGCACGCAATGTTGATGGTGAACAGATCAAAACACTGACAGAATCCATGGATGGCAGGCTTTTGAGTGTCCTTGCAAAGAAAGGTGGCTATATTGGTCGCTGATTTGTTTTTGTTTTGTTTTTGAATGTCAGAAATGTATATTTGTGAATGTGGAGATGTTATATTGGTTTCACTGGTAAAAATAAATAATTGAAATGGGTATATATGTTTTTTAAGTTGCCTAATAATTATGCACAGTAATAGTCACCTGCACACACAGATATCCCCCTAAAATAGCTAAAACTAAAAACTACTTCCAAAAACATTCAGCTTTGATATTAATGAGTTTTTTGGGTTCATTGAGAACATGGTTGTTGTTCAATAATAAAATTATTCCTCAAAAATACAACTTGCCTAATAATTCTGCACTCCCTGTAGTCATTCAGACTACAGCAGTGTGTGAATGGGTGGATGACTGGATGTGTAAAGCGCTTTGGGGTCCCTAGGGACTAGTAGTAAAGCCCTATACAAATACAGGCCATTTACCATTTTACAGCACTCCGTTTAGATACAATAAACTAAAACCACACACACACACACGATCTGACAACTTTATTTACAGACTTGTTTCATCAGCCATGTTAAAACAGTATGTACAACACATACAAACAAAAATAGTAAAACATCACACAGACATGAACAAAGGACGCACAATAGAAATGATGGTACAGTAGGGAGAGGAGAGGTATTAGAAGTCAATCTAGAAATTGAAAGTGCTCTGGCTTTCGCTGATCTGGAACGCATAGCCGTCATTGGTTGCTTCTGGGATGACACTCTGCACGACTTCCTCCTTTAAAAAAATAAAAATAAAATAATTATTCTTATTAAAGTTAAAAAAGGCACAGAAATGCTCATTTTGCAAACCACTCTCCAGGACTATAACCCACCTCCTCAGAGAAGTATTTCTCAATCAAGTTCAGGGAGGCTTTGTAGACCATCTCATTCTCATGTGACTGCAGCGCCTCAATCTTGTCCAGTCCACCGCATTCCTCGATCATTAGACTCAGCTTGTCGGACTCACCGATTTTATCCCCAGCCTAAGATCAAAAACACACCAGTGATGTCATTTATCATCAGAACAAAAAACCCCATCATCGAATCTTGCAAAAATATAAATATCAACTCACCATGAAAATGTTGGTAATGGCATCCAAGATGACAAGAATAGTTTTGCTGTCCTTGGAGGAGAGGAGATTCAGAAGTGGCTCAATCACATTGGCTTGAACCAGGTAGACCACCTGCTGAACAGTGCCCCCACTGGTGAAGTTTGTAACTGCCCATACAGCCTCTTTCTGAGTTTTGTAGTCTCCCTGCAGACAAAGTTCATAAGGAACATAGATCATTTAATTTAAAATAAATAAAGGGTATAAAATATGTACCTTTACATACACACACAAAAAGCATACCCGTGCGAGCAGCTCAACCATGTATGGAACGAGGCCTGCGTTGATGACCTCTTGGATTTGAGAGTCCTTTCCTGCTGTGATGTTAGACAGAGTCCAGGCAGCTTCCTTCTGAACGTTGGCCTTTTTGTGGCGAAGCAGTGGGGGGAACATGGCCAAGGCTCCAGCATCCAGCACCGCCTGTGTCTGCTCATCTGTCCCAGTCACAATGTTGCCAATGGTGCGGAGTGCAGGAGTCTGAGGAAAGGCGAGAGGAAATGCAGTGAGAACAAGTCGCTGCACATCAGGGGGACTGGGTGAGAAGTTACGACATAAAAGAAACTCAAGCAAGACTTTATACGTACAACCACAGGCAAGACTTCAAAGCCAAGCAGCTTCACCAGACGAGGGATCAAACCGGTTTGGATGACCACCTCAATGCGGTCGTTGGGGCCATCTGTCAGGTATGAAACAGCCCAACACGCGTCAGCCAGCACCTCCGGGTCATCGTGGTGTAGCAGACGGACGAGAGCGGGTAAAATCTGCTGGATGGCTGTCATAGGAGGGGAGGGGTTCTTATTGCGGCACAGGTTTGACAGTGTCCACGTCACATTTCTCAGGTAGCCAGCCTGCAAAGATTTCAAATATGAGAAGAGCACAAGGTCAGTTATATTTGAGTTGGGAAACCACCTACTGGCCAAGGAGGAGAATAAACGATTGAGTCTGATCATGTCAAACTTTTGAAACTTTCACCAGATATAAACAGGGAGAGAAACAGAATCCACACTCACACTAAATGCACTGAGGTCAGGGACAGCCAGCAGACCGAGCAGAGGGGCCACAGCGCCATGCTTGATGACCTTGTCTCTAAGAGCTGATCCATCACCTAAAAAGGAGGGGAAAATATATTTAAAAAAAATAAAAAATGAACAAACCTCACTTTATCACCACTAAAAAAAAAAAAAAAAAAAAAAAAACCAAACAAAAAACCAAATATGAATATTTTCATATTAATTACCAGCAATATTTCCAAGGGCCCAGATCGCCTGCTCGCTGATGTGCTGGTGGGGGGATGTGACCAGGCTAATAAAGGCAGGAATGGCCCCGCCTGACACGACAGCGGCCGTCTGCTCGGACGTCCCGGAGGCGATGTTAGTCAGAGCCCAGGATGCTTCGAACTGGATCGGAGGACAGTCCACATATCCCAGGAAGGAGACAAACTTGGGGATGAGACCAGCGCTGATCAGCTGGTCAATGGGAGGATGTTTGTCACGAGACAGCAACTTCCTGTATTCAAAACGGTACATAAGAGTTACTGTGCCAGTAGTTATGTAGCCTTTATTTATGGAAAAAGAAGAAAAAAAGAAAAAGGATGATTTCTTTAATGCACAGTCATTACCGTGCAGCCTGTGTAGCCTGGAGCTGGGACTCAGAATTCCCACTGTTCACTCCTGCGACAATCTCCTCGACCGTCCACTGCCTGAGCCCCTGCACAGGACAACAGAAAGCAGTTTATTGGACATGCAAATTTAAAACTGGATTTTGTGTTGCTATATTTTGACATGTCAGTGGGTTAACAATGAATATCACACTGAACGAACTCCAACCCATACAAAAACCTAACAGATGGGCAGATCAATCCCAATGGTACTGATCCCAACAGCAGTATTGGTATTGCCTGATTGACTAGCACGATAAGATTGATACCGAGTTTAAAGGATAGTATGTAACCCACTCAATTTCTAGTTTTGTGGACATTGAAACAAAATGATTATTGATATTGGCAATAGAGGCCCCTAGTATCAGATCAAAATTGGCAGTACTGCACAGCACTAGCACCAAGCTGTTGGGACTAGACCCGTTTTTTCTGTTTACTCAATGCCAGATTTAAGCAAAACAGCAAATGATGCTTTCAAGTGCTCACCTGACAGTTCTGGCTTCTTTCTTGTAAAGGAGAAGTGGCATCCTCAGGCATCGCAGACACATTTCTCCTCTTGAATATCTGGTCATCTTTCTTGGCCTTGCGCAGCTCCACGTTCACCTCCACCCTCCTGCGTCGAAGCTCCTGCATTTATGTCACATACCAATAAATAAAATAATCAATTCTCACAAGCTTGCCGTTCAGCGAGCAGTTGTGAATAGTGCAGATGAAACTCACATTGACATCTTTGCCTTTGTTCTTGAACTGGTTCAGACGGGGGGAGTTCTCAGCCATTTTTAAGTAACAGGAAATGTCAACAGCGGTGGGCAAAAATAAAAATAGCCTCTAGTCGTGTTTATTCCTGAAAGACATTTAGAAGAAGTCCTTAAGCACACGGAAGCGCCTCGCGATCGCGCATTAAGACATATGGCGGTACTGCTTGTTTGACTTAAGCTATCGGGCAAGCGTTTTACGTAGAAAATACAGTTGATGCAATAACTACACGCAGAAAGACAACAACTTCTTTTTCAAAACTTAATCGTAAAACACTTTTAAAAGTCTCATTAAGGAGTTAACACATGCTTACCTGTGCTCGAGCAGAAGTTATGGCATACCGAAAACGCCGCACAGACCTTTAAATTCCTGCTTTGGAGCCTTCTGATTGGGCTGTTCAAGCTGAAGCATCCTGCCGCCTCTTCTTATTGGGCCGTTTAAAAAAATCACGGTGAACACAGGAAATGTCGTCACTTAAATATCGCGAGAACTCTGTATTGGGCGCTACCACGTCAGATCTGACTGCGGGTCGGTTTTGTGCCAACTTTGTACATTTCGAGTTGAATATTGGAACGGTAGCACTGCTCCCAGATCTGTGCATATTTGTTCAAGTATCACGCTGCTCTTGCAGGGAAACAACCCCCACAAAATAACTACCTTCCCATGTCTTAACTAACCTTTAATAGAATACATTTAAAAAGTACGTGTAATAAAATATATTAACAATAAATCTGGAAGTTACATTATGAACCATTGTTTAACAATACAGGTGTGGTCTGAGGATGTACACATCATGGCCGTGAATGTCATGGTAAATTTGGGCTTTTAATAGTTTCTTTGAAATGTTCTTTTTCCAGGATACAATGATTGTATAGCATACATCTTTAATGACTTTAAAAAAGAAGAACTGGGTGAACAAGTTTTGGATTTATGTTGGATATGTAATCAATACAGGCTCAAAAGAATACATGCACTCTCTTAAACCTTTTAAAAAGTAGCGCTGAATGTTCGACAGCGTCCTTTAATTTGGCCTGCTTCATTAGTGATCACGATCGACTAGAACCGGTAGTTTCTCTTTGCGAGCATGAAAAGGAATAATTTGACAGGATATATACACTGGATTCATCAAAGTCAGAAGAACTCTGAATAATTTTACATTTAAACAAATTTGTTGCATTCTTTAACAACTGCAGGATCCATGATCATGGGTTTAAACAGTTGCACATAAGTACAGGTTTTATATCGCCGTGGACTGAGAGGCTGCCGACCAAGAGAGAAGCCCCTGCTCCGAAACGGAAACATTCAAACGCAGCTAAAAATTGCTTGTTTGCAATTAAGGTTTTTGACCACAGTGACAAGAGATGTTTGGAGGGGTAAAGGTGAGGCTTTCAAACCCAAGAACACTGTACCAGCTGCCAGGCACGGTGGTGGTAGCATCGTGCTCTGGGGGACGACCTTCAGATTCTTCAACTTCGGCTCAAATAAATAACCGGCTTAAATTCAAACACACCTGGGCGTTCCAGCAGGACAATGATCCCAGACACACATCACAGTTGGTTTTGTAATAGATAGAACAGGCCAATGTTAAGCTTATGGAACGGCCTCCTCAAAACCCCGACCTCAACTCTACTGAAAATTTGTGGAATACACTTTAAAGCTGGAGTCAGGAAATCAGCCAATTTAAATAAACATCTGCCAAGAAGAGTGGTCAAATATCCAAAACTATGCCAAGGACTTCTTTATGGATAACAAAAGGGTCAGGCTGAAGTGGAACTTGCTAACCAAATAATAGCGGGAATGTGTGTTTACTTTTGACCTTGTATGGATTAGTAAAATCCAAAATCAATTTTTAAAGTCATTAAAGAGACGCTGTACAATCACTCCACCCTTGATAAAGAAAAGTTCGAGGACATCATTACAAGCCCATGAGATCCGTGCCGATAAGTGAATATATATTCCTGACCACAACTGGATATTGTTTTGAACTGTAACGGTTACTTTTCTGTACAGGATCAGCGAGCATGAGGTTATATTTATTGGGATTTTCATATAAAATAAAAAGGAAACAATTATAAAAAGATTAACCAATTTTCTGTCAGCTGATCACTCAGTTGATATAGAAACTCAGGTTATGTACAGCATAACCTGAGTTTGTCAGTTTTTACATTATGATTTATGTCTGCAAGTTAAGAGACACTAAAAAAAAAAAAAAAATCTCTTTTGTGTCAAAATCAGAGGAAGGAAATCTGTGTTTTCCATTTTATTAAGTTCCATGTACATCAATATTTCTTCAGTTGTAATACAAAAAAAAGGAAAAGAAAATCAAGTCAAAATCTGATGATTTTTTTTGTGTTTTTTTGTTTTGTTAAACAAACAGGGCAGGAACCTTCAAATACATCATCCTTCTCAGTCACTACTGCAAAGCAACTCATTTACAATAGCTTATTACTTTCAGTAGGTTATAGAAGTTTAACCAAGCAGACTATCGATGTCCAGATAATTAGTACTTAAACGATCTTTCATGCCACATCAGACTAAACAATGAGTGGAAATGGGAGAAAAAACATTGCTCCACTGTGATATATGAATTTAGACACAAAACTCTACTCATTATGCTGAGTAGAACCTAGCCATTGTTTGACAGTATTCCGTTTCTATTACATTGGACATGATGACCACAGGAATGGTCTGAGGGATTTTTTCTTCTTCTTTTTAAACCAAGTAAGAAAAAAAAAAGATAAAAAGACTCAGATCAAAAAAAAAAAAAAAAGTACATGGAAATATGAGAGCTCGTAAGAGTCTTTTCTCCGAGGTAAACTTTCTTCTGAAATGCCTCAGTTGTTCTCGCTCCTCTGATGAAAGCAGGTCCATAAAAACAGGTCCCTTACAGCTGAAATGAGCAGAGGGCGGCTCTGCCTGGAAAAGAGATCCCGTGAAAGCAGCAAGCTGGTTGTCCAGCTTCCCCCCACCACCACTACCACCACCTCCCGCTGCAGCGGCGAAGAGGAGCAAACCCCAAACACAGGGTGAGGCAGAGTCCATCACAGAGTTACAGTTCAGGAAAGCCATATTCTTGGCAAGTGCATTTTTGTTTCGCGCAATGTGCGATGTATCCTAAGAGGCTGCAGAAGACTGAAGCTTGTTGTTATGAGACCTACAGAACGTGAAGAGAGGGGAAAGTTGAGAGCCCTTCGCAAGGTTGTTTATTGCTATAACAGTGATCAGACAAGAGACAAGAGGATGCAAAGGGGTCTGCATGGGATCCTACAGCCATGTTGGTGTAATTAACTGGGAATGCTTTTTATTAGTGAAGAAATCTTCCACAACTACAAACTGAGGTTACTTTGCTCTAACTCCTTACTCCGTCTAGTACATTTTAGTCTCATAAAATAATACTATCTAAAAATTATTTCATTGTTATTTAAAACAGTCAAATACAGGCATATCTTACAAACGCTGTACATGATTTAGAGAAAAAAATAAAAGAAGGGTATATACATTCAAGACAACCACCTTAACAGCCAGGACAACAACAACAACAAAAAAAAAATCAAACTCAAGGAGGGAGGCAGTATACAAAACGTCTTATAAATATCTCTCTATATTAAAATATGCAGCTTTATATCGTTGAGTCAAAATTCCCAAATTAACTCGGGTGTAGAACTGAAATAAATACAAGAATGAGAAACTAAAACGCATTTTCTACTGAACACAACCCTCGTTAGTGTGACTGATTGTTCAAAAAGGCCACGACTCCTGATTCGGGATCACAGACTGTATATAAAAGATGGAAGTAGCCACCGTGGCTCACCATTATCAGTTTTGACAGCAACAATGTTGCATTCAATAAAACCTGAGACTGTTGACTGAGAGTGAAAGTCAGTGGCTTGTTTTCTGTAGCTATAAGAAAGAAAGCAGATAAAAAGTTGAAGTTGGGGCTACTTTCATTTTTTCTATACAGTCTATGTTTACGATGTGAAGACAGCATGCCCCTCAATTACATGACTGACACCTGTCAACATGGCTGCCATTGTGTTGTCACTGAAAACCGTGATCACAACGGGTTCCTGAAAACTTCTGGTGTTTTGTTTGTGTTCTTGTGCCTTTTTATTCTTTTTGTTTTGCTTTCATATCAATATTACTAGAGACCCCAGCATCCAGTCCAGACTCCAGCTAGACTGGCCCACTTAAGAATCTGACAATCTGTAAGAAAGAAGAAAATGGGATGGCATAAATCAAAAAGGCATGCAGCAAAAGTGAACAGACACAAATGCAAGATGATACACAATACAAGATGTAAACATGGCACTCGGGTTTGCCAAGACACTGGATGTAATGGCCTAAAGTCTGTCAGCTCTCTTGGGTTTTTAGTACTGCCAAGCAACTACAACGTACAAGTAAAGCACAAGTAAAACATCATCACTACACACATGCTAGTGCTATAAAACAAAAGAAGAAGAAAAGAAACCGTGAATGGAAAGCCATAAATGCACACATTAAAGGGGACCTATTAAAAGTCCACTATAGTAGCTTTGAAACTTCAAAGTAATCCTTAATTCTTATTTCAGCCCTGCTCTGTCCCTTTAAGCCAAAACTCTGCTGATTGGCTGCCCCTTGTAACAGCAGTGGGTGGGACTTATATGCCTGTAAAGAGGACTCTCACTGACATCAGGCAGATGAATACCTGCTCATTATTTGAAACCTTACCCGTGTTTAATATGAGCATAAATACACCACAGCTGATATACTGGTATTGGCATTTATAACAGCTGAGAAATGGCAAAAAACAAAACATAAAAATAGTAAAATAAAAAAGCTGAGGGAGAAAAAAATCCCTAAAAACCTGGCAACCATGTTATGAGTGTTAATGTTGCGTGGTTTGTCCACCAGAGGGCACTGCCCTGTTGGCAATACAGATTAGAAACATGACAAACAACCAGCTGATCCAACCTTAGCAAGAACGAATGTCAGGAAATCTGTTTGTTTCATGCTAAATATTGGCCAGAATATCAGATTTCTTTAAAATCACTAAATATCGGTACCAGTCTTAACAATCCTATATAGGCTCTAAGCATAAACCATTACATAACAGTATCGAAAATATGGAAAACCATCATAGGTCCCCTTTAAGGAAGAAACAAATGAAATGGCAGAATTACTGAAAAAGCCAGTCAGGCCAGTCGAGTGTTTACAGCAAACAGACGAGCACGGAGGAGAGAAACTTGTAGGCCGAGTCTGCGGCACCAGCAGCGCTTAAACTCACCTGCTCGCTTTGAAACCTTTTAGCTTCTGTACAAAGAAGGCTTCGAGCGTCTCGGCGCACTGATAGAAGGGCGTGTCGTTGGGGTTGTAGTAGCGGCAGTTGTCGAAGATTTTGGTCACGTCTGCCACAAACTCCGTGAGCTTGTGATAATGTCGCTTTTGCAAACGGGTTTCCATTGTGGAAAAGTCTGCGAGGAAGGAAAAGCACGACACATTGCTCACATCACAAAAAATACATACATTTACACAATTTTTTATCACATAATTAGTCTATGCAAACTTGACAAAGAGAGGCAAAAACAGCAAATAAATGCTGTAACTGGAGGAGAAACTAAATAATTATAATAAGTTAAAACAAAATTCTCCCGTACGTGGTGAATTCACACGTGAGTAAATACTTTAAAAAGCATTGTCTTTTTTTTTTTTTTTTTTAAATGACCTTTTGTCACACAGTCTTACCCATTGGCTCCTTGATCACACGATAATAATCAGGCGCGTCATGTGGATCCACCGGCTCCAGGAAAGGCCATGCCATTTTATGAGACTGGGGAAGAGAAAAAAATAATAATTCAGGAAATGATGCCGGTTTTGTTACTGCAACTACTTTAGGCATAAAATAAAACTTCACTGTCAACATCCCTTGACTACACAAACAAACACACACATAAATAGCATCAAAGCACTTAAATGTAAAGACAAAGCAAGTATTTTATTGTGTCTTGTTGCCATGTTTTAATCTCAAAAAATCCATAGTTTTCACTCACTTTTTCTACAGTTTATAGATTTTACAGTTTCACCCAGTTTTGGAGCCACCTGCATTTTCTGAAATATAAAAGACCTAAATAGAGATTGACTCAAAACATCCCCATCCCCACGTTACCAGTTTATAAATTGTGTTGATAGGCCACGTAAAACCAGAGTCATGATAAACAATATATGCTGCTTATGAGCAAAAAAAAAAAAACAGGGGAAGTTTTAGAGAGAGAGAGAGAGAGAGAGAGAGCAGAAAAAGAGGGAGAGCGAGTTTTGAGATGTTGAGAGATTTGTGACGTTTAGCGTGTTTGGGGTGTGTAGTTAATGTGTTGTCTTGTGTAGTTAGTGTTTAGTGTTGTGGATAGTTTTGTGTTGTGTGTCAGAACAATGAGGCGACTGCTGTCTCCAGGTAGAAACAGGAGTGATACACCTGCTGCTGTCAGACCTGCAGGTATCAGGCTGTGATGTTCTCCTTTATAGTGGACAGAAATTATTGTTTTGGAGTGGCACAAATTATTTGTGTGGCATCTTATTTAATGCAGAACAGCTGATTGTTCTGTAAATAGTTTAAAATGGTTATTTAAAAAATCAAGGTAAAAGGTAATTGGATGCAAATAACTTTGTTGTTTGCAAAACTTGTGCATATGATTTTAAAATTGAAAATGTATATTTGCATTTAAAGTTATGAAAAATGATTCATTAAACATGTTTGTGGTTGTTACAGTAAAAAAATATTTTCTTCTCTGATTTTATGTTTTTTGTCTGATTTTAGATCAATTGTGTTAATACAGTATGTCAAAATGAAAACATAACTGTAAATTCAGACACGTGAGGTTGTGCTGAAAAGAATGATACCAAACAAGGCAAAGTAAATAGTTTTTAAAGGTGAAATGTGGAGGGAAAATCAAAAGTAGTTAAAAATGGCCAATTATACCCTGGACCCCAGAGGTTTAAACGCTTTTTTTTTTAAAAGTAACGCAATAGTTACTTTTCAAATAATTAATTACTTTTAGAATACTGTAACTCAGTTACTTTTTTGAAGAAGTAACTAGTAACTATAAACTATTAATTACTTTTTCAAAGTAACTTGCCCAACACTGTGTATTCCTAGTGCTGACCCCGTAAATAAAAACCTTGTGTGGGAAATAAGGAAGTCGCTGAAAGTACCTCTCACTGACCTCAGCCCACACATTGGAAACCACCTTGTTACTGTTAATATAAAAAAAATGACACAGTCTTGAATTCCAAAACTTTCATACCTGTAACGAGCGTAATATTCTTTTCAACCCCTCGTAGTCTTTGTCAGTAAGCGGCGTGAGGACCGTCATGGCGTCTTCTGTCGACTGGCACTGCGGGCACACGTACACGTCGATGTGATTGGCTTCGCTCTGCAGGATCCCCACACAGCGGCCGTGGTACCAGTTCTGGCAGCGATCACAGCCTATGTAAAACCTGTGGGTGAGCGACGCACACATCCCGGTTAGCACACTGAAGGAAGACTCCACACAAATATGCAAACAAAGGAAACGTCTGACACAGACTGAAAAACAAAAGCGGTGCTATAATTAGAGCAGACAATGCTAACGTAAAGCCATCCATATGGTGACTTACTGCGATTCATCGTATGGTGTCCGGCAAATGCAGTACAGCTCCTCATTACTTCCTCCCTCCTGCCCGCGTTTACAGTCGTTACACACAAAGTCCTCCAACTTCTTAGCCTCCTTCTCCGTGATGCCAACGCAGGCGCCGTGAAACCAGTTGGAGCACAGGTCACACCCGATATAAAACCTGAGAGAAATCAGGTGATTTAATGACAGCAGAGTGCCTCACAGTCAAATTACAATGACTTATTACAAGTCCCCCCCTCCCCTCAAGACAGCTTACTTTGACTCGTCATAGGGCGTTTTACAGATACAGTACAATTTGGTGTCCTTCTTGTGATCCTTTGAGGTAGAAGACAGCTTCTTCTTCTTCTTCTTGTGTTTTGAAGAGTTGGAATCTCTGTCCTTGTCTTTGTCCCCATCTCTCTCCTTGTCCCGGTCCCTATCCCGATGTCTGTCCCGTTCTCGGTCTCTCTCCTTCTCCCGATCTCTTTCTTTATCTCTGTCTTTGTGTCGCTCTCTCTCCTTGTCTTTGTCCTTGTCCCTGTCCCGTTTCTTACTCTTGTCGTGATGCCTCTCCCTTTCCCTGTTTCTGTCTTTGTCTCTCTCATCTTCTCTCTTCCGCTTGTGGGACGATGAAGGTGAGGTGACTGTGCGCGTGCTGTGAGAGGAATGTGTGGAGTGAGAGAGTTGGGAGGAGTGGGAAGACTGGGAAGAGGCAGCCTTGACTGTTGCTGCAGCAGCCTGGGCAATAGCAGCTCGAGCTTTCTCTTTCTCTCTCTGCAGCCTGGCTATGTCCCGCCTCAGCTCCTCCTGAGAGGGAGACAGCACATGTAAGGAATAAAAGTAAACAAGAATATTCCCACTCTCTCTGTCTATAGACAAAAAAAATATGTTTGAGAAGGCTGGAGATGTGCTCACCTGCACTTGCAGCTGCAGCTCTTTGTCCAACAGGGCCCTCTTTTTGAGGATTTCAGCCTTGAGATGTTCTTTGTGCTTGTACAGGAGCGCGGTGAGCTTGGTGGCATTCTGCTTGGAGCGTTTCTGCTCCACCACCTCTTCCTTCTTTCTTTTCTTAGCTGCCTGCTTCTCGTCCTTCTCAATCTTGTCGAGGAGGAATTTCATCACCTGGTTGCAGACGATCATCCTGAAGAGAGAAAAGAGCGCGTTAGTCGCTGGTTCATCCGCGTCATCGGTTTTAAACAGTTTTAACCGACTCGAGCTCCTGAACCTTTGGTTCTCCTCTCGCTCAGCTGCAGCCAGGGTCTTCCTCTGTTTCAGCTGTTCTGCTGTAGCATTCTGCTTCACTACCGCCTGACATTAAAAAAAACCCAAAGAAGTTATTTTAATATATGTTCGATTGTAATACAGTGTCAGGTCTAAAACAGGTCTTTATATAACTAACATTTGCACACAGACATAAATTTTGTGAGAAATCCCTAATTTTTGTTCTTCTTTTGACTCATACCTGCTTCTGGATGCCGTCTCCAGGGCTGATCGCCTGTGCGTTCTGCTCCTTCTGTTCCCTTTTAGCCTCCTGGTGTTTCTTCTTCTTTGGTGTTTGCTGTAGCTGCTGTTGTTGAACTTGCTGCTGCTGTTGTTGTTGCATCCTTTGAAGCTGCTCCTGAACACTTGCCGGTGCCTGTATGGTTACCATATTCTGGATCTGGTGGGCTTGAATCTGTCCCCCGGTTTGCTGGATCTGGATCGGAAGCTGCAGTTTGATCTGCTGAGGAACCGTGCCACCCTGCTGCTGCGCTTGCGCCTGGATCTGGGCTTGGATCTGGGCTGCAACGTGGGGCGGCAGAGCTGACAGCAGCTGCACGGGCTGCTGGAGACCTGGAACTGTGATGAGCTGATGCCTGATTGGAGACTGGACCTGAATCTGAGGCTGTGTTTGAACTTGAGTTTGGTTCTGAGGTTGGAACTGGACTTGGAGCTTTGCTTGGACTTGAGGTTGGGCTTGGACCTGAAGCTGTTGTGGGACTTGAGTTGGTTGCGATGAGTGGACTTGAAACTGGGGTTGGGTTTGGACTTGAGTTTGAACTTGTGACTGAATATGGACCTGGGGCGGCTGAGAGGCCTGAGTTTGAATCTGGCTTTGTTGCTGGAACTGAACCTGAACCTGCGGGTGGAGTTGGGTTTGGATCTGAGGCTGCTGTTGAAGCTGACTTTGGGCCTGAGACTGAACCTGAGGCTGGGGCTGAACCTGGGGTTGCGGTTGGACCTGAGGCTGTTGCTGAGCCTGAGGTTGGGTTTGCGGCTGCGTTTGGAATGAAGCTTGTACCTGGTGGTGGTACTGAGGTTGGACCCTCGGTTGGATCTGGGCCTGGGTTGAAGCCTGAACATGAGGCAAGGTTTTTGTTTGGGATTGAAACTGCACCTGAGGTTGAATCTGAGCATGAGGGGGTACTTGCCCTTGGGGTGGCTGCTGAGTTTGTGGTTGGATCTGTGCTCGTGGCTGAAACTGAACTCTGACCTGGGGGTGACTTTGAGGTTGTGCTTGCAGATGCGCTTGAGCCTGAATGTGTGGCAACTGTTGGACTTGGCCGCGAGGCTGAACCTGAACCTGTGCACGGATTTGGCCTTGAAACTGGGGCTGAAGCTGAGTGCGGGTTTGGGGCTGAAGCTGAGACTGAGCGGGTCTCATGGTGGTCACGACAGAGGAAACCGGCAATCCCGTCATATGAACCTGCACTGCTGAGACCGGTATTTGTGCCACCTGCTGCACGGACACGACGACCGGGTGCTGGACTTGTGCTTGAGACTGAGGAGTCAGAGATGCCTGAGGCAGCGGAGTAACGGGGGAGTGAGTGGCGATTGGAGCAGGGGGGGAGTGAGTGGCGATTGGAGCAGGGGCGGAGGCGGGTACAGCAGCCAGAGCGGGTGGCTGAACAGCATCTGCTGCCTGTAGAGCTGGCTGAACTGGAGTCTGCGCTTGAGGCGAGGTGGGAGTCCATCCTGAAGGCTGAGCTGCCCTCTGCTCTGTCAAAGCTACAACGAGACAGAGAAGCAAACAGAAAATTTTAAAGTCAACTAAAGCAAAACCATTCTAAGGTCCACTACAACAGGACAGTGCTGATGATGGTGGGCACTTTACCTGGCACTGAAGGTGTTGTTGAGGTGGCAGTAACTGGTGTGACAACAGCGTTTGCCACAGCAGCATGGAGGGGGACAGGACCTGTGGCTTGGATTTGAGTAAGAGCTTTGGCTGGGGACGGGACAGCGATCTGCGTGGACACGACGGCTATGACGGGAGCAGAGACGGGTGCAAGGGCCGGGGTGGGAGCTTGGACAGGTGAAGGAAGAGAGGCAGAAATGGGCACTGGAACAGAGTTAGGACCAGCTGCTGCTACACCAGCAACCTGGGGGAGCAGGGGATCAGCAGCATGCACCTGAACTGGGGTGGAGGATAACCCTGGAGCAGAACTGAAGGCGTGTGCCTGGACTTGGGATCTGGGGACAGCTTGTCCTGGTGGTGAGCCTGCAGTTTGGGTTTGTGTAGGTAGAGAACTGGGTGCGAGGCTGGAGACGAGGGTTTGGACCACAGGTTGGAGGTCAGCTTGTGATGATGCTGAGGTCAAAACCTGTTTCTGAGTTATAGACGGGCCTGCATTTGGTGCTGGGAGGGCTGGAACCGATGATGCCAGCTGGGGCTGTGCAACAGCTGAGGCTGGTGTGGAGGGCAACATCTGTGTGGAGGAGTGGGTTGCAACTTGTGGCAAAGCAGTCATGGGAGTGGATATTTGCGAGAGTGCAGGGACAGGTGACGGGGTAGCGGCTGAAAGGTGCATTTGAGATGCAGCCTGGACGACAGCCTGTGGGGAAGTGGGCACGGGGGCTGCGACTTGGGTTTGCATGGGGACTGGAGCTGGAGTGGGGGCTAAACTTGGCATCTGTGTCGGGCCTGCAACATGCGTTGGGGCAGGCAAAGGGGCCGTCATTTGGGTTTGGGCTACAGATGAGGGAGTCGTCTGGACTTGTGCAGAAGCTCTGGGTTGAAGAGGAGTTGACATTTGGGTTTGGGGGGTCTGGACTGCAGTGGGTTTGGCAGGGGTAGCAGGAGCAGGTGCTGAAGTTGGAGCTGAAGATGATGGTGGAATCGGAGTGAAGAGGAAGCGCTGGACCTGGCCATTGGGCATAGCTGCCTGCATTAGTTGTTGACCGGGGCCGGGGATGACTGTTACACCCTGCGGGATGATCTGCAGCTGTCCCTGGGTCTGGCCTTGACCCTGGATCACCACTGTCAGACCTGGGTTTCCTCCCTGTGGAGTTGCACACAAAAGGATTTTTTTTTTTTTTATATTTGTAAGATTAAGATATTATAAATTACTTTTAGAGAGAAAGAGTAAGGGAAACCTGTGCACTCTGTGTAAGCTGCATGAGCTGTGCCATAGTGAGTTTAACTTGACCCTGCTGCGGTCTTTGTGTCTGGGGAGGAGCTCCGGGAGACTGTCCAGGAGCTGTGGAGGCAGCACACGGTGATGGTGCAGGACCTGCAGCCCTCTGACCCAAAGCTGCCTGCACAGGTGTAGAACCAGGCACAGCTGCAGGCTGGCCACGGCCCATCGGAGCCACAGCCTGATGAACCTGACCTGGAAGGGATCAAGATTTATTATTTGTATTGAAATGTTGGGGATGTTAACCTGAGAATAAAAAGTAGCATTCAGACACAAACCTGGCTGAGCTGCTGAACTTCTGACCCCTGCTGTGCCTACAGAGGTAGACTGAGTGAGTGGCTGATTCACTGCGGTACTGGGCTGTGTTTGGCCTCCTGCTGTGGTGACCTAGAAAAACAAACCCAAGGGTGAAAACATCAGTAATCATGCTTAGTGTCTTTAGTTAATAAGTGAAAAATGCAGGGTGAAGGACAAAAGACCTGTTGCTGGGTGGTTGAGGTGGAGGTTGTGGCTCTGAGGTTGATGTTGCCAGTTGTAGGATGTAGTGTGCTGTATGTCCTAAGGTTCGCAGGAGGCCCAGAGGGGAATATACCCAGGACTTTTTGCTGCACTACACCTGCTGACAGGAACATTTATGTTAAAAGGAGAAAAAGCAGAAATGTGCTAGGAACATAGATACAGGTAAACAAGAACAGAAGGGAAAAGCATGCGTGTCTGAAAGTCTTCCTCACTCAGTTAACTAGATTAAAGTAGTTTATACACACAAGCCAAAGACCAGAAAAAAACGATTTTACAAAACAGCGATCAGCTTTTAGCCAGAGAACCTTTTCAGAATACAAAGAAAACACACACACACACACACACATACACACACACACACACACACACAGAAAATGTGGCATTATCTAAGCTCAGCATCAATACTTCAACGCAAGTCTGACATTTTCACATAATACTTCACCATCCATTTTTGGGCACACATACGCCAAAAACGGCAGGAATGGATGTCATTCTCGTGCTCCCTACCTCCTTGAGTAGTGGGCATGTTCAAGGTGACAATCTTGCTGTTAGCGGGCAGTGGCAGTTTGGCGGCGAGGACCTGGCCAGCCACAGTCACTGGGCTACCAGCGATCTGGAAGGCTTGCTCTGAGGTGGTGATGCTACCAGCCACAGTGGAGGCTGCAAGACACACCACGCCACCTGTGGTCATGGGTAACCCAAGAAGGACCACCACAACAGCCAGTCTACGGCTGTGGTGTCCACTGTTGGGAGTCAATATAAGGAGGCTGATGTTTTGAATATTTTGGTATCGGGTATATTGGTTTAGAGTCTAATGACACACGGTATTGCATGAATGCCTCAAAGGATATACAGAATTGAGAATTTTTGCAGGATTCAAAGTGGACACCACGAACCACAAAATTCTTTTGGCATGCGAATCGTACTCATAATGAAAACGCTGAAGTCGTGCAGATGATGTATTTTTTATGGATGCCAATATTACTTAAATAGAAAAAACAGAAGAAATCTTATGGCACCCTCCTCGGTTCCTCCATCTTACAGATGATGATGAGGATGATGAGTAAAAAGGAAGATGACTAAACCTCTCCTCATCTTCCAGCTGCTCACCTGAGCTGTTGTTAGCCTGACCCTGCTTGACCCAGGAAGCAAAAGACTGATGGAAGTTCTTGTCTTGCTGGAACGGGACTGGAGAGCTCAGTTTGGAGGCCAACACCATCTTGGTTCCTGAAGTTATTTGACTTGTCTTCTGGCCCACCGATACTGGGGTGCCGGGAGTGCCGGCTGAGGTGGTGGTGCACATTGTCGTGGTTGTTGTGGCAGTTGTGGTCGGTCTCTGCTGCTCGAGACGTTTCTGAAAGAAATGTGTCCAACCATTTAAATGTGCTGCTGGTGCGGCGCTTTACCCAGAGCCAGAATCTCTGATTACACCCGTGTAACTGCAGTGCGCCGAGTTTCTACCTGCTGGGCTGCCAGTCTGGCCTGCTTCAGCTGGTTCTCTAAATGGGCCTTGACCTCCTCCGCTGTCTTCAGACTACTGCCGGTCTTGGAGGGATCTCCGCCCTGTGACTTCTCCCTCTCCAACCTGTGGCACCAAAAAGAAGGTAAAGTGTTCACTAACACAGTGACGCTATGAAGAAACATACAGAGGCGACGCTGAGGGAGTTCCTCACCTCTCTGCAAAGGCTCTGATCTCCCACAGCTCCAGCTCCTCCTCGGGCACCCACGTTTCCACAGCAACAGGACCAGTCGGTTTAGTGGGCTCCTGCTTCTTAGGCCTCAGAGCACTTGAGCGCAGGCCTTTCCTCTGTGGAGTGGGGGTTTCTGCTCACAAAAAGTCAGAAAGCAACAATTAATTATGTTTAGAAATCTTCTTCAAGTGGACCATTAACAGCTTGTCAAAGATCCTACATCATGCCCAAACAGACTTTCGTTTTCTACCTTTGGGAGTGTCTCTGTTTCCGAGGGGGCAGATGATCTTCCTGATGCAGTATTCAGAGCGGATGCCATAGGGCCCCACGTCTCTTCGTTTTATAATCTCAGTTGTGGTGATGTCTGTCTCCGTTGTTTCTTTGGTGAAAGATAAAACACATTGCCACATTTTCATATTTTAAATAAAAAAAACAGCAGAAAACTGTACATAACATGTGCTCAGAATTTTCTAACCTTTTCGCGTTGTCCCTACAGCAGCAGAGGGCTTCACAGCCATGTCGTCCCACCTCAGGCAGGCCCACAGCAGCCTCAGCATTAGACTGACCCCTGCCAGCGACCTCACAGTCTGAAGACGGTACCTGAACAGTCACCAAAGCTGTTAGTTAGTAAATCTTCCAACAGTAATTCAGTTTATATTAAACTTTTTTCAGCTGCTCTCTTATTCACTGGGGTTCATCACAGTGGCTGAGAGGCCACTACTACTACAGCCAACTGTGAGACGAGAGCCTTTCATTAAAGAAGCAGCTAAATTATTTGAGGGATTGAGTCTATGGCAACCTGGCTATTGCAATGACATCATACTGTAGCAGCAGATCTAAAGGTAATTTCAAGAAAAGGTTAAATGTGTTACGGACCTCCACGTGATTCCAAAGGTGGGCCGAGGTGAAGGGTACGGCCATATATCTGGAGCAGGCTTGGCATTGTAGTTGAAGATGGGAACTTCTCTGAAGCCTGCCTTCCTCGCCAGTCTCTTAAGGTCATCGTTCGGGAGGACAAAGATGCTCTTCTTGCTGCTCTTGGTGACAAATTTGCGGTAAGACGGCAGGGCTGTGCCCGAGCGGGCCTTCTTAGTTTTGGAGAACCTTAGAAGGCTGACTCTATTTTTGGTGGAGTACTCTTTACTTATTGTCATGGAGCTGGCTGAACCAGAGGCGCCCGTTTTGGTGTCAGCAGCTGGAAGTTTAGTCTTCTGGGAAACGGGCGTTCCGGAGCTGGGCTGGGTGGCGGAGCTGGAAACGGCGCTACTTCCTGCGGGCACATCGAGCTTGCTGGTGCTGCTGGGCGTGTCTGGTATCAGGGAGTTCTGAGATACTTTCGTGACAACGTCATTGGTGGCAGAGGACTTCAAACCTTCACCACTAGAGCAATTATCTGTAGTTTTATTATTCTGGCAAGAAGGGCTTGAAGACTGAAGCGTAACAGGCACTGCCTCCTTGGTATCCATGGCCACATCCTCACTCTTACTAACAGAGTCTCCTTTCTCTCCAACATGGTTCTCTAATTTTGGGACTTTCATAGGAGGGGGGTGACATATATCGGATACATCGTTTTGCGAGAGGTTTCCATTCATCAGGGACTTGACGGGCTCTTTGACGTCACCTTGATCTCGGGTTTCTGGGTTTGAGTGCACGGGTTCTGTGACCATAGTTTTCCCATTCACCTGTACTGGACTGGTCTTGCTTTGGGTTACCTCCATGCTCTCTGTGTCACTCTGTTCAGAGTCTTTCTCAACTTCCTCATAGGCACGTTTCTTTGAATTCTCAGACTTCTGTGTTTTTTCACTGTTTTCTAATGTCTCTGTTATACAGTTGTTTTTATTGTTAAGGCCAGGGTTAGTTAAGGGTCCTCCATTCACCTCTTTATGGGCACAAACCTCCCCGCTGTTTCCGTGCACAGAATTTAATTCCCCCTGTTGACCTCTGTCGGGTCCTAACTCCTCTGATTTGACCTCCAGGCCGTCCGTCTTTGCTTTTATGTCCTCTTGATCGAAGTCAAGCTTTTTAACCATGCCATCTTTCACTTGTAGGCTTTCGTCCTTCTCTTCTACTTTAACGCACGGAGTCGTAGCTGTCTGCTGTCTGGTTGATCCTTCAGTCTTAATAACAGGAGCAGGTTTTGCGGCTGCCTGTCTTAACTTCTCAAGTCTCTGCTTCTCCTCCAAGGTGAACTGCTTCACCCGGCGCTCCAGGAGCCCGTCCAGCTTGGAAGGCTTTACTTTCTTCTTATAAACTGTGCGCAGCTGGAAGCCCTCACTGACGTTCACGACGTCAGCGAAGAGTTTCGATGTTGCAGGCTCCTCCTTGGGTTGCTCGAGTTTCTGGGTTGGTTCATCCCTCTCAGGATGTGCAGCAGGTGAGGAAGGGCCTTTGCCATCAGGATTATCTATGACAAAGAAGAGCAGGGGTTAGTGGATGATGGAGATGCACATTCATGGACAGCATAGAGGCAAAAAAAAACAAAAACCTTAAATTAAACTTACCCTGCTTGTTGTTTGAAGAAACCTCTGTTTTCTCATCTTCTCTTTTTGCTTCAGAATTTTTTCCCTGCGCCTCTTCTGCAGGCTTCTCCTCCTCTGTGGAGTTCTCAGATTTACGGTCCTCCTCGCACGAGGCCCTCTGAGATGACTCTGTGACGGATGCTTGTTCTTTGGCCTTGTCGGCTGTCTTTTGAATTGCCTGAGTCTCCATTTCTGTTGGCATTTTCTGCTTATTTGTACAGTCTGCTGCATTTTCCTTCCTCATTTTAGCCGCTAATGAAGACAGCAAAAATAGTTTATGCACCCAAAGCGTCAGCCGCAGGAGAACATATCAAGTACCATTAAGAAATTAAGCTACTTCATCTCTTACCTTCCAGTTCTTTGCGGTAGTTTACGTTTGTGTTTCCCGGGAGCCTCGGAACAAAATGGGCCACGTGCGTCCTACTGACCCAGCACCACCCGCCATACCCCGTCACTCTGTACTCCTCCCCCTTCTGCTTCCACACCTTGTTTGGAAAAAATTACGAGGAGGTTAAAAAGTAGTTTTCAGACGAGGTAGTTTACACATTAACACAGAGAAGAGTTAAGATGCTGCTGTTTGTACCTGGTGTTTGATGGGGATGGTGTATTTCACCCATGTGGCCTGCTGCAGTGTTTCCTCATCTTCCAGTTTTTTCTCTCGTTTTTTCACCTTCTCCTTCTCTTCCCGCTCCATGGAGGTCATACGATGTAGCCTGTATTAAAAAAACATGAGCAAAGACATAAAGCACAAGGACCGTATTGGAAACAGGAAAGTCATTACCGAGTTTGTCAGCCGTGCACTCCAAAAAGGAAAAATGAAGAAATCCCAGGTGCAGTGACTCACAAATAACCCTTTAGTTGTGTTTTACTGTTTGTACAGACATTTTCACAGCGCCACGTTAGTTTTGTTTACCTTGTGTGTCCAAGGGATTCCTTCCATACAGGCAGCATGACCACTGGTTTGATGGCACACTCCAGTATAGCCAAGGCCAAAGCAAATTCTCTGGCCTTGCTGCACATCTGCACTGCTTTGTTCCAGTTGGTCCTAGAAACACCAAACACAAGCAGCATAAAACTACTGATAGTGATGTTCATATCTGAAATGCGACTCTGCCCAAACGTAGCACGTCTAAGAACTACACGGGGGGCGTTTCCACTGGTCCCAGGTGTACCTGTGTGATGCCCAGTTGGGATGCATAAACGGTCCAGGGATGTTCGTCTCCAGCTGGATGATGGTAAGACGCAGGGTGGAGATTGTCAGGCTTCTCGAGCCGTAGATGGAGCCGTTCCATTTGAACTCCGACGCGGTGGTCAAGCTAAACTTGTGGGAGAGGTGACGCTTCTTGTCGTGGTCCTCCCGGTGCTGATGTTTGTTGAGGGCCAGGACATTGGTGCTGTACTGGTTTTGGTAGACCCTGTATTTACCCTCTTGGCCAAGTTTGAACAAGTTGTTCAAATTCACCGTCAGGTCCCGTTTCAAGAAGCTGAGACGCAAGGACTCGACGTCTGAGCGAACGGGCGATGACTGAAACACGAGCAGAGGACAAAGGCACATAAAAACCCGTTTTTATATTTAAAAAACAGAATGACAGTTGCAACAGACTAAAGCGGCACATTTCACTTTTCAGCAGTGAAGCTGGACCAAACCTCTTCCTCACCTCCTTGCTCCCTCTGGGCGTATGGTTATTAGACTCCTGCGCCGCTCCTCGCTCATTCTTGACCCTTTCGTTATACTCCTCTGTTATTCAGAACACACACTCACTATCAGTATCACCAAGGCAAAGGCA
This sequence comes from Maylandia zebra, assembly GCF_041146795.1. Taxonomy (NCBI): domain Eukaryota; kingdom Metazoa; phylum Chordata; class Actinopteri; order Cichliformes; family Cichlidae; genus Maylandia; species Maylandia zebra. The sequence goes on along the minus strand of NC_135170.1, from coordinate 11,075,696 downwards.
ATTCACCACAAATGAAAAAGCCCATTTAATTATCACCTGTCCCATCCTGGCTGGTAAAAGAGGACTGAGAGGACCTATCGGCCAGGTCAGGTGGCTCGGGTTTCTTGGAACTCGCCGATCCAGGAACCTGGCTGCTGCCACCATTTGCCTCCGCTTGAGACGACTGCGGCTGTTGTGGTTGATTTTTAGTTGGTGCCTGCAGATCACCAGCTCGCCTGACTTTGCTGCTAGACTCTTTCGAGTCCTCGTCTACAGAAATATGCCAAAAAAGACTGAGTGCAGTTAACAATAACAATAACAGCATCAGCAGTGCGAGGTGTTAGGAAGTAAAAGTTCCTCTATGCATGTGGGAAAATGTGCCTGCTCCCATCACTACTAAAGTATTAAAATACCGTGCATGCATGTGGAAATTTATGAAATGTGCTTATTATATTCACATCGCCATCAGAAATGTAAGCCACATATTTATGCTTGCTTCTACAAAGACGTCTTTTTCATCTTAGCATCTGCCTAAAGCTTTTATTGTGAGGGGTAGCCTCAGAAAGAGCCCATGGTGCAGCTCAGGTAGTGACGGTGAGCTGTAAGTGGTAACTGTGTGTAAATAATTGATCAAAAAAAGAAAAATGTACACAACATTGGTGAACAAAAAGAACAAACCAAAAATAACAATTATTAAATCCTCAAAAAAAGGTGAAAAAAAAGAAGTGTATATGTGAATTAGCATATACCCAACAAACTGTTATAAAAGAAGAATGCTTAGTCGACAATTCAAAGCTTCCTCAGACCTAAAATAACTGAAATCTATGACACTTCCAAAATGAGGCGAACACCTGCGGCAACCTAAAACGTCGGCTCTGCCTCAGAGTCGTAACGGGAGAGCGTTGCACACACATGGAGCTCTTTGTTGACGAGGTAGCAGGTGGGGAAACGGCGGAAAGAGCCTTTTGTCTTGAGCGACAAGAACCCGACCAAATGGCCATAAATTGGAAAGAGAATAAGGAGCTGCTTGTGACAGACATGGCGTGGTAGCTGCTGCCAGGGACGCCGTTTATCACAGTGCCAAAAACAAAAAAAAAGAGAGAGAGAGGAAAAAAACGACATGCTTTTCAAGACCAAGCGTGCAGCAGACAACACAAAGCACAGGATAAGTAATTAAATGCACCAGGAATAACTGGGAGAGCTTGCTAGCAGCGCTTAATGCACCTGCCTTCTTTTAAAGCTAAGCGTAGGAGCAAAACACACGGAAGGGTTTCTGTGCAGTGACGTGAAAGGAGAAATCATCTTCTCACAGTTATGGCCACTCCAGTGTCGTCAGGTCTTGAATGTTCAGAGACAGATGGATGTGTAAAAACTGCCACTGAGGCTTTTTTTTGTTTGAAATGTTTCCCTGTGTCCAGATCTTCAGCGTTTTCTTTCACACCCACCGAGACGCATGGAATGCACCCGAGCGGCCTCCGCTAGGAAATATGCATCACAGCGTTTCACACTAGCCCGTTAAAGTCAGGGCAAACCGTAACAGAGCGGACAGCCAACACTACAAATAAGCTATAAGTGGAAAAAAAATAAATGAGACCAGAAAAAGTGTTGCAGCTGAGCTGCATGGTTAAAAAACTTAAGTATATTAAGGAAGGAATGGAATTAGTTTTTATATTATAGTATAACAAAACCACAGTTCTATTCCTACATTTGCAAGTGTTTGATAAACGTAACCAAATGTGTGCAATATATGAAAAGATTTTACTGTGCACAGGTATGGTGACACTGGAGCCCAGTATGATGGCTGATGTTAGGGCAGGGTCCTTCTCATATCTGCTGATATAAATCAGGTCAGACACATGTAGATGGTAACTGGTGTAGCCTGTAAAATATAATGATACTAAAACTCTTTCTCTGGTTTAAATGCCTGCTCAGACGAAATCAGACCAGTTCTGCTCCTTAAAAAAAAAAAAAGTTCTTACGCGTGATCGACGAGGTTTGAGACGAACCCTTAAATCCAACAAAACAGATGAGCGGGGTAAAATGAAGGCAGGGTGAGCAAGAAACAGCGGAAACAAAGCGACAGATGATAATGGATGCACAGCCCAGCAGCAAGGCGTGAAGTGCAGGACGACAGCTGGACTGCAGACCAAACATGAGTCTGAGTACCTGTCCTTTCCCGCTTCGCATCTGGAGCTGACTCGCTGCTCTCCTGGCTCCCAGAATGGGAAACTTGCGCTTCCTTGTTTGATTCAATGGATTCTGTTTTAGGCAGGGCTGTGTCCAGCGCGGCAGAGCCCGGGTCAGGATCTGACGCGCGGCTCTCTTCTGCAGCAGGCGGAGCGCTAGCCGCTGTGGTGCGACAAGACGAACAGCACCGGAAGAGTCAAAATGGGTCAAGTAGAGGTAAAAATGAATTTGCTTTGATAATGCTGCAGACAGAATTTCAGCTTCTGCGTGTAGGAGGCTAGCTCTTTACTTTGAGGAATTGGAGAAAGTTCCAGTGGGCAGTTGAACAAAAAAATAAAAAAAATAAAAATACATCGGAGAAACTTTTTACCTTGTGAACCAGCTTCTCCCATCGGTTTAACCGCTTTGCTCTCTGCGTTGTCGGGCTGCGATGTGGACTCGGCAGTAGCGTCAGCTGCATTTACAGAGCCTTTATCTGAATCCTGCTTTGGCTCCTCTGCTCGAGTCTTTGCTTCCCGTGCCTCCCGCCTGACCTTCAAACGCTCCACGACAACTTCTACAAACAAACGGAAACATTCATTCATTCGACATGGAAGGCAACAATTACACATATGTGCAAATGACGTAGAAAAGTAATACTTTAAAACTGTTAAGTCTTAAATCTAAAGCATTAAAAGTAAAATAAGAGGTCTTTCAGAGCTGCTGCTCTGGGGCACGAGGGATAAATAAACAAACATGTACTACGGCCAGCCTGTCACAGTCTGACAACATGTTGTTAGACGTACTAAATAGCAGTGAGGAGCAGACCAGCATCTAACCAAACCCCACCAATGTTTGTGAGATGTTTACGTGCAGATAGTCATTGTTTACAGGAGGCTTACATTCCAGCATCACTGAAATAATAAATAATTAAAAACCGCGTTAAAGAAATTATGCATAGAGGCTCTAGCATTTCCTTGATCGTTTCTTAAAAGACAGAAGATATAACGAGCCGACAAATATAGTGCAGCAGACCAAAACAAAAGAAAAAAAAAGGATAATGAATGAATGGCATAGAAATAAAAATTCTGCAAGTATAAATGGCATTAAAATAGCTTCTCTTTTTGCCTACTGTACTCCACTACATTTGTGGTGTACTTACAGTAAAACAAAAATGAAAAAGGTTAACCACGAAGTTTCGGAACAACAGAGCTAATCAGACACGTAAACCACCTTCATCCAGCTGAACATGAATATTTCAAAGAAGCTAACAAAGGCAAAAGTGGTTAAAACCAGCCAAAGGTGAAGGCCCGCCACAAGCCAGCAGCCTCGGTATGAGCAAAGGTTCAAAGAAAATTATGGCGAAGAGTGGAAAAAGAGAAAAGGCTTTTATTTAGTGAAGTTATAAAGACAATGGAAAATTATGCAAGCACTGACATTTGTTTTGCCCTTCTTTTGCTTTTGTGTGGTAGGTGAAATATATCAGGTAAAGGTGAGCGTACAGCAACTCATTTTCAGGTCTTTGTACCACTTTCTAGGAGGTGAGCGCTTTATTTTCAGGGTTGTTTAAGTAAACGAAGATCCTGTAACTTTTACTGCAGCTTGAGAGAAATGGTAAAGTTTAACAAATGGTTTTATTATGAACATAATAAGGTTAATTAAAGAAAAGATGTCATGCAGTCAGTTGTAGTTCTCACAAAGAAAAATCTGTATCAGGAGATCACAATCAATGCATGCCTGTCTGACATTTCCCTTATTGAGTTATCTCATGATCATTTTCTTGACTAATTATTTCATATATGAGTTATTAGACAGACATCTTCATCTTCCGCATGAAAACAAGCGCTCACTCTTCCTGCTCAACAAATGACAAGGGCGGAGCCTTATACCACGTGATACAGAAGCTGTGCCGTGTGATGCTAAAATTAGCAGGGAAAAAACAACGGAGAGCACGTCAGGGATGACGAGAAAGTGACAGGAGAAAATCCGTCCCGGTCAACCACCCAAACATCAATAATGGGAACCTTATACAGCGCTTCCCTATACACGTCGAACTCCCGCAGGCACAAAGAAATTACGGAGGCTATCACTTATCACCTGACCAAAGATATGGCTCCCATCAACACTGTGCAAACGAGGGATTTAGGAAAATGATCAACACCCTAGACAAACGCTACACAGTGCCGTCCCGCAACTATTTTTCTATTGTTGCACTACCTGCTCTACACGCAGTGTCGAGCAACGGTGGAGACGGAATTTCAAGCAGTACAACATTTTGTGGCAACGACAAAATGTGAGACATTTGTTGTTTTTATGTTTATTTATTGTTTTTATGTTCAGTCTCAACTGTTACGAAGTTGATGTGCAGTTAATAAGTGCAATAAATATTTATACTGGAAAAGAGAATTGTGAGAGAATCGTGATCTCAATTCTAAGCCAAAAAATCGTGATTCTCATTTTATGCAAAATCGTGCAGCCCTAATAGTATCCTCCAGAGTCCACTACAGAATAAGGCATCCATATCATACTTTTGAGTTCCAGTATAACCCGCATTATGTTTCTATAACTTCACTAATCCAGCAAAAATTAAGTTATTCCCATAAATAAAGATTTAAGATGGAGTGGAATTTCCTTTATCAAATGTTCAACATCTCAAAGACATCATGTGTCATAAACCTAGTTTTCACTGGGACAGAGACAACTGCATCCCCACTGACACGAACCAGGTGCAGGCCTCACCGTGCAGCTGCAGAAAGCTTTTAACTGATGAAAAACACCAGCTTTACTCATAACTCTCTTTTGTCTGCAGTGGCTTAAAAAAAACAAAACATTTTCTTCCTCTTCAGGCTTCAGAATACCTACAAAAACCTCTATCTTTTGGCAGATCCTTAATAAAACACAGCATCTAGCAGTTTCTGACATACACAGGAAAACTGTTAGAAAACACAGGACAGACATGGCAGCCTGTCAAACTCAAACGGAAACTGCTGGCTAAGTAATCAAAAGTCTTCTAACCACTGCCTCCCTGGAGGAAAACAGAAGGGGAAAACAGTTGCTTGCTGTCTGAGAGAACACGACGCAGGAAGAAAAGGCAGCACCTAACATTTCTGCACCAACTGTCAGAGATGCAAAGTGCTGCTGCCTGCAGAGCATCGTCTGAAGCATCGACGTGTTTCAGAGTGCAACCCTGCGGGACCTAAACGCGCAAGGATGCAAGCGTATCACAGCTCGAGTCGCACGTGCTCTGATCACTGTCAAATCAATGATTTCAAGCTAAGCGTCGCTACATTCTACATCTCTATAGCATGAAAATCCACTACTATGAGCCTGAGCTCCCTCCATTTGCAGCTATCGCACAAAAGTAAAAAATCCATGATGTGTACCGTTGGCTGCAGTGAGGTAGGCTTTATTGTTTCCACGGGCTTTGTTGGTAAGGTCCTCTGTGATGTCCATGTGAGCCTGGACTTCCTCCTTCATCTCCTCGAGGGTTGCATGCAGGTCCATCTCCCAGTACTCCTTATCCAGGAACTCCATGAGCTCCTCCAGCTGAGCCTTGGTGCTGTAGTACCAGATCTTTTTCTTCTCATGCTCCCCATCCTCCTCACTAGGAAGAGAGAAAAGGCTAACCATTAGATTAAAAAAAAACATTATTTCCTTGGCTATGACAGTGCAACGTTTAAATAGAATATAATTTAAAGGGGCTGAACTCCAATTGCACATTTTTCTTTTGGGCTCCAATAGAGCAGCTTTGCATGAGTCAAAGTTCACAGTAATCCTTATGCGTCTTACACAGAGTCTGAAACAAGCTGTTTTAACTCCTTCCCCTTCAAGGAAGCTTTGTGCTGATTGGCTGCCTCTTGTAAACAGAAGCTTTGAACAGCAGGTGGGTGGGCATTCTGGACTGCTAGAATAAAGATAAAGAATAACTGAAACATCATCACTGCATCTTCTTCAGGTGTAGCAGCTGCCATAGGGTGAAAGGCAGGTTACACACAAGACAGGTCACACCATGGTAACACAGAGAGTGCTAGCACTCACATTCACACCTACAGCCAGTTTACATTAACCTTTGGACTGTTGGAGGAAGCCAGAGCACCTGGAGAGAACCCACGCAGACATTAGGCAGAATATGCAATCTCCACACAGAAATGCCCCGACCAGATGGTGGATTCGAACCCAGGACTTTCTTGCTGTGAGGCAACAGGGCTAACCACCAGACCACACACCAGAAATGATGACTACCAGGTGTTAAATAGGTTTCGATTCTTTGCTTTTATCATGCGTTCAGCTCAAGTATAAAGTTTCTTTCCCCTGAGTCAAAGAGATTAAAAAGATTATGGCAAATACTGCCTGGCACTGAGATTGATTTCACCTGTTGTTTGTAAAGGCTATGCTCAAACAACATCATTTCCGGGCATGAGATGCAATCAGGAAAAGCATGACTGGCACTAAAAGATAAAGGGCTTGGATTGCAGGGCTCTTCTATAATTTCTTGACAAACAAAGGACTGAATATATGAAAGCTTATATTATTTCCCAACAACTTTCACTTTCTCTCTGCAGCTGTTCACTCTAAAGGTTAGAAAACAAAAGGGCGATTAATGAGGGATCATCTTTTAGAAAATGGTATGCAACTTTATACATTTATGTCTGCATGGTCTTTTTTTATTGTATGCTCAAAGCTGGGGCCTGTCTGCTTATGGTATCATTCATTAATAGCTTGTAATGTACCATTTATACTTAGACCATGTAGATGTAAGTACATTTGTTTAGCTAAAAATTAGCCAGAAAACCAAGGATGACTGAACTTATTAGGACATTTAAAACTGTAAAATAACTAGATGTTGCAAATCGGCCATATCTAATCTACAGTGCAACTGAGATAACCGAACAGACACTCATTTCATCGAACTGTGCTTCAGTCTTTTCTCTGAATAAGTTGCAAAGTGGTTGGTTTGATAATATCTCTGGTGTTACATCATTCAAGTTACAATTGGGCAAAGTCAGATTTGAGAATAACAATCTGAATAGATTTTGACCACCTTAAATAACAATGATCAAATGCTTGCTGCTTGGAAATAAGCTGCCGGAGCCAAAGAGACCAGCACAGAATAATACTGAGGGAAACGAGGGCTCCGACTTACACAATAATCCTTCTGTTGAGGAACCAGTATTTCCTTTGGTGGCGGTCATATCCAATGGGCTCCTGGCGGACGTAGGGCCTACATTTCTGCGCCTCGGGCACACAGTCTGTGACACCGGACACCTTGTGCGCCACACAAATCTCACACTGCCACTCGTCCTCTGGAACTGCTTCCAGTGGCGGTTTCACGCACTCCAGGTGGTAGACTGCCGAGCAGGTCTCACAGCACAGCAGGTCACCCAGGCGGTGACATACGCGGCAGTGGTCGTCGTACTGCATGCTGCCGTCAGACATGAGCTCCTCGCGGGCGATGTTGGTGGTTAAGAACTGGTCCACCAAAAACTGCAGCACCTTAATCTTACTTCCAAGAGGACTGTAAGGGTAATCATCCACCTCCTGGTATTTCAGAACATGATGGTACTCCACATCGCTCTCACAGTATGCCCGCAACACCTCGGGCCACGTCATGCCGTCAATAAAGTACAGAGTAGAGTTGACACTGTCCTTGAGGTCAGCAGGGCCAAAGGTAGTGTTGGAGGAGTCCTCCTCATGCAGGATGGCCTTCAACAGGGAAATATGGGTCTCGGCAATTAAAGTGCATTGCTCCTGGCCTACCAGTGCTGCACAGAAGTCCTCGAAGCGGAAGGGGGAGAGACGCAGCACCGTGCTGAAGTTCCGTAGCACCTCGTAGATGGAGATGGCATTGAGTAGCTCCTCATTAACCACCAGGAGGTCCTCAGAGGTGTCGGGAAGCTCAAGAGGAGGGATCTCCTTCTCTTCAAGAATGGGAGTTCGAGGTCGGGGAGTTCGGCCTTTTTTCCTCCCTGTGGGAAACACGATGAGATTTGTGAACGAGAAATACGGCACCTCAAAGTACCAAGTACAACGTAACAAAAGAAAAAAGTAACACAATTACTTTTAAAGCTGTCATGGTAATAACTATGTTAAGGATATTACCAGCTTTTGAATTGTCATACATTTGCAATATATTACAATGCTCACCTGTAGTATTTTTTAAGGTAGTTCTAACTATTATTGTTTTCAAATATGCCTGTGAAACTTATGTGCCAGAAAAAAAATCAAATAAAAAGACAAAATAGAACATTTTACCCTAAATGTGAAAAAAAGTTAACTTTCCAAGTCTGGTTCAAAAAGTAAAACCTTGCATCCATCATTTTAGTCGATACTGGCAACAAAAAGTCAGGAGAACCCCTAAGCAATACACCTGCTGTAACGTGTTAATTAGACTCTCGCCGTTTAGGCCGTTCCTCAGCCTTTGGCTTATGATGGGAAGGGGTTCTCTGCTTTTCTATGGAGAATTTAGTGAACCTGCGCATCTTTAAAGGCTACATTGACTATGAATGATACATACGTATGCAGATTATGGAACAACATATGGTGCATGTACACGGTGCTTTGAGTGCTCAATGAGAATAGAAAGGAAAGAAATCACTGTCTATCTTTCTAAGGGAAGGTCTATATTTTTAGTAAGACAATGTAAAACCGAGAAGTAGCCTTATTATAGCAGCATGGCTCTATAATAAAGCTCCCCACTAGAAACCCCATGGTTCATTGTGAAACAGAAAACACGGGCAGCTGTGCAGGGCTACCCCTGAAACCCCGTGCCAAGCAGGGATGGGGAATGGTTTTACTTTCAAAACTACAGCATTTGCTCTCCTCAGGTTTACCGAGTATTAAAAAGAAGCTGCGATTCAACACAACACTGAGAACCCAGATTCAAACTCAAAACGAGCAACTGGTTTTTTGTATTTTTAAATGTCCCTTTTTTTGTGTTAAAAATCAAATTTAGATAGTTGATTTTTTTTTTATTTTCACTACTTTCTATCTACATTATACACAGCGGCACACCTTTTTGAGAATCCTGCAGTGGTGGGAAACTTTTTAGAGCGATACTTTGGCATAGCCGGGTCGACACATGGCCAGTGTCATTATTAGCTAAATGAGGGAACCTCCACCTCCCTGCACTGAGGAAAACAGTGACTGTCACCTGGCTAATATTGTTACATCTACTTAAGAATCCCAATACAATGTTTCCTGGCTCGGTTGCACCACGAGAACAGTTGCTGTCGGTGTTTTCATGAGTTTGAACTTGATTGATTTACAGTTAGCCAAGCTGTCAAAAAAAATGACAAGCATGCTAGCTTCGTGGGCTAGGTTAGTTAGCAGTCTCTTTTGTGTACTCCTAATAAAACACTCAAAGTAGAAAGTAGAACATACTGCTCTCATAAAAAGCACTGGATGTTACGAACACTGATTAAAAAACATACAGGTGTCGTTCTTTAACCAACGCAGACTTATTAAGACATTAGCTAGAAGCTAATATTTCCTGCTAAAGTTAGCACGTTAGCAGCTAAGATGAATGCATTTGCAGATTTGATACTTGGAGCCAGAGGCCGGTGGTGTTACAGGTGAAATATATGTGAGCTATTTGGTGACAGACGTTTGTGACAACCAGGTAAGCTGGTGATCCCGCTGCCGCCTCGCTCTACCTGCAGTAGCCTTAATGAGGGGACTGCGGCCTGTGTGCATTCTCCATTTTGAACAATAACCTAACTGCTTCCTGCACTCATCAGCAACATTTCGGGATGCATTTTCAAACCCCTGCAAAGTGTGTGCAGACACCGTGCCCGTGGCAATATTTAAGTGCTTATTTACCCGGAGTGCTGGCGTGTGTGCTCTGACTCCGAAAACTACTCTCTGTGCAGTAGCTGGCATTATCCTCCTCCTCCTCAAGCATATCATCTTCCAGGCAGTCAGAGTCCTCCTTGAGGGCCTCTTCCTCCTCGGACTGAGGTTCCTCCTCAATAAACTCATCTTCCTCCGACCTCAGGCTGACAGCATCGTCGTCCTCCTCGCTCTCGTGGTCATCGTACACAACCGCTTTGGATGCAGGCGTCCGCCTTCCTCCACGACCACCCCTGCCTCCTCTAGCACCAGCACCTCTCCCTCGTCCCCTGCCCCGTGTCGACGGTCCCCCTCTTCTCTTTTTCGGCGTCTTTACGGTCTCCCTTGTGGGGCTCTCAGCGTCCTCGTCCCCGCTATCCCTTAGCCTGGGCTTCAAATTCCTCCTAGGTCGCAAGCCCCGGGCCGCAGCTGGAGATGGCTCCTCGGTTTGTAGCGGTTTGGGCGGCCTGCCCCTTTTCCCTCTCATGATAGGCGAAATCTATTATTTTACGCTCCCAATGTTTGCGTCTCTTTAGCCTGCACGAACGCGAGCGAAAGCGGGACCGCCACAAAGCTGAACTGGCGAGGATTCAGACGGTGCAATAGGCCCCGTAAAGCCCCCGTGTCTTTTTCGGGTGTGAAAGCTCAAAAGGTTAGCCCGGCGTCCCGTTCTGGTGCGCCGAGAGCCGCCATTTTTTCTTCTCCTCTGCCTCTCTGGCTGAACAAACAGCAGGCCCTCGCTACGGGAGTCACGTGATGTCACTGCTTCCAGCTCAGTGGCAACAATGACCGAAATGACAATTACTCCAAATTAGTCTCATGTTAAAAGTCACACTTCTGTTTTTGTTTAGTTTATAGAAATAAGCGCACATTTTAATTTTAACCGAACATAACTGAGGCCATCTGTTTTTCTGCATCTCCATGGCTCAGTGCCGCCCTTTAGGTTTTGTTAAGATGGGAGATAAACGGCAACAAAATAATCGAAAGTAATGCACCTAATGTAAAACTACACGTTACGACGAGCTGTAAACTGGACAATGAGCTCATATGCATGTGTGGAGGATTTCAGCTGATGCATACTTTCAGAGATTGCAATAGTTTATATACGTGCAGTGCTAATATATTAAGTCGTAAGAACTGAACAAATACAAACACTTGGTATTAATAAAAGGGGAGAGGATACTCTAATAACTACATAGAGAAAATATTCAGCAAATCTATTTATTTGGCACGATTAAATAGATTTAAAAAGCCGATGAGGTTATATTAAGGCGAGTATAAAGCGGTAAACTGAGTTAAGATTGGCTCTTGTTTCCCTGCTTGTTCCAGCTTCCAGTGCCTTATAGATACTCTTCAAAACATGCTTTATTTGTGTAACTAGTAGTATAACGGAAATTTTGTTATGAGTTGACGTCTGTGTGATTGGGATGTACGAGTTGTCGTGGCCGAGTGGTTAAGGCGATGGACTAGAAATCCATTGGGGTCTCCCCGCGCAGGTTCGAATCCTGCCGACAACGTCATCTTTTTCATTTCAACAAAGATATCTTCGACGTGTATTACCTCATGCCGTGGCACAAAAGCGGAGAATTTTCACGAAAATCAAGCCATTTGAATACGACGTGTCGCGTTCAGAACACGCGCTTAATGAAATGCAGCGCCCCGCCACACAGTGATTCTCATAACCACCGCACTTTAACAAATCGCACATCACATATAAAACTCGGAACTTTGAATCGTTTGCACATGCGGACACGCAGATGGATGCTGTAGTTTAAAATTCTGAGGGATTTTTTTTGTCATTTTATCTGATGAGACAACAATAATAGTGGTACATGAGAATGTAAATGTTATTCAATTCAATTCAATTCAATTCAATCTTTATTGGCAGACTTCATGTCCATAAAAACAAGACAAGAAACAAGAAACACACACACAACTACCCCCCCCCCCCCCCCCCAACGACACAAGGTATAAACCATTAAATATATATATGTATATAAATAAGTATATAAAGCATTTGTAAAAATATAAAACCATAATATACATAAAACACAATTACTTAAAATAAATCAATAAATACACAAACACTTTAACCAGTGCTTTCTGAGACTGGATGAGTAACGGGAACCACTCACTGTCAGATCTGTAAGTGCTAAAATTATACTGTTACTCGAACCATCCAGTCGTTCTCTAAAATTGAACATTAACTTTCTTAAAAGTGCTTTAAAAGTCCAGACACCCACAGCTACAAACATCTGGCTGGCACTACCACTTTAATTTAATTTCTATTTTTAATGAATATACTCATCTTAACAGAATATATATTCTGTTGCCTACATTGCAGAATGTGACTTTGCCATCTAAACAGAAAAATGAGAACGGTCACAGTGAGATTTGAACATTTCGTGGGAACACAAAGATCTGTTGCAGTGGCTCGGTGTGGGGAAAATACAAACAACTCATACTGTGATCAGCTAACCTGCTGCTCTTTGTGGATTTATACAACTGAATTCAACAAGATGTAAGCAGATGATTCAGAGTTTTCTCGACTGAGTTCCATTTCCTACACCAACATTATACTGTACAGTGTCTTTATACTAGACAGTATACGTTGGTATAACGATTCAATTCAGTAAATGAATCTAAGCATCATCAGCCTAAATGTAGATCATTATCTGCTTTATGATGTAACCAAAGACTGACCACCACAGCCACTATCAGTCCATCGCAGTGCTTTACTGTGAATTCACCACACTACTGCAAACTAATCTGTTAGCCTGCACAAACCTACACAGCATTTTCATGCAGCTTTTGAATAACACAAAGCTAGTATTGCACATACAAATCAAATATGTGATAAAAAATAGTTTTAGCAGTTTATCAGGTATCACTGAGCAGTCATTATCTTTAAATCTAACCTCTCTTCTTCCCCCCAGGTCCTGTCTTTCTTGCGGCCTGATAGATAAGTTAGCTTTCTTTGATAGTGAAGTTAGCTTTCTTTATTTTATGCCCCTGTGAGATAAAAGGTAAAGCTGGAGCTTTAGCTACCAACACACTGTGACACAGTTTTTTGAGCCGATAGAAAAACAGCTGAAACATTATGTTGTAGTGAAACCTCACTTCCCTTGTGCTCCTCCTCTTCTGCAGTGGATACTGACTACAACATAGGACACCTGCACTCACTCGCCCACTTTAACCCCTGACCATAAATGCTACATAAATTTTATTCCACAACCCTGACATCCACATTACTCACACTCATAACACATACATATAGGGCCTTGGGGGTGGGCATGTTATATGGCGTCCAGAGAAAGCTCTGTGTATTCAACCTCACATCTGGCGCCGGTGCCCACTTCTCAATTTTAAATGCATGCAGACATTGAAGGTCTTCAGGAGGGGCCGTGCTGACACCTGCTGCACTCTGGTAGGAACCACATTGCCCTCGAGTGTTTTAAATGCACTTTAGAACAGCATGCAGCAACACTACAGCTGGCAGAGGGAGGCTCTTCACACACCCCCATTCTCTGTTAGCCATTGGGGCGGAGGGACTGGGAGGAGCAGTTGGCTGTCTGATTGGGGTCTGGGATGCGGGGTCTCTTTGCTACTACGGAGCCAGCAGCGTCTGCTTGTCTCAACCCCAGGGAAAAGGGTAACATCTCCTGGGTCTATAGGTGCGGTTTCCCCCTTGACCTGGGGCATAGAGTATGTTTGGGGAATGTGATTGTGTGTACAGTGTCCATTTGTGTCTGTCTCCACGTTGGGTGAGTGCCGAGTATTTGTATATGTTTGCATGAGGGTGGGAATGCACATTTGTGTCTGTGTGTGCCTGTACGTCTGTGTCTATATGTCAGGTCGGGCCTCTGGCCTCTGGGGTCCACTTTGGCTGCCAGCAGAGCCCGTGGGCACGTCACTGCAGCCCCCTCTGGCTTCTGCACCGTGGCTGCTAGGTGACCCCTCGTCTGGGGCTCTCCTCAGCTCTTCCTAGGAGGGTGGCATGGTTGCCCTTCTGATGGTCCTCCTTGGGCTCTCGCACTCTGAGGGCCTCTGGATGTCTGGGGCCTGGATCTCCTCCATACCTGCTTCATTTGCTGGGGGACTGGGCTATGGTTCCTCATACGCTCGAGCAGATCGTTACATGGAGAAACCTTTTGAATACAAGCACGCTCATCCACACAGGTGTGCACACAGGTGTATGCACGGGTGTTCACAGACACAAACTACACCTTTCTTGGCTGCTACCTCAAAGCACATTGTGCACTGTCAGTCTTGCATGCTGCACAATAACATTCAATATTTAGTATTTACTGTAATTTACACTTAGCTAGATTATTGTGATGGTGTTGTGTTTTATTATATTTGTTTTAAAATGTATGGAGTATCCGTGAATAAATACTCAAATAAAGTACAGTACCTGAAAATTCTACTTCATTACAGGAACAAAGTATTTGTACTTTGTTAATTCCCACCTCTGGTTGCTGGTACTACTGCTGGTCCAGCTAACATGTCGGTTAATTCCACACATTTTGCTACATCAATTATTAGTTTCTTCTTATTGTTTTCTCTCAGTTTTTCAACTCCATCTTTTCGCCAATTCTTTCTCACTAAATTGTTTCGACAAGGTGCGTCAGAGCAAAGCGAAGGTAGGGGAGGGGCCGGTCGCGTGAAGAGATTTGATTGGGCAATCCAGTGTCAGTAATGAAAATGAACGAATGGGCTGCTATCGGTGCCCATCGGTCCAAAAGTGAGTCGGTATGTCTGATTACCAGTGAATCCCTGCCTTCAGAACAATGAGCCCTGTTTTCTTTAAGACACCACAGTTGAAATGTTGCAGTTAACATTGTTTGCTGACTTACAGTACAGGGACCGAGCAACTTGGTGTCACCGAATCAAACATCACGTGGAGCTTTGAAGGAGATAAGTATTTATAAGCACACTAGCAAAATGCACCAAGGAGCGACTCAATAAACCATTGAGTGACAATCCCTAAAAATGGGAACTGCTTGGTGTAGAAAAATTTATATTTTGCATTTTATAGATGTAATAATATATATTTCAGACCGTATAAAATAAACAATATATAAGAATTATGAATTAGAATGGTTATTAATAGGATGTAAATTAGAAGGTCTACATAGGAGGTGAGCATTAGAGTTGAAATTGATAAAATAAAGGTACACCTTGTTTTTTCTCATGTAGAATAAATAGCCGCTTTTAACCAGTAGGTGGCAGTCACACACTAAAAAATGGTCTCAGCATACATTGTGGATGGAGGAGCTCCAATAATTTAAAATCCTTCGATTTAAAAAGTATGGATAATTATCCGGAGCTGTGTTACAATGATATAAAGTAAAACCACATCTTGTACTTATCTAAAGTTGAAGTGTGAGATAGTTTGCGGCAGCATTAACACGCTGGCATGGGCACAAAGAAACCAATGTTTGCAATACACAGGCGATATTTGCATGAAGAGTGGTTAAACAAAATGCCACATTACGTTACAGCAGAATATGACATATTGTTCTGGAGGTGCTGGGAAGTGCAGGCTTTCAATGCAACTTTTGTATTGCAGTTTTCCACTTAGCGCAGCCATAAAAGTCCCCACGGGGCAGGAACATGTGGGAGCTTATGTCATTTACCTGTGATGCCAGCAGGGAGTGGAGTGGAAAGTGTCAGCCTTTGCATGCCAGATAAATACATACACTAATGAAACATGGGATCTGATAACTTCATCTCGTGTCAGATGCCTACACAGAGATCAACCTCTCACTGGATAAGGCAGCCATCCCATCCTGTCTAAAATCAGCCACAATCATCCCAGTGCCGTCTCCCATCTCCAGCCTGAATGATTACCGCCCTGTGGCCCTCACACCGGTAATCATGAAATGCTTTGAGAGACTAGTCCTTCAGGACATCAAGGATTACCTCCCCCCAGAATTCGACCCCCACCAGTTTGCATACCGTGCAAACAGATCCACAGAAGACGCCATCGCCACAGCCCTCCACGCTGTGCTGAGTCACCTAGAGCAGCGGCAGAGCTACGTCCGAATGCTCTTTGCGGACTACAGCTCAGCCTTTAATACAATCATCCCGGACATCCTCATCACCAAACTGGTCACTCTTGGCCTCCCTCCTCTCACATGTGCCTGGATTAAGGACTTTCTCACAAACTGGCCCCAGACTGTAAGACTCGGCCCTCATCTCTCCTCCACTTGCACACTGAGCACCGGCTCCCCACAGGGCTGTGTGCTGAGCCCCCTCCTGTATTCTCTCTACACCCACGACTGCAGTTCGACCCACAACAACACTCTCATCATCAAGTTTGCTGATGAAACCACGGTAGTCGGACTCATCTCGAAGGGAGACGAGGCAGACTACAGAGAGGAAGTCCTGAAGCTGGCAGCATGGTGTTCAGAAAACAACCTGGCACTGAACACTAAGAAAACCAAAGAGCTCATTGTTGACTTCAAGAGACACAGCACTGACTTGGCCCCCCTTTACATCAACGGGGAGTGTGTGGAGAGGGTCCACACCTTCCGGTTCCTTGGTGTCCTCATCTCTGCTGACATCTCCTGGACAGACAACATCTCAGCGGTCGTCAAGAAGGCCCAACAGCGGCTGCACTTCCTGAGAGTCCTCAGGAAGTACAAGCTGAACTCCAACCTGCTGCTGACCTTCTACCGCTCGTCCATTGAGAGCCTGCTAACCTACTGCATCACGGTATGGTACGGCAGCTGCACCAAGGCGGATAGAGTGAGGCTTCAGAGTGTGGTCAAGACAGCACAGAAGATCATCGGCTGCCCTCTCCCCTCCCTGATGGACATCTATTCCTCCCGCTGCCTCACCAGAGCAGCAAACATTATCAAGGACAGCTCCCACCCTGGTCTCAACATGTTCAGCCTGCTTCCCTCAGGGAAGCGCTACAGGTGCATCAGCACAAAAACCCACAGACTCAAAAACAGTTTCTTCCCCAAAGCCATAACCACCCTGAACTCACACATGCACAGATAACACAGCCCCCCCCCCCAAAAAAAAATTTTTTCTTCCCACTTCCTCTATGGACCACCACTGTGCAATACCAATTCTATGTGCAATAACTCAACTGTATATACACAACACTATTTATTACATATTACTTTTTTTTAAAAACGGCTTGTATATTTGTACATTTTATATACATTTTACTTTTTCCCTTTGTTAATACTGTCCATATGTATATAGCGCTGCAGAACTGTACCCCCCCAGCATGTTTACACTGAGTAGGAGATGCTCTGTATCTCATTGTACAACTGTATATGTCACACAGTGGAAATTTGTATTTATCTTGTATATTGTTTTTATTCTGATTTTTAGTGTTTATTTATGAGTGTTTTATTTGCATGGTTTTATTCTGTTTCTATTGCATGGTTTTTAGTGTTTTATGTGACATGGTTTTTATCCACTGTGGACTGGCTGCACATGGGACAAATTAGCTGATAGGGACCACCTGCTGAGGCAGGGGTGGCCTATCAGCTGTGTAAAGACCTTTTAAAAACAGGCTAGCTGGGCACTGAAAGAGAGAGGCCCCAGACTGGAAGGTTAATGCGAGATGGCCAGTGTGATGCGGCGACCAAGTCCTGACCTCATGGAACGGCAACAGTAAGAGACAACGCGTGTGATTGGCAGCAGGGCAGAGGTTTACCTCTGCCTGCATTTGTGAGTAGGGTCTCTACTGTTGTTTACTGGGTGCAGCTGGATTGGGAGAGGGTCACCATGGCCATGAGCCAGGGCCGCTTCTGGGACCATTGTTCTGGTCCCTATTTGTTATGTTGCAGGACACCGACGCAAGGGGAGCTGTGGCGGTGGTCGCATCATGGATTCGGGTGCAGAACGCAAGCCGGGCTGGGAAGTGATGGGCCAGCGGAAGGACAAGAAGATGGGTGGCTCTTTCTTGTCTGCTGAAGACGGGGCTGGCGTGGACTCTGCTCTAAAGGAGGAATTCCTGGCCTGCTGATGGACCCATAATGAACATGTGGCCTAATTATAGCAGGGGGGGGGGTTAGTGAATGTAGAAAATGGTAGTTTTATGGGTTTTAGAATTGTTTTTAGTAGAGAGCAAACATTTTATTATGTACATTTTAAGGGTGTTTTATTTGTGCTCCCTGGCCTAGTAATAAACTGTTTCTGATCAGACCTGCTCCCTCTCTGTGCCCGTGGTATCTGACTCGCTTGCTCCCCCTTGTATTTTAAAGAATCTTTCTTTTTAGCGTGACATTCTGGCGCGACCGCTTTAGTGTCCGCCGCGCGTTACATATAGTGACAGTAAAGGCATTCTATTCTATTTCCATGGGATTTAACTTCATCTGTCTGGCAGACCGCTGCCCACTCAGGTGTTCTTAACAGCAGTAAACAGTAAGCACAGAGCAAACAAGGCTCTGATGAGCTCAGCAGACTGGCGCTCAGTTTTACATTATTAATAGCTGCTCTTTAACTCAGTTTAACAAATTAATCTAAAACCCCATTTGGTTCATAGCCTTGGGCAGACCGTGTATCATACTTCCTCATTCCTCCTGCACTGTTGGGGGGAAAAAAAGTAAACAAAACAAAAATCACCTGTAAAAATTTTATTTTTCTGCCAGCTGGGGAGCAAGAAAAGTTCAGTAAATAATGGAAACTTGCAGCAATAAAAATCTCTATTTTTATGGGACAGTTATTTAAAATACAGTTATTTTCTTTATTCTACTTTTACAGATTTTTTATATGGAATAAAAGGTATTTATATGTGTAACAACATTGAAATTACCTAATAATATGGCCAAATACTATTCTAATACAATGAAGCAGGCTTAAAATGACAACTGTACAGTTTCGTGTGAAAAATCTTGTACTTTTTATTAATTATGGAAACAAAAAACAAAATGCATGTTTTCCACCAAATCTGCCAGGCATTTCCACCCCAAAATACCAGAAGTGGTGCCCAAAAGCTAACAACAGCACAGCACCACAAAACCACAGAGGAAAGGAAAACGACCGCTTCTGCTTGCAATATTGCATAATAGCATGTCAAAATGTCAGCCAGTCATATCCATGTGTCATGCCAGTAACTCCGAGGTCATCACTACGTGGTCTGGTTTTAGGATTTAGTTTGGCGACTGGAATTTTTTTAAGTCTTTTAAAAGGTCACATTACATTATGTAAAGTTTCAGGTTGTTTTCCCTTTCATTTTTATCTTAGAGACAGTTGCAATGAAAAAAACCCAAAAACGAATAATACCAAAGGATTATTTTTATATCCACAAAAAGACAAATGAGGCCGAGCCAAAGTCATGCATTCTGTAGATCTTTCTGGCACGCCATTCATTACTAAAGCAGCACGCTACGTGGCCCTATGCAAATAACCTAAACAGGGGAAAAGCTACGAGATCGGATGATAAGCTTTGTGTATTTTACACGTAAAATTGCATATCTCTCTGTCATGCATTTCCTCAAACGGCCAAATCCAGTCACACACAAATATATAATCTATCTAAGAACAACTATGCCAATGCACACGCGTATTCAGACAGAGTTTAATAGTAATGCTCAGAATGGCACAAACAGGTCACATGCGCTCCTCACTTGTAAATCCTCAAATTGTGATAAAGCGTCCACAGAGCAGAGCAGAGAGCCTTTGAAGCTGACGCTGCTGTTGTCGCCTGCTATAGCAGCACCATATGGCAAATAGCCTTGTCAAGCATGAGAGGCCAAACCCCCTGGGGCAGAGTTTGTACTCAGGCCCTACACTTTTTGAAAGGCCTCCCAGAATTCTGAGTGGCCTATAACTGTATAAGGTTTAAACATACACATACCCAGCAGAAAAACCCTGACATTCACTTTATTTCAGTCGCTATACTGGTCAACAGATGTGGCAGAGCGAGCGTCTCATCAGGCTTCATAACTGGTAAATGTCAGAAAGATGAATAGATGCATTGGAGCGGGACGCTATCCTAGACCTGGGATGCATTCCAGCTGAGCGGGCTAGAAAGAGGACAGCAGCGTTGATGTAACAGTGTCTGTTTAAGGCGGTCTGTGGCAACCCCCCCAAAAAAACCTGAAGGCTGAGAGAGGAGCCACACTGAAGGGAAGAGCTTAAGTGGCACTCTGAGTGCTACAAGTCGAAATGTGGAGCAGACAGAGCAGCAGACCGTGGCTAACGTGCTGTTAAAGATCTCGCCAGGCTGCAGCAGGGAGCTGCACGCAGAGCACCCCGGGGTTCTCTCTCTGAGAGAAATAAAATTGTGAGCTTCCTCCTCACTGCTTCTAAAGATCAACTGACACGGCCGCGTCATCAGTGCCTTAGGAAACAGAAAGACATTTGGAAAGCTTTACAGTGAAATGAGGCCTAATGTCTTGACTTACCCGTTCTTAGAAACTCACTGACTGGTTCACTGCCACGATTCTGGACTCTCAAAGGATTCCCAACAGTATTATCAACAGGTCTGATGGAATGATGGAGAACAGGGGCGGCACCAAGGGGGGACCAGAGGGGGCACTGGCCACCCCCTAAAATTTGATGCTCCTCAGTAGTAATAATGTAATAAGCTGGCATAGAAGCTGGTGCCAATCCCTGGACAGATCAATGGTGCATCTCAGGGCCAACATAGAGATAGGCAACAGTTCACACTCTTACATGCTCTAATACTTATTGGTCTTCCCTGTCTTTACATTCTGGCAGAGTGAATCTTAAGCTGCTTCCACTCCCCCCACCAAAACAACAACAACAACAACAACAACAACAACACACTTCAAACATACTGTCCTGTATAGTTTACATGAATCGTGCACCAAACTTGCAGTCTGTATTATCTGCAGTTCAAGCATGCACGGAAAGTCTAAAAATAACATCTGTTCATTAAGTATGACATCGGGTTTCTTTTCCACATCAGTACTGATGAATGCAACCCTCAAAAAGTCGTTGTTTGCTTTTTCCTTCTGAGGTTCCAATAAATGCTTAACACCCATTCACAGATGATAAAACAATCTGTGATTTCAGTGAGTCGTAACGAGTTACAGCACAATCTGCTGAAAATCAAAGTGGGCCTGCCACTGCGATCTGTTTCTCATAGCAAGTTTCAGGTCTGCAAGCTCATTATCATA
This sequence comes from Maylandia zebra, assembly GCF_041146795.1. Taxonomy (NCBI): domain Eukaryota; kingdom Metazoa; phylum Chordata; class Actinopteri; order Cichliformes; family Cichlidae; genus Maylandia; species Maylandia zebra. The sequence goes on along the minus strand of NC_135170.1, from coordinate 11,054,610 downwards.
CTGCAGTGACATGCAGAGAAACCACTTGCCCTGAATGTAGATGGGGAAAAAACCCTATTTAAAACATTAAGCAAGTTTAAAAGTTAAAAGTACAGCATGTCATATTGGTCAGCATAACACATTTCTCTCTTACAGATGAAAACTTGAATTTGTAAATTATAAAATTTGACCTTATGTTGCACATTTATTTAGTCATAGATACAGTCCAAAGACTGTATATTAAAGATGGAATTCACCCAGTGGTTTCCCTTTTTTTTTTGGTGGTGGTGGTGGTGGTGGTGGTGGGGGGAAACAGCAGTGACAAGGGATTCTGCATGCTCATATTGTATACTGCTTTATTTTCTATTTTACTCTTTATGTAATCATAAAACACAAAATTATGCATTAAAATACATGTTTGTTAAGCCATTTAACACCAATCTGTGAATCATACAAGGTCAAGAAATTCAGGAGGCAAACCACTGTTGTGTTTTAGAATTGCAGACACCATAGAACTCTTCCTACAGGTGGTCAGGAGAAAGATTCAACAGCAAGCATCCACAGCTATCTGTAAAACACGTTGGAGGCTATATCATGGCTTGGGCTTCTTCTGTATTTGTATTTCCATGTATGTTTGCATGTTTCAATGAATCGCTGCATGTATCTCCCATTTTCTTAGGAAAATATAAAACAATACGGGGTGGTTCTGGACTTTTGCGCAGTACTGTAGATCAAGGGAGCTGAGGGTCATTTTCACGACTTCTCCACAGTTTGACATGTTGCGCCTGGCTGACTGAATGCAAGTTTAAGGCATTTCTGCAATAGTGTTATTTTTTTTTTACCTGTCGTTTATATACAGTCTTAGGTCTGAAATGTTTGCTATTTTTAGCACAAAAATAACATTTTAAAGAAAAGTTAAAGAACATAAAACACCATCAATCCATCTTCTTCGGCTTATCCAGTTCAGCATTGCAGCCTGTCCCAGCTGTCACAGGGTGAGAGGCAGGGTACAACCTGGACAGGTCACCAGCCTGTTGCAGGGCCACCTGAAACACCACAAACAAAGGAAAACGCCACGTGCCTTTGTCCTGTATTTGCTACTTCGTGCCACAAAGATAGCCTTTTATGGTAAAAAAGTATAGACTGTATATAAAAGATGGGCGTAGCCACCGTTGCTTGTTTTGAAATCGAGCGTGACGCATGAGGGTTTGCTCTGCTGACAGGTCAAGACTAATGAGTGTTTGCACAGTGTCAATCACAGAGAAGCCAATCCCTAAAACATATCCAGCTTTGTGGTGCATTTTAGGATTGTGTTTAAAGGTCGTACATGAAGTGACAAATAGGTTTGTCAACCCCTTGTTAGAAAAATGCATCTTTGAGTCACTTCTGCATCTTTTAAAGATAGAAGCCATGGGCATCTTTTATAGGCAGTCTTTAGTTTAAAAACAAAACAAGAACAAAACAAGAACAAAACAACAAAATGCTATTTTTGTTGTTATAAGTCAGTCTGTGATGTGGGTTACTCAGCAGCAGGTTGAAAATACAGATACATACAGATATACACTTACTGCCGTTACCACCTACATTATAAGTCTCTAACAACACGTAGGTGTTTCAACCTGCAACAATTTAGAAAATTTAAGTTCAGTTTTCTAATAAATTATTGAAACGAGCAGATCGATATCACCATCATGTGTTTTTTTTAAGAGTGCTACTTCTCTATGTAACCAAAGCTGCTGCACCACATAAACTTTGCAAAATAAAGATGATTGTGGTTCTGATCAAACTCCTTGACAAACTTGTGGTGATCCAGTAGCAGCACATCCAACTATTTGTGTAGACGTGTCATGTCTTTAAATGAAGATAGAGCAGGGAAATGTGTATTAAAAATGTGGCTGTGTCACTCAATTCAGGAAATGCTTGCGTTCCTGCGGCACTGCTGCCATTTTCTATTTTTATTGTTGATGCAAGTTGACACGACTGCACATGGAGGAACTTTGCATGCAAGGCTTTTCTGCCGCAGAGGCGCTGCAAGATGTGAAGCAGCAGGATGACTGTGGGCTTTTGCTAGCACCGACAAGTTTTGTTGCCAACTCATTTTCATTCTTGGACTATTAGAGCAGCATTTCATTGTTTACTCTTCAAAATTGTCCTTGTTTATTTATTTATACTTTTTGCTGGGATTGGAGCATCACTTTAATCCAATCTGAAACAAGCTATGTCTTATGATTTGCTGCCCCTTGTAATCAGGTTTGAACAGTTGTGTGGGGATTGTCTTTTGTGCTTTTGGCTCACAGGGGCTACTCACAAAGGGTAACCTCAGTTTTATAGGCCATATTTAATTTGAGTGCAGCCACTGTGTATGCCAGAAAAAAAGCAAACGCATAGTAAGTCTGCTTTGTACAAGTGGTCATTGCTCTTGTCCAGACTTCTATACTTGAGTGAATTTCTGAGGCAACAACAACAACAACTTGTGTTCCTGTGGAATTTCAAATACAGAAGAACACACTACAAAAATTTTGCATTTTTTAATAATTGCATTTTATTAATTGAAAACAAAAACAAAAAAATGCAAATTGAAAAAGGAAAAAAAAAAAGAAAAAAAAAAAAGGCAAAAACCAAAACAACATGATTAGGTAAGACAAGCAGAGACACTTAAATAAGAAGAGTTCCATGTTTGTGAGGGGAAAGGTGAAGGTGGGTTGATGCGGGAGGAAGGTGGAGGAAGGGTGTTGCTGAATGGGACATCTTGGATTATGTACACTGTCTCGCTGCAGGACTGGCAGGCCCCAAAAAGAGAGGGTGGGGCAGGAGGGGGTTGGGGGCTCAAAATAGCAGGTCGGAGACACTGAAACACCAGAGAGAAAGGCACTATCCAGAGAACAAGAAAACAGAAACCAGTTATACAAACACGGTAAACATGCACGCACACACGCACACAGGACCAGACATGAAATTAAAATGACAACACCGTGCTTACTGCAGCACAACTTTGAACGAAGAAAACAAACAAAAGACCAAAACAAAATCTTTTACATCGTTTACAGATGATCTCTCAAATTGAAGCAGAAAAGACAATCTCAGGTTTCTGAACTGCTGATCTGTGCCAGCTGCAGATCTACACTGGTGATTATTACACAACGTGATTATCCGAACTCAGCCTCTACGCTACGTGCATGTATTACAAGGAGGAGAGTGTCTGCATATGCATGCATGAAATGAATGTGTTTGAATGTGTTAACTGCCTCCACATATCCTCATTCACCAGTCTCTTCACAAATAAACACTAATTTCTTTTTATTTTTGCTGTTTTTTTCCCCCTCTCTACAAGTCTTAAAATCCCTTGCGTGGTTGTGAAATTCAGTTCTCCGACCTAGCTTCCCTCATGTTTGTGTCTATAGACTCTGTCAGCTACATTCACTGCCCTGGTAAAAAAGAAAAATGGCTGCAATAAATATATTGGCTTTCGGAAAGGTTGCTGACCTTTATGTACAGGGCTCTGTGTGACAGCTCTTGCAGCATTCATGGCTCTGCTATGCTGGTCAACATTAGCTTCCTGACAGGACTTCTTCAGAGAATCGACTTTACTTTCTCTGCGTTACAGACAAAAACATTTTTCAAATGGAACTTGTGACCCTTTAAATGTCATGTGGTTTTATCTGAGAGCCCTCAGATAATGTAAAGGTTAAAAAAAACGAAACAAAATTGACAATTCATCACATTCTAGAGCTACTAGGTCTTATTCAGACTGACAGAAGATTGAACATAATTTACAAATGGAAAAAACCCCAAAACAATTTGTGATGAGAGGTAAAACAGACAAACACATACAAATATATAATATATATTCTTAAAAAAATGACTTCTCTCTATAATTGATTTATTTATGCAGCCTGAGGCTGATGTACAATTCTCTGCCAATGATCTTAAACATGGAGACTTTATGTATTGTTGATGCAATCATCTTTTCCTCTTCTTTTTGTACATTTCTAAAACAGTTTCTTCTTCTTTTTTTTTTAAATTTTATATATTTTTATGTATTTTCTTTTCTTTAAAACAGAGTTAGGATTCATCAGTAGGCTCTTCGTTCAGTTGATTAAAACAAAAAGTGGCAAAGAAAGCAGAACAAAAGAAAGGCAGACTGTTAGGAAGTTAAGGAGGAGACAGAAGCAGCTGTGGGAGCGGTTGAATCATTTGGTTATCTTCACGGTTGAAGCAGGACGCTAATGTATGCTGCATCTAGATTTCCCTCAAAGACAGTTCGGTCCTCGCTGAGGCGTTCACTGTGAACATTCTCAGCACATATAAAAGTTGATTTTTTTGCTCAGCTGTCACCCACACAGCGTCGCCCACGACAGCGTTGCTCCTGTCATTTTTATTCTCTGTCTTTCAGTTGTTTGCGTTCTCTTTGCTCCCATTATCGTGGGATGGCCGAGAGAGAGGTGGGAAGGGGGTTGGGTTTGGGAAGGGTGGGGTTCAGATGAGATCAAAAACGATGATGATGGTGGTGGTGGTGATGGTTGCTGTTGTGGTGGTTGTTGTTGTTTACATGGTCTGACTGTTTACATGTTCTGACTGACAGGCGTGACGTAGTTGCGAGGGAACATGCCCGTTTGGCCGTGGCAGCCTCCTTTCCACCAGTTGGGGTCAGAGTTGTCCAGGACTTGAATGAAGTCGCCGCGTCGGAAACCCAATTCGCCTTCCTCCTGGGGGTCAAAGTCGAAGAGCGCCTGCACATATGTGGGATTCTGCGGGATCGAAAGATGATGGTTAGCAAAACTGCAGCAACGGGGATGCAATGAAACTAAAGAAAAACACTGGAATCCACACCGACTCAACTGTAAACGAGACAAAATTCATGTTCTGAGCACCCTACAGCCTAACGCCACAATAACAGACAATATCCATGACTACAACGAATTAAATCAATTCTGTGAAGCTTCAAAAATCGGCAGTTTCCTTCATTTCATTTTCTGCTTTGTGATCTTTATGAAACCTCTGCAGTCTGCAGCTTTTGCTCACACACACTTGCTACCTCACTATGTCCTCTCCCACTACCTGCCTCTGACACCCACAGATACACTTGACTCTCTGTCAGTCTCTCTCTTCCTCTGGTTTACCTGCAACTTCTTCTCATCTTTTTAAGTTTGACTCATGTTTCCTCTTCATCCTCTGTGCAACTAACCCTGCAACATGTCCCTCAGTCTGCAGCTTTACCGCATCCAACACCACTACAAAACCACTACTGCTAGTTCAAGGTGACATCAAGATTCAATCCGAGCGTCCAAACACAGCTGCACGTTAACATGCAGGGTTGTCAGAGAAGAGATCACGTGTTACAGAAATAGTTGCTAGATTTTCATCTGACGTCTGGCTGCCATCTATGGTTTTTATACTGACACATTAGCCAAGAGTTCTTTAATAGCTTCAGAAGAGTATAATCTCCTCTAGCTGAAAATGCAACTGCAATTCTCAAATAATCAGCTGCTCTTTTCTAAACCTTGTTCATAACCAATTTGGAATCCAGGACAGCAGGTCACCTGTGGACATTTTTAATCAACCTTCTGCCACAACACTGACAGCTGTGTTTGTACATATTCTCCAGTGAAAGAACAACATAACACAGTGTGATCAGGCAAATCGTGCATCTGCATTACTCATCTCCAAAATATTAATGCAAATGATCTAAGCAAAAACATGTCCTCAGAATACGCACATACAAATTTGAGGGACAGTTTTCCATTCTGCTTCAACATAACATTTCAGTTTTACTCATATACCTTTAAACAGTCAGAAATCAAAGCAACTACCTCCACTCACACATGTGCACTGCATGATGTGCAAGTGAAAATGAAAAGTGCACAACTACATATTGGTCTTAATCGTTCTGCCCTCATGTGCGGTCCTTTTAAATCCGAATACTAAGATGCTAAACGCATGTCTGTGTCTAGAAAAAATCTACGTACAGTAGTCTGTCAAAGACACTGCACCGCGTGTTTTTTTTTAGCGTTTTCTTTTTTTTGGGGGGTGGGGGGAAGAGAAGAAAAAGACTTCCAACCCACAGCTCATTTCGCTATGTGCGTGTCATGTCTTACCTGGGGGACCTGCTCTATATCTCGAAGAAAGATCTGCTGATTGCGGGAGACTGAGTTCAAGCGGTGGTATTCCACCAAGTCATTGAGGGAGTTAAACTTCACCACCCATAGGAAATACTTCCCAGCTCCGTCACGAAGAACCTTGAAGTGCTGGACATCATTTCCAAACCTAGAGAAGGTCACAGAGGGGACAGTAAGCGACAACTTCTGACAGAAGTACCTAGATGCCCTGAAGGCAGTGCAAATTACACATACAAACCACCACTTATCAAATAGGGATGTCTGACAGCCTTGTAAGTATTAGTCAAATGAATCAACATGCTGGTAACAGATTGGCATTTGTTCCAAAGCAACTAACTGGAATCAGAACAGTTCAGACAGTAATTAAGATCCATATCTTGGCATCAAACTTTACATGTCGCCTACTGTTCTTTCCAGAAGGACAGAATGAACAAAGACAGACAAGAGGAAATGTGTGTGTGTGTCGGCTGTAAAGTTAAGAACACTGAAGGCTCCGGTCCAACATGGCAAACACTGGCCACTGGAGGGCATCACTGAGACTTCACCAGAATAAGGAAGTGGCTTTGTTGATGACTCAAACATGCCAAATATGGAAACTTAGGAACCTGATCAAATGTCAGGAAACCATGTGCTGATATAATGATAATAGTAAACTGTATTTATAGATAACCAAGTGTGATACTAGTTGTTTCTATGTGATACTCACTTCACAGACAGAGAGAAATCCCCCGGTGCACTCTCGCTCTCTCTGATGAGGAAAGCGCCATCATGCCTCTGTTTGTTTAGCATCTCCTCTGCTTTGGCACGGGGAATCTTCCCAAAGAACCACCTGGAGAGCAGAGAGGACTCAGTGTCACATGACCGATGATACAAAACACCAAGCTCTCCCAAAGGTGGCAGGCTTCGAGCCCAGTTATACAAGGAACAACATATGACTGAGACTACATCCATAGAAAACAAACAAATAACAAAAAAAAGCAACTTTTACTTTGTTTTTACCATAAACAACATCCTACTGAGTCACTTTGAACCCAGTCTGTGGAATTTGGCTACACAAGTCTTTCCTTTTAAGAAATGACTAAAAAACATGTTTCTGCAAGCTTAGGTTTAACACACACACCGTTATTTATAGAAAGTTATTTATAAATCTGTATTGTAGGTCCCTTTTAAAACCTTATCTGATAACCTTTTACAGTAATATTGCGCAACCTCACTTGACTTTTGCATCTACCAAGCCAAAAGCGGTGTTTTACGAATACACAACTGAAGTAAGGGGAATGTTACGAGCACTTGTCAGTCCTATCTTCAAGAAAGGAAAGTGATCTCCATATTAAAATTAAATAGGTTCTGTTAATGATAAAAGGGTCTCGTAGACTTTCGTAATCTTTCTAAAAACCACACATGAAGAGCAATGAAAACACAGCTTGACCTCAACTCTCACATTGGCTTAGAAATGAGTGACTCTGAGGTTTTGAGATGTGTTTATTAGATTTTAAAGTGCACTCTTTTTTTCTTTTTACACACTTGAACACAGGACAATGCTGGGATAATTATTTTCAGTAGTCATTTCTAAAATATAGCAAATCTGTTTACCATTTACCAATCGTTAAATCTGTTTACTAGTGAAAATAATGTTTGGTTAGAGAAGCTGGGTACAGCACTTACTGCCCACTACTGTGTTCTATGCAAATTTATTAGACTACTAGCTTATCTAGCCCTACACAGATTCTGTACTAACAAGCTTGCAGGGTTAAGTGTGTTTAGGGTCCAGGTTGACTGAGTGGGACAGGCTGAGAAACGTTCAGCGCTGCAGTGCTTCTGTTGTGAGTGAAAGCAGCTTAATATATCACAGTGAGTGAGATTTATAAAGACTGGCAGAGAGAGGAAGAGAAAAATGGGAGACAAAGCAAGTGAAGGCTTTTTACTTGTGTAAATAATTAAAAAGTATAGCCAGCCCAAAGACGAAATCTTGGCTCCTTTACACATCGGTGAAGATCAATAATGTAATGGCCAACTCTTAATCTTGTATCAGGCTTGGCAGGACAGTGCGCCTGTGCAGAGTCCCTTTCCCTATTTGATAAAAGTAATAGCAGAGCAATATTGGAGCCAAGAAAACAGAAGTACTGGCATCAGAAACACGTTCACCTCTGTGAGAGGGAATTATTGAAACCATTTGTGTTCTTATTACATAACCGCACGGATAACCCACAAAACATCATTACTACTGGTAAGAGAAACAGAAATGCTCTTCTGCGAACTGCTGTACAGCACAGCTGTGTGTGCAGTTCTGTTGGGGAGTGCGAGTGCCTGGTGCTTTGGCTCTTTATTTTCAAAACAAAGAAAACTCGATATCAGTGCTGTCACTACCATTTCTACTTCACTACAGTATTGAATAGTTCCATCTGTAAACATTACAGTAAATATACAACCTGGCTGTCTTTCTCAGTGAACATCTGACTTGTGCTGAGTTGAAAGTGAGAAGTACGTACAACTTAGTAAGCTTGTCATGTTGCCATTTAAGGAAAGCAACTGGGGAACAAATTCAGCAGTTTTTAGGTTCAGATGGCAGCAGATTAACTGTGTCTGAGAGGGCCTGCACAATATCTGCTCACAGCATGCTCATTATGAAGCAGATAAGGAAACATGTTTTTAAACAGGAAAAAAAAAAGCCACACTGTTGAGAACCATCATACAATTATAAGTATTGTTGACGGACTGAAGTACTACAGATGATGCATGAAGCCCAGCTGAAAATCGATTCCCCATAACAATAATAAAATTCTGCAAACACTTTAGTATTGTTGTTAAATCTGTACAAATGATAGGCAAACGCACACTAAAGAAAAGGCTGATCAATAAGATCTCCTTTGAAAGGCACATCTGATAGCAATGCTGCAGTAGGTCAATATTCAATTAACTGTAAGAGGCCTTGAGCACGTTAATAAAGAGAGAGCTAATTTGGCACTAAGCACAGGTCCAGGGGTAATTGTCCTCTTGAGGATCAAGCCAGGAGTGATCTCAAGGGCTCTCTCTTACCCTCACACTCGGTCAAGTCTGCTCAGGTTGCGCATATCACTGAACAAAAGCTCCCCTGTTCACGCTTCAAAAATCAGTTAATATGTCCAATTTAATGATTTGCTATGAAAGAGTACAGATGCATAAGTGACAATACTTACGGATGGGGTTTCATCTGTATGTAATTCTTGGGGATGAAGCCTTCTCTTCCATCCTGCTCTGCCTTGTACCAGTTTTGATCACACTCTTCATTTAATACCTGGTGTTGGAAAAGAAAAGAAACCCCAAAACAAAACAGAGAGGTCATTCAAGTTAAAATGTCAACAAATGAAAAGCAAACATAAATTGAGCCTTACGGCAACTGGTTTAATTTCCTGTTATGTCAAGGTGGTGATTGTACTGCATACTAGAGAAGCTTTTGGTAAATATTAGCAAAGTACAAAAACACTGAGGCAAAAGCAGCCTGCA